>NC_143443.1:30756370-31371370 GCF_987193195.1 Phasianus colchicus
ATTCCAAGACCTACGTATGCTTTCAGGGCGATGTCCATAGGCTCCTTGAAAAATCAATACTGTCTAGCAGGTTGTAATGATTGGTCCACAGTTTATTTCAGGATGTGTGTTCAACTAAAAGCAACTTGCTGTTTCTCAATGTCATTTCTCTTAAAAAGCACAGTGATATAAAACACTGAAGACAGAACAAAAAAATGGAATGGTAACCTAAGGATCAAATTCATTAGCCATTTCTCCTACTATATCAAAATTTGTAGTCAGAATTGTCTTTATTGACTTTATTTTTAATTTTTGTACACAAAGAAAAACATGTTCATATCCATCATGAACAAAAACTTAAAAAGGCAGAACTAGAAGACATTTGTGTCCTTCACCAAAGCAAAGCTGTGCTAAAGGTTCCAAACATTTCCATTTTTAAAATAAATATTTTCTTTTTTTTCATTGTCTACATTCCAGTCTTCAGAGTGTCACTGGAAACTGCAGCCTATCATGAAATACACACTTTTAAACAGAGTCCCAGCTCACTGCGTTTGGTAGCTTGCCATACCATATCCAGCTTGGTTAGGTATTACTGGAGCACCTTGTCCCTGGGCAGGCTGAGCACCAAATCCACCCATCCAGGCAGCAGATGGAGATTGGCTTAAAAAGGAACAGGAAAGGAAAAAAAAATAAAAAGAAAAAATCATGCAAGCTAGTCAGTTATTTACAAGATAGCAGACTAAAGGAACATGAAACACTTCCTACACTACCATTTATACCAAAATAGAACAACTTATTCTTTTGTGAGTAATTCAGAAGCTTTTTATACCAGGTTAAATGTTACAACATGTGGTTTCTCAAAATACCATAATCTTTTTTAGGGGAAAAAAAAAAAAAAAGAGTTCCACAAACCTTGGATTCTAGTCACACATACACGCCTTTGGAGGCAGCTGTCCAATAGGCATGTGCCTGTAATTCAACACCAGTGATGCAGAAACACAGAAAGTCCCCAGTCTTTAATTGGCATGAATACCACTGATAGTTTTTTACCAGAGCTTAATATGCTTAACTGGCAAGAGGCAATAAGTAATTAAGAAAGCAAAGAAGCTATTTTTGTTTTAAAACAAACAAATGTGGCGAACACTTCAGGAAGATACCAAATATTAAAAGTCCAGCCAAACTCCAAATCGCAAAGTTTTAGAAAGGCCATTATGTAGGTTATTTTCTCCACAATTAAAAAGCCCTTTAGGTGAATACTGGGGCTCCTGGGTTCAGATGTCTCCAGTATTCACAAGTAGAGATCATGACTTTTTAGCTATTGGACATAACCACCATCTCAAACTAACATAAAAGCAGTCTTTGTTTACCTTGAGTCTCAAGACACTCATATGCACAAAACATCTTATCACGAACATGCCAGAGTGACTCACTCCACTATATGGTCCACGGTAATCATTAAACATAAGCTTTAGCACATTACAAGGCTTGAAAACTTCTGCAATCCTCCAATTAAATAAGCCCGAAGCCCAGATACAACATTCCTGAAATGTTTAAAATTAAGTACAATTACTCACTCTACTCCAAAACCCTGTTGATTCCATGCTTGGCCATACATTCCATATGACGGTACTTGCCATCCATTAGCCATATATTGCCCATACTGTTGTGGATTCCCATATACTTGGCTCCATTGACCCCACTGACTGTAATCCACCTAAGGAGAGAATAATTCTTAATATTTCAGGGTCTAGAGGTGAATTACATTCCTTCCAAGGTGCTAAAGGTAACATTTTTGACTCTTTTCAGTTGCACTGTCTACAACTACTGAGCCATAGTGAAATCAGAATAATAAGTGAAACAGCAACCTAATTAGATCCTTGTACTGAAAGTGTGTGAGCACACACGCTTTAAATACCAAGGGATATTTGGAAGGACAGTCATCTAATCTGCAGTAAGAATGCTAGCAAGAATCAGAATTACCTCCAAGTTTCTCCCTATCTTGAATCATATCCAGAAGACAGATATTCCACCAAAATCACTAGCCCAATTTGATGAACAACTGGAACATAACTGAGACAGAACATGGGATTTCATAAGAACTACTACATTGAGCTGTTATAAATGGGAAGCATTGCAGGTGGATAATTGGTATTTGTTTCACAAAAGCAACAAGAACACACAATGAAAAGGATAAAACGCCGTTACCTGCTGGAAGTTTTTAGTCATATCAGGAGATTCTTTACCCCAATAACATTTAACAACATGTCCTTCAATTGTGGTTCCGTTAACTGAAACAATAGCATGTGCTGCACTTTCATGAGTTGAAAATCTAAAGAACGTAAAAACAAACTAACGTTACTTTTTATGGCACTTTCAATTGATTGTTCAAAAATAGCAACTCTACACATACAGGAAAATCCCGTGAAAAAGATCTCCTTTCATGCATCATTTTCACAAGTAAAAAGACTTGTGGCTACTTTTAAAAGCTGCAAATTTTTCTAAGAACACATGTTCTTAGAACAGATTGTAACAGATTTTAAGACATCAGTAGAAGTTCATTCAAATGCAATCCACGAAAGATTAAACATCAGTATATTAACAAAATCACAGATTTTCTTTTTCTTCATCCATACCTGACAAATGAGTAACCTTTTTCTGGAAACACTCTTATTTCCATTATTTGTCCAAATGGTGAAAAAGTCTGTCTCATAAGTTGATCTACAACACACAACATTTCTGAATTAGTAGACATCTTGATGCCCAGAAATTTGTGGTAATAAAAGGATCAATAAAACAAATCATACCTGTTAGCCCAGAAGCAATTCCTCCACAGTACACAGTACAATTTTTTGGACTTGACTGATTTACTACATCTTCAAATCTTAATTGTTTTGTATTATCTAGAAAGAGAAGAGACTGGTTTTAAGCATCAGCCTAACAGCAATCCCAGAGTCCCAGATACTTACCTCATGCAGATACAGAAATTATAGATTTAACAAACATCCAATATCCAGTAGTGCCACAGCTATGTTACATAACACACCACAAAAAAAAAACCCTCTATTTTTTAATATCTGGAAGTTGAGCTAGATATTGAATTGAGAAGTGACAAGACTTTGGCAACACTGTTACTCTTCTTCACTTAGCAGTGCCATGAAAGAAATCAAACACAATACAGCTTTACAAGGCCTTACTTTCTTGTGTACTTTTGGGGGCTGGTGGTTTCCGTGTTGCCCAGTTGGTTCTGATCTGACGGCCTCCTAGCCACTGGCCTCCCATGTGTACAATAGCATTTTCTGCATCCTAAAGAGATCAAAATAAAGACCACTAACACATGCAAACAAGAAGCATGTACAGATCTACAAGATTTAGTTGTCAGGTAATTCCACTCATGAAACAGATAACTGCTTTAAAAGCACATGAAATTCAGTAAAGCCACATAGCAAACAGCCAAAATCAATTACCATTAGGACAATGTGTCACACAGAAGGCTCTCACAAATGATTTGGTAAAGCCCTCCCCCTCCCTGCACATGCAGTCATACATGCTCATTTTGTCGAGGTAGTGTATCTGTACCAGAGTATTTGATGGTTGCCCCAAACAGTATAAAAGTCAGAGATGCCAGAAGTGATTATTGAAATGAAACAACTGTAACTGCAGAAAATCAAAGGATTTTGCCAGCTGACTGTATAGAAAACGTAATATACAAGAACATAATTGACAGTAACACATGAAAGGTGAGGAAAGACTTTTTAATTATCAAAATCTGACTGGCAAATTTCTCAGCTGTAATCCAACTCAAGTTTATACAATGCAGTTCATGTTACAAAAGATGTTACATAAAGGATTCAGATGCAGCCTTCTAGAATCTTCATTTGTACCCAACATAACAGACCCCAGTTAGGTAGAAAATTTTCAAGTTCTGGAGGGCTGAATGCTAGCTAATAAAAAACCTCTAATGCCAAGGTAAAAATACATTGAGCATGCAGCTTCCTGCCATCCATCCCTCCACCCCCACCTCATCGTCTCTTCTACCTTTTTGAGGAATGCAATTTATGTCTGAGCATAGACTACATTTTAAGTTCTGTAAATCTTAAAGGCGTTGTACGTACGCATATGTACACAAAACCAGTCATGGCCCACATGGCTTAACATCTTATCTTGAACATCAACTAAAAGACAACCTCTAGGTTCACACTGTAAGCAAAGGAAAGGTTTGCTAATTCTGCAAGAAACAATTTGTCCCCTTTGCCAGCTCTTTTGAAATAAGAGACAGAGCAAATAGTACATATGTTTGAAATGTTCCTCCAGGGGGACCAAATTTAAGAAAGAAAAAGCACAAGAGACAAAGGGAGCACATGGACAATTCAAAGGTGAGTGACCAGCATCTTCCTGCTGCACACCGGAGACTTCCAGTTACAAGAACACTCATCTCAGACACAAATGAGCCAGGACCTCGATCCCATGTAATTATACACACTGATCGTTATGAAGACAACATATATACATAATGAGGACTTTATGAGAGAGGACCAATAAGGAAAAAAATAAAACCCTTCCACCTGTGTTCCTTAAAATAAATTGAAATCTGACTAGGAAAACAACCTAGCTCAAATAATCCTCACTGCCAGTCTTGATGATCCCAACTGTGGCAAAAATGGAACTGTGCCCATGTTGCCACAATTGTTTCACTTTAATGCAACAATTCAGTTTTCTTATCACTGTAGTGTGCATTAAGACCCTAAAATGTTTAAGGAAAACTTCACACAACTTCCCATGCTGTCCTAAATGCACCTCAGAACACATGCAGCTCACTTTTCCTTAAAAATTAACTTCAAAAATTACAAAGAATTACTTGAGGCAGTTGCATTACTATAAACAGTAGGACAATACACTATTTGTTAATCAGTGATATATTGACTAAATTCTCCAGCTAACATCTACAATACCTCTATCAGAAAGGGGCACCAATCTCTTGCTTGAAGCATTATTTCATAAGCATACATAAAGTTATCCTTTCTGTAATAACACTCAACACAAAACCAAGCAAAACACTTGAAGCACAGAATCAAATCTTAGCTGTAAATTAATTGCTCCATGCAAAGAGATTTCAAAATGCTGTAAAAATTCAAATGCAAAGGACCAACCAAGAGCTCCTTTAATGAGAAGCAGACAAATGAAATCAGCCCTACTTTAAAATACAGTACACACAGCAAGCAGCATTAGATCCTCAGGAAGGCTGAGCTTTGGCATGAACCTAAATCTGTCCAACACCCAACCCAGCTGTGTACTGCCACAGCCCCACTCCTTAGAGATGAGGGCTCCAGGATGCATTCTGTGGGAGCTTCTATCTTCACATACAAACACACTGGACTGCTGCAATTCTTCAGCTAACAGACCCAAAGCACAGCATTCCAAAGCTGTGATCACTCCACACACTGCAGAAGTGGCTCAATGGACAAATATAAACAACACCACGTTCTTGCAGCACTGCAATCATCTGCATTGTTTCAACCCTTTCTAAACATATCAGACTTTTTTTTTTTTTTTTTTTTACAACAACTTTGTCTTCCAGATTCACATGTACTTCACTTGGGAAAGCTTGACACTGATACAGTGAATACAGAACACAGGAAAAACAACAAATGAAAATCTGCAATTTTTTTAAATCAATGTTGTTATTACTTACCAGTTTGTTATAAAAAGATACAAAACCATAGCCTTTTGATTTTCCAGTTGCCATGTCTTTAACTACCCGTGCATCCCTGTGGAAAGAAGCACAGCTATATGAGGGTAGAATTAATAACTTGCAAAATAAAAACTAAAAGGAACCACACACACTGTATTGTGAGCATAATTTTTCTTATAAATTCAGTTAGCCCTAAAACTAATCATTCCTGAACTCTCCCTATCGTTTCTTTACCTGTTAGAAAAAAGCAGTAGGACAAAAAAAAATAACATGTAATAGACATGCAACCTATCCACATAACCTATACTGGCTATAACTAGAATGGTCAGATTTGAACTATAAGAGAAACAAAATTGCCTTTTCTAAAATTCTATTGGCTAGGGTCCTCTAAAGTTTACTGTTCTATAAATTACTGTAACAATTCTATCTAATTTACCATGCATTTTCTAAATAGTTAAATGTCTTCTGCCTAGTGATACAAAATATATGAAATATTAAAAAATCGAAAAAGAGGAAAAAATAGGAATTAAAAGGCATACATGGCCTGTTAACAGATTTCTTTATTTTTCTTGGTCAATTCTCTACCATCATTTTGGAGTTTGGGCAGCTGTAAATTTTGAAAAATTGACATTTTCAGAAATTTAAGAAAGGAGAATAAAACTAACAACAATGCTAAGCACACCAGTACGAAAACAACAAATTTACACAGAAATTTTAGTGAGTAAGTTAAAATGATTGGAAATATAGAACTGCACTGAATATAGAATGTTAAAATGTAAATACTAAAATATGTATATAATAAATAATGTATAATAAGAATAAATAGAAATGAGAAAAAATCTACAACTGAGTTCCAGTGTGCACAGTTCCTTGCAGTTAGCCTTCAAGATCCTGTCCATTCTTATGAGCAATTCTGCAAAATAACCAGAATGCTATTACTTTTAATTGTGACTTGGACTTTAGAAAA
Organism: Phasianus colchicus; assembly: GCF_987193195.1. Taxonomy (NCBI): domain Eukaryota; kingdom Metazoa; phylum Chordata; class Aves; order Galliformes; family Phasianidae; genus Phasianus; species Phasianus colchicus. The sequence continues at coordinate 30,763,006 of NC_143443.1, forward strand.
ACTGCAGGTCTCAGGTATAAATATAGATTGAGAAACAGAAACCTGAATTATTCTCTTATATAGATTTTCAAACAGTACTACTTACCACATTAAGAGACAAAAAGTACACAAAACAGCAGAGGTAAGAAATAAGATTTATGATTCAATTAAAAATATGCGTACAGAACAAGAGAAAACCAAGAATTCTGTTCTTAGAAATATACTCTCATGAGGCAGCACAAAAACGTTCATGTGCAACTTTAAAGGATTTCCATAAAGATAAGCCAATAACAGATAACAGACTTTTTTTTGTAGCAGTACTCTTACATACATACTTTAGAACTTAAAAGCATTCTTGTAATGTCCAATATGGTCAATTCAAACTTAAGATCATTTGTTTTCACCTGGGTTTTCTGAGAGAAGTTTGAACTCTCTCTTAACTAATAGAAGTGTGCACATATAATTTTGAAATCAATGTCTGATTACTACAATCTTAGCTGTTATCTGAAAAAGTTATTTATTCTAATAAATATTAATTTTTGGAAAATTTTCATAAGCTATACAACTAGTTGCTTCATAAATTTGTATTATAATTGAGTGGCTTTCTATATTGCCTATAGAACGCAGCATGAACAAAATACACTGAAGATGCAATGTTTGTAATTGTAAACTCACTATTCTGTACACATTCTGAACAATAAAAAGTCACACTTAGAAACAGTCATCAAATTTTACTAAGAAGTTGAAACATATTAGGGTATAACTTAAAAGCATACTGCTTTCAGCAAAACTGGAGTACAATTACATTACTGGATTTACAAACATGTAATAACAGATATAGATACAGACACGAAATAATAATAATAATCCCTCTTCACTGCCCACCCAACAAAGAAATTAACATTAGCAAAATCATTTAAAAGATAAGAAATAACATTTCAAATCAGCACAAATGTTCACTGTCACATTTTCTAACCGATATTGGCAATGTTTATTATGATACTTACGATATTTTACCAAAAGGAGCAAACGCTGACTTGATATCTTCTGTTGTTATTTCTGGACTTAAATCCCCAACGAACACATGGAAGTGATCTGAAAATAAATAATTTGCTAATCAAATATTTAACTGCTATCTAAAGTTTTAGCTCCTGAAAAAGTGACGCTCTGTGCACAGCACTGGGAACCAGGAACAGTCAGGATTCCACTTGATGAGCAGCAGCAATTAAGTCTGTTCACTCCAGTTTCCCCAGTTGCAAGACAGAAACAGAAGAATTAGTCTGCAAAATTCTATCAAACACGAGATGGGAAGGAGAAAAGTTATGTTTGAATGTATTTATGGCAATTACTACCACGTGCTATGAAGTATTTGTGTAGAAGTAATACTGTGCCATTACTTTACTTACTGGATGTATCTTTTTTCTGGCTACTTGGTGTTGTTGCCCAGTTTACTTTGACCTCCTGAAAATAAGTACAAGATTTAGTATAAATTCATAAAATTCTTACATGTTATAAGGTCATTCAAGGGCTGGTCACAATTCTCAATGTTACCAAATCATCCTTCAATATAAAGGACTACAGCACTTAAAAAAAAAAATTATCACAAAGAATGTTTTCTAAATACCATTTTTATTTTCCACTGAACTTTAATAATATTTAACTTTGGTAAACATTCCTAACAAATAAATGTCCCACAGTTTTACTAACACATATATGCACTTTTTACAAAGACAGTATCCTTAAGACTAAGATTACAACATAAACAACTTACCTTTCCCAAAATTTTTCTCCCATTCATAGCAGCTAATGCAGCAGCTGCATCTCTGTGTTCATAAAATTCCACAAAGCAATAAGGGTCATTGCTTGTATGCTGCAAAACAGAAAATCCAACAGAAGAGTTGACCCTTCTGCTATCGGGTTGCTGAGAAGAAAATCCAGGAAAATATATTACTTATAGCTAGAAACTTTAAGAATTACTTGCATTAGATTTATGAAATAGCCTTTGAAATTACACTTAAATGTAAGAAATTTTTAAGATGGACTTTTCATTAAAGGTCTAGCAATTTCTGAAGTACAGTTTACTTTTTATGAGGTCTCAGAATTTCTACCGAACTAAGAATAATTCCACTACCAGAAAAGTGATCTGAAGACTGGATGGAGAGGAGGGAAAAACAGGAGGAGCAGAAGGAACCAAGACAATTTGCTGCCTCTAGTAGATAGGTCAAAGCTTGAAAGGTTTGTTTCCCACATTCTTTTTCACCAATTTTCTCACTCCTGCTACTTAAAATGTCTCTCATTTTATTTGCCTGAAAACCATCCACAGACAGCAACCCAGAGATTGCATACTCTTGGCCTCCAATGGGAAAGATTACACCAAGTGACTGGGAAATGCCCCTTAAAAGGTCTGAAAATAGTTGAAGATCAAGGGAGAAGATACTAATCAATCTTTTATCCTGGGTAACACCTCTTTTGGTACGCTGACTTAAAAACAAAGCTCCCTAAGCTATTAAATGCACCAGAGTAGGAAGTGCAACAAATACAAAAGTCTTCAGGAAAGCTGATCAAGGAGAAGTCATCATGAGAATCCTAGCTTAAATTCCTTTAATGTCCCTAAAAAATGTCACAAGTACAAAAGCTACAGCCTCACACTAAAATATCTTCATTACCTATGCCACCTGTCCATGGACCACAAAACAACAGGTATAAGAAGAAAATAAAATTATTTCTTACATGGGCAAGGAAGGATCTAAAAACTGCTTTGACATCAATACTCTCCCACATTAACTTTTGCCATTGCCAGGAAAAGCACAGCACTAACTGAAAGTAAGAATTAGCCTTTATTGGTTTTACTATTTAACTTCTGAATGTTCATTCAAGCATATATAAATAAAGAAATCCTAATTTTGCCCTATAAAACTCAATTGTACATTTTCAAACATAATTCTGTCTAAATCTAAACAATGGAAGCTATGAAAATCTGAAAGCCAAACTGATCACAAGGCCTTTATACAGCTAAAATAACAAAGTAGTCTGAGCCTTCCATCTAAATACTTCCAGTATGGTTATCATTATTACTACTAGGTGTTTCTACCATGCAAAATAACAGCCAGTGAGACGACATATCTGAGATTATAACAAGGAGTTTAAGTCACAAGAGCCATGAAGTGCTCTGAAAGCATGTCTGCCTCAGATGCACTGAAACAGCAAGCCTAAACTCAGCCCTTTTTCCATATGACATCCCTACTGCACTGAAAACAAGATCTGTGAAACCCACTTAAGGCCTTAACAGATTTAGTGCAGTTTACACCTCAGCTGAAGCATATTATGTGTTACTTTCACACTGTGAGGAGGTCATCTTTTGCACTACGAATCTGTCTGAACAGGAAGAGCAGCCTCTTTTATAGATGTCCAGCTCTTTACATGTTCAAGATAACCTGTAAACATTAGCTTCAGCACTTCTCTGAGTATGACATGCTCCCAAAATAAACACCTGAAATCTCTAGCCACTTAATCTGGTCATGCCACACCTTCTACAAACTGGTTAAAAATTTAAAAAAAAAAAAGAAAAAAAACACAAATGGAAAATATTCAGGTATAAATTTGACTGACTGAGATAGCAACAATGGGCAGATAAGAACATAGCACATAGCAGTGGCTATGAAAATTACAGCATTCAGGATGATCAATAACCACAAAAACTTTGGCCATTAAAAGCACGGTAGCTGCTAATTCCAGCATAGAATCCAACCACTTGAAGTTAATTGGGTACTTAATTTCAAGGTATATGCATATTATTTCTATATGACCTTTCAGGATTTTTTTTTGTTTTTTTTCCATTAATTACTGAACCACTTCCACATTATATAAAAATGTTAAAAACCTGCAAAATACACAGGTGAAGGCACTGCTAATGTCTGCAGTCCACACTGTTTACAGTTGTTACTGTAGCAGGCTTGCAATTTTACCTTAAAAAAAGATGCTGTCCTCTCTTCCTTCCCCCTAAATTAACTCTCTGAAAAGTAACTTCAGCAAATTGATCTGTATTAATACAAGAACTACAGTAGTTCTCAAATACACGTGTATACCTGCAAGGATGTAACAGAACACCCCTCCCAGGTGCTCCAAAGGTGAAAGCTACTGCCCTTTATCTTCAAGTATTAATTCCCTTCTCATTAAGATCCTTTTCCCCTCCCCTCCTCCCCCCTTCTTTGTGAAGTCTGCCAGATGACTTCAGGGCAGCCAAGGTGGACAGCACACAGAGTAAATGGGCAGTGGAATATCACAGAATTTCCCTCCTGATAGACTGCCTGGTGACAGGTGCTAAGGTCAGCCGAGTACATTCACTTCCATGACTGAATATAGCTGCAAGTAGCTTTGTTTACATTCTTATTTCATAAAGATGCCTCGCTTGTTATTTCTGTGGTTATATTAAAATAAAATAAGCAGAGGAATTTCTTATCTGGTTCTTAGGGAATCAAACTGACGCTGCCACCTCTCAATCAGCCAACGGTTGGAGTGGCAGCATTCTGAACAGTATGACAACCACTATTTCTTCAGAGAAAAAACCAACAGCTGTGCTCTGTAACACATTCCATTTTGTTCTGCTCATCTTTCCCCAATAACCTTGCAGAGAACGTGGCAGAACTCCTTTTACTTCCACTAGAAAGTTCTAATAAAAGTGCCATGAGATGAGAAGGATTAAGCAAGTATCAGGTAGTTAATGTGCAGCCAAAACAATTTAAAAAAACCCACTAAAACAATGTGTCATTTTGAAAGGAAAAGAAGATCACAGAAGAATTACAAGCAGCATTCCTAGAATTATGAGTCTTGCGATCAGGCTTTATTAATATTTCATTAATGATCCTGACAAGAAAACTTAGGTGACTGCACTAAGGAAATCTATAACAAGTTAGTAGGAACCACCAGAAATAGCAATAAAAGCATAAAGAAAAATACAATTTTAGAACCAAAAATAAAACCGAGTTTAAGTTCTAATTAGTCCTTGTCTGCCAGAAGCTCATCAGTTATAAATGAAGAAAGAAGGAAGACCATAAGGCAGCAAGAAATTGCTGAGATATGTCAGGAAGACTACAGAAATGGCTACCAACACTAAATGTATCAGAGAATCTACAAGTGAAAGGAGATAGTATTAGTACTTACCAACACATAGTACTAAAAAACCTTATTGGGAATACTATGGAAACTGTTGCTTTATTCCAAGAAAAAAAATAATGTAAGAAGAGGCAGATGCAAGCAAGAGCTATTTGGATTGACCAAAAAAAAAAAAAAAAAGGCACAGGAATAGCAAAACATATTTTGAAAGATTTTTGACTGCACATCCATAGTGAAGAAAAAGGGAAAAGAGTTACTGAGACTCGTGTGTAAATTAAGTCAAAAGCAGAAAAAACAGCCATGACTAGCATTGGAAACAACAAAGTTTTTGATCATCAGAACAATATGGTTCTGAACACAGAGGGGTTTTACATTAAAGTGGAATCTCATCATCAGCTGATAAAACAGACATGGCAGGGCTACCAGCAAGAGCACAGGAAGGACTGTGCTCAACAAAAGGTCTCTTCAGCAAAAAGTTACCCAAAAACAGACAAAAAAATCAACCCTACCATCATCAGTAACACCAAAACATGTCCCTAACTCCATTTATTTTTGATAATTTCAGATAAAATTATATTTGCTACTCTTTTGGAAGTGAAAGGTCTTACCTCTGTTATCATTTTACAGCTTTTGCATGGTCCAATCTGGCTGAATAACTGAAGTATAAGGACTTCAGTCACATCTCTGGAGAGGTTTCCTACATAGCTACACAAGGAAATAAAAAAAAAAGACATTAAAATAGAAATTTTCATTTTTTAAAATGTCATTATTTTAAAATCTTAAATAAATATTTAAAATCCTGGGCATCTTCATCTGAAAGACGTAATTCACAAATGATTTCACATTATGGCTGTAATGCAACCATAAAGACCAACCACATGGTCTTTAAGTTCTAAAGCTGGCAACACAAGTGGGAACACAGTGCCTGGAGCAGCCATAATACCACCATCGACACCTAGCACCAAACCTTCCTTTGGCAGAGAAATGTCAGAAGCTGGACTGCTCAAGGATGCTGGAGAGAAAAATCATCTTTGCCCAGTAGTTTGACGTTTCACTTCCCACTGAGCATCTAAACAAAGCCTACTTTCCACTGGGGTACAAAGCTCATACCAAACTTGTTATTTCAGTAGTAGCTACTGAACATAGGCTATGCTGCCTTCAAAGGACCAAGTCCATTCTTCTGTTTTCCTGAATTGGAAAAGCAGCCCAGCCACACAGCATACGTCACAGGAATGCTCCACACACATTATCTACCTCAACAGCTACCAGATCTGTAACAACTCCCTCCAGATTGGCAGTTTTACTTTAATATCAACCATACTTACAGACTTTACCTAGGAAGTCATAGAAATTTCAGAACGTGGAACTATTTTTACAAAAAAATAGAGACAATAGAGACCCACAGAGATAAAATCCAATAGCAGTTTGGAAGCCACTCCTAAGTAGTCCATTAGAGCATAACACTGAAAAATTAAAGCCAGGTCACAGAGGTGGCTGAGAAAAAGTCGAACACATCGAATGCTAAAAAAGAAAAAGCATGACCAAACTGGAATCACACTCTATTTATCATCAAAGTGATCAGTCAAGAGAAGGGCTCCTCATATCAACAACTCAAAATCACTAGCAGAGGTGCGTTTGTCATTTCTAAAAACAAATCAGTCCAAATATAAGGTGCACAAATGTAAATCTGCAATTTAGCTGTTGAAAAAAATGCACATTTTAGTCATTATACTGTAATCTACTACAGATTTTCATACTACAGCAAACAAATCTGTCCAAGTTGTTGATACACCTCAGTGAGAGAAACTTGAACACATACTTAGTCAATGCACAAGCAAAGCTCTTGTCAGAGCAGCAATTTAAGCATGCACTTCTCTCGTATCCAAGTAAAATCTGCAAAAGCTATGTCTGTGTTTGATGGCTGGAACAGCTGGACCTTCATTTGGATTGAGCAAGATTAAAACTGACACTACTTGTTTTTATTTGAACCCCACACAAAGAAATGGATACATTTTCCTTTATGCTGATACTCTTTCAACAGCTACCCAAGAGCTCTGTGCTCTCTGCTTGCAGGTAAATGCTACACAAGATCCAGAGCGGCTATTTCATGTGATACCACCCAAACAAAGGCACGTCCATTACAAGTATTCATCCACTCTACTTCCTAACTAAATATGCAGGAATTAGCAGACATTGCTAATGGAAGCTGCATTTGTATCCTGTATTTCAGTAAGTAAACACTTGACAAATTTAAGGCGGCAATATGCCTTATTATGGGGTCTATCTCACTGACTTTCCAATGCCCTATTCCAAAAATTCAGCAGTTAAACATTCAGATCTTATATTTGAAACCTTAACTCCATTCGTTAATCATTCACCACGTTAAAACTGCCAGTGATTTGCAGTCTGAAGTGGAAATACTAACCACAGCAGGTATTCCTAAAATCCAATGGAAAATATGATTCCTAGTAGGAGTTCCCACATAAAACATCTGCACTGACATGAGCTTATTACCAGTACTTGTTCTCCTTGTATCTTCTCAAGCTGTATTAGCTAACAGCACACGGAAGCAAGCACCTGTTCTGTAGCACTGACATGAAGGAAAATACAGTGATGTCCTTTTAACTTCAGTCCTACTGTGAAGTCAATACAGGAAGCCAAAGTCTCAGTATCTTCTGCATAATATTAATATTTATTTCAGAAATGCAAGAACTCTGAAAAGCAGTCTGAAGAATTCTTTTTGGTCTGACCAAAAAAAGCCAGGAAATCTGTTGCTTCAAAATCTGTCCAATTAAGATAAGTCAGGCCAACTTTCAGAAGAATTACCAGCTGGTTTTCAGTACCACTGCATCTCCTTCCAGGCAGCTGTGAGAACGTGACACTGTAAATTTCAGCCACAAAACAGGCTGTTTCTTCACAAAAAAAAAAGATAATAAATCAGCAGTGTAATTTGGGACCGCCTAATGGATAGATTCAGAAGGGCTGTAAGCTCCTCATGGTCCATCAATTAATTCTCTATGTTTATGATAAATACTGCTTTGATGTCTAACATTACTGCAATCAGAACCCATTAGTACCTTTCACAAGCTGCTAACACTCTCAAACTTGAATACACACCCTGAGACTGCTTCACCAGGAGAGGTTCATGTAACAAAGACAGCACACACACAGACCCAAACCTCTAGAAGTGCATGTAAAATAAGTGAATACAAACCACTAGATGTTTTTGAAACAATACATTAAAGATGGGGGCCTGATGGTTGCTTGTACACTTGTAAGTTAGTACATTCAGTACAGTTAAAAGATGACTTGGAAAAAGAAGCACCATACAAGCAAACAGCTTCAGCATGCTATGTCTGAATGCTTGTTGGGCTCCATGATCCTCACGAGACCCTTCCAGATCAGGATATACTGTAATTCTATGGATACTGTATACTAAGGAAACAAACACTCTACACATGTGGAGCAGAAACCTTGCCTCTTGGAAACGCAAAGCTTCTCAGCTGATGCTAATCACACACTGCCAGACAACTGGGGCACCACTTCTTAACCTCAACTTACACGATAGAACACAATGCTTCCTATTCTACTTCATGAAGCCAAAATGAGCAGGAACACAAAGAAAACATACGGCTTTCAAAAAGCTATTCTACAGTATATCAATCTTTCTGTTTTGTTACACCCTATGGAATCTATCGTTCAAACTTAAAAATCATCATAAAGCTCAACAAAGAAGCACTTCCTACACTCATATATGCTGTTAGCTTGGTTAACGTAAAAGGGCAGTGAAGTTCTGGCTTTTTGCATGCAGGCAATTGTGTTTGCTCTCTTCTGCAAGTTTGAAGCACTTAAATACTAATTAATAAGCACATACAACAAACTAAACCATATACTATATAGCCTGATACAAGTTTCAATAAAGTGGCTGACAACACAAACAAGAAACTGCATTTGAAATTCTGAGATCTTGCAAACTTGCATGAAGAATGAAAGACACACATCAGCAATTAGTTTCAGAATTAAAATCTTAGGCTTGAACAAAAAGATCCTCTTTGTGGAGGTAAATGGGTTTTCATTCACTTCAGACAGTCGAGGAAGAAAGGGATGTTTACAGCCATTATTTTCAGGTCCAGGAAAGCTCCCCTACACACAGTTTGAATGAAAACCAGAACAAATGCTTTCCACACTCATACAAACATAATGCAAAAAGTGGCATACTAATGGAGAAAGTATGATAAGAAGTAAGGTAACTGATGGAGTGAAAACTGCCTAGAAACCTTAGCAGCATCTCTCTAAGGGTGCTAGCGAGCTATAGGAAATAACATGAAAAAACAGAACTCTACTAAAAGAATCTTGCTCTGCATGAGGACTGAACCAAAACAAGGCACAAAACATAAGCAAATCCAACTGAGTATTCAGCTGAAGAGCTGTACTTCTGCATCCTACCTGAAGCCCACAGGACTTACCATACAGCGTGGCATGGCTAATGATAGAACAACTCATGTATATAATGACTGTTCTTAATTTTTTTTCTAAGGCCATTTATAATAACATGAAAATCAGCAACTTTTTCTTCCTGTTGTAAGGGGCAGCTAAAAACACCAACACAAAAATGTTAATGTCTGATGGCATAGTTTCCACCTTAAGGTACAAACTGAACTTTAATATGGCTCATGATGGAAAGAGATCCAACGGCACCCACAGAATGTTCTGCACTGCATCTGCTTTGAGGAGTGCTGACCAAAATCTAGATGCTGCTGTGAAAAATGCCACAGAAAGCCTACCCTCTCAGGTTAGCTGCACCTTGTTCAAACAGTAAGGAAGAGTTTTCAGCAGAAGACATTTCCATAAAGGCCTACTAGTGAGGAGAACTGTGAAGACAAAGAAAATGTAAATGGCATCTATCTTCTATCCTAAGCCTCAGAAGATATCTTAAATTCTTTGAGGTTCACAATCAACCATGATTGAAAACAACAAAGCAAGCCCTTTTGGTTTTTCCTTACTGAAGGAATAAACGAAATACAAAAGCCATCTATGAAGCTGCCCTTAATTTATCAGCCAAGCGCTTCTGGTCAAATAGCCATATGAACAATTTATTCTTCATTAGGCTTTCTCCTGTAAAAACAAACTAAAGAGCTCAAATGACATTATTAGTTGTTCTTGGGAGGCAGTGAGCCTTTCACGTATATGCAAGATCACAACTGTTTTATGTATAAGAAGTATCAGCCAGTATAACAATCTTAAAATAAGGACTTGCAGATATAAGTTTGAAGATATTACAGAAAGAAAAAAAAAACAGCAAAAATGTTTGTACTTTATGGAAACTGCCCTAAAAGGATAAGAGAAAAGTAACCCTACGAGTCTGATCACTAGAAAGCTACTAGGAAATGCACATACGTGCTGTTCATTACTGTGACGAGTTAAGCAGAGAGTCACATTCATGCAATACCACATCTCTGGCAGCTGCAGCGATGGCATTTCAGACACTTTAGCACAAAAATAATTTTTCTTCACCAGTGACTATGGGCCAACTTCAGTCATAGCTGGGTGCAGTGAGAAGAGCTCGCTTCAAGTGCTGTTAGACAGGAGTAAAAGGAGATTTTAAAACTTTGGCTGGGTATAGCACTTATTTAAAAAGAAAGGGAAAAAAAAAGAGGAGGAACCAATCAGCAAAGGAAAGGGACCCGGAGTAAAACATGGTGCACCTTTGCCCTTTTCCCTCTGCTCATTCTAAAGCAGCACTCTGGAAACTACTCCCACTGTCAGGGCCAAGCACCCTCGGACCACTTGGGACGTCAACACAGAAAGCATTGCAGATAGATTTAGATTTATTCTATCTAACCCAAGGACTAAGCAGGTATCACATGACACCGCAAGCAAGTTAAGAGAACTTTGGCAGACGTCAGAGAGAGTGGAGGAAAAAAAATAAAAATAAAACAACGCACCGCAAATTGCCTGGAAAAGCCTTAAATGCCAAGTCATCATTTCGGTACTAGAAACAAAACAGAGCAACTCTGAGATATTCTGCTCTGTTTCAGTCTTTCTTCTTAAAGCACCTGGAAGCCTTTCGGAGCGCTGCCATCCCGGCCCGCACAGACAAAGCTTCCACGGCGCTGCGCCGTGCCGGGACAGCCCGCACTGCCTCGCACCCCGCCAGCCGCACAGCTGCCAGCGAACGGAGCGATGGGGAACGATCCGCTCCGCATCGCCTCGCGTTACAGACAGCCCTCAGCCTAAGCGGACAGCACGCGCGCAAGAAAAGCCATACCTGCAGAGTTGAAAAGAACTCAACAACAGAACCTCGCCGTTATATTTTTGGACGGGACGCGGACGGAGTTAGCAGACGCTGCGTGGAGAGGCACGGCCAGCGCAGTTATTTCTCCTGCCAGGCCCACGGAGCGCTGCCCGTCCCGCCGGGGCCGAACAAAGAAGTTGGCGGGGCCGGGGCCCTCAGCACCGCCGCGCTCCCTCAGAGCCCGCCCGCCCGCCGGAGCCTCCCTCCATCCCTCCCTCCCTCCTTGTTTCCCTCCCTCCCCGCACGGCTCCCGCTCGCCGTCCCTCCCTCACACGCCGCCCGCCGCTCGCTGCCCGCGCCTCCCCGCCCCCGCGGCCCGGCCCCGCACCGCCCCGCCCGGCCCCGCGGTCCCCGCCGGCCCCCTCCCCGCTCACAGGGTCCGGGGCTGCCCGTCGTCTTCCATAATGGTGCGTGAGCTCCGCTCGCGGCCGGGGGCAGCGCCGGAGGGGGGGGCTCCGCCGCGCGGGGAGGCGAAGGGAAGGTGAGGCTGAGGGCCCCGGCTGCCCCCGCTCCGTCTCGCCCCCTCTCCAGGTCCCGACACCGCAGCCCGAACGGGAGAGGGAAGAACCAGCACAAAATGGCCGCCGCCACCAGACACTCAGGAAGCCGCGCTCCGCGCAGCCGCGCCCCGCCGGCCCGCTCCCTCTCGGCCCGGGTTCTCCTTCCCGGTCCCCTCCGCCGCGCCGCGGAGCGCTCTGGGGATCGTAGTCACTGACGGAGAGAGCGCGACGGGCCGGCGGGAGAGCCGCGGAGGCCTGCTGGGTGTTGTAGTCCTTCGGCCCCGCGCAGCGAAGGGTGGAGAGCGGGGAGGGAACTACATCTCCCAGCATGCACCGCGGGCGGGGCGCTGCGCGATACCTCGCTCCGCGGGTTGGCGGCGGGGAGCACGGGAGGGGGTGGTTGTGCGCGGTCCCGGCTCCCGCCAGCGCGGCGGGAGCGCGCAGCGGCTGCGCGTGCGATGTGAATGTAAACACAGAATCGTAGAATTGCTCAGGTTGGAAAAGACCTTCAAGATCAAGTCCATACATATAAATATATATTCGAAGTGTCCACGGTCCTTCGTTTACTCAGAACCCCGAAACAATCAGTGCTGTGTGTTATTGTTGCTTTAAATGAGTAATTCCTGGAGGTGGGAGATTCCACTTCAGGCTGGGTGCTGTGCAGGACTCCCGTGTCACTGGAGAAGGAGGTCAGGGACAGCAGCATTACAGCTATTGGGGCTTTTTAAACTGTCGCTTAAAACCAAGGGAGGAAAAAGATAAAAGTGCAGATACCATTAAAATGTCATATAAGGCAGGTTCTGATTTATGTCAAGTTGTTGGTTTCACTTCGTTTAATTTTTTCTGGAAAGATTTAAGCATTTCTGGGTCGTGTCACCATCCACCAGTCGTGTCAGGCATCCACCAGTCCAATGTCAGCTTGTAAAGATTACAATTGCTATTGAATGTGTCATGCTCAGGGGGCTCACTGGGCCTGGTGATCACAGAAATCATAGAATCATGTAATCATTTACGTTGGGAGAGACCTATAAGGCCATCATGTCCTGCTGCCAACCCAGCACTGCCAACCCTCCACCCATCCCTCGCTGCGGGCCCACAGGCTGCTGCACCCACAGGCTGCTGAGGGGCCTCAGCTGAGCTCCCAGGGCAGATAACTGAATATTAGCACTGCTTTTCGGCAATCCCAGCAGCAAGTCGAGGTGTTTGGGGGCGGCGTGGAAGTGCTTCCTTCCTGGGAGATGCTGGGGATGCAATCTCCATACTGCGGCCTGTGGTGAAAGCCACAGGAGAACTTCCCAGAGCCAGCAGTGCTGTCACCCAACACATAATTCACACTGACAGAGGAAAACAGGTTAAGCTGGGCAAAAACAGCCTAGGACTCTGTGATCCCATGATTCTGTGATGCTCTGACTCTGTGATCCCATGTTTCTCTGATGGTGCCTTGAAGTGCATTCTTCTCAAGGTGAGCACACAGATAGCTAACAAACTGCTGTCACATGCATGGAAGTTTTAGTATAGTACTCACTGCGTTAGTTTTCTGTTATTCCCAGAAAACTTCTGTGGAAAAGGTCTCTGACATCAAACCAAAAATCCAAGCTCACACCAATGAAGTGTTCTCATTAAAAAAAAGAAAAAAAAAAAAGAGCTTAATGAAAGAATCTTCATGGTAACTTTCATTTTTCTGTAGCTAGTTTAAGTATTTAAACTTTAAACAAGTTTAAGTCTTTAAACAAGTCTTTAGCTAATTTAGGTAGACTTGCTACATTAGGAATTGTTAATGAGGAAATGGATCAGAATAGCTCTGTTTGGGCAGAGTATGGGTTCCTCACAGGCAGAATGATCATTGCACTTTGGAAGAAATTCAATCTGTGTACGCACTGAACATTCAAGTATTACTGAATGCTCTCCCTCTTCCAAAATAGTAACACTGTGAAGAAAACTGCCTATACAGTTATCAGACGATGTATCTTCATGCCTGCTGCTCGCACTGTGATGTTTTCCCATCTTTAACTTAAACACGCAAGGCTGTTGCCAGGCACATCTTTCTGGCAGAAGCAGCTCTGGCAGTGTATGTCTTAGGAGAGTACATAGGACAGGGGCTTTAAGCAGCTCTTTACAATGTATTGGAAACACAGAAGGTAGAATACATAAGAAGCTACCGGAATAGTACTGCTGTGGGTTTTCCATAGCCAAAGATTCTCATGTGAAGAGCCTGCATATGCAGAACCACGGCTGTCTGTGGGCAGAGCTGCTGGACACCACTGGCAGAGGAAAATTCCAGTGTTGTGTCTGCATGGGAGCTGCAAATGAACAAGCACTGCTCTGCGTCCTCTGGATAAGGCACTAACATCTGCGTGATCCACCCCAATATTCTGAAACCTTGTCACAGTATATGCAGATCAGCAGTGCCTCGTAGTAAAGTCTGTGGGCTAAAAGGTGAATGAAACTGGAATCGACATCAATAAACATGATCTCATCCCCTTATCTGAGAACAGCCACTTCATTTACAGCAAAATAGGAATCTTCATGATGTTTTGTAAAGACTGTATTACCAAAATATTTAAACATTCTACCACATGCAAAAAATGACCAGCTATCTCCGAAACCAATGTTGTTCCCCTCTCCCCTTAAAAATATCCCACACAAATAAAATTTTACACAAGCTGTCCTCATTTCTTGCCTTTTAAACCTTATTTTTCCTCTGTGTTTTTTTTTTTTTTTCTCCCAACATTGCCCATTTTTTCAGCTACAGAAGCTTTTTAAAAAGCACCACAAGAAAGGTCATGCCAGAAGTTATACAGGTCTGGGTATGCAGGCAATACATAGAGTTATAGAAATATATCCTGACTGAAAAGTGGAATTATTTATTTCTGCATTTGGTTATTTGGGCTATAAACCATAAATCAATGGCGTTCTCTGAACGTTATGAGAATTTGCAGTGTTTATTGCTACATGAAATGATGCAGCAGGACAGATGAGTTGCTGCATGACACAAAAATGGCCTTGGATTGCCCATTACCAACCAGCATCGATAATGTGCATCCCCATCACAACTGCCAAGTCCCTGACAGCACAAGCATTATTGCTTAATGCAGCAATAAAAATAATTCTTTTTTTTTTTTTTTTTTTTAAATTAGGAAAAATTATTTCCTGAGTTTCAGCTTCCAAGTTCATACTAGGCTGGCAGAGACCTCAGAACAGGAGTATTTGAATACTGCTCTGTGGAGAAGGATGTAAGATTTATTCGGAGGCTGTAGGAGGCACATAAAAAGATAGTAGAACTGACTTTAACTGAAGCTTGCCTCAGTGACATATTTGTGCCAGATCAAACATTTTAATCTGGAAAAAATGACTCTCAAAGTTTGCTTTTACTTTACCTTTCCATCAGTGTTTGGCTACTTTATATACATGTGTTTCAGTAACATCGTCCTTTCACTGTCAGAGACATGTAAGGTCCTGGCAACTTGTGGACAACAAGTGGGACTTAATTCCATCCACATTCAAGGACAGAAGCACGTTATGGGCACTAAGGAGCTGACTTAGTTGTATTCTCAAAGTACACACTGAAAACCAAGTTCTTCCGGTAGGTGTGAAGAGTGACACAGGATTTGAAACACTGAACAGCACTGAGCCCAACAGCACTTCTGTGGAAACCTCATTATTTAATTATATTTTCCTATTAACGATTACTTTTTGAGTTTAGTTAATGAGCATATCTTAATCTGTTAGATATGTACCTTGATGCCTTTACATGGCTTTAATTTACTAAGCAGAATGTCATTTAGTGTTGTGTGAAGACAATAATTAATTAAGTACAATGGCCCTTTTTACATCTGGAGCTATTCTTATTGACCAAAACATTAAATAAGGTCTAGAGATTGACTCATTTTCCATATAGCTACTTCTTAGGCACTGGATCCTATCTGGCCTTTTTGCTAATTAATTTACAGCTAATATCTGGCTGATGGACCTAACGTTATATGATCCGTCATGATATTTTCAAACAAGATGTAGCAATTCTTACCTCAAACTGCTAACACACAACATCTCGAGGATGCTCCAACTCAGCATTCCTCTCTTTCATCAAAACTATGACTGAGAAAAAGGCATAAATTGTTTGGAATGGAATGAAAAAGCTATCAGATTACAACAGAGCTAAATGAGAAATCAAGGCAACATTTTTAATGTGTGGTCACTCAATTATCTCTGTTATCTCTGCTTGTTCCAGTGGACAGTTGATGGTATAAGAACATTCCCTGCAAACAGTTTTTACTGACTATAGACTTGAGCAAGGATTTGTTTTTGGACTTGCCTCTTCATTTATCTCTTTGTAAGTACAGCTTATCTGTATAGATCTTGTTAGCTTGTAAACCTTATTCTTAACTGCATACAACAAGTCTGGGAGTTATATGGTGGCAGTGAAATCTTGCAGAGATGGTTTGCTAATTTGTTCTCATCTCATCTCTAAAATCAAAACCTTTCTTTTCTAGTTCCACAGAATGTCATTTTACAGATGTATGGAGGAAATGAAGGCACAGCAGGTTTCCAAGCTCCTAATCATTACCTTAGACCATTGTTGCTACCTGCATGCTGGGAAAAGCTGCCCTGGGAGGGCAACTGACTTGGTGCAAGCAGTGAGAGCCCCTCTGCGGGGCTGGCATGTCTTACACAGTGTGGAGCAGTGCTGTGAGACATGGGTCAACCCACCCAGAGCCTGCTGAGAATCACAAGGAGCAAACAAGGTTTAATTCAATCTTTTCTCTCTCTCACTTCAGCAGCAAGAGGGCTGGTCTTAGGAAGGAATCCAAGCTCTTTTGAATCTAGTTGGTTTGCTTTGTCATCTTCTGCTGATTAAATTATCCTTCCAAACAACAGCAGGTTTTGAGTGACACTCAAAACAATTACAAATACAGAAGCTCCAGATGTGCATTAGAAACACCAGAAACAAAATTCTGAGGTCTCCTCATGACTGCTGACTTCAGGCAGACCCCTAATTTATCACAGTTAGGGAGTAAAACCAGGAAAAAGTATGGACTTAGATCATGTTCTGAGAATGTGCTTTCCACTCCTGGTCTCTCTCTCTCTTTTTTTTTTTTCCTCACCCAAAATTCCAGTGCTGCATGAATGGAATGTAAATGAAATGTATTTAGGTTTTATCTGTCTTAGCTTAGAGGTTGAGAACTTATATGTACAAGGATACAAGGCTAACAGTTCAAGATCTGTGAATTTTGCAGCTGATGGGCACTCACGTAGAAGCATACACAGAAGCATGTCATAGCAGGACATCAGAGCCAAGTCAGGATGGGAGCTGCATAGTGCAAGCTGATTAACAGTGGTGCATAAGAACGTTGAAAGGGGACAGTTAAATTATCTAAAATTAAAGAAAAAAAAAACACACAAAGAAGACTCAGTTTGCTGCATTGAAATGCTCTTTTATTTAGCTGAACTGAAATGCTCTTTTATTTTAAGACGAGCTACTCCTGAAGGAAAAAATCTTATCTGTAGGCCAAAACCAGAAGAGTCAACCTTGCTTTTCTTGTAGTGCATTGGCCCAGCGTGCTGCTCTGAAACACCTGGTTGCAATGACAGCCAGAACTAGGAGTGGCGAGTAAGAGAAAGCCAACTGCATTTCAGCCTTATGTTTTATATAAATGCTGCCCTCTATCCCCACTGATCTCATGGACTGAGCTGTGAGAAGGCAGAAGATACCTTAATCAAACATCCCCACGTCATTCCTGAGAGCTGAAAGTGTTTCTTATGTGTACATATAACTTAATCAGGAAGCATCTAGAGCCTTTACACATCTAAAGGTCATTCCACCAAAAATAAACATAAAGATGCTGCCAGCTTAATGGAAGTTTAGTTCAAATGCCAACCAGAATTTGTCATCTATTTGTCAACTCTTAGTTTGCAATAAGAAAACACACACATATCCTAAAATAAAATAAAACCTTCTGTCATGCCACACTGTTCCTGTTTGATCATAGTCTAAACCCTGAAAAAACATTGGATGTGATCCCACAGGGCTAACAGGAGCAAAATGTGATCTGACAAAAACAGCGAGCTAAATACATAAATAGACTGATGTAGTTCTGCTTTCCTGAAGCTAACAAAAAGGAACTTTGAAGACTGTAGCTTTGTCTTAATCAGAGTTGCTTCCAATCCCCGTGTTCCTAGGGTTTTGGTGTTACACTGAGCAAAAACTACCTGAGAGAATACAACTGCCAGGCCATCTCCCCAGAAGCCATCTGCCTGATGTGTATGAATGAAAGATGGACAAGATCCCAACATCCCTTTCACTCCTGTGCAGCTATAGGAATCTTAACAAGATGAGTCAGTTCCAATGCACGTTTTAGCTCTGGATGACTCTGAACGTGAGGTCACAGGACTCCGATTCCAACAGATTCTTGTAGACATACTTACAACTGTTACATTATGTTTGCAAAGCAAACCATAAAACACACAGCTGCTGCAGCTTCAGTCTGCTGAAGATTCCCCACCACTGGGTACATAATGATTTTCTTGAATCTGCTTAGCAAAATCACCGTAAGCTTTTCTTGCAGTTCAAGAGAGTATTGTACCAATCACACAATGCAGAGCTATATAAGATAGGCCTTTTTTTTTTTTTTTTTTTGCCTGTTCAGAACCAAAAGACAAGTTATTTTCACAATGCAGAGCTGTATAACATAGGCCTTTATTTGCCCATTCAGAACAAAAAGACGAGTTATTTCAAACTGCTGAAATAAGACTTGATTCATTTTTAAAACGTATTTTTCCACTATGCATATTTCATAACCATTCAACATTTTGGTTAATCATCGTAAATGATGATGAACAAGATACTGAATTAGGTTCCTGTGTCTGCTCTGTGCTCCCATTGATCATGCAGTTAAAACAAAACTGAAGGTACAACGGGGCTGTGCTCTCATCAACTTTGCATCAAGAGCTCTTAAACAGGTTTTATTTCTGAGATTTCACTCCTGGAACAGGCAAAAGGAGGAACTACATGCACAGGCAAGTGTGTGTTATCAAAGCATAAGAGGGATTCTGTTTAAAATTCACCTGGATAGTCTTTAAGGAGCAGGTGTATGTAATCCTGCAACCTGAAATTCTCCAAATGTATTTTCTCTTGGGAAATCTATCTGCTTTCATGTCAGAGAAGAAAGAAAACTACACAACATACACTTGGCTATTCACCACTAGATTACAGCATCCCACATCGTGTGCTCAGCACAAGGAAACCTGGGCCCAGCAAGGCTCAGTCATGCGAGAACAGATTTTCGAGCTGTTTGTTGCTCTGCTGGGATCTGAAATGCCCAGTGCCATGCAGTATCAGGTCTCGCTGCCTGCTGGGTATAACCACCAACCCTGTGTACTCAGTTCCCTCTCTTGTAAGTTCTTCATGGATGTTTGGAGTTGGCACCACTCCCAGTGAAGACGTGGAGCTAGAAAATGTGTAGAACTTCAGTCGCAGAACTTTCTGCTCCCACTGATTAAAGCACTGAAGGGCTAAGGCTTAATACATAATTTTCAAAAGCAAAAATTTGTGTCTAATTCAGGATAGACTTAAGTAAGCAAATTTGGAGCAAGCCTTTTGCACATGTATTCATCAATATGTTTTGATGTCCTGAAAATAAACTCATCAAGTATACACACACAGTGCGCTTATCTTACTATACAACCTTATAAACTTATACCCTTATAAATATCATTGACATTAAAAATATGCCTGTGCTTCTCATGTGCTTCTTAATATGAGAAGATTATGTGGTCATTTCCAATCTCTCCCAAACTGCTGTTCACATCTTCACTGGGCAAAACCACCTTACATCAAGGCAGGGCTGTGCCCATGCTGATCACCAGCAATCAGCTGTTCTGCAGCTGCCTTCTGCTCATCTGTCCTTTGGATGATGTTCCTGCAGGCTTATGCCCAGCTGTTGATTTTCAAGGAGTGCATAGGGATGCAATTGCTTTTGAAACTCTCCTTTTGCTCAAATTTTAGTGAGAGTGACCACAGGATCGAAGCCTCTCAGCAGTGACTGGCAAGCAGCAGAGACAGGCACTTTTCTCCGGAACTGGGCTAAAGCTGTAAAGCAGCTATTGAAAGGGCCCAGGGAGGTTACAGGAAAATATTCTCCCAGCAGAACCTGCAGGATTCTTGAAACCAAACTCTTCTTGAAACTATTTCTATAGGAAAATTCTCAGCCAAGAGAGAAGACAGAAAATGCACGTGCAGTTATCTCATGGTATGGAGCTCAACTGCTCTGCTAGAGATAAAGGTTGTCTCTAATCTGTATAGCAGCTAAGAGACATGAAGCACACTCCCAGTGCCTGCCCTAAGCACGGGATTATTCCAGGACAATACTCAATTTTATACAGAAATAGTAAAAAATTCCTTCTCAGTGAAGATCACCAACAGATAAGAAATCTCAAAAAGTTTTGTGGGATGGAAGGAGCAGGAAGGGTCCTAGCTGTGCTGTGCCTCCAGCACGCTCCCCTCGCCAAAGCTGCCTCTTGGCAGCTCACAAGCTGCTAAAGACTGGCAGTGATCTGTTCTAGCACTGGGGAACAGAAGGGGGGGGGCTTTGCTGTCTGAATGCTTAGCAAGAATCTTTCCATGCCAGTGTAGCCCTCCAGAAATCAGATCCATTGGATTTCTGCTTTGCTCTGTCTGTAATTTGTTTAGTAGATGTGACATTTAAACTGCTAAAGTATAGAGAACAGATGATCAGCCTAAAATAAAATAAAATATGAGAATACAGAAGGAGATGAGAAAATGTGTAATACGCACTTAGAAACAAAAATCTACTTAAACATAAACAGTGGGAAAAGTAAACAGTCTTGTAGTTAAAGTAAGTTAAAGATTCGAAACGATCTTTTTAGCTATTGGAGTCCAGGATTTAGGGGGAAATTAGACTGCTACCACCAGTTAGAATAACAGCAGTTCTGTGAGCTCAGAGAAGTGTAATCTCATCTTGTGTTTCAGAAAACTGATTACTTTGGGAAGGAATTATTGCCCTGGTGCTACAATGAACAACAGATTTTATGCATTATCCAGAGTTCAGTCTTCTTCAGAAACACTGAAGACGCAGCTCTGACTCAGACCCTTGAGCAGAAGTCCCAGGTTTCCTCTCTGCCTTGTCAGGCATTATTGATCCTACAGCAGGATGGCTGAAGAAGATAATATCAAATCAAGTTACAGATTGCAGTCCGCTGTTCTGACTTTAAAAGGAAATTAGTTCATCAGCCTGCAGGCTGAGGTCTGCAGTGTGGTGGAGATGTTTCACTCTGTATCCCTGGAGCGGG
This sequence comes from Phasianus colchicus, assembly GCF_987193195.1. Classification (NCBI taxonomy): domain Eukaryota; kingdom Metazoa; phylum Chordata; class Aves; order Galliformes; family Phasianidae; genus Phasianus; species Phasianus colchicus. The sequence goes on from NC_143443.1 coordinate 30,784,198, forward strand.
GGTAGGATGCTGCAGGAGGCAAAGTTGGGAGGTTTGAGCAGCGATCACTTCAGCTGTCCTATCCAAATTCACATGTGAACGTGAGTCAGAGCTGCTGCTACAGATGGGATATTTCCCTGAAGCATTGTGCAAATATGTGCATGCCAACATTGATCAGATAGCAGATGATACTATTAACACTCTCCAAAACTCTCCATCCCACATCTGCCCGTCCTGCCAGTGCAACCTACAGCCGTGCAACTGAAACCCTGAATGACGGATTCATTTCTTCCAGTTCTCTCTTTGCAACTGCTCTTATCAGCAAGCTGGCCTTGAGCAGCCAGCTAAACTCTTGAAGTGGGGGGAATGCATTCCTGGCACAGTCCCAGGGAGCTCTTTGTATGGCTAAAAAATGCTAGCACTTCTAACGCTGCCCTTGCTCTCCCTGTTGGAGTCGCCTCACGCTCCCAGCAGATGCTGCTCCAGCACTGCACTCTGGCAGTGCTTTTCTTCTTTCTTTTTTTTATTTCTTGACTGAGATTTGCTAGCAAACCTTGCGCAGTAAACAGATTTCTAGGCGTTCGGGGCATTGCGACCTCGAGTACAGAGCAGCAGTTCATCCACTAGGTGGAGGCCTGTAGATACTAATGAATGATGACCACTGCAGCAATTAAAAAAAAAAATGCTGTGGTAGACTGTAATTCATTCTCCTGATTTCTAATGAAGTACAGCAAGGGTATGTTGCTCCGTGGACAGACTGAGCTAGATCTTCCATCAGAGAGCTGTCACTTAGAGCTCTGCTTAACTGCCTCAGGAACAACAGGGAATGTTCAACCAAAAAAGCCTACTTTGTATATCATCACTTAGCTGACACATTCAAAATATATTAAGACTGTACTTAGTTCTAAAAATCCCAGATCTTTTCTGTTGCCTTTGTTCTATATTGCAATTTTCTTTTCTCTGCATATAGATCACAGACATTAAAGTGGTTTTGCTGTGTTCAAAGCCAGAGTCACTCCCTGACCTAAGGCAGGGTTACATCCCATATGGAAAAATAAAGGAAAAACAAAACTGCACTGAAATCAGCTGGTGGGGCCTCCTTCAGATTTAAAAAATCTGAAATTTGGAAATCTGAGTATGTGTCTTGTGACTGCACTGTGATTTCAACATGCAAGTTTAAAAAGCTTTTCTCCATATAGCATGCAAACTGAGCCATCTGTTTTCTTATTAATGCTTTGTACTTTCTATTAAAGTTCATAAGATCTATATTTATATGTCAAACAATTCCCATGTTACTCTCGTATCTCCGGTGAACAGACGATGTGGCTGAGCTGTACGCACCGTACAATTCCTGCACCAATATAGCAGTCAGCATGAGATCAGACTGTGCATTGATATGTGATGCTTTCTTAAGCATTTTCAGTTTTCAGAATGTGGCACCCAATTGTATTAGAATCTCTTTTTTTTTCTGGTGTGCTGTTGATAAAACAAAATCCACCATTCTGAGCAAACCATAAAACCAAACACCTCCATCCATGCCTGTGGCTGTAATTTGCAGAGTCCTTACTTGAGAATCCTTATCTGTGGCCTTTTTGCTTTTATCTGAAGTGTTCTGTGCACCTGGAACATCTGACATTCAGATATTCAGACATTCAGATCAGTCCTAGCACTCTGCTTTGGGGTGAAACATCAAACTATGGAAGTCATGGGGGTAGATTAATTCATAGTCTATCTCAAATTGGAAGATTGAGGGACTCCATGTGCCTGCTGCACTTACTGACAGAGATTTCTTATGACTCAATCTGAAATGACTCCAGCAGAGAACTTGGACTGACTCCTGCTTAGAAATACAGCTCTAGACACGTGCCATACAGATTGCTATCCACAGGTTCATCAGAAACAGCCTTATTCCTGTTCAGGAATACCTCATCCAGAACTAACATTTCAGCTCATAAATCTTTTCTGTTCAAGTGATCTGCTAAATTGTGAGGGTTGCTCGGAAAATAAATTGAAAAGCCAATTTAAAGCTTACCACAAGACATGTTATTTCCTGATACACCAGAGGTATCTACTTGTTTACACAGTGAGTAACAACGACATCCCTACAGCAGTGCTGCTTCGAATAACCCCAGCTAGCCCTGCAGCATGGTGAGGAGGCAGCTCTGCAGCCTGGGGACAGCCCACACGAGCACACTGCTCATCACATGTTGGACTCAATGATCCTGATGGCTCCCTTCCAACTCAGGATATTCTATGATTCTGTAATCTTGGACAAAGCTTTTACCAGCGTCCTCATGTGAAGAGCAGACAGAGCAGATCACCTCCACCAACATTTGCTGATCCACCTAATAATCTTCTGTTTGGTCTTGAATCAGCCAATTTTGAAGAAGCGAGCAAAGACCCTGTAGAGCTTATTAAAATTTTTGCTGAGCAGTATTCCTTATATGAACTTTTCCACAAACCACTCTGGTCTGAAACGCAACTAAGAACCATATAAGTTATGAGCTGTATTGCCTCAGGGTTGCAGCCATGGCACAGCACTGTGTAGCAACAAAACCTGAATCCCAGCACAGCTGTGCCAAATAACCCACCTACCCAGCAATCCTTACAGCTATAAGAGGCTAAAATCTACCTAGCATGGACAAGAATTTAATTAAGAGGAAAAGCACAGTATCCAGCCAAGTCAAATCAATCACTCAGATGCTTTCCCTTCTCAGTCCATGCTCATCTCTGCAGCCAGATGCTGCAACCACGAGTTTTGCTCCTGCAGAAGAAGCTCAGGCAGATTCTGACCTATCAGCCCATGATAATTGTGGTGAAATGTCCTGAACTGTTTCTTAGCAAGGCACAAACTCACAGCCACATTTAGCTTAGGACTCTTAGCTACTCCCCTGAATTTTCCTTTTATTTTCACCTACTGGCTGACCTTTTTTATTAACTCTGCTAAGTATGTGGCTAACTATCAGCAGCAGCAAAACAAAGCAACCCATTCACTTCTCTGTTTACACTTCATCAGATACAGAACCCATCTGTACTACTTCCTCAGCATACACAAGTAATTTTCCTGCAAGACCTCTTAACATCTGCGTCCCCCACATCTGAATCAGCTGCTTTTGTTGACTTGGGAAGGACTCTGCCATATGCTACCAAGAACATATGGTCTAAGCGTGCCTCTTTCTGTTCTGAAACAAGGAGTGAAATTCCTCCTCAGAATTTACAGATAAGGAAGCAGAACAGGTCTCTGATATTGAGATTCTTGAGACAAATGTTGTGAAGGCAAAGATGGGAGGGCTGTGGGAAGGGCAGCCGTAGCTGGGGTTCATCAGGCCCAGCACTGCTGACTGGTTGAGGGAAGGGGTTGTCCTGCCCTGCACTGTGCTGCTGTGGTCTCACCTTGAATACTCTGTGCAGTTTGGGTGCCGCAGTACAAAAAGGACATCAAACTGCTCGAGAGCATCCAAAGGAGGGTTGCAAAGATGGTGAGGGGTCTGGAGGGCAAGAGGTGTGTGAGGAGTGCTGAGCTCCGTGGGTCTGTTGGGCCCGGAGCAGAGCAGGCTGAGGGCAGCACTCATAACACCCCACGGATCTTCACAGGGATTCCTTCCAGTTTGAGATATTCTATGATCCTAAGGAAGGAACAAGGCCGAGCAATTATCACAGACAGCGATGTGATAAACAGACCTCACTGTCAGAGGATGGATGAGTGTCAGTGTCAATCAGCATCAGGCCAATCTGTGACCCTGCCCTGAGCTGACAAGGCCCTGACTGTCCCCGGGGTGTGCACAGGCAGCTCCTCTGAAGGGAGGCACGTGGCTAATAAACATCTGCTTGGAGGAATGCACACCTCTACCTCCTCGGAGCAGCTTTGCAGCAGAGAATGTCTGCACTTCAGGGGCTCAGCGTTCACTCGGCACAGTAACTAATTGTCTATAGGCACCTGGGGCCACGCGTGCCCGTCAGATGGCTGCAGGTGGTCACTGTGAAGTGCTGTGACCCACAGCCAGCACACCGAGCTGGGTGACAGATGGGATTGGGAGCAGACACACACACTGCCTTCGGATGTTGCTCAGTGTCAGTGAATCCAAAGGCTGAGACGCACTGAGAACGATCAAGGAGTCGATTCTGAAGTACAGTGCCTGTCCACACTGCAACTTTGAAACAAGGGTTATTTGTGCTACTCGCCAGGGCTGGACACACATAACCTTAACCAGTCAGCCATCGGCAAAGACGACGCTCGTGGCTTCTTGTTCCGTTGCACCAGAATAAGGAATCACAGGCTCGCAGCAGCAGCTGTCAGAGCGGTAACATTCAGGACCGCAGCGCTGCTCCCCAGCCCGCACCCAGCACGTCTCTCCCAGCCGGGTCTCCCCGCCCGCAGCCCCGCGCCGTACTGGAGGCCACCAGAAGTTTCCAGCCGTGCCGGGCTCGGCCGCCTCCCTCCTCCCCGTCCCTCCCCTTTCCCCTCCTCCGCCGGCCGGCGCCGATTTCCAGACACTTCCAGCCCCGCGCCTCCGCCCCCCCGCTCCCCGCGGCGGATAAAGCGGCCGGGTCCGGCCTCCCCGCCCCGCACTCGGCGCATGGCCCGGCTCCGGCATGAGCGCTGCCACGCACTCCCCGCTGCTCCAAACGGAGAGCGGCTCCGAGCCGCTGCCGCCCGGTTGGGAGATCAAGGTAGACCCGCAGACGGGCTGGCCTTTCTTCGTGGACCACAACAGCCGAACCACCACCTGGAGCGACCCGCGCCTGCGAGGCGACGCGGCCAAAGTACGGCGGGTTGGGGGGCTGCGCTATGGGGCGGTGGGTGGATGGGTGGGGAGGTGGGAGGTGGGAGGTGGGAGCCCGGCGCTGGGCTGGGGGCTGCCGGGGTCGGGCTGCGGCTCAGCGCGTGGCAATGCAGTGAGGCCAGGAGCTGCCTTTTGTCTCTGACGCACTGCAGTCCCTTTTTTGTGCATTAAATCATCCGATACCTCGGCTGCGGGGTGTTTATTTAAAGTTGGTGAAGTGCACCCGGCCTGCCCGGGGAAGGCTCGGCTGGTTTTTTTTTTTTTCTTTCGGCTGCGAATGAGCCGAGGCGACGTACAGTACTTCAAAGCGACGCGACTCAGACTTGTCAGGAGTTTTAGGGCTTTTTTTTTTTTTTTGGTTGTTTTTGGTCTGCTTACAAAGTCTGTAATTTCGCTGTCCTCTGTCTGTAAGCGCGCTCAGAGAAAAGCTGCATCTCGGTCCTAATGTGTCCGTGGCTGCGGGCAGCGGGACCCGTAAAGTGGCTTTTCGGAGCCAAACTCTGAGCCTTCAGAAGTTGCGGCCGTGTGACCCGCGTTAGTATTAACGCGGTGACTGAACAGAAAGTGCTGGAAACTTGAGCCGCATTGCAAGTTGCCAGAGCGGTGGAAAAACAAATCCTGTGGGGTTTTCTTGCATTTCTGTGCGAGCAACGCTGCTTTCATCCCGGGTACGGCCAACCGCACGGCCTCGCCTTTAGTTCTGCAACCCCATAAAATGGGCGATGATGAAGCATAAATATCGCAGCGCCGGTGGAGGATCTCTGCCCGTCCTCGCGACCTAAAATGTCGCCCATCGCTGCTGTCAGGACGAGGCCCAGGATCGCTCCGCGCTGGACCCCGGCCGGTGCTGCTTGGAGCGGTGCTGGAAGAGATTGCCTCGGACTGCGCGGAGCCACGGCTGGCCCCCAGCCCAGCGCCGGCTCTCAGCTGCCAGGCCCGGCTCCGGCCTGCTGCAAGTCAGCTGGAAGAGCCCAGCTGCTCCCTGGACGTGGTGCGCGTGGAGCTGGCAGCCTGCTGCACAGCAGCCAAGTGCTTTGATCACGGTGACGCGGCCAAGTGAGCGCTGGCTGCGACCATTGCTTCGCTGCCCCCGTCCTGTCGGGGAGAGCCGTCAGCGGGGAGAGATCAGTGCTGCCTGGGCTGCCATCTTAGGCAGAATCTCTTCTGTGGGGGGAAAAGCCTCTTGTGTGGCACGCAGCTGACAGTTGGAAGATACTTAGTAACTCCGAAATGTGTCTTCAATGTAACTGGTACAACTTCCTCCCCCACCCCCAAGAGTCTCTCGTAGAAAATGAGGAATAAAACATGAAAGAGTGGTTTGAGGAAATATTAAGTTCTTACATTTAATTGCCCATTTTATGAGTGCAGACCATAAGAGGAAGCTCAGTGTGGAAGCAGATGAGGATCATACAGAAGTGAATGGGCTGTGCTTTTCTGTTCTCCCACATTTCCAGCCGGGTAACGTTGTGCAGTTACACTCACAAAGTGCTGTTTGGAATTGAGGAAATGCATTGTAATTGCTGCAGTGTAGCCTTTCATCCCCATTTTCAACTCAATTATCGAGCGTGTAATTCTGGTAGTAATGGTACAAAAAGATCTTGTTTAATTTGGCGATGTGAATATTGGGAGTGGAATAGGGAAAAGTGCTTTAACTCATTTCTGGATGCTGTCTTCCTAGTAGTAGTGAGGCACCTGCTAACATTGGCTATTACAGCCATAAAAATATGCTTTTTAGAACCATAAAGTACGCTCAAGTCAAAGAGCATTCTATTTATTCAAGGCTTTTGTTATGGAAATGGCACTTGAAAGTAACCCATTTAAGAGAGAAATCACATTTAAGCTGCATTTGATAATTGTATAAAAACAGGATTTGAAGTGCTCTAATGGATCAGTGCTGGTTTTGAGTGGGTGACTGAAACAAAACAAATTTTCATCCTTATCTGATGTTAAATCTGTGGTAACGAAAAGTGCCTCCTCTCCTGCCAACTTGTGAGTATTATTACAGAGAGAAAAAGTTATGCCCGCTTTTCAAGTTGTTTTTTTTTTGTGGAATTCACTTTTTTTCCAAACAGCAACATCTGTCACTGCTCACCACAGACAGACACATGTATGCTTTGGGACTGGTCGCAGAGAGAAATACTTCCAGAGATAGTATTGGAAGGTTGATTTCTGGGTCTTCTGACATACCCTTGCATTAAGGGAAACAAAAAGCTTGTGGTGATGGAAGCAGCAGGTAACTGACCTGGTGGGGCCGTTTGTTGGAGCCCAGAATTCAGAGTACGTGGTTGAATTAATGGATAGTTTAGTTTCTGAAGTCTTTTTGCTTTCACATATAGGCAGAAAAACAAGGCATTGACAGCTTCTCAGTTCCATTGTTCTTAGTCTGCCTTCAGAGAGAGCTTAGGGGTTTCAGGAATGATCTGGAACTGCAGAAGCTGACTTCATGTGTCAGACCATGTCTTATCAAGGATGGTAATACAGCCAAAACTTGCATTGACTCTACTGTTACACTGCTTTCTGGATTAAATATTGATGTTACCCAGTGAAACCAGCTATTTTTGTTGATTCCTTTTATGATAGTCTTTGTGAATCCTTCTCTCTCCAAATATTTCATATTTACAGAGATATAGGCAAAAAGTGAGGTGTTGCCTGTAGCTGGGCAGTGAGTGGAGCACAGGTCCAAAGCTAACTGACTTCTTTTAGCTGAGTGAGCTGGCTGTGGCTGTAAGGTGCTGCATTTCCCCAACAGCTGATCTTAGTCTTCCTACTTTAGATTTGCCATCAGTGTAACTATGCTGACTGCAGTGACTGCACCTGTATAATCAGGCAAAAAGAGAATTGGCTCTCAAGTGTGAATCCATGACAGAGTTGTTAAAAGTGAATGGAACCACACCTTGGTGTTTTTTTTTTTTTTTTTGCATTGAATGGCACAGCTCAATGTATTCACTGATTCAAGTTGCTTTTTCTTATTTTTCTTATTCAGTTTGGCCTGTTTTAATCTTCACAGAATAACATGTCCTTCCTTTGCACGTTTATTAACTGCTCCCAGTTATTTGTATGGGGTCACTGTGGTATCAGGCTGGGCTAGGGGGACCTTACTGAGGAGGAACAGAAAACCTCTCATTACATCCAGTGAGAAACAAGCCTGCAGACGGCTGAGAAATATTTACTAACAGAAACATCACAGCCTCCTGGTAAACTAATGATTTTTTTAAGTGTCTATTTAGTTAATAGCAAGTCACTTTAAAAAAGTACAATCAATATCATAAAGCATACATATGCATAATTTTACCAGGAGAGTATTTACTAGCAGTGTCACCGTTCTTCATATTTCTTTGCTGGGATTGTTGATTTTTGTATGCTTATCTGTTTTCATGTGTTAACTTGAGCTGTTGTAGTTCAGCATACTTTCTGCAGGGTTGTCATATGATGTTAAATTGTTTACTTGGTATTCCCCAAAGTGTTGATAAAAATAGATGATGTTTAAAGAAAAAAAAAAAGTAGCAAAGCTTGTGTAAGTATTTACTGATGCCCCTTCCATATGTTGTTTCTACGTGCAGTAAACCCAATGGGAAATGCTGCCACTAAAAATAGACCAAAGGAATTGACTGTGCTGAGCTTGACTGAGCTCACGCTGTGGAGATCGATAGCTCACTAATGCCTCAGGTCTGAGACTGTGGCCAGCACAGCTTTAAGTCTGAGAGCAGTTATAAAAGTGGTGCATTTGTTGGTTGCAACAATGCAGAGGCCTAAACCAAAGGGGAGGGAAAGCTATCTGAATCTATTACTGGTGGATTCTGTGTTATTTGAGGATCAGCTAACTGTATCTATCCTCACCCTTGCGGGTAAGTCATGACTCTTCTGCCTGCTTCTCCAAATAAGATATAAGTCACTCAGTTCCCATCTCTTTAGGGGTGAACTTATTTTTGAGCTCTGACTTCTCACATTCACATTGACTGAAAGGCTTGGTAGACCAAATTAGAAATTGCACTGAAATCTCAGTGTGGTCTCTGTAAACTTCTGTGTCTCACAGTGGTTCACAGCAGTGGAAGGATATAACAACATGTTACACTTGGATCTTCTACCTGCAGTGATTTCCACATTATTTATGCCAATAAGTATTCTGTCATAGTCAGGCTTGTGGTTTGCCCATTTCTTAATAAATCAGTCATTGGATTTGAGATATTATACTTTCTATATGCTGTATATGTAGAAGCTGCAAGGTAGTCAGTAGGGGATTTTTGGACAAAGCCAGTACGCAGCCTTCCAAGTTCCATGAAGCTGCTTTATGTGGTTATTTAAAGCCCCACTCAGCAGAGCGTGATAAACAGGGAAATAATACACAGATACACCAATTATTTTCAAAATGAGGGATGGATCAAAGATCTAGCTACAAGTAACATGCCTGGGAAGTCATGCACCAGGAGAAGTAAGGAAGATATTAATTTCTGCTCAAGTTCAAGTACAGCATACCTTTCATCTAACAAGAAAGAATACTTGTTCCAGCATTTTTAGCCAGGAATCATATTTTTAACACTTAACCTATACACAGGCATGGCTTTTCTGTACCAAAAATAGAATTGTTCACCATGAACCATGATAAAGCAGATAACAATCTGATATGCTCTGTGGTATACAGACAATATCCCTCTCTAAGTAAGCTTCATCTTTTTCCTCTGGCAGCTGTGCCCTCTCAATTAAGCCAAGCTAGATATAAAATACAAGAAATGGCTTGCTCACACAAATTACATTATTTAATTACAGATATGAAACACTCTGTTTCTTCAGGTATCTTCAAATCACCTTGCAGAAACTGTTTTTAATACTTGTTTAGTTTTGTTGGTTCTTTTTGTGTGTTTTTTTTTTTATAGGCAGGAAAATGAGCCACAGGATGGTGAAGCAACTTGTGACATCACCCACTAGGTCAGGTAGCATGAAAACATGTTTTCATGGCTGATGGCAGTCTTATAATTGATAAGGTGCAGGGTAGCAAGTGCTTTTATAGTGCTGGGAAGCTGTTGCTTAAAGAAGTGAGGTCTCAAAACTTGCCTATCAAATGAATTCTAGGTGAAAATGTAGACCTTTTCTATAACCTACAGAATTCAAAACTGACTCTTTGGTTGTTAGCTATTTATTTTTTCTGTGACACTGTTTAGCTTTTACTCCCTTCTGTGTTTCAAATTTCTGGCTTCCAGCTAATTGGGAAATCAATAAGTTGGCTGCCTGCCTCCTAGGTTAGCAGGCAGCAATCAAATAGGTAAATGAGGCTCATGATTCTTGATGAGGAACTTTCTAGTGCCTTAATGGGCTTTCTTTCCTGTGTAGAAGCCAGCAGGATGGGTGAAGCAACTCCCCTTCTCAGAACTCTTGGCTCAGTGTATCAGCCTTTGCTTTCTTGGGGCGTGTTCAGTTTGGCCCACCTAAGGCTTCCTGTGAGTGGGCAGCTTCTACTCATGGGCAGAGAGGGCAAGTGTCATCACCTCATGCCAAAATGATGTTTTAGCCCAAGAAAGAACTGGCTTTAGTGGTCAGAGAAGAGCAGTTTTAATTCCAGAAACAAGGTAGATTGTCTTCAGGATGGCCAACATGTTTGCTCCAGTAAGGCTCTCAGTTCTGAAGAGTTTAGGTTTAGAAGTCCTCTTCAATTTTTAATAGTGATTATTTGTTTCTAATGACATCATTGTGCTCCATCAGTCAAAGCATACATTAATGTAATACCTGTAATTATCATACAATCATCTTGTATTATACGAGAGAGAACAAAAGGCCTATTTGCCTACGCATGTGGATGTTATGAAATAAAAGGCAGCATTCAGCAAATACAACATCAAAAGCAGCTTGTTGTATAAATAGGTTACATGTTGTGACTGACACGAAGGTCTACTGAGACAGCTCATGAGGCTCAGCTTATTCATGGTTTCCTGTGGTCATCAGCTAATGATATCTTGCTCAAATACCGATGTGCTCAGTGCATCTATATTCAGGCTGGATATTAGGTAAAACTTCTTTTCTGAAAGAGTGGTCAGGCACTGGAATGGGCTGCCAGGGAGCTGGCAAGTCACCACCTCTGGAGATGTTCAGGAAATGTGTAGATGTGCTACTAAGAAGCATGGTTTAGTGGGCAATACTGGTCATAGACTGACAGTTGACTAGGTGGTCTTAGGGGTCTTTTCCAATCTCAGTGATTCTATGATTTGAATGCAATTTTTGCTCAGTGGAATATGAATGTGAAAACCTTCAGTGCCTGAAATGGCAGTGGGAAGCTACAGGTCAGTGCTGGGAGCAAATGACATTCTCCCATGCCGTGTGTCTAATTCCCCAAGAAGTATTAATGAGAAGCACTTCCTGATAACTTTGTGCTAAGTATAAAGCACTCCTTAGTACTTAGATCAGGTTACAACAAATACATGGACTTGCTGACTTCCATCAGTAGCAAGGTTAGTGTAATTTTGTTTTTTCTTGTTAATACAACAGAGAAAGGGGGGAAATAGTGTGGCTAGAAGTGAAACACAAGTAGATAGGGAATCCAGTTATAATAGTGAATGATTTGCCTTTCCATGAAACTTTTTAAAATTGTAAATAAAACTGGTAAGCCATTCTTAGATTTGAATATTAGAAACTGTTAGTGCTTATTCAGTGGCTGTTTCTGATTTAAAAGTAGATTGGAGTATATGTGGAATGGGAACTTGTCATATTTCAGTCTCTTACTTTCATTATGGTGTTGAGTTCTGTTCAGAAAGAGCAAAATTGTAGTACTCCCTGCTTCCTGAAATCTGGGCATGACATCACAGGACATCTGCTGTCATATCAGGTTTTGTCAGGTTCTGGCACTTTCTCGGTCACTGGAGCAATCAGGATACTCTTACGTGCATGATACTCTTCAAGGCAGCAACTTCAAAGCTCAGAACCACACTGAAGCTGGTAGACTTTCTGCTTGCATATAGAAAGAGATGTGTTCATTCTCTTGGTAATGTTTGCAACACTTCTTTTCCTTTGCTAGATGATATTTACAAAACAAGTAAAAAACCTAAACATTTGTACTGTTGCTCTGCAACAGCTATGAGGGCGCTTTGTGTATAATATGCTTTAGAGAACTAGATCTACTGTGTTATGAGTAATGCCTGTATGGTTTAAGAAGTGCTTGTGGATGATGGGAACTTGTTCTTGAACTTTTTCTGTAGCACATTGTAGCATTTGAGGAATGAAAAACATACTTAACAGGCAGTTTTGAAAGGAAGATTCCACATCTGTTTCAGGTTTTCCAGTAATCGATTTGTGTGTAGAATACTGTGACCAGTTTTGTTACACTGGTACAGCCATCTAGATGCCTTCAGTGGCACTTGCTAGCTTAAGCAGTGAATGAACTTGCAGGTCTTTGTGTTTCAGGAACAATGCTTGAACAGTCACTGAGGCACTTCAGGTCATTGTCTGCTCCCACAGATGGTACAGCTGTTCAGGGGACTTTGTTGCAAGTTGTCTCAATCTGTGTTTTTTCCCAATGGCACACAGTGCTGGAGCTTACAGTCTGCCTGAGTTTGAGGATTTTATTGTCACTCCTGGCTGTGCCCTTCCTATGGGAAGCCAAGTGTAGGATGCGGGCTATGAAGTGTTTTTTCCAGTTGCACAACTCGTGCTGGCTGCACCTTTATTTATCGTGGCGATGACCTCACAACAGAAGCACATGTCCCCTTCCCAGGAGGTGTGATTGCTGCAGCCTTCCAGCAGCCCCACACTTGCACACAAAGCAGTGTGTGCACCTGCTCTCCCCTGAGTGGCTAAGAGGGCTCCCCGTTGGTTTTGGCATTGGTGCTTGAAATAGTGGATTGCATCTGAGTTCCTGGTGTTGTTGCAAGCTACCTGCAGTGCAGGCTTGGGCTGTTCACATCTTTAGACTTCCTGGGGGGAATTTTGGTATTTTTGTACTTCCTTCTTTTGGGGGATTCTGTCCCTTAGATATGGTGTATGACCACAGCCTGTTCCTGTAATGCTGACCCCCAGTTCAGGGGGACTTCATAATTCTAGTGCTTAGAATTATTCTCAAGTTCAGCATAAAATGCTTCTCATTTCCCTGAATAAGGGGAGGGGAAATTATTTCACTTTTCATACAGTAATAGGAGTTATATTCCTGTATGTATTTTTTTTATTTAACCTACAACGAAGGTTTTTAATGCAAATAAAAATGTGACCAATACATTCTCTGTTAACTCTGGACTTGTATAGATAACACTTGTTAACCTATTAAGCAAAAGCCATATTTGTTAGAGGGCAAGTAGAGACCAAAAATGGACACTTTAGCTCCCTGACCTGGCTGTGCTGTGAAACTCAAGAATTAAAGCATTCGGAGAACTCACATGTCCCTTCTCTTGGTGTTACCTGGGGAGGTTTCCAGAGCCTGGCTCCACTCCCCTTTGTCACACTATCCCCAGACACACCCCAGTTTCTCCTTCAACCTTCCAGAACCAGTTTGTCAGGGCTAGAAAGGCTCATCTCCCCTGCACGAAATAGAACCTTTTTCTCTTGCTGAAAGCCTCGCTTTGGGGGATATCTGTGCACAAGGTGTTGTAGTGGATCCTGGTTTAAAAATGAGCTTGAACCTTTGCAGCCATCTGACTGAACCAAGAGCTTTTTAGTCTTCAGACAATGTGTTACAGTGGCATTCCTCAGTGTGGGGTGTTTCAAAACACTAATTTTGCATGTTCATCGACCTGTGAAACTGGGCTGACAATGTGGTGATACAAACGGGCTAATGTCAGCAGCTGTTGATGGAGTTAAATCTTAATTATTTGTTGAGGGGAACAGTGTGGGGCTGGAAAAACAATTGTGACAAGAACACCTCTCCTGAAACTGTGATCTCTGTGTGCCTCAGAGCTACTGGTGGTGGAAGAAAGGGAAAAATGGCATTTCTTCCTTAGCTGAAGATTGCTCCTTCTGACTGTACTGTTCAGCAACAACAGAAAACTCCCAAACCTCCTGACTACAGGGGAAAAAAGCCTGGAACAAAGAACCAGCTCTAAAAGCTAACTTTCCACAGGAAGAAGCATAGGCTGTCTGAAGCTGTAAGAATGAATGATGAATTAAAAAGCATAGTTTATGCTGTGGCTCTTAAAGAGAAGCCTGTGCTTCCACTTGGGGAAAAAAAGAAAAAGTGCTAAACTTGCAAAAGTTCACTTTGGACATAAACTGAAATTTTAAAAAATAGTTCAACTTGATTTTTTTTCTTTGGTTTTGGGCTGCTTGTTTTGCTTTCTTTATCAGTGCTGAGCTTACAGAAGCAGATCTGTCAGGGTGCTGAGATAGCTCAGAGTGAGGTCAGTGTAAAAGGGCTGAAAATGCAGATAAAGGGGAGGGAGCCAGGCTCCTAGAAAGGGCTTCGTGACAGCCAGGGGAGTGGGACTCTGAATATTGTGATTATTTGTTACTTAGCATGACTTCAGAAGACTGAAGGGATTGTCCCCAGGTGCAGCAGCTCAGAACCCTGCACACCCTTCTCTTGCTAGGGCATGGTACTTGTTGCTGGCCCATCCAGCCCCTCTACCTCTCCTCCCAGCACTGACCCTTCCTGCAGGGCGCCTGACAATGCACACTGCGAGTGCAACTTCTTTTTATAGCTGTGGGAGCTGTGCCTAAAGGTGGGCTGCAGCTCTCTGGTTACACCCAGCCTGCTCCCACCACTACGGAGCCTGTGCTGAGCAGCTGGTGTGAGCATGTGCAGAATGCATTGAGTCAGCAGCAGGCAGCAAGGTGCTTCTTCTGCCTGTGGAATCATCAGTTTCCCTCACTGCGAGGCAGCTTGCGTGGCTCTGTGCTCGGTGGACATGTAGCCCTGACATGGCCCTGTGTTGTCACTCTCTGAGTGTCTCTCAAATTTACTTTCTGGCATAGCCACGTGTCCCTGCAGACGCAGAGTGTGCTGGCAGCACAGTGTGTTCAGGGCTGCGTTGGGGGCATCACTGATGAGGTGGAACTGGCAGATAATTGTCAGTCCTTGGTGTCCTGAGGCACCAGAGCAGTCTGCGTTCAGCAGCTTCCTGGGGAGTGAATTGAAAATGACTCATCTGGCCACGGTGGCTCCTGGTGCAGAGCTGGGCATGAGATCATCCTTGTGCTGTAACTGGAAAAGCCAGCCACGTTCTGGCGCTGCGAACTTTCTAGGCCTCTCCTTTGTATCTCCTTCAGAATTTTTCTTTGCTTGTGGGGGATTTCTAATCAGCAAAAGCAAGAGCTTCTGAGTTTAAATTTCTTCCTTTCTGTATTTATTTTATAAATGTACCTGAATAATAGCATTCATTCTCTGCAGTTTTTTCAGAAACTGGTTCTAAAGAGATACTGTAAAAGAGGGGGAATATTCAATCTTAGTTAACTGTTACTATACAGACTCATTAAATGTGCAGAAGCCACATAAACTAAATATTTTTGCTGCTAAAACGCCCCTTTAAAAATAGGGTTTCTAGCACTTGTACCATATGTCCCCTTATTAAATTCTCCTCTTACTGAATAATGACATTACCCTCTGAATGACAGAGGTGCTTGTTACATGATCTGACTTAGAGATACATCTGGAACTTGGCCCTAGCTGGGCCTCAAAATAGAATGACCGATGCAGGAAGAACTTAATAGAGGACTTGTGAGGGATCTTGGTACAAAGCACTATCCCTCTTGCCAGAGCTTTGACATTGTCCAGTGAGTGCACTTGGGCAGCACAGGAATTAATGTTATCTAACCTTCCAGCATTTTCCTCTTCATTATGCTATCCTGTCGGTATCTACTGAAGTGGATCCTCTCTTGGCTGTGTCTTCAGAATGAAGCAGCAGTAGCTCTAAATAGGCAGTAGGAAGTACGATACCAACAAATACTGCTCTTCTGATGAGATAAATCCTGCAAGTTTCTTTTCTGCTGTTATCTATAACACTGGGTGGATTTGAAGGGGAGCTAAGGAAACATCTGTGGTCCCTCAAGCTCTTTTAATTAGCGTGGTACCACTGGAGGCAGCTGAACTCGTGGCTGCACGCAAGTAGCGAGTGCTACAGAAAACCCCTGTTGTAATGTGGTGTTTTAGTGCCTCAGCTAGTATTTATCAGCACTGGGGTGAAAGGCTCATAGCTAATCGGTGTTCAGCTTCCTTTCTCCTGCCTGCTGACCTGGCACAGACCTGAGGAGCTGAGCTTCTCATGCCTGGCTGATGCTGCTTTTAGACAGACCTTTATGGCAGCTTTCTTATGTGGTATGTTGAGCTACCAGCAAATGCTATGTGATGTTTTTAATTTCTAGGATGGCCAGTCATCAGCAAATGGCCCATCTCAAGATAGTCCCAGGCAGCTGCCGGCACGGGAAGGAAACGTGGTGTACCCTAAGCTCCGGGCTGGCTACATCCCTATCCCAGTCATCCATGAGGGCATCGACAGCAGACAGCACCCCTACTTTGCCGCTGCGCAGCCCGGCGTACAGCGATACAAAGCAGAAGCCGTGCCCACCACAGCGCAGGCACAGCCGCCACTGAGAGGGGCCTATGCCAGCCCTGAGTCCCCTCATAGGGGACCAACTGAGGCTTCCCAGGCAGATAAACAATGTGGACAGACAACAGCAGCTGCAGCAGCACCAGCTCCAGCGACACACGGACCTGAGGTAACTCGTCAGTACTGCTGGGGTGTGTTTGCCTTGGTCTTTGCGGCCATGTATGACCTGAATGTCACACGAGTACTTTATCCTTTGGAAAGCCAAACCTGCCACAGGATTACATTTTCCCAATACTTCCAGAGTGTTGAAATACAAAAGTGCTCAGTCACTTCAGCAGAAATATTTCACGTTTTTCTGGCGTTGCCAGCTTTTGTTATCAAGTGATTTCTGCGGAAACAAATGCGTGAAAATATTCTCTGTAAATGAGCCTGTGAGTGGTGCAGGTGCTCCTGCATCAGGTGAGGGTTGTTGTAGGGCTTAGAATGGTTACTCTGCAAGCTGGGAACACAGGTAAGTCTCTTGCATTCTGTACTGTGGGAAACAAAGGTGAGCAAGGGGAGAGACACAAAAATACAAGTGGCCAATTAGTGACAGCTTGAGCCGCTTCAGAAATGGGGCTATTCTGCTTTCCAGTTTAATACTCTGGTTTTATTAAGTATATCGACTTGCATACACAGCTTGAAAAGTGAATCGTGTAATATCTTTGTCTTTTCAGTTCTGTGTTAAAATACATTAACTGCTTTAAAAAAAAAAGTCACCCTCCTTGCTTTGCTTTTCAAAAGACAGGATTTTGGATTGTCTGTTATCTCTTCAGAATTAGCAGAAGTGGTACCTCGTAGTACACCAAAGCACTCATCTCTTCTATTCAAAGTAAAATAAGCAGGAAATTGAGCCTCTATCAGTCTGAAAATACATCACTAAATTTTCATGTCAGCAGTGGCAGATATTCCTCTAAAACCTGTTTTTGTGTCTGAACAACACAATTAAAATTCTGTTTGCAGTTTTCCTGGTGGTCTCAGCTGTTGCTACTTTATCCAGTGCAAGGATGGGAGGCTTAGTTCTTCCTTCTCATCTTAATACAGTTGGGAATATACTTCTGTATTACGTGCAGAATTGCTTCAGAAGAGTCTTCTATATCTCATGTGCTCTGAGATAACTACTCAGGACTGGAGAAGTTGCTGTCACAAACTTAGGTGGCATGGGCACTAACTGACCAGGGCACTGACACAGTAGTGCTGGTGATATGTACAATAAGAAAAAGCAGCATTTATTTATAGCTTCATAGGCAGCAGAGGTGAGCAGTTGACTAGCACAAAAGACTACCATCTTATCCTCTCCCACCTTACCTGCCTACTTATTGCTTCCAGCCCCGTTGTCTTGCTCTCACTTCTGTGCTAACTCTAGTCTTTCCTGGCTTTTCACTGAGCTATGGAATAAACCTGTCAGGAAGTAGTTTTTTTTTCTCTCCTTCATGAGTTAAAGAATAGAGAATAGTCCATCAGCTTCTGGAGTTGGTGCAAAGTAGATGAGCTGATGGACTAGCACAGCAGGAGGAGGAAGGGAGTGAGCTGTGAGCAAATAAACTGCCTTTTCCCAGATGCTGCAGAACCATAAAATGAAATATCAGGAGCTGGATCATGCAGCATCCCCAGCTCTTGCTTCTGCTTACAGCAAATCTATGCTAGTGCAGCTATTACTCCTGCTGCCAACAGGGCTGATTTGCTGGAAGGTCTCATGGGGGAGTGAGGGGTGAGGGCGCATTAGCCACATGTAGCAGGCTTTGGCAGTGCCTTAAATTACATGCTTAAAAAAGTAAATAAGTTTGTTATCACGAGTGGGATCAGAAGTCTGAACTTTGTGTGCCTCTGAGTAGTTTGTTTTTTGTCTGCAGTACATAATTTGTTTGCTTAACTTTAGTTTGCCTCACATTTAACAGGTTTAGACAGGAGTAACCGTGTAAAAACAGCAAACGTTCTGACTGAGCATCCACTCCCTGCTTACTTGAGGGCTGGGAATGCTGTAGCTCAGGTTACTACTTGTTATAATGATGCTCTCTCTCAACTTCTGTGGTCTGTCTAGTGAGGTGCAAAAAAAAAAAAAAAAACCCAAAAAACCAGCACAAACCCAAACCAAGGAAGTAGATCTTTTGCATGTGGGAACACAAGTTCAGTTTCCATTTCTCTTTAAAAATGAAAAGTGCTATGAGCTGAAATGGTTAATTTAATAATGGATTTTGTTTTCATGGCAGCCTCATTCTCCTGGAGCTTCTGATTCTCCAACGGTTTCCCCTCAGTCGTCTGGCAGATCCAATTCAGGAAGCCACCAGCTTCCTCGTGGCTATATTTCAATTCCTGTGATCCATGAAAATATCCAAAGACAACCACCACAAGGCTACCATCAGGCCCAGAAGACACACTACCCTGCCCAGCAGAGTGAATACCAAGCCCACCAACCAGTATTTCCCAGAATTCAACCAGATGACAGGGAGCCTAAGACAGCACGAGCCCAGTCTCCATTCAGAGCCTCTCAGAGAGGTGCATCAAGCCGTGAAAGTTCACCTGCCAGAATTATCACCCAGCAGGTACAGCCCTCAACTCCCATCACAGTGCAGACAGTTGTAGACAGACCTCAGGTATGTACAGCGGGGAGGGTTGTTACCTTCCACTTATCTCTGCTAGCCATGCTGAGCCAGAGCCGAAACAGTGGCTCATACCCACATATACATGAAAGCACATAAAGCATTTCTTAAACTTGCTGTGATCCTGAGATAAGCTTGCATCAAGCCATCTTTCCACCTATCAGGATTCTGAAGTCTTTGGATTGCTGAAATACATTAAGCAAATCACTTCTAGTACATGATTTGATTTTCCTCTCCTCGGAATATAATTTTGTGTAATTACTCTGAGGTCAGTGATATTGCATTATGGTACTGAGAAGCCAATCAAGTCCATGGGATTTGTGGCATCTGTAAATAACACCCTACTGATGTCTCAGAACCACTCAGGAGAGCATCAAATGCACAGAGTAATTTCAGTTATGGAGAAAGAGAATCAGCGAAGCTTAATCCTAGCTTCTTATTCCTTCTATGTGTTCATAGCTAAATATTCTGGAACAATTTTCTAACTTCTTCAGAATAGTCTTCAGAATAGGAAAGTTCTACCTGTTTAATAATTTTCTAAGTAATTGAGGACTAGGCTTATACTTGACTGACATGTGTATGTTATACTGGCATTTCAAATAACTCTTCATCCATGTATATAATGAACTAATACTTGTCACAGTAAGTATGACTCCTGCTTCCTTTTCCCTATTTCTACCACTAAGTGCCAATTTCTAGCATTCCATATTGCAGGTAAATAATATTTGGTGTTCCCAGTTCAGAGATTTAAAAACTCGTTTAGATTTTTAAAATGCCAATTGATTTGTTGAAACGGATCCTATAAGGTTCCTGCAGGCTTGTCAACTGAGAATACTTTTTAACCTGAGGGGGGGAAAAAAAAAATCAGGAAAAAAGACTGAAGCTACACACCCTTCGTCTTCCAGCAATATGCTATTAGGAAATAGACCCCATAGCAGCAGGGAGGACTCAATTTTGATTCAAATTATAAATAAAGAAACTTTTGAGAAATGTAAGTTGTAAATCTTCTTTTGGAATAATACTTGATGCTGGTTGCTGCCCTTTCTGGCATATATATTTTTTTTATGTTAAACAAAAAAATTCTTGCTCAAACTACAGTTAGAAGTCCTTTGAGTCAAGAATTCAACATTATTCAGGTTGTCTTCCCTAGCATGGAAGGGGAAGGGGTGACATTAAAAACAACCCTGGATTCCTTCTCTTCAGAGATTCCACACAGAGATTGACAGGAGCAGAATTAGTTGAGTATTTTTGAAAGCCAGATGTTAGGACAAAATAATGAAGATTTCATCATTAATGACATATAGCTTATAATGTTAGTTTATCTTTAAAGGGTGAGAATTTGAGCTCTCTGAATAAATCTAATATTTAATGGGTAAAACAGTGTCAGTGCAGGCCAATATATATAGCTTGAATATAAATGTGGGTATGTTACTTTATCTAAATCCATTAGAGCTGAATCTACCACCTTCCCAAAAATCATGTACAAACACAGTGGGTAAGTCAAGGAGGTGGCAAAACAAATCTCACAAATTCCATTTTTCCAGTAAGATTTCAACGCTCCTATCAGTTTTAAGAAGTTTCTGACTTGATGGCTGTTGTATCTCTAGCAATCATACTGATTGTCTCCAGTAACTATGGCATAATAAGACTGACACAGTAACCTTTGCATATAAAACTGAGAAGATGGAATCACTAAAAATAAGCACTAACAAAAATAATATCTTGAAAGTAGGAAAATGAAATGAGAATAGCCCCAGATGAGCTTAAAACCTAGCAAAGTACTGCTAGCTTTTCAAGAAATACTGACACACTAAGAATGAAATGATGATGATGTTGAAGACAGCTGCTGAAATCTTATTTCAGTCAGGCTAGGGCTTTGCTGTAAGTCCAATTTTATAAAACTGCTTGTAGGGCTGATTTTAGTAGGCATGAGCAGAGTTTAGTGGGTTGTAATTTAGTATCTGAGAATTATTGGTGCTGGTACTCACTGCAATAGTTTAAAAGCAGTACCTATCATATCTTGAGCACAGAGCCTTTTGTGATTTAGAAACCTCAAGTTCAGCACTACACAGGAAAGTACGTAACAAAAATTCATAGCTAATTGAGGATAACAAGAGCAGTGTGAAACAAGACCCCGTTGGGCTTGAAGGCTTTGTAGCTCTGCTTAAGTCCTTGTGATGTGGATGGTGCTTTAGGGAGGAAAAGGGGAGGCTCACAGCTTGCTTACATCTGCCACAGCTGAAAGTTGGATGGGCAAAACTAGAGGTGGTAACAGAAAAAGGAAAATGGGGAAACTATCCCACCTGTGTTCTATCTGCTCTCATTCCTATTTTTAGCTCTCTCACTCCTCTTGCTCTTACTGGGCCACCCTAAGACATAAGGCAATGGGGAAATGAAGCTTGGGAGTACTTTTGCCAAATGCCTGGCAACAACCTCTAATGTACTTCCTCTATTTTAAGCATTAAGTCCTTGATTTTTAAGAGCATCTGGTGGCTTTTATGGGTACTTCAATTTGAGATAGCTTGAATGGCCTCGATTTCAGAAGAAAAGAAACTGACAACTCCTGAAAATCAGGGTTTTTTCTAGATTTCAATTTGAGTACCTGCAGT
Source organism: Phasianus colchicus (assembly GCF_987193195.1). Lineage (NCBI taxonomy): Eukaryota > Metazoa > Chordata > Aves > Galliformes > Phasianidae > Phasianus > Phasianus colchicus. The sequence goes on from NC_143443.1 coordinate 30,805,662, forward strand.
TAGGAACCTTTCCTAAAAAAAATCTTGGACTAAGCTTTTGATTTTTGTGATTTTATTACCTGTTTTTAAAAAGAAATAAGGAGCATTGTTGACTGTGTTTCAACACAAGCTTGTCTTCCTCACCAGGTTTCTCAGCAACAAGTTCCACCTCCAGAGCCACCAAGACCATCTCCACCACCTGAAATCAAAACTGAAACCAAGACAATCCAACCACCTGAAACTGAGGTGCCTGCAACATATATTCCAATTTCGGTCACCTACCGAGAACCAGATTCTAAACTACCACCTCAGAAGCCTCCAACCATGGCAGAGAAAGCTGATAAACAGGTTCCCTGTTCAGCTAACGCTGTTCCTCTGCAGGAAAGGCCTGCTCCTGAAGAAACTGTGACATCGAAGACGATGGAAACAGCAGAACCTCAAAAGCATCCAGGTGTTTTGAAAGTGGAGGCAATTCTGGAGAACGTACAAATGCTTGAGCAGGCAGTCGACTCCTTTGAAGGCAAGAAAACTGACAAAAAGTACTTGATGATTGAAGAGTATTTGACCAAAGAATTGCTAGCCCTAGACTCGGTGGACCCCGAGGGTCGTGCGGATGTGCGTCAGGCCAGGAGAGATGGTGTAAGGAAGGTCCAGAACATTTTGGAAAGACTTGAACAGAAAGCAGAAGATGTCCCAGAACCAGTTCAAGTTGATGGACTTCAGCCAACCTTGGCAGAGCCTAAGTCACCACAGGAAATCATGGAGATTGAACCTGTGGTAGTCAAGAGCAAGGGAGATACCAGTAATAAAGATGCTAAAGAGGAAACCAAAATGGAAAGACATCAGCCTGAAACTAAGGAGGAAGTGTTTACCAATCTGACCACCACAACAAACACATCTAATAATCCAACCGAGCCATAACTATGTGCTGAAATTAAAATCTCTCAGACTTCGTAACTTAAAGTGTGTTTAAGTGAATTTTAAGTTGCATGCATTTCCAGAGCTCTTTTCAACTGGTTTTTAATCAACATAGCAGCTTGGGACGCAGTAAACACTTGTGGGGAAGGAGGGAGTTAGAAAGAAAGTAATGCATTTATCCTTTATTCTTACACTATGTAAAGACATGTTCTCAAAAACAAACTCTGTACATTAATCTCTTTTAGATCTGCTGAGTGGAAAAAAAAAAAATAATGAAAAGGAGCAACGTTTGGGTTAATGTTGATGTGTGTTGTTTAGGATGCATTCTTCTGCAGGTGATTTTTGTACAATCAAAGGCCTGCATTGTTGGAATACTGGTCCTTCTTTAAGTGTAGCCACTCATGTAACAGCAATGTTTTTATTTTTAATGTTCACAGTTGGGCACTTTAAGCAATGGTGGATAGAAAGTGTGTAAGAAACTGTAGGGATATTTATATGTGTGCAGGACTTCAATGCTATATTTTAAGAGGGAAATAAAATAATATAGAAGCCTAATTTAGTCTTGTGATTTTATGAGCTGGAAATGTAAGAGCTGCAATCGGTTTCAAATGCACTCTTCTAAGCAGACTGATTTCTGTTTGTACACCATTATAGCTGAAGTCTGAGAGCTGCTTTCTCATGAAATGTGCCTTTCTCCATTCAGTCGCTTCCTTTAAAGTTTCTCTGTTCTATTGAGTGTGTGGATTGAGTAAAGAATTTGGCTTTTTAAAAAATCTCCTGTTCTCCCTCTTTCCTGGGAGTTAAAAGTCAAAGGTGATTTGCTGGTGACTTATAGTAATTTACTTCAGAGTACTTTAACTTGTTCTGTGAAGTTGTTAGCCTTTTACTAGCACTACTTCTGGACTACTTCTGGATTTCCAGCCAAACACGCTTTGTTTTGTGGAACACTTAGCATTCATTTCCAGCTAAAGACATTTCGTATTCATAGCATGATTGAGAGGCAGTCCTCTCACTTCATGAGAGTTGAAGCAGTACTTGGTGGCTGGTTTAATTGATTAGCAACATGCAGTTAATCAAGGAACATAAAACATACTTCAGATTTCATCCATGAAAAATGAAAGCAGAATGATTGCAAGTGAGGCAGGAGCCTGAACCAAACTCCAGAAATTATCTTGACTTTCATGTAAAAAGAACAAATCTTTTTACGTGGTAGCTTACTTTAACAGCATATGAAGAAAACTTTTATATAGATGCTTAACGCAATTGTAGTCTGAATCGTGGAGTTCAATTGGAAATTAATATTGAACCCATCTGAACACTTGGCTTTAAGGGATAGGATGGGACAAGTCATCTAAAATTGCTGCTTTTTATTTTAACAGAACAATAAGTGTTCTTGAATAACAAATAGACTATGAGGTGCCTGCTTAATTGAGGTAGAGCACGGATGCTTCTTTTAGTTTCATTTTGATAGTCAACACCATGTAAAAATACACAATGTCTTGTAACCATTTGGCTGCTCTAACTTTTGGAGCAAGCAGTGTTGCAGGCATTCCAGCAGAAGAGGTGTGAAAGTTCATCCGCCTGCATAATTCTTGTATGAACTCACTTCAGTGACACATTCCTCCTGCAGGATTACATTTCAGCTGAGGACACATGTCTCTGACATCATACAACAAAAATACCTAAATTGAAGAAAATCAGCTATCGTTCTCACATATACAAGCAAAGTCTGTGGCAGACAAAAGTCTGGTTTTCCTTAGTAGCTCAATAAAGTAATTTAGATCAAAACCACCTCATTAGATGAGATGAAAATGTGGAAATTTAGATTACAGTCATAAAAACATGCTATTTACAGGAAGTTGAACAGGTGCTGTCCTTTTAAAACACATTATCTGCTGCTAATGGAGCCTGATTCATGTCAAGTTGGTCAGAGTAGGTGAAGTCAGATTAAATTAACACTTTTTTAAAGAAGCAAAGGTAGAACTACAGCTACTTTCTGCTGGCAGTTCTTTAAAAGATGATTCTTAAAGTCAGCAATACTACTGCAGAATTAGGTACCATTCAAGATGAAGAAAGGTTTCATGATCTGTCCTAATAAGGGAAAGTGCATCTGGCTGCCCTGGAGCCGCCTAGTTGGAAGACTGTTGCTCTGAGTCATAGCCTTTCTTTGTTTCCTCCGTTGCTCAAGAGTAAACTACAGGCAGTCCAGCATGTCTGTCTTGACACATCAGTGTGCACATTTTGCATACAGGCTGGGATGAGGGAATAGAGAGGAAACGGGTAAAGTGAGGACTCCCACCTGCTCCCTGTAAGTTTCTGACCCGCTCTTTGTCTTTGCAGAGCTTGCTTGCATCCTTGCATTGGTGCCAATGATGTGGTTAGCTTGCAGAGAGGAAAAGAATCCTTTGTAAATTTGCATTTCTGCACTAGGGTACGACCTGGTTTATGAGTTGCCCTGAGTGACTAGGTGTGGAAACTTGGCTTTGAAACCTAGGCAGAGAGCAATTAAGGTTTTAATGCTAATGACTGAGTTACACTGCATGACATTGCATTTCAAGTGTGGCAAAAAAGTGTGCTGTGAAACATAGTTTTCAAATACACATACTGCATTTGTGATAGCCATTTCAGAAATGAAAATAACCCAAAGGTTTTCAATACAAAAAAATGAAGCTGCCTATTACTCACTTTGAGTCAATGTCAATCATCTAATTTATTCAGTATGCAAATAATCCAGTAGCCAGTGAAAGACACTGCTTCAGCTCGTTTAAAAGTAGCGAGAAGGATTTGAGAAACCTGTACACAGAATCACGATAAAAGCTTAGGCTATTTTCTGATTGCATTATCTTGTCCAGTGATACTTCAAATGCCAGCAGTGGTCTGTTTTCTATATTTAAACTATCACAGCAGAAGGCATTGTGTTTCCTATAAAAATAGCATTTTGACTATTTACACATGGCCAAATCATAGCATACCTGGAGGAAGAAGCCCTCAAGAGCAGAAATATGGCACTCTTTGGTGTCAAATTCCTTTCCTTTGGCGGGAGGTGCAAGTCCCTTATCTGTGATGTGTTTTACTTCCAACTTCAGGTTAGGTCAGCTCTGTTTGCAGACGAGTTGAGGAAGGAAAAGAGTACAAGCAAAACACTAACCCACGTGGTGGGGAGACAACACAGCACAGTTTATAGAGGCAGGTCATTCCCCCATGCTCTAGCAGCAATGCAAACCAGCCTATGAAGGCTGGCTCAGTATCCTTAGCGAGGATATCGTGTTGGGGTCAGGATGTTCTTTTAAAAATTATTGTTGAAATAATAAAAAGCTTCTGGTAGCTGGAATGTATCTACTGAATTGGACAAAGGTCAGTCTAAGATGTGACTTCTGTGCTTTTTGGTCCTCTTTTTTTTTTTTTTTTTTGTCCAAGTAACAAAATGCAGCTACCTAATGAAACTAAATTTCAAATTATTGGCTGTAAATATTGAATACTGGATCAATATTTGGGTCTGTTACAAAAGGTAGTATTGATCAATAGCAATTTGGCCCACTTGGGTGAAAAGATTTTTCTTTTAGAAAAAGCTAATCTGAGCTCAGTCGTGCAGGCTGTAGAATACATATAGAAGCACTGGGCTCATTCTTAAAAATATGATTTCCTCTGTTTAACAAAAACATTACATTTAAAATCCAAATGTTTCTTCAGTCACATAATACTGTCATTAATGAAGTTTGAATAGAATAATTTTAGCATCAATAAAATGATTTTATTGGCACTTCCACCTTTTATGAGAAGCATTTCAAAATGGTGTGAGAGATCCAAACAAACTTGTCTGTTTATTTTACTCAAAACAAATAATTTGCTTAAAGATAACTGGGTGACACTAAGACACATTAGCCTTGCTGCACAAAGAATGATCCTTGCATACTGGATGATCTGGATTTCCTAGCTCTGTACAAAATCCACATTCATAGTATTGTGGGTGGCATCAGCCTGCAGTTCTGTGAAGCTCTGTGTAATGGTCTGTCTGCCCTTTGTAATACTAGATACAAATGTATGTCAGCCAGTGGATTCCAAAGCAAGAGTTATTTTAAGATGGGCAGGAACCTGGTTACAAAGTGGAGGAACATGTACCAACTCTCTGTCAAATATGCTTCCAGAATTTATAAACAGGCAACTTTTTAAAAAAGGATAGAAATTAGAGGGTATTTCAGTTATTACCCACTAGAGTTTCCACTGCTTCCACTGGAAGTTGAGAGTCTGCTCAAAAAAAAGGAAGAGGTTCAGCCTTCAGCATCTCTGCAGCAGCCAACCAGAAGTAGAAAATTTCCTATTAAACTTCAGTTTACCAAAAAAAAAAAAAAAAGTGCACTTGCCATGCATATCACTGAAAAGAATGCCAAAGGGCACTTGTCTGCAAAAACATCCTTCACTTCTCAGAATTAAACATGGAATACGGAGGTCTTCATCAGCAGTTCTTTACATCAGACATCTGTACGAGGTCTGTACAGTATCTGCAATGTGTGTTCCACAGCAAACTCGGAAATCACTGTTAGAATTTGCACTAATTGATGACATCATTAAAAGTCTCAGCAAAAAAAAAAACCCTTCACATTGTAGAGACGTGAAAATAAGTAGTTTCTCCCAAGGAGAAATGGTACTTTTTTTAGGAAATGAGGTAAGCTGACAAGAGAATGTAATGAACTTTGATGTGCTATTACTTTAATTACACACCTCAGTGCATAGAGGATCTGTCTGCAGGGCTGTTCAGCTGCATTCACAAATTTTAAATCCATTACAAATAAAGGAGTGTGTGTGGGGGGGGTATCTTAGTTTTAGAACAACGGGACAAATATGCTGAATTTAGCAACAAAGTGGTGTGGAACTTTCTGTGATACCTGGTAATGAACAGACTTGTCTGCAAAATCATCACATGAATTACTTTAGGCCCTGCTTTATTGCCTCTCATCATCTGGTGAACTTTGAGTTCTCATTCATTTCTATTTTCAGGAAAGCTCAGCTCCTTTGCAGAAATGAGCAAGGTTTAGAATAATTCTTTTGGTGTATTCCCCATAGGGTTGGCAAGCAGATAATGGATATTTTCTGCAGCCCATATCGATCTGAGGCAAAGAATACAAAGAGACAACAGTGTCTCATGGCTCTCCAAATGCACAGCTTGCAGCTTAAGTTTTGTATGTAAGAACACTTTACCCAGCAGGAATTTTTCTATTTTATTTGAATAAAATTGAGATGAAACCAAGGAAAATTTAAAGCAATGATGCAGAGCTGCCAAAAAGATTTGACATTCTTACTTCTGTCTGGATGAGGAGCTACGAGATATGGTTTAGTAGCTTGTGGTAGCAATGGTAATGGGAGGATGGTTGGACTAGATGATCTTGTAGGTCCTTTCCAACCTTGTGATTCTATGATTCTTCCGAAGGATTGAGGTAGTGGCAGCACATTCCCCTAGTTATGTATTTCAGTCGTTAGTGCTTACTTGTTTCCCCAGAATCTTCCCTCAAAGTTGTAATTTCTGATGAGATCTTATACCTCACCACCGCCCTCTTCGATTGCCTTCCAGCTACCATAAAATCTTTCTGTTTCTCTTGGCTCATTGTCTTATCAGAGATTACAAGTGAAGACTTTTCTTAAAAATTTAGAGCTTGGTCAAAAAAAGTCAGTATTTCAACTCCTAGTTTACTACAATTAAAGGTGATCTTGAATCTTGATTCTCAACCATTAAATTCAAACCTTTAAAATTACTACATGCCTGCACAACAAGCCATCACAAAGACAGAACTCACCTGGGAGGAGGACTGTGCAAAGAAAGAGTAAATGGTATTAATGCAAAACATCCTGACAAAGAACAAATCTGCGTCAGAGGAATTTTATCATTCTCAACAGTAAAGTAAATCTCTGTGAAAAAAAAAAAAGTGTGATTGAAATTTCATTGTGTGGATCCACTAGATTAGACTGAACAAAGGATATAAGGTAGAAAGGGTTGTATAACGATAACATAAACAAATATTGGTGCCTAGAAACAGCAGGCATAGATGCATTAAAATATTTAAGGTACCTTAAATATTAACTGCCTAGCAACAAGTCCCTGATTACTACAAAGAAAATACGCACTACTTTGGAAGGCAGAAATCATAGCCATTATTATTATTATACTTTTTTTTTACAATAGCAATTAGACACATCATCATTATTACATAACATACAATTGCACGCACAGTGAATCCCTGCCTTAAATAGTTTGTGCTTGACTACACTAAGAAGCAATACACGAATAGGAAATCACAGGATGTGTTTTATAGAGCAGAGAAATTGACTCTCTGCATCGCTGGGCTGCAGCTCCTTCCCTGCCTCAGATTTATGTTACAGCCATCCCAACCCACCTAAGTCTACATACTCATTTCTTGATGTTTGCAATTATATTGCAATTGTGCCATACGTAGGCAAACTATCCCAAGCACATTACATGACACTGACAAAAGAGCCAATTTAGGCTGTGACTCTTAATTCCCTCTGTTGTTCATGTCATTGCAAGTTCCTGTACCTTAGTCTGCTAGTGACCCACAGTGCACTCACTAGGCAGCTCCCTGGGTTTCAGCTTGGCACTGCTAAGTCTTCTCTCACCACTACACGTACCTTATGCATGAGCCTAAAGGCCGAATTTCCTGCTCAGTCCTTGTGAAACAGCTGAAAGGATTGTGATGGAAAAAGGTTTCCAGTAATACCTAAACAAACTTTCTAATCTTGCATGTGTTCATTACAGCAGTGAGTAAACATGTTGGCAGGATGTTTCCACGCTTTGGTGGCAGGCTCTGGTAGAAGCCTACATTCCTCTGATATTTTTTTTTAAGCTCATAAAAGGTGTCAGGTTAGGGCAGGTTTGCATGCAGTTGGAAGTCTCGGGTTCTTGCAGTTCCAGTTAAAACAACCAACTTAGAAACATTCAGCATTAAAAAACAAACAAACAACAAAAAAAAAAAACAAAAAAAAACAAAAAAACAGAACAAAAAAACCCACCAGGATGCTTTCAGATTTGGGTTCCAAATGAGGCTTTTAGAACCCTACTTGCACACGATACATTTCAAGCTCCATATAATACAGATAGCCATTTCCAGATGGGATCCAAGCAGAGCCTCATTCACTAGTCGTCCACTCCTGATGCATTCTTTCCTGTGATGTTCCTCTCCCTCAGGGGCAGGAAAGCCAAGGATTTTTTTTGTGCTTAGGATCTTCCTTGTTGTACTTTCTGTTTCAAAGATTGCATAGCTGAAGTTGTGAGGAGTTGGAACAGAAGTGAGTATGTTTGTGTAAACGATAGAGGAAGAAAGGCCCAAGTTCTGTGTTAGCTCATCTGGTCACTTCAGCACGCGATGGGAGTGGGCTCTGCGCAGCAGGCACTCTTGGCAAATCCAGGCTCTAAGAAACTTCCAAATTTAAAAGCTGAAGTTATTTGGGCTTGAGTCAAGAAATAAGTTTCCCACCAACCTTACTCCCAGCAAAATGCAGTCAGTGGAAGAAACTCACGATGTGAAGGAACGAGAATTTAACACTCACTGTACGGCCAAGAGTTACGTCAAGAAAATGCGCTATTGCGGCACTATTACTAAACGCAGAATTATCTTCCTCAGGACCAGCTGAACCAGCTGCATTACTGCACTTGGAAAACACGGACTCCGCTCGTTCCATCCGGCTGCCGCCGCAGCTCTATGCTATGCATGACGCCACCAGCAGCGTGACGCCGCTCCGGGAAGCGAGAGGCCGCCGGCGGCCGGCAGGGGGCGACTGAGAGCCGCGGGACAGCGCGGAACGGAACGGAGCGGAACGGAATCGGGTTTGCTTGAAAGCCTTACGTGCCTTCTTACGGCATGCAAACATTTTCAGCCCAGTCCTTTCGGAAGCTTTTAGCAACAGGAATGAGTGCTTTCTATTCTGTCTTTACTAAGCTGAATCCCAACAGAACAAAACCAAAGGATAAATGGCTGCTCCGACTAAGAATCGAAGCCGTGGCCACGGTTGGTGTTGTTAAATGGCATTTGGCTGTGGATGCTGTGTTTGATTAAAGGTAGGGTAGTAGCATCTATTTTTAAGATTGCTGGCAAGTTTTATCTTTGTCGTTATAATTAATGTAGAGGCTCGAGGCAAATCAAATCAGCCAGCAGAACAGCTGCATGCATAATGCAGCTCAGAAATCTCATTTCTCAACCCATTTTGGCTGTTCTTAAAAACCAGTAGTGGTGCAAGCACAGCTCACTTCAGTGAGCAGCCTATTCCCATACTTATTTATCCAGACTCTGACTCTCTGTCTAATCTAACTCATTTTTCCTGCAATTCTAGTCGTTATTTCTTATCTGGGATAAAAGATGGGATTGTTTACCTCAAACAAAAAAAAAACCCCACAGAAACAAAAACAAAAAAATGGCTCAAGGATGACCTTATCAATGTGTTTATGTGACTGGTGGGAGCGAGAAAAGAAGACTGAGCCAGACTCTTCTCAGTGGTACACAGTGACAAGAGGGCATAAACTGAAATACAAGAAATTCTACATAAAGATAAGAAAAAACCTTTTCGTTGTGAAAGTGGACAAAAACTGGACCAGCTTGCCAAGGCAGGTTGTGGAGTTCCCATTTTTGGAGATCCTCAGAGCTCCACAGGACACGCTCCTGGGCAGCCTGCTGTAGCTGACCCTGCTCTGAGCAGAGGGTTGGGCCAGCAGGGCCTTTCAGCCTCAGACATTGTATGACTCAGTGACAGAGGACAAAGAAAACAGCTATTCTTGTTATCTTTCCAGCATTATTTGTGTATTTCAAGACAGTTTTCCTCCTTCCCATACAACTCCGAAGAACTGCAATTCTTCAAATCCCATCTTTTAAAGTTTGGATAACAATTTGGCCTATTTTCAGTGAATTCATGTAAGTATTGAAACAATAGCATGAAACAACATAGTATTCTCACTTACTAGCAGTGGAGCAGAAGGATTACTGCATAGATCTCATGTGTAATGCTCCTGTGTATTCATCTTAGTGTAACTGGATTTTTTTCCTTTTTCCTACTGGTTGGTTCATCAGTTTGTGATCTAGGATTACCCCAAAACTCCTGATTAACCAGCTGTTCTTCAGCTTGTATTTATAGCCAGAGACATTTTCTCTTGCCTGCCATTTCATGCATTTGAGATCATTTCTTTGGCTTGGCACAAGAATATCATAACAGAATCCTGATACCTAGTGGGCTTTTAGCCCTCCTAGCCTGATCATTTACCAAACATATTGGCCATTTCATGATTTGGGCCATCAGTAAAGAATAGTACCAAACTTGTGAGTTTAGTACTAGTACCCCTTGATAACAGCCAGCATAAACAACAATAAAGTAAACATCCATAAGGAGGCTTGTCATGTATTACTTTCCCCCCTCTTCTCTCCTCCTCTCCAGCGCCAGCATGGAGGGACAGCCTTTAATAGGATGAGAAGGCCACAAGCATTATCAAGCCCCAGGTGCTGAGCTGCCAGAACGTGGTGACACCCATCATGGAACAGGAAAGTACAGAGAACACTCTCTATAAAATGAATCAGCAGCAAACCCTGAGTGGGACTTTGATTGGTGCCACAGCTGGACAGCAAAACCTGGGATCCTTCAGAGGCCAGGAGCACCTCTGTGGTATTCCTCTGAGGACTGTTTGACTCATGATCTTCTACTTAAAGTCTGAGTCTGGGTTGTGATTACTGTATTACATGCTGGTTGTTAAGAATTTGACCAGATCTACAGAGGATGTAGGTAACTGGAAAGTGTACATAACTGAGAATTCTAGAAATTCTGTGCAACTGTAAACCATGTTAGGCCCTACAAATTGTAGATTATAAGCTATGTTGATAACTAAATTTGTAATAACAAGTCTCTAATTATAACCACAACCCTGTGGCCAGTTCTCATTCTGCCAAGGATGCCTGTCCTCCATAGTATCGGGTGACAGCCATTAGGAACCACTCTACAGGAGAAACTTCCCAACTATTTGGGGCTGTGAAGGTGTCCTGACTGGACTGCATTTCCTTGGGTAATTGTGGGAAAAGCACAAGAGGCAAGATCACAGGTCATATTAAGTTGAGATTCACTCTATCTGCCCAGAACTGCTGGACTGTCAGAAGGGTATTGATTCAACATTATTATGTTAACTGTTTCATTACACTTTGTTATCTTGCAAGTATCTGAGAGTAGATATTTTGATTGTTTTCCTTCTATTTTTTTCATTTAATGAATGAGGCAATTTGATCTAAAATTCTTAAAGTCTTCTTTGCCTTTTTTTTTAAATCTTAAGGTGGACAGATTCAGCGTTATACATAAAGTTATAACCTTCCATTGATCTTTGAAATATTGGAAAATCATGGTAATTTAGAAGTCCAAATACATTCCCTGCTTTATGGAGCCTTGCTCATCCTCTGTCAGTGTTCAAAGGTCAGTACTTACCATTCCAAGGCTGTCATGTCTCCACCCCATCCTACCAGACTGATGACATAATGTAGACTCCTGCAATTACAACACACACTTGTAATTTTTCCCTTCAGTAATTGCTCAAAGACAGTTCTATTTCTTCCTACAGTGAATATAGCAGGCCTATGGTGCCTTCATAAATGAAAGAATGCCTTGCAATTATTTGCATCTCTTTTTCCCCCCAAAGACGTAAGTCATTATTTATAAGTAGATTCTAGGACATAGAACAGTTTTCAGGAATGGCTCTGGACTTTTCTCAGAAACATCTTCTGGTAAAGCTGAGTCATATGTATAGCTACATATCAATCACAGCACTATAGCTCTCTGATTTATCACATGTAGTCACAGAATTAGAGTGTAAAGCTATTATAGATACACAGTGTATATATATATATATTGCACAAATACATATATTGAAACATAACTAAAATGTCAAACAAAGTGAAAAATATATTAGTAATTGCCAGGTGTTACATGAGGCTCTGATTTCACCTTGGATTCTCATTGCCATTTCCCTTCAAAAATGCAAAACTCAGCTGACTGCAATGGCAATACACAGCTTCCCACGTTTGTCTAAAGTAGTCTTACATCTTTTTTCCCCCCTCTAATTATTTCCATAAAACACAGAGCTTTCATTTATATGCATATTAGTGTGGCTGTAATCTCTTCCACACCAACATATTAAAACATTTTACACATATCAGAATAGTCATACATAGCACCACTGTACATTATAGAACTATTATCTTTAGTTATGTATGTAAAAGTAAGAGAAGTTTTTTATCCAAGGCTCGGCAAGGATTCAGACTTCCTGATTTTCAGTCTTCTCTTTTTCAGTCTCATGTCTATCTTCCTTAGGTTTTACAATGACCTATATATCATCGCACAGGAAATGCAAAGCCAGCAATAAACACTATCAGCCTCTTTGTAGCAATGATCAACTATCCCAGTTATTTAAGTATAGAACATTTAATCTCTCAGGAAAATAAAGTTCTTTTAATCTTCTGATTTAGCCCTTAGAGAGTCGTAAGAATTGTAATTACCAGTATGGTACTTTACTGTGCAGCAAGTACTTGAGCACTGCAAATTCCATACGTGCCTTTTTATATCCACAAGCCACAGATGAAGGAAAAGTTGATAGCATTTTTGACCTAAATTACCACCTAGCTGCAAGAGATTCTGCTCTCACAGAAGAAGGATTCAGTGTCATTCTTAGAACTTCACATATCCCTATTCCTTTCTTACACACAGATAGGCTTCTCTGCAATATAAATGCAGCTCTACGTAGAGGTCAAGGTTCTGTAAACATGGGTTCTACTGGAGAACACTGGGTTTGTGTGATAAGGTAAGTTGAGAGATTTATGGTGGTTTTACATGTCTGCTAGAGTAAGTATATTAGCAGTGTTAGAAATAAGCACCACTTCTACAGCACAACTGTACTAAATCTGGTTTAGATATAGGAAGACTTACAGAAGACCTCTTTTACTTTTCCAGCTCATGTCATTTAGAAAGGTGATGTAATTATGTCAGTGGAAAAGCTCCTTTGGATGGCATTCTTTGTGTCTCAACACAGAGCTCTACTGCTCTAAGTATGGAAGAGCACATGAACTACATTGCTTAAAAGTTGAAACAAAACCAAGAGTTGCACTTCAGGACTGCCTCTAACGTGTTCTGGTTTCTAAGGGCTCTTGTAGCAGAAATGCGAAGTCACAGCTTGAAGCAGTGATTGAGCACCTGGTGGGAAGGCAGGGCCAACCCAGGGGAGCTCAGGTGCATGTAATGCAGCTGAGTGACCGGAAGGGCTGGAGCCAGGATCCACCCCTTCCCAGCCCTCATTTAAGGGTTGGCAGTGGAAGTGAGGGGATCTTGTTGGAGATCCCTGCATACCTGAGGCTTTTTAAAGGGTAAGCAGGTTCTTTCCTTTGTTTATGTATCCACAGCTGCTGTGGGCTACTCCTTGCTTGCTGTAGCCTAGGACTTTGCTACCTTGCTATCATTGCTGTGCTTTCCATCACATTATAGCATTACAGGTCTGTAGGGCAAAGCCAGGTTGGTGTCAAATAAAGCTTCTGAAATGTGCGTAGTGCAGAAGCTGGTTTTGCAGCACCAGCTGTTTTGTTCTCCAGATCCTCTCCTATTTTACTACGCTGCTTGCTGAAATAGGCGTGTTTGGTATCAGTATATTTGTATTATAGACATGATCTGATTTTTGTGTTTCTTGACAATTCATAAGTAAATGAGTGACACTAAAGTAAATCTATTTCTGTTCAGTATGGGCCCTCTGAGTTTACTGCTACTCTAGTTAGGATCATTTGGAACCTGGTTTCATAAACACTACTTTAGTAGGCTATTCAGCAGTTACATTAGTTCCCTGAATTCAGTTCACAGTATGCTGCACAAATGCTTGTGGCTATACAGTGCAGGCATGGGACAAGAATAGCAACATACAGCTGGAAAGGAGGAAATGATTATTTAAGCTGGCTTTAGCACTATTGTTAGTGAATGTCACAAATGTGTCAAAACTCTGAGAAGTTCTTCTGGACTTCTCCTGGTTTTATTTTGTTTTCTTATTAAAAGACTAAGTTCCTTTGTCCTATAACTTAGCTTTTTGTCCTTACTAGAAGCAAAATCTTGTCTACTTTTTAAAAAACATGAACTATTTTGCCTTTAAAAAAAAAAACAAAAAAAACCAACCCAAACTTAAAAGTAAAAAATGAAGGTAAGCTCTTCCAAAAGGAGTAAAGCTTCTAATTTGCTTTCAGAATATTTTAAAATTTTATTTTACTGAATATCTCTTAACACAGTGCCAGTAGACTTCCATCCTGCCTTTTATTAAATTCATTTTACCCTTCTTCCAAAACACTGAGTTGAACACTGTTTCACAAATAGAAGCATGAGCAGGACAATGCTGTCTTTGAAACCCTTCCACAGAAGCCTAAATTCTGACCCCATGTCACCTTAATAAAAACCCATATGGTCATGAGGAAGCATGTTTCAGAAGCACCTACACTGAAAGCTCCTTTTGCCAAAGCATTGGTATACATAGGTCTAGACAGGGTGTTGTGCAGACTTCCTTGATGCATCTGGATGATGAGATTAATGCTCAGTCAGCCCTTAATAAATGGAAAGACTATCATAGGGCTGTGCAGTAGAACATAGAATCTATTTAGTGAAGCACTTCTTGTGTCTGAAATAGCCTACTCAGTACACTTGCAAAACTAGCAGCAAAGTAGTACATCTATGTATCAGATCGGGAAAAACAAGCAGAATTGGCTGTAATCAAGCTGTGGATCTTATTATGGTGGTGGCAAAGAGTGACCTGTCATTTAACTTCAAAAAAGTTATGAATTAAATATGGTCTTGCTATACTATAAATAATAACTTACTGAGGTGGACCAACAATAATATAAGGAATCCTTTCACGGATGATTACACTTGCTTGGTAGACCACAAGTGGAATTTGCAATTATAGAATGAAATTAAAAAAAAAAAAAGTAATCATAGGCACTAAAGAAATTCCCCTTTGTTTTTTTGCACACAATCTCACTGATTTGATCTTAACAGTAATTGCAAGAGGGAAATCAATATGTTATCCATCAGCCATGTAATATATTCAGATGTTAACCACATACACACAGTTTTCAAAGGAGAATTTCATTATTTTCCTGTGTGCTGAGTGAGGCTCAGTGGAAATATTCCCACTGGTAAATAAGTCACTTCTATGGGGAAGGAGGAAATGCCAGAATCCTTCTCCCTGTAGAGATAACTACAACTGCCATATGGAAAATGTGGCAGTTAAAAATAAATGCAAACAAAAATCCTTATGCTGAACTTCTTTCCCTGGAGGGGAATTCTTGGAGGAATTCTCATTTTGTTGCAAGAAGTTAATATTTTAACAGTGGTTTTATAATTTTCTGTCATAGTAAAAATGAAGTTTTCTTTTTCCCAGAGTATTTAGTACTAAGATAATGTCTGCAGGTACTTCTGAAGTGTTCTGGTGCCAATTGTTGCTATCACAAACCTATTTTTATCTGCTGTAAGTTGCCAATCAGAAGTGCTTACTGTGTTACTGTTGCTCTAAGGCAGTTTCATCTCAAAGCAGAGTAAACCTATCTAAAAAGTACAGAAAAGCCATTTCAAATATATTTCTGAATCAGGAAGTCACTTCTTGCATCACAGTCCCTTAACCATCTCACATAGCTGGGAGCTGCCATATCAAGTTAGTCAACATGTGATGAAGAATTAGGCAAATGAAAGAATATGATTGCAATATTGCAGAAGTCCTCATCCATGGATGTGATTGAAGATAGTAAGAGCACAGCAGCATGGATTTATTATTCATACTCATCTATTGAAAGGAATGTGTCAAAGAAACTGGCAAACCAGTTTGTCTTGTCTGTAAATAACTATCTTGCAAGAAAACCAGCAGGTGTAACAGGAGGTCAGCTGGATTGAATGGAGAACACGTAACCAGCCTCTAATGCAAAAAGGGGGCATATGGAAAACCTAAATGCATATGGACTACAGATGCATTGCCTGGGCACACAAGGATGAAAATAGGAAGAACAAAACACCATTAGATTAAAAAGTGGCAAAGAGTATGAAGTGAAATAAGAAAGGCTTCTTTAACTATTTTGGCATCAAAAAGATGACCAAAGCAAAAAGTGAATCCACTGCTAAGAGGTCTGCAACTCTATGATGACACAGAAAAGGCTGAGGCCTTTTCTGAGGATCTCCTTTGAGGCCTTTCATGCTTACGTGTCTAATAGTGAACTTATCACAGCACTTGACAGTTCTGTAAATAACTAGATGGAATATATCTTAAATAAATAATAGAGTAGCAAAAATTACTTCCATGTATTGCTAGATAGTTAAATAAGTGACAGCTCATCTTGTCATTCCAAAGCAATGCAGTAAATGTGCTTACTATATAACTTCCACCAACTTCACCTATGAAGTGGTATCTCTGATAGTAAAAAAGCATGAGCTGAATATGACAACACAGGTAAATAGGAATGCTTCAAATACTATTATTGGCATAGTGCCTGTTGAAGGTGACTTCTCTGCTCACCTGGAAGCCACCAGGAGCATGTCTCTCCTAACGCACAGAAACGTTCCACCACTACTTAATCACGGGGATTTATAAATAAAAATCCTCATGTTACACTCTGTTGCGTTGTTTCAAAAACTGATGCCATTCATCTCAGCAGGAGTTGTGCATTTACATAAGCTGTTCAGTCAGTTGTACTTTCAAATATGGACTGTTGCCAAATCAGATCACTTCCCATTAATCAACGTTTAAACTTGAAACCAAACTGTGGGCAATCAGGTAATATTGAGAGTGAGAGTGCATAACTAATTGCCAGCCCACACATTTCCTTCCCAATAGCTATTGTCAATGAACTGTAAAAATGCAAATGCAAAGTTCCTTTCCTTTTTTTCATTCTTGCTAACTGAGGCTTATGAAAATATTGTCCTTCTATAAATTTCAGGAAAACACACTGAACATAAAAAAAACTCCCCCAGGGGAAAAAAATGCCCTAACCAAATGGTGAACAAGGGCAAAGCAAAGTCTGTCCTTAAGTTTCTGCAAGGAGCTCTGAATTATTTTAACAGCAGACCTATGCATTGCACTATAACACCAAATTACTCAGAAAATGCATGCAGAATGGAGATGCTGTTGTAAATGGCAATGATAAATGTATATCAAATGATGGTGCAGACTGTTCAGGAAGAGGGGGCAATGAAAGTAAAAGATTATCTTTTGACCCTTTGAGGTATTTAGTTCCTAGTTTTAAACCACAAAAGTTCTGAAGACAGTTCTCACCTCAAAAGCTGCTACTGTCTCATGAAAAATGTTTCATTTATACATATGAAGTCAAGCATGAACTAAATGCTTTTTGAAACTGGATGTTCAGTGCCCTTCAAAATCAAGCGCTTGCCTGGGTCTTGAATGTTGATATTTAATAAGGAGATTTCTCATTTCTGAATGTCACATGTTTTTAGACTAATAGATATTCATGAGTAAAACACTAACAGAGAAATGTGTCATAGAGAAAGCAATCATTTAAAAGCATGGTTTTAAAATAATGCTGTTTAATGCTTGGTAGCTTAACAGTAATTGGTATATCTCTTTATTTGTGAGCTGAAGAGGCTTACCTCCCCAGTGGTCCACCCCCACTGTCAGCAGAGGCTTCTTTCCTCCAAGCTAGAGCATATCCAGACTGAATGCTTGATTTGGCATGACAAAGGGCAAGTAGAAATCTCTAGCAGGAGAGGGAAACTCCTGAAATGGATCTGCCACTGACAGAACAGACTCATTCTGGAAAGCTCTGCCCTCAGCTGCAGGTCCCATGCCTCAGATGGAGAGTCCCACTCTTTTCTGGTGTGACAAACACCAAAACAACTGCTCAGGGAGCCACTCCTTAACTGATGGAGTGGAATCCACAGCAGGGTGCAGGACATATTTCTTCCTGTCACTTTAAAACTGATTATCAGTTGTTCTCACAGAGCAATAGTAATCATCTTAGTTGAAAGTCTTCACAGGTTTACCAGAAAATTAATTCAAAGTATATGCAAAACTGAAATGTTTATATTTACACAATGAAAGGAAGGAATGGTAAAATTCAATATGAAATCTCCTTGCACTGTGTAGAAAAGAACAACAAAATATTTCAGGTAGGCAGCTGTGTACAGCTGACAGCTTGAAGAGAGCCTTCTACCAAGAGTTAAATTCTAACATATCTGCCTCATCATTCATCTGAGCGAATCTCAGCTCCAAATCACTCTCAGATCTTTTTTTTCTTCCTTAAGGCATCACGCATTTCTCAGTGAAACAGAATGCTGGGAATGCTGCAGCTATTGCCACTAAGATGCCTGCTGCCTGTGACTCATTATCTAACTGAAGTGCTGTCCCTCTCTGCAGGGTCACGGGGTGACTTCTCTGTAGGAGAAGCTGCAAAAAGGATTCTGAGCAGAGCATTTGGAAAACCAGAGGGCATTGCAGCTCCTCACCTTTTCCTCTTTATGTAGTTAAAGCTGAAAGAAGGAGCTTTCTTGGCAGACAAGGAACTTTGCATTTGGACATATATTGTGTCTCCAAGGGAGTTAGCTCTTCAATCTATTCATTCAGCTCGAAGTTTTACAATACCTTCTTTTCTTGGGTGAGGCTTTGTTTTACTGCACTATGAAGTATATCACTTGCAATTAAAAAAAAACAAAACAGCACTATGGTGTTCTGCTAGGAAAGCTGTCTGCATCTTCTGTTTCTACGAGCCTTTCTGTCTGCTTGCCTTCCTCCACTTCCTAATCATTTTCCTATTTATATCCTTGATGTAATTTCAGTTCTAATCAACAAATAAAAAGGCATGCTGATACTTACAACCTTCTTTCTTTCTGCATTCTGATTCAGTGCAGATTTTGCTACACTTAGCCATTCTTTTTTCCAATTATCCCAGTTTTTTCTGTCTGAAGGCAGCATTTATTTTTAAAGCACTGTTGTACAAAACCATTATTGTTTCCTAAACTCTGCCCACTTGCATTATTCAGGCAGATCCTGGAAATCAATGGTCAGGTTAAAGACTGCCTGCAGAAAAATCAGAAGAGCTTGCTTTTTTCATCAGCTTTTGCCTTCTCCCATGACTTTAACAAGTGTTTCACAATAGAGATGCACAACAGGCTGAGAAGACTGTACTTGAAGCCCATGTTCATAATATGATGGCCTGGAGATGCAAGTTTCAGCATCCACTGTGTAAAGGCTTATATCAGAATAGGTACAGAAAATGAGGTGCAATTTTACTTTGGAAACTCCAACTCCCTTGATATTTACTATAGAAGATTTGGTAACAACTTAAACACCTCCTGCTGCCAAAAGTGTTCCAGCATCAGATATGCTTTTTCTGCTCTCCCAAATCTGCTCAAGATTTAGCAAGAAAAGAAAGAATGGAAAGAAACTAAGGTAGGAATTACTCCATTAATGCAGATTCTTCTGGCAAATGAGAGAGATGAATGAGGGGCAAAAGGAGGGGAAAAGGATGAAGTCAGAAAAAATGAAAAGAATTAAGAAAGTAGGGTAGAAAACTATAACTGTATATCATGTTTGTATAAAACATTTCAGTATTGTGTGCAATGTTAAGAAATTAGAGTACTTATTAAATAAGGTGAGCACAGGAGAAAAAGAGAAGTGCATAGGAAAGAACAGAGGAAATGGTAGTGGGCTGGAGGAAGAATCCCAGTGTAACATTAAGCCTTAAACTTTTTTGAATATGTATCATTTCTGTTGACCTTAAGAAGAGGTTTAAATGAGGCTCTTTCCCACTTTATACAGAAACATTTTTAATCTATGAGCCTGATGCCATCTGTAAGCTCTGCTTTGCCTATTTTAACTTGCATGGTAGGCTTTATTAACTTTAATGCATTGTGGTCAGGTCAAAACTGAATTCTAGGTTGTCAGTGCTATCCACTGCCAAAACTATCTGCTTCCCACATGTTATTCTACTATTTCTGCATTGTGGCTTCATTTTCTAGAAGTCAGTGAAACATGAGTGTAGAAACAAGATCTGTAGATACCATGTAAAGCAGAAGTCAATTTGACCAGTACTGTTGAAATCATTTGCAACTCTCAAGCTGTTCTCACAGAGCAATAGTGAGGTTGGACTGCTACTGCTGAGACTGTTTTGTAGGAAAAAAACAGTTGTAAGAACACCAATGTGAACTACAGGAAAAAATATTCATATTTAAATGAAAAAATAATTTTTCTTCCCAGAAATACTACACATTGTTTTTCTCACTATACATTCTGTGCTTAAAGGAATACTCTCTAGCTTTCTATAAAGCAATTTTAAAAGTACTGTAAGAATTACTTGAGTATCCTATGTAACCTACTGAAGGGAACCTGCTTTAGGAGAGAGTTGGACTCCAGAGTTTCCTTCCAACTCCTACATTTCTGTGATCCTTCTTGATAGGACTTTTTCCAATGCTGGCTTATTTATAAATGAATATTCAAAAGTTGAAGTAATTCTAAACATGACATCAGCTCTTTTTTTTTTTTTTTTTCCTGGAGCTTAGAAGAAGGCCATCTTTTCCTCCCAGCAACTTTCTATTGCCTACAATGATGAAACAAGCTAATGAGCTTGACTACTCTAATTTGCCTTCCTTGTAGGACATAAAACATAGATCTAATTTTTATACGTCTGTTGGAATGTGAGTCTGCATCTAACAGATATTTCAGAAAGCTTCACCTCCTCACAGAACAATTAATCTGAACAATATTGAATTCCATGTAAAAATTACACTAGTGCAAGTAAAATATATTACTTTCTGCACAGAGTAGCTTCTTTTCCACTATATTGTTAGAATTTAATGAAATAAGAGGAAAGTAGTGCAGCAATCTGCATCTGAAAGCTGAATAATCAGTCCCTGTGGATACATGCATGTATGGCAATGCTAAGAGGAAGCTCTGATTGCCTGTGCTTACTTAAATGCACAGTTTTAAACATAATTCCTCAAAGGAAATCTTTCAGGATTAGATCTAGAGGGCAATCCATCCCTTTACTGCCTTTCTGTGTATGTTTGATATGCTTTTGCAAGTACATGACACTGTGCTTATGGGAACACTGAGAATAAAACAATTCAAAAGAGATACATTAAAATGCTGAGAAGCCATTTAAGCTCTTCTCTTGTGTAGCACCTGCAGGAGTGACCTGAATTACCGGCATAACTCTGCCACTGACATTGACTGCTACATGCAGGAATGTGACAGGACACACTGGGAGCTGCAGGGCACTCAGCATTTCCAGCACCAGTGTAGGCAAGAAAGGAGAGTGTGGTGTTCTGCATCCTTGCCCTGGGGAGAACACTGATAGATAGGGGCATCCACTACCAAATCAAATGGAGTTTGGCTCCTTCATACCACTCTCGTATTCGTTATGTATGCTTAAAAAGCAAAACAAAACAAATCACAGGTCTGACGTCATGTTTATAAGAAAAGTCTTAGACTGAACACAAAATTGGACAGAAAATCTTTCTAGGAACTTAGAAGGTATTACTCTCTTAAGAAAGAAGGGTAGGCAGAGGTAAATAACAAGACAA
Organism: Phasianus colchicus; assembly: GCF_987193195.1. Lineage (NCBI taxonomy): Eukaryota > Metazoa > Chordata > Aves > Galliformes > Phasianidae > Phasianus > Phasianus colchicus. The sequence goes on from NC_143443.1 coordinate 30,827,130, forward strand.
GAAAATTGGCTTTCTAGCACTGTGTGAAGCTACTTACATGCACTATTAGTTTTCAAGACACCTTGAAGATGGTCTTTCAACGCACCCAGCTGCTCCTAAAGGCTGCACGTAGGTGGGATGCTCTTGGCAGCGCTGTTACGGGGAGCAGGGCTCCAGCCCACCTCTGTGGGTTTCTGAGGGCTTCAGGCACCAGCACACAGCAATCAGGGCTGCCCGGAGGGAGAAAGACGCACGGTTACCCTGCTGTCAGGAGGTGCACGCCGACCTAAAGCACCACAAGGAAGCCTTGCTGTGGCACTGACAGCCCCACCAACCCCCGCCCATCTCCAACCAACGGCTCGGTTAGGGAAAGCTGACAGCCCTGGGGCTCGGCGTCCCTGCCCTCAGGCGCTGTCACCGAATGCGGGCGGACACCCCGCCCCTCAGGCATCGTACCGGGCTCTCCCGCTCAGCGCCCCTCGCTCAGCGCTCGCACCGGGGCCGGGTTCCCTCAGCTCCACAGGTTACTCAAGTTCGGCGTCGGCGTCGAAAAGTCCGCCCCGCTGAAGGCAGCCCCTCCACACGGGGCCGCGTCCGCCGTCGCAAGGGGCGGGCGGGCGGGCGCGCGCGAAAACCCCGCGGCGGGCGGGCATCGCGCTGCAGCTTTAAGAGCGCGGGGCGGCGCTGCTGGGCACGGTCACGTGCGGCGCTGGAGCCGGAACCCGCGCTCGCAGCCGCCTGAGGAAGCGCCCCGAGCCGGAGCGGAGCGTCGCGACCCGCCGGGCTCTGTGAGGGGCGGCGCGCGTGCCCGGCTCGGGAGCGCGCTTCTCCCTCTGCTCCCCATCCGCGGGGACGGTGAAGGAGGGCGGCGGCGCGAGGATGGAGCTGTTTCAAGCCAAGGACCACTACATCCTGCAGAGCGGGGAGCGGGCGCTGTGGTGCAGCCGGAGGGACGGCAGCCTGCAGCTGAGAGCCGGTGGGTGCGGCGCGGGGCAGCGCGCTAGGACCGGGCGGCTGGGCGGCTGGCTGCGTGCCGGCGGTCGGGGGAGGTGAGGGAAGATGGCAGCGGAGGGCGGGGGGGGGGTCGCTGAGGGGAGCGCTGGGAATGGCGGCGCGGGGCCGGGCTGGTGGCAGCGCCGAGGGGAGCCGAGCTCCTGTCCGCGCGGCGCCGCGCTCCGCTCGCTTAACCTGGAGCTGAGGTGCCTCCGGAGCATCACTCGAGCCAATGGCCATCTTGCGTTGGCGTCGGCCTTATGTAAGCGGTGCCTGACGGTGCTCGCAGGGGTGTTCTGCACTTTTCTCTTCTAGGAGAAACTGGACGAGCGCAGCCGCTTGCGTGAATGGCTCGCGAACGTTGCTAGCGACTGCGTAACCCGGCCGCGCTTGGGCTCGGGCTGCGGTGAGGCAGAAGGAGTTGTGTGGGCACGGAGTTGTGTCAGCTGAGGTGCTGCGGCAGCGCTGGCAGCGGTACCTCGTGCTCACCGACAGGGTGCGAAGCGAGGAGTGCGCTTGGTTTGGGGGACGCGCGAAGCTGATGTGAGCTACGGTTCCCTGCATCTCCTGCTTAAGGCTGGAAGTAGCCCCGGTCGCTGCGTATTCCACCAAATGTTACTTACAGCTCTCTGCAACTAGGCTGAAAAAGTCACATAGGCACGGATATGGCCGCAGCTGGCTGGGTATGGTGAGCTTAATGAGCTTTCACAAGGCTGGAATTGACTTAGATTAACGGCAGGATTGGATGTTTGTATGTGTTTTATCAACAGAGCTGCTTTTTTGTACCGGTCTGTCTTGTGTTATGTCTTCACGCTCCAGCTGCGCAGTGCTTTTATCTGGCCAGCGCTGGTTGTTTGCATCTCTGAGATAATACTGAGGTCTGTCTCGGTGTAACGTGGCTCACTGCTCTTCTGTTCAGATGGAAGGTCTGGCAGAACTTAAATTTATAAATCACGTTACAAAATGCTTGGTGATGTTAAGCTAAGCAAACTGCTAGTCGATGAATGCATGTTTTCACAGAAACTCAGATTGCTGTAATTATCATCTTGTGTATTGTCATAAAAGCTCTTGCTTTGCCCGGAGTAATAAAAACATAAATGTGTAAAACTGTAATTCTGGAGGCTGTTGTGATTGACGTAAACCCAAGCTTTCAGACTTGTTGTCATGCAGCTGTTGCTGTGATTTTCTGGAGCCCATCAGCTTCATGGGGGCTCTGCCAGTGCTCCGCAGTCTGTATGCGACTCACCAGGGTTCTGTCTGCAGTGTGACTTTAAATTTTCAGTCACTATGAATGTGATCCCTATTGTGTGTGATCCACCAATTAATGAAGAGTAATGTGATAGTTAAGTCTCCTAGTCTGCTTGACACTTGTTAGTCATGCTTTCCTACTTGGCTGCATTTTCAGTTTTGTTTTTCCAGTGCTGTGGCTCTGGTTTATCTCAGTATATTCTAGTGCTCTGAATTGAGGTGCTGTACTTGGTACGTTGAAAGTAAACGTGAGAAGGAAATAATTCTGTAACAGAAGAATTTCTTGGATCAGTAACTTGATTGTATTAAGACAAAGCTGGGGACCCTTAGAGCAGGCCATTTGACCGTTTATAATCAAGGCCACTGAGTGGCAATGAGTAAATAGATTAATGTGTGATGAGTCACTGCCATACTAAAAAAAAAAAAAAACAACAAGCTGTAACTTGTGTTCATTGGCATGTTGAATAGTCCAGGAAAAGGCTATCACTTAAGTATATGTCTCTGCTAATTTTTGGAAACTGGCTTTACTCTGTCCCCAGAAAGATGTTCAAATTAATCATTGCACACTTATGGATTGAAACAGATAATACTGGCAGACCCTGCAAAGTACTGTTTTATAGGATGGGTTGAAGTCTAAAGGGCTGAAGCTGAGCTTTATAGTGCTCTCATCCCTCAAGCATAAAGGCATGTTCAAAAACTTTCTGATCTTGAAAGCTCTATTTCTGATCTCTTCAAATCAAGGAGAGAACTTGAATTAAAACAAAAACCAACCAACCAACAAAAACCCAAAATGAAAGAGCACAACCAAACAAAACACCTGTAAACTGATAAATGTTTGCTGTAAGCAAAGTCTGAGGCTGGCCCAAGGTTAAAAGGTGTCTTCATATGTTTACAAGATATCTCTGTTGGTGTTGTTTATGTGAAGTGAAAGCAGTAATTGAGTCACCTGCAGGAAAGCTGAATCATTTGGCATTGCAGTCTATGTTAGGTGTCTTGCTGTCCTCAGTTACTATTTTTTCAGTGTGGTGACAAAATATGTTGTTCAGCCCTGCTTTAAATGCCTTGCACTCAGATTTTGATCTGCTGTTTACTTCCAGCTTACCTTGTTTATGCTTTGCTTGGCTACTTCTGGCAGCATAGTATAGTGTATATTTTGCAGCATGGTTTTATTGCTGTTGTGGATATGAATTATGTAAGATGCTTAAAGATGCTGAATTCCTCGCTATCAGTAGAAAAGGGAATGAGAGACTCTCAGTGGGTGAAAACTTCTAATTCTTGCAGTGTTGGCTTTGATGATGCTTTGGGCAGTGGTGCCAGACTGAGCATGGCCAGAAGTAATTGCTGCTTAAACTGGGGCGGTGATGCTGTCCTCTCCACCCTGCAGGAGAATCAACTACCAGAAGTGGGAGTGACATTCAAGTGGTGTTATTCAGAGCCAACTTCTGGGCACTGCGTGCTCAGATTCCATGACCTGCTTGTAAGTGGAAGGTGGTGATAAGATGCGCCTCACCTCTGGAGCTTAACTAGAGGCAAATGAGCATTCATGTATTATTAAGTGATTCAGGAAATTAGTGCTACAGTATTGTTTTTCATCTGTTGAAAATGGTTGTTAATCATCAACTGAAGCAATGCCTCTTTAAATATATTTTCTAATAAGAAGCTTATTACCAAACAGTGTTTTTTCTGAGTATCAGGGAAGAGATTTCAGGTTAAGTGTCTTTCTGAGAGCATGAAATCTGAACTGACTCACAAATCATCATGCCATCTAACTCCGTAGCTATGTGTACTCACTTTACACCTCAAAGGCGTTACTGAGCTCATGAGGAAAATTACTAGTTAGAATTTCTGATATTCTTCTCTTCTAGTCAAATGCTGTGAGGAAAGATTCCTTTACGTGAAGTCCAGTGCCTATAAGTGCTCAAAGAGGCCTTAGTGAAGCAGGAGGCCATGCTTGACTTCATGTAAGGAGTGATGCTGCTGATGCTGGTCGATGCTTCAGTTGCTTGAAGGTTGCAGAGCCCTTCTGAGTACAGTAGAGGGATGATGATGTGTGTGCTAGCTTGTGCTATTGCATTAGATCTTGATGCAAAATAGGCTTCCTGAGGTGGTTTGTCTTAGAAATTGCCTGTGTTATGGAATATATTCCACGAGAGAGCTGCAGCTTTGGGAAAGTTCTTTATTATGAGTTACTTCGTTAGGGACCTTGAGCTGTTTTCTTGATACCTTGTTTTAGCTGCAGTGGTTACCGGGCTGTTTCTCACTTATGCCTGCACATTCTGTTCCTTCCTTTCAGTGCTCTTAGCTGACAGCACAACGTACCTTGTGGCATATGCGACAAACCAGATGTCAAACTGATACATATTAAATGCAACCCACCAGAAATAGGGCTTGAATACTGAGCAGTTAATGTGCTGCTGCTGCTTGCTTCTTCTAACAAAGGGAAACAGGATGAGGGCAGGGGTAAGCTGCTGCATATTCTTCATCTACTCTGATTATTTTATGTATGAAACATCAGTTTTGTACTTTCTGACTGTGAGGTGAGACCGTCAGTACGGGAGTATTTTTCTATTTTGCTTAGGTAAGATCTACTTTATCCACTTTCTGTAATGGAATGTAGTCAACTTTGATATAAGACTTAAAGATGCCTGCTATGTGTTGACCTGGTGGCAAACAAATATGTCTCAAGGTGCCAAGTTACTTGTTTAGCTTTCTTTTGAATCTTAGTGGCAGAGGAGAAGCTGAATATAACAAGGCTGTTCCTGTCTTCTCCTTTCTTCTTCTTATATGTAGAGGTCTGGAACTGTCAAATCTGTCCTAGACCAAATGCAGAGGTATCCTGGAGTTCCTGCCCTCCCTGGAATGACTTTGGTTTTAAATAAATAAAAAGCTGTTAAGCTTCATATGCTGTTTCTTGTGAGCTGACAATTGTTAGCTTATACAGGGGGGGTAAAGTGTGTTGTTTTTTTTTTTTTTTTTGCCACACTTAAAATGAATCTGTAATTCAGATGTATTTTAGGCTTGTGTTTGATAGCAGAAATCAGATATCTTTGATCTCTATAGGCTAGAATTAACTACATAATAGTGAAGAGGAAATTGCAGAATTAATTGCAGTGAAAATATTTAAAACTGTAGGCGCTGTTAGGAAGCATCCCTTCATTTGAGAGGGGTCTGCATCCATACAAGAAGCCTTTTGGTCTGAGTACCGATGTTACAATATGCTCCTTCAAAGGAGCTCCTTGTGCTCCTTCAAAGTAATTCTTTTTTATTATTATCTTTGATACTGTTAAGTGTACAGGAGAGACCTCAAGCTGCTGGAGTTACATTATTACAACACTGCAGTGTGTGTTTAGGGGTAAATCTTTGTTTTGACTCATGCAATATCTACCCTGTCCTTGACTGAGACATGGGGCTGTTGCTGGCACAGGTGTCAGTGGGCAGGATGAAAACACTTGGCTTTTTTTCTGTTGAAAAATAAGGTGTTTTATGATGAAATTATCCTTATGAAAGAATGGTTGTAGCTGTATCATCTTAAATTGAGAGACTTAAGCTGCTTTTCTGAAGGCTTTGGGTGCCATGAGGAAGTAATTTGGTGGGCACTTGAGCATTTCCTTGTAATGTGAGTGGGACCAACAGCACAAAAACATTCTTTTGCATCTGTTTCAAATTGTATTGCATGCCAACCACAGCTGGAGTCCTGCAATGTCAAGGCACTTCCACTGAACAGTTCCCTTGAACTGCAAGACTTCTTGGATAGTGGTGTAAAGTTTCCTTTTAGAGGCAAATTCTACAGTGTAATATCAAACAGCTCTCAAGTGTAGCTTAATTAAATATTGAGTGTGTTGCAGAAACTCATTGTTAAAGCTGTATGCTGAGACTTCAGGCCCAGAGTTTGTCAGACTGTAATTTTTCCTTCAAATATGTCAAAGATTTGAAGCTGCGGATAAACGCTTCTGTCAGTGTCTGGAGGTTTCATGATTAATGTTTAATATTATAAAAAACATGGTTTCTTAATATAGTGGCTTTGAGAGAACAAGATACAAATTTGGTAGCTCAATTCATAAGAGTTAAATTTGCTATAAACTTCTGACTTCATTGAATGTTCTGTATTTTGGTATAAAAATGCTTGTGGAAATTCTGACTGAGAAATCCCCACTTGCAACTAACAGCCTTTATTCCTTGAAAACCCAGCATCCTGATGCAGTAATCTAATTTGATCAGAGATTATTAAGTGACTTTTCCACCTTGTTAGATAAAGCTTTTACCAGTTAATTTTCAGTGACAATTTAGCAATATTATTTATCGTTCTAAATATCAGTTGGGGGGAAAAAAAAAACTTAACCAAGAAACTGCTACTGTGAGAATATGAAAACAAAGAGCCCACATGGGGGGAGGGGTGGGAATGTGGATGGATGCATGCAGGATTTTTTTTACCTCTCTGTAAATCTGTGCAGTGCCTTAATTCCTGACAGTGGGATTAATGCTTCCAGCTGGTGGTCTTCAGCTCTATCAGCTGGTCATATTCTAACTGTATCCTTATCTTTCAGTTGTCAGAGTTGCTGCACTTATGTCTTCGTGGGCAATCAATAATAGGAGCAAGTATCAAGAAGAGATGAGAAACAGTTGGATATATATCTAAAGGAGAAATTTGGAAATAATGTATTAACTTCCTTCACGAAAGCTCTGTTTTAGTAAATGCATATTAACATTAGTTGCATATTCTTGTTCCAATCACTTCAACACCCTGAAAAATGAAACCAGGAATTATTTTCTGAAAAGTTGAACTGAAATTAATATAATTCCACTTGAAAACTTTACTCTTCCTTTTAAGGAAGAGTGATCTTACATCAGTGGAAGCCCTGGAACAATGTTCATTGTGTCTGTGAAACTGAAAACAAGCAACTTGAAAATACTTCGCTTGAAACTTAATGCTCTCTTGTTGAGTAGTGCAGTAAGCCTTAATTGCTGATAATATGCTGGGGCACTCAGGAAGATCTTATGAACGTTCTGAAGAAGATGGCATAAAACATGGCAGCAGTGATTTAAAGAAGAATCAGCATTCAAATCAAATTTAGAAGTATGTGGCATTGCCCAGGAGGGAGCCCCTGCTGTCCACTTACATTTTGCAGCTATCGTTTAATTTTTAACTTTCTGTTGTTGTTTTTTGCCATGTCTATTCATCTGCTTCAAGTAAAGCAACATTCCCACAAACTTGTAGGCATTTCCTTGTGCTGAAATGTATTCTAGGAATATTTAAGGGATGTATTGCTTGTTGTCATGTGACTAAATAGTCACTTCGTCCCCAGCAGTCTGTTAAACAGTATCAAAACTTATCTGGTATGGCATCAAATTCTTTACTTTCTATTTAAATACATGACTTAAGGGCTGCAGATTATACGAAGTAGCTTTTTCTGCAGTATCCCTTGCAGTTGCCTTTTGTAATTGTAAAATATCCTAATTGTTCTTGGGCAGGACTGAGTACATGTGAATGGAGTGCTGTTGCATGGACGTTGTGGTCATTCGTGACTTGTAGCAATCTCATCATGTATGGTCTCTCAAGGCCTCAGCTCATTCACTTATAGCCAGCTGTGAGCATTTGAGCTACGCTTTTCTATTTTGGTGCTTTTCTAACTGTATTCTTTCAGTATTTTAGGTATTATTTTTAATGCTTGAGCATCTTGCAATCCTGAAGGCTTATTAAATGAAGGTATGAAGATAAAGTTGAGAATCACTTCCAAACTCTGTATGCTACAACATTAAGAGATATTTGAGTAATTGTTATGGAGTATGTGATACTGCTAGAGTTACTTCCTGAAACACTCTCCTTTGCAGGAATTCAAGCTTTTCTAGCAGCTGTATGATTATCTGAAATGCTTATGGTCTGATGCAGAAATGTGCTTTCTGAGCAAAACATTCTGGTTGAGAAAATCAAGGAAAGAGGTTTGAACAGGAGTAGCTGCCTTTGGCTTGAGGTAACTTTAAGAGTCAAGGGTTCTTAGCCACTGGAGCATAGTCTGCTGTCTTATTCTAAGCTGCTTCCTCCTCGGGCTTTTTGAGGGGTCAGGAGACTTTACAGGTGAGGAATGAATTGAGGTGGTGCTTTCTTTATGGTTGGGAGGGGAGCCTGCATTCTCAAATGACAAAACCTTTTCTGGGATTGAATGGGGATGGCTACATGCTCCTCATATTTGGTATTCGTGAACAATTTAAGGAGGAACAAAGCAAATCCTTCCAAGTTGAAAGGACGCTGCCGGTTGAATTCAGTGAATGTAAAGTTCAGCTTATGTTTAATGAGCTGACATAAGGATTGTGTGTGTGCTGAATGGCTTTTTAGGGTAGACTAGTGGACTGTCAGGTAATAATTTTGTTTTTGAGTAATGAATGTATGGGGGATGTGCAACTAGAAAAGCCTCTTCTATTTGTCCCTATAATTTTATAATTACCAATTGGAATACTTCTGGATTTAATTGCAGCTCCCATCAACTTTGTATGCCTTAGAACATGGCATTGGAACAAAGAATGGCAGTTTGTTACTGCTTATAGCTTAGGAATTCCTACTGGAATTACTTGTAATGTTGTGTGTTTTCAAGGCAAATGAATGTTTTTTTCCTTATGTTTTTATGGTTTCCCAAGCAGTGCTTGGTGACTCAGAATTTTATAGCTGCAGCAGAATACAAAGAAGTGTTCTTTATCCTTACACGTAGTAAGGATTCATTTTCATGACATACTTTCTCCTGGGCTTAATATCCTGCTTGCTTTTTTTTAAAAAATGTCTTGCTGCAGTAAGATAAAAATTGTGTTGTTACATCCCTCATTTTAAACCTGTCACTATCCAACCTGAATGGTATGTGAACTTGTTCCTGTTCATCTGGTCCAGTTTTGAAACACATAAAGTTCAAGGATATGTTCAAGGATATTGAACTGCTTCATTTTCTTAAAAACAAGTTGGATGGATATGTGCTCTGCAGTGTCTACTCTTATGGTTGAGCCATGCATTGAATACTTGCTTGGATGGTATACTTCTCATGGTTAAGGACTGGGGAATGAACTGGTGTAAAGAAAGCTGTAAGACTTGCTGGGATTTAAAAAAGAAGAAAAAAGTATATCCTCCTAGAAGAGACTATAGCTGTGGGCTTTTACAGTGGGGTGATGAATGGTGGTGCTTTGGTTCCTCTGCTAAGGAGGAACATTTCAATTCTAAGAGGCTGAGGGCTCAAGTCTACAACGGGCTGAGCAAGCAGTCTAAATGGCAAATTGAAGATGATTTAAATGAGTTGTTAGCTGAAGAGATAATTTGTTTCAAGTTTGAAATGGAAAATAAGCAAGTCAATATAGCTAATGCTTCGTGACCATTAGTTGTTGGTACTTGTAAGAATAAATGTCTTAATGCTCTTCCATCTTTCTGCACTTAGGGTAGATTAAACATGAATTTAGGAATCTGCCAGTAAGAACTTAGCTGAAGTTTGCTTGCTGAAGTAGTACTCGAGGCCCTTCTTGTCTAGAAAATGCTTTATACTCTTAAGTCTTCTGAGTTAACTTGTAATCTTTTAATCCTGGCTAATATTTCAGAACACTACTCAGAGTTGACTGGAACTTGAAAATAGGTTCTTTTGAAAAGCCCTGAGGAGCTGGTGGTGCTTGTTGCCTTTGATCTGAAGCAGCCAAAACTGGAGGAAAAACCCTTCAACTCTGAAGGAAAAACTGAAGTTATTTTAATAAAATTAACTCCTCAGATGTCTGGTGCTGTATTAGCAGAGCTGGAAAACTTACTTTGAATATTTACAATAGGTTGCTTCTGAGCTCTTTCTTTTCATATATAAATATCTACTGCTTTTATTGAATGCTGAAAGTGGCTGTGAGAATTGCTACCCTGCCAGGCTATGGAAAGAATTTTTGAATATGTTTGTATGTTTGTCTAGATACAGTTCATGCTTATTTATAAAAACATGGAGCTCCTATAAGCATGTATAAATTGAGCTTAAAGTTCAATGCCACTTGGTTTTCATACTGAGTACACTGGCAGAACACTTCCTAGCTGAGGTCCATTCCTTGAAATTCCCCAGTGTTTGTGAAGTATCCCCCTGATTTCCAGCGAAATTGGAAGATAAATGGTTGTAGCTATCTGATGGATTGAACCTGACAGCAGCTCAGTGGTAAGGGCTGGATCCAAGGGATTCTAAATGAAATCTTTTTTTTTAATTTCCTGCCTTCTGCCTAAGGGAGGCTGACTGCCTCCCCAAGCCCATCAGACTGGGCAGTAGTCATTTGGTGCTGAGCAGTGCCTTGTCCCAAAGCAGCGGTCTGTTTCCTTGTCTGAGCTCTTGTCTGACCTTGGATAGAATCTGCTGGGCGTAGAATGGGGAAAGAGCTGGAAAGCAGTTTTGGCTTTTGACAGTCTTCCAAGTTGCTTTTATGTCGCCTTTCCCAGGGTTATGTTTGTATAAACACAAACAGTTCAAGAAGCTTTATCTGATGTTTTTGCCTTTGCATTGCTGCTGGTAAGTTCAGAGAGCTGATGTGGAAATAATCACATCAGAGCTGGTTTTGTTCTGTGTTTGTGGTGGAAGTCCTATTGTGCTATGATTACAATGCTGATGCAGTCACTGTGGAGAGTAAACATATGATTGGTGATCACTAATCTCAGATGGCAATCAGCAAAAAGAGCCAGTTTTTTTTTTTTTCTGATAGTTTGAATTTATTTGGGGTAAGGGAAAGAATGGGAAATTCTGTATTTGAAGGTATTGTATTAATTATCTGTACTTAAAGGTATGCTTTCTATCCCAAAGTATTAAGTGCATGTGCTAAGGCTTATCAAACCTGGCAGGGCTTTAAATTGAACTGACTTAGGGCACAACAAACTCCCTGAGCAGGGGAAGGTGTTCCACCTGGCTTAGCTCACTGCTGTTATGGACTTTTCTGAACAGCTAACTTCTTAGTTCGGTGGACAATGGCTACTTTGTGGGAACTGGAGCTCTAACTAGTAAATACATTCTAGTCAGAATGTCAAAACAGATGTGTTTTATTAGTTAGAGCAACTTTAAGCTGCTTGCTTCTGTGCTGTCACACATACCTTCCTTTGGAAGGTTCTTTTTCTAGAAATGTGTTTTTTATAAAAAAATAAAATAAAATCTTGTGATACTGTCACCAAACAGCGTGATTCCACAGTTGATATTTTTTCCATAGCCTACAGGCATTTCTTCTGTAAGAGTTCTTTATAGCTAAACTCTGCTGGATGCTGGGGGAAACACGTCAGTCTCCTCAAATGTTGCTAAATACGTGGCTTTTCCTCCCACCATGTCACAACTTCCTGGGAACAGTTGGCTTTCATGCCTGCACTGATGGTAGTTTGATAATCACATTTATTTCAAGTCATTGCTTCCTGGCTGGTGGATCTGTATTTGCTACCTTTTGAGGTCTTAGTGTGATGTATATTTGACTCCAGATAGCTCCTATTTTTCCAAAGCTCAGCTATGCTGTAAGTGCGCACAGGAGTCAAAGTTTAGTCAGTTCTCATTCTCTGCCCTATGTGGGACAAGTGTTCCTGCAGAGGTTTCAGGCATTGCATATGGCCACATCTGGGGCTGTGTGTCAGAGCAAACCATGAAAATGATGAAGGCTCCATTAAAAACCTTTTTGTTTTACAATCCCCAGTATCAGTTTCTTTACATCTTTCTCGTGGTGGGCAGGTCTAAACTATCATTTCCTTATACCTGTAATTACAACTAAATCTTTTTTAACATTTTTCCTATTTTTGTGCATTATTAGAACAAACTCACTATTGAGAGCTTTCCCACTAATAGTTAGGAAAAATTTTGGCTCAAGAAGAGTAATGAGGTATTGGAACAGGCTGTCCGGGGAAGTGGTGGAGTCACCATCCCTGAGAGTTTATGAGCAACATAAATATATGGTACTGAGGAGTGTGGTTAGTGGGCATGGCCAGGTTGGGTTGTTGGTGGACCAGGTGATCATAATGGTCTTTTCCAACCTTAATGATTCCATTCTTAATATATCTTGTCATAGCAGGAAACAAATGGCTTAAAGAGACCTGGATAGTATTCAGATTTTTATTTCTGTAGTAGCTATGGTAAATATAAAGTGATTTGAATCCTTTAAATTGCTATCAGTACTCCTGTATGTGCCTGACATTATTTTTTTTATCTGCTTGTGTCTGTTTTTTATCTCTCATTGGCACATGAATGAAGTAAATTGCAAGCGTCCAAGATAGCAGAAAGTAGATTAAGTTTGAGGATTCTTGAGGCGAAGGTGAAACTCAGGATGTGTTGGTGAGCTTGGGAAGGCAGTGAAAAACTTGAGAGCAGGGATGGCTCCTTGTGCTTCTTTCCTGTAAGCTCATATCTACTCAGCACAAAGATCCTCCTGTGCATTATTTGAGATGAGGAACTCAGGTGATACTTGAACATGTTTTGTATAAGCAAAAAATATTCAATATACAGAAACATGATGAGTTTGAAGTACTTCAGAGAGGCTTGAGCATAGTTTCACACTACTGCATAGTTTCGTCTGCTCATCTATTTTAGTCTCCTTAGGAACTTAAATTTATGGCATGATTCATTTTTCTTGTACTGGCTCCTGTACCAAGTAACTGTCTCTAGTGCTCTCACAGCAAAACAGGAGCAATCGGGTGTTTTTCTGCAGGTATCTACCATTAAATGGCACAGCCTGTTGCATATATTAACCATAACTTTGTACTGCCTTCTGCAAACATCTTGAAATCTTGATAGCCTATGCACTTAGTTCCTGCTTTTCTTTGTGAAAGCACGGTGCTGCAAACTCCTTTTAAATAAGTTCAGTTTAGATCTATGCTGACTTCTGTGTCTCATGTAAATGCTTGTATTTTGTGATTAAACTAACGCAGTCTGGTTTACTATGAAATGTGTTAAACTGAAAGCTAGGAGTAAATCTGCATTCTTGGAACAGCATTCTGAGTAGTGAGTAAGTTTCAAGGAGAATATAGTGTTTAAAAATAATAAAATACCATTGGTTGTTATCTGCAGATTTTAGACTTTAAAGGAGGAACTCAGTTCTTGTGAGTAAGGTGTGGGTGGATGATTGTTCTCTTTATCTTGGGATGTTATGTCAGTCTGCTCTTGAAAATGTTTACATATTTGCCCTGGGATCTAAGATATGTAACTTGCCTACATGTAAACTGGAGAAATTTCCTCCCTTGAGCTAATATCAAATTGTTGGAATAGAAAGACCTCAGGTTTCCCACACGGACCTTGTTTTTAATGACTTAAGCTAAAATTCTGAAATTTCTTTTGCCACATTATTAAACTTTACAGGTATTACACTGCTGTTATAAACTCTAAATGAATATCAACATCTTGTTACCATCAAATGCTTTTCACACTGATACTGTCTTAGTGACTTCCATCTAGCAATAGTTTGAATGCATGTTGAGATGAGTACCTTTTGCAAATGATGGAGCTGGCAGCATTGCCTTCCTGTTTGCTTTTGTACTTCCTCTGTGGTTCACTGACACTTCTTAATATGGTTTCTTAGAAACCATGAAGCCTTATATACTTCAGTGTTATTCCAAAAGAAAAAGTGCATCTATATCTAAATAGAAAAAAGTTGTGGAATGAATAGTAGCTGGATAAATATGACAGAGCTGGGGCCGAGTGTTAACATCTGCTTGGTCTTCTTGGGGCTACATTAGCAGCTTAATGACCTGTATTTAATTTCACTATGACCATGTAAAGTTTCAATTAAGTTATGAATTCCAGTGGATATTAGGAGAACAAAACATATGTTAGACTGAATTATGTAGCTGAAAACACTCTTGTAGTTTTTTAACCAGGAAGGATAAGGAGTAGAACTATAAACAGGAGGAATCATTTGGTCAATTAATTAAAATAGCTACTTATTAGCAAGCAAAAATTGAACAGCTTATGTATCTTACTCTTGTTGTGGGAGTCAAAGCATGTTTTCTATCATCTGAGTGGGGAAAGCAGAAAGAATGATGTGCTGGCTTGGTTGTCTAGCTGAGTTTACTACAAAATATGAATTATTATTATTATTATTATTATTTTTCAGCTACTGATCTTCTTTTGGCATGGAATCCTATTTGCCTGGGCCTGGTAGAAGGAGTCATTGGTAAAGTCCAGCTTCATACAGGTATATGGCATTTTATTTTATACTGCTAATTCAATTTGTTTTAAAGGCACTGATAATGTAAATAGAACTGTGTAACTCAAGTGGATTATGTAGTATTCTCTGCAATGGTGCAGTATTTCCCAACTATGTTGGGAACTCATCAAAACATTTATATTTTAGTTATGGTATGCAAATTCCTCTTTCTGGTGCATGGATTTTCTTTTTTTATTGTCTTGTACAAATAGAGGACTGCATCCACGAAGAATGGAAGTCAGTATCTGAAGTTCCACATGAGGCTCCCTGTGAGATACACTCATTTAATTTTTGCACACTTTATTAATAATGCTGCAGAGCTTTTTTTTAATGAACGATAGGTTTTTTCAATATCTGAAAATATGATTTTTTTGTCAGTTAAGTGCAGTGAGAGTGGTTACTACTTAAACCTATTTAAAAGTAAAAGAAACATTTGGAAACTTGTTTCTGATTTAATAAACCAGTGTTAACTAGAAAGGATCTTCTACCAGTAGAGCTCTGAATGTCTACTTACTGTCAAATAGAAAAGCTAGCCATAAACTCTACTTCATTTACTGTGTGCTGTCCTTTTTGTAAACCATGCATCTCATGTCATTCTTGAATAGATGCAGGTAAATGCAGGTCAAGTTTCAAGTGAGTTCCAGGATATCAGGATGGATTAAGTGCTGAAATGGATCAGATGTTTGTCACACAGGAACAGCTGAGTCAAGAGAGGAGAGGCCCACTAACAGTAGAGGAAGAAAGAAAACGGGCTGTGAGGGTATGATGGATTTAGTTCTGGGAAGTGGCAGGCTCCATAGTTACCGTAACCACTAGGTCTCATTTCTGAGAGAACAGAGCCTCTCTCTTTTCATACAGCTTTTGGCCATTTCCTCTTTCCATTTGCATTGCTTGATCTTCTTTGACTTTCACCTGATATTTTTCTGTCCTCCTTCTGCCAGTCTGTTCAGCAGTTCTTTCTGATCTGATGATACAAGGTGGTTCAGACTCTGCCTTTCTCTGATGCTCTCATCCAGGCAGTGTGTGCTGTCCATAATAAACAGATGAATGACTGCTGAACTCCAGTAATGACCTTTATTTCCTGCTGTGGGAAAATGCTTCATGCTTGCTTTTGACATGTTTGTGTTTGTTAATAAAGTATTCTCGTACACAAAGGCTCCCCCCTTCTCTTTAGGGATTCTCATATAAAAGCCTTTCAAGAGAGAGACCCTGATACATGCTTTCTGAAAGTTCTCCTGTGTCATAGCAACTGAATATTCTTGCATGTATGCTTATTGTGAGACACTTCTGCTTATGAATGCTGCATTGAAACTATCCCCAGCATGTGACATTTGTTAAAGTGCCAGCTTGCTGTTGTCAGCTAAATTAAGGTTATCAGGTAATAAGCCTGATATCTTTCCATATGTTTTTTACAGCTACTGTATTGATTATGCCCATCCAGGCACTCCATCCAGTTGCTGCTTAGGCAAGTGCTAGCATTTTGTTTCTTCTTTTGCCTTTTTTTAAACAACACGCAAAGTGCTTATGGGCTGTTCTTGTGCATGTTGAGGCCTTTAATGATGCAGCTGTCTAGTGGGCAGCCACTAAGACAGAGTCCTCATTGCACTTTAGTCAATATAAGAGAGCTGACTGAAATGGCCTAAGTAGGTCTTTTTAAGTCAGTTATTGTCAATGAACTGTCACTTGATTATGTTCAGGTATAGTTCTATGTAGTCCTCCAGCTGAGTCATCTAACACTGTAACAGTAACTGTCTTCATTACTTATTCGTGTATCAATCTTTGTCACCTGGAAACTTTATCAGTAAGAATTGTATAAATATTTAAGTGCTGGACCATTATTTCCATATGTGGTAAGAGTATTGGGCAGTGCAAGCTGGATGAAATGCTTTTCTTCCAAACCTCATTTGTGGCAGCAGGATCAGGAGGACCTGTTGCTCTGATTTTTTTTTTTTTTTTTCCCCTTTTTCTTTCCCTGTCTTTTCCACCTGGACAAGAAAGATCAGAAAACTTATTTTGAACTCCTGGATAATCAGATTCCTTTATGGGATTGTCCTGCTCAGCGTCTTATTGACTAATACTGTAAACTTTAAATACTTTCTTAAGAATTAAAGTTGCTGCCAGTATGCTATTAAGCTGTCAGTAAGCTCAAAGCCCATATTCCCTTGGTGTTGGACTTAGATCCTTCCATGTTCTCAAAAGATCCACTTAATGCAAGAATGCTGGAGTAGTGCTGAAGTGACCTTGAAATAACCTAAAACTGACTACAGGGACGTTCTTAATTTAGCATTGGAAACTGCCAAATTGCTGTAACTAGGGATGAGATTTAATTTACTCTAAATCTTCTGCCTTTATTGCTGGCCTAGCACAGGAGAATGTGTAGGAAAGCTTTCTTGGCAGGGAAGCAATCTGGTGAGAAACCAGCCAATATTGTATGGTTGTCCTTTTTAATTCTTTGAAGAATTTTTTTACTTGAGAGAATCGATTGTACAACTGGACATAATTGTGTTCTCATTTAAGATAAAATCTACTTAAGCTATATTTTGCTTCTTCCCAGTACTGAAGTTCCTTAAACAATAAGATTTTATTTTTTTTTTAAGGAAAAAAAATTATATGAATATCTGAGTACTGGGATGCGGTCTCTTACCCTCTGTCTGCATATCCCAAGATGACTTATGAGAAAATATGGATTGAAAATAAGAATACAAATGGGAAGGAATTCAGGATATAGTATGAAGATAATGTGTGAAATGTAACATTGCACATTTTCTTGGTATACATCATTAGAATAGTATGTGCATGTGCTTGCCTCTGTTTAGGAAGAACATTTATTGCATAGGCATGCTATCAATTACAGAATATTAATAATGTTTTGTCATCCAGTTTATTTATATATGTACAAAATATAACCATTCAAATTCCTTTAGCAGCAATTTCGATACACAATTAGAATGTATTCCTTGTTAGTAATGAAAGTAGATGTTTTTACCACTGACGTGGTAATGGTAGCCTGGAATCAAAGTCTTAGTTGAGATTCACTGATCTGCTTTAGCAATTTTGATTTCCTTCACTTTGTTAGTATAACTTTGGCTTCTGACCACTGAAGTTACTATTAGTACTGTTGTATACTAGTCCAGGTGTATTTTTTTTTAGTGGTGGAAGATCTCATGTAAAAGTTCTAATCAGTTTTGATTAGAGACTAATTAATCAAACATTGATTAGAATATGCTCAGAGTTAATGGCATATATCGAACTATAACCAGTGCTGGACATCTTAGTGCCAGCCAAATTCTACGTAACTCCACGCTGCAATCAAACATTTCTCTGTCTTGTAGTTAAGATGCAGTTTAATGTATGTGCTCTTATCATTTTGGTTTTCTTATGTGGGTTGATTAAGACCTGAGTAAAACATTACTGTCAAGTTTCCTTAGACTCTGTAAGCAAAAAGGAAGTGAAATACTTCCCTCCCTATCTCCAGGAAGGGAAAGCTCTTTTGTTGCCATGCCACTGAGACCTGTGGTTCAGCATCTGAAATATCTTCACTGAAGTGCAGCTGCTGCTGTCTCTAACTTAATCCAATCAACAACTTAAAACGTTTTCTTGGCTTTCATCTCATCTTCTTCAACTAGCAAATGGAATGTGATACCATAGTATTTCTTTGTTAGAATCAAAATACTTGCAAGAAGTGTCATTTGTAGTAAATTTATGCAGAGTTTAAGACTAATTATTGCTAAAAGGCACTTGGGGAAATGAAATGCTAGGCTGTTTGAGAAACGTTAGAAAATAAATTACACAGCAGTGGTGTGCTGGCAGTAAAGCAAAAGCAGAGCTAAATTCCTCTTTCAGTGAGGAATGAGAGGTGATAGCCTACTTTAGATACAGTGCTTTACATCAGTTGTTGCTGCCAGCTCTGCCACAGTTCATAATATGGTTTTAAGAAGAAAGGCAACAAAACCAAACGATGGGATCTCGGTGGATGACCTAACACGTGCAGCTTAGGGAAGGACATGTAGCTATAGCGTTCTGTTCTTACTGAAAAAGTTCTACATAACTATCTTTTTGAACTGTAGAAGCACTGCTCTTATCTGGACGTTATTGGCAATTACACTGAGCTTCTGTGGTTGTTACTGTAGCTTTTAATTGGGGCATTTTTTATTTGCATACCTTGCTGCTTCTCTGTTTTCTTTTGGCCTTCCAGGAAACTCCTGTTGGATTTTTTTTTTTTTTAACTGAACTTTCTTTGGCTGTGGCTGTAATGGCATTAATTTCAAAACTCCATTTACAAGATAACCATGTCCTTTTTTAAAAAATGCACTCAAAGGTAACAGAACTCACTTGGCTGTGTTGAGTTCTTGTTTGCTGGTTTAAAGGCAATATGAGATACCTTTTTTTTTTAACTATTTTTTTGTGGTGGTGTCATTCTCATTATTTTTTCTGAGATTTAGATGGTATCCTTTCTTTAAAAATCTATTTATTTGTTGACATACTGATCTCTTCATTGGTTTGAGTTGTGCGGTTAAACCTCCATAAGGGGGAATAAATGAGAGTATAGTGTTCAGTGAGAATGTCTGGATGCTGTGTTTTCTACCCCCATGTTAAGCTTGGATTGAACTGGATTTGCAGAAACCTGATTGTTCTGCCCACTAGAAAACAATCTAAAAAACCTAGAGCTACTTTACAGATAAAAGTATAATAAACTTACGTTTGTTACTTTCACCTTATCCCATGGTTATGAGGTGTCAAGCTGGAGGCAAGGGTGGTTGTTGTCAGTCATGCTGCTTATATGTATACTAAACAGCTCTTTCAGCACCTGCTGTCAGTAAGGATAACCTTTTTGCTGGTGTCTACTCTCATTCTCATGTCCTTATCTTTTATCCATTGACCATCAATACTGCAGTTAACTCACTTTTTAGGAGGCTGTGCTTATGTGACAGTGTGGAAAAATGTGGTCTAACCTCATAGCTTCCCCTGTTTGAGCAGGATGACATCCTGAGTTCCCTCCCAACCTGAACCACCTCTGTGACTCCAGAGGTTATGGTTTTGATTCTGTGCTCAGGAAGTAGTGCAGAAATGCTCTTGGAAGTTGGCATAACTGAACAATCAGTGCATGACTTCACATCCTCCTTCCCTGGTTGTCAGAGCACATATGTATTTTTGGGAAACAATAATTTATAAAAGCATGGTGCTCCTTGTATTACAGACTGATATTATTCCAAAGATAGTGATACACAATTGAAACAGTGAGTTGTCACAGTGCATGATAGTGTGTTTACAGTGATTATTTTCTTTAGATGAACAAACGGTTGCTGAAACACATCATCTGCGTTGGGCAGAAATGTTAAAGATTGAACTGCTGTTATTGGAAAGATGCTTTTAACTTTGAAGCTTTGATTCTAAGCTGAAAGTACATTGAGAACTCCAAGTTTACTGTAACTTAACACATTGTCATGTTTTTTTTTGGTTTTTTTTTTTCTGAAAGAACTCAGAGGCTTAAACTGGATTTAGAATTTACTGTGCAAGGCAAATAGACTAGATAAAGCATAGAGAATATAGATATTTTTTCAAAGCGTAGTACCATTAACTGTCAATTGTGGAAGCATATTGGTCCATGGCAGCAAGCTTTTAATGCTTGCATAGGACCTCTCCACTTAAACTCAGGTGGGAGAAGTAGTCTGTCTTCTGTTTTTCTGCGCAAGAGAAGGTATGAAGGGAAAACCATAGCTTGCTGCTATCTGTAAAGTAGCTCTAGGTTTTTTAGGTGAGATCCAACTGTTCATTTCAAGTTGTGCTGCCACTTGGGATGTTGGGAATGCCCATCATCCTAGAGGTCATTTTACCGTTGATAGATGTCTATTAGAAATGCCTCTCTGTTTCACTGATAGCAGCTATGCTACCTCTTTGTTAGAATAAATAATCTTTTCCAGGTAATGATTTGTTCTTGTGATGTGTAGTGGCAAAATGTGGCAGCAGCAAATCATCATTCACTGGATTCTTCTGGTCAATTAACTCCTGGCAGGGAGTTGTACACTGTGAGGAAGAATTTGACAGATTAGTTGAAATAAATAACTTTACAGTAAGCCTTTACTAATCTTTCTCCAGATTTACCATGGTGGCTACTTTTAATTCGTCAGAAAGCATTGATTGGCAAACTTCCAGGAGATCACGAGGTATACAAAATAACAAAGGTCGCAGTGATTCCACTTTCTGAAACAGAGCCTCAGGATCTGGAATTGGAGGTATGAATATCTTCAATAAACTATGACTTTCCTTTTTCTTCTTAAAAAAACCAAACAAGTTCTTCTGACCACCTCTTAAGAATGAAGGTGGCAGGATTTTCAGTAAAGCCCATCACTTTATAGTGATGCACACTGGCTGTGTGCATCCTCTAGATGTTTTTTATATAGAAACCTGTATAAACATTCAGATCTGCACTACTCTCTCCAGTGTGCCTTCAACTCAGTTACTCCTCAGATGATATGAAGTCCTATGGATATTCAGGTGTTTGTCTTTTGCAAGAAGATGTTTTTTCTTTTCTGAATCAGGAGAGCATATACTTTTTCATGAATTGTTTCCATCTTATTCTGGGATATTAATTCCATAACTTGGTTCAAGGGAAACCCTTGCTTTAAACATTGTGTTGTTTTTTTTCCGAAAAGTGAACATTTAAAGGAAAAGCATTCAAGTAAATAATACTAATTCACTTTAAAGGTTTGGTAATAAGTTGATGTACGTCTGGATACTCAGCTCATGTAAAATGGAAGCAGACAAAAAATCACAGGGAAAACAGCTTTTTAAAAAGAAGGAAGAGAATTATGCTATAGATGGAAATCTGTACGTTCCTTCTGTGTCATAGAGCTTCTTCCCCAAGTCTATGGACTTTGTAGACTTTAATTAAAATTTCCTTGGATTTTATTCAGAGTATTTATATATTGATTTTAATTTAATATCATTATTACTTAGCTTTGTAAAAAGCACCATTTTGGAATAAACAAGCCAGAGAAGATTACACAGTCCCCAGATGACTCAAAATTTCTGCTGAAGACTCTTACACAAATTAAATCAAATGTATCTGCTCCAAATAAAAAGAAGGTAAGGCTTTTTACTGATTTTTTCTTTTTTTTTTTTCTCTGTCCTTCCAAAATGCTTATTTGGTAACTCAGAGCTTATGATGGATGGGTAATCAAGTAGTAATTAGTAGTAAGACCTGGAAAGAGAACCAGTAGGACTAGAATGTATATCTACTTTGTCTAAAGTTCGTTTTTTATTACTTCACTGTTCTATTTTTATATTTTGTAACTATATAATTGCTGAGCATTTTCTAATGAAATGTCATCTTACTAAGACTTGTTTCTAGTGGGTTTCTAAACTTCTGCAAGTTGCTCTGCATGTATATCTACTATCATAAAGCTAGACAAATTTTGACACACCGTTTCTGGCACTGTGGCTTGGATTTGAAAAATCTAAAGAATACTAAGATTAGAACAGAGAATGAGAATGAGAAAATGTTTCACAAATTTAGAACTGATATTTTGCAAACGTGGCTAGAATCTTCTTTTGATAAGACATAAAGCCATTACTTTCCTTTCAGATTAAAGAAAGCAAAGAGAAAGAGAGGTTGGAGAAGAGGTTATTGGAAGAATTATTCAAAATGTTCATGGATTCAGATTCTTTTTACTACAGCCTTACCTATGATCTAACAAATTCTGTGCAGAGACAGAGTGCATGTGAGAAAACGGACTTGCCACTCTGGCGAAAAGTAAGTGTTCTACATCATGAACTGCACACATAATGGAAAAATTCCTGGTCAAAACTTGACTCATCACACCCTCTGGTAGTAGAGTCTACTGTAACTGAAGATCTTGCCCTACTACTGGATTCAGTACATGAGAATGAAGTAAAAGTTTCCAACAGCATGCTTTAAATTGAGCTGTTATATTCAAAAGTAGTGAATGCTGAACTTGTATGTGCAGTTGTAGTCAATAACGTTGGTGTCTTTGGTAGGAGCATTTCTGAATACTTCTGTTGCAAAAAAAATGGCTCTTTGTTTTAAACAGGTTGATGACAGATTCTTCTGGAACAAACACATGATCGAAGATCTTATTGTCACTAATGTGAGTTATTTCTAACAAAAGCTGTGTTTTATAAGTACTACTTTTAAAAAGAATTTCAGTTACAATGTTTATTTAAGGCTACATAGAAGTTGACTTAAAAACATGTTTAGACAGGTCATAATCATGGCTGCACCTTTTGCAACTGACTTACCAGGCGAGTGATGCACCCTTCTTCCCCCAGCCGAAGTTTCAGTTAGCCTATGTTACCTGCTAGTTAATAAATAAACTCACCTTAGGTGGCTTATTTTAATAAAACAATGCAGAATAAGCTGTGATATGCCAGCTTGTGCTGATCTGTGAATGTAAACTTCAGATCTATTCTAAACTTTTTCTTATTTAAATGATGGAATGATTATCTTCTGAAGTGGAGAATACTGTGTTTATCCTTGAAAAGAATAGCTGATCAGCATAAATAGTAGTGTGGAACAAGTTATTTTGAACTTCTTTTCAGAGTAGATAAAGCTAATGAGGTTTCCTGACTAATGAACAGAATTGAAGAGACATACAGTAACTACTTATGGTTGGACTAGATGATCTTTTAGTTCCTTTCCAACCTTGTGATTCTAGGATTCTATACTTATTTCTTTTTTTTCAGCATGTGGTCTCCTGGATAAAGTGAACTGTAACTACTGTGTCCATTTGAGGTTAGGCCAAGTAAGAGGTCCTTTTAAAGATGATAGCAGACACTTTACTGTGTCTTCTATCTGTCTTCGTTTATTAATAAATTTCTGCTTAGCCTTGTTCTATCTTGCTTCATTTCCACAGGAGGAAAAAAAAATCTTAAGCTGTTTTCTTTATCTTATTCCTAGTTTGAAGGTCCTCCAACTAACAGGGAAAAATGCTGATACCTTCTACAGAAATAAGACAAAGATATGACAAAAGCTACTTTAAAACTTGAAGGGAATGTGAAGCAGCTGTTCATAAATGAGAAATGGGAGAAATAATGGAGATGACAATGTAGAACCAAGAGGAATGTAATGTGATTTTTTTTTTTTTTGCAACCTTCAGAATACTGAAGTGGACTTCTGGATTATGCCCATCATACAAGGATTTGTGGAAATTGAAGAACTTGTAGTCAACTATAGTGAATCTTCTGATGATGAGAAGAGCAGTCCTGAAACGCCACCTCAGGAATCAACTTGTGTAGATGATGTTCATCCAACGTTCCTCGTGGTGCTTATTTCACGACGGAGTCGGCACAGAGCTGGTAAAGAAATTTACTCTCTCTCTACTTATAGGAGAGCAGTTACCGAAACTAAGCTTCATTTGTGCATCAAATGTATCCTTGGGAGTGATAGTTTTGAGAATTTCCATCTTGATAAAGAACGCTTAAATTTGAAACTTACAAGAGAAACTCTTACCATTGATCGTTGGCTTTGACTGGAGTTCCTTTATTTTTATTTATAGAGTTAGCATGGGAAGGAGAAAAAAAAAAAAGCAGTAATGTAGGATTTAGCCATTTTAATACTTAAAATGTGAATTGATCATTATTCTTGTTCTTCCTAGGAATGCGGTATAAGCGGCGAGGTGTTGATAAAAATGGAAATGTGGCAAATTATGTTGAGACAGAGCAACTGATTCATGTTCATAACCATACTCTTTCGTTTGTACAAACAAGAGGCTCTGTGCCTGTTTTCTGGAGCCAAGTTGGATATAGATATAACCCACGGCCCCGTCTGGACAAGAGTGAGTTTTTAAGTGGAATAATTCAAGATCAGAATTTCTTCCACACCACCCTGCTCTTAACTCAAAGGCAAAAGAAAGCAAACTTGAAGAATGATTTTTTTTTTCAAATAAAATGTAGTAGTAGAACAACAATGTTGGAGCTAATAGAACTCATGACAGACCGTAAAAGTAATTCTGTAGAATGTATTGTGCTGTTTTTAAGCAAGGCTATCTTTTGAGTATTGACTTGAGTATGAATTAATACTTCAAAGAGAACTTACTGCTGAACAGACTGTTTTTGTCTAACACTGCTCTGCCTTGTAGGTGAAAATGAAACAGTGTCCTGTTTTCGTGCACATTTTGAAGAACAGTTGAAAAATTACAAAAAGCAGGTGGGTATTACATGCTGAAATAATCAGCTCACAATAATTTTTTGCATGCTTTTTCTGATTATTGGAATGATGCTACATAAACAGAATCTTATCTCAGTTTAGAGTTACCTGAGAAGTGTAGTAACTTGCGAAGATGTTTAAGCCTGCTTTTGTATACCTGTCCTTAGCATTTCATAGCTCTTGTGCTAACGTTCAGCTAACATCTAGAACTTATTTGATCTCAAGTACAACTTATCAAAGACAATAACTTATACAAGGTGACCTACAAATCTTTCTTGACTCTTGTACTACTTACTACATTACATGAGTCACATTGCAGAGGGTAACAAGTGTTAAATCTACATTTCTGAACAGGTCATTATTAATCTGGTGGATCAGACAGGCAGAGAGAAGATTATTGGAGATGCTTACCTTAAACAAGTTCTTCTGTACAATAATGCAAATTTGACCTATGTTTCATTTGACTTCCATGAGCACTGGTAAGAAACACATTTAAAAGATTGCCTTGCATTTTTCATTTAACAAAGAGCAAAAGGGAGGAGAAAAGCCATTATTTCTGTCTTCTGCATGAAACACTTCCTTTTGAATAGGAAGAATATCTTTTGTAATGCAATATAAAAAGTTCAAGTTGGGATTAACAAGCACTGCTTTTTGTAGATTTGTCATTGATCTTTGTTAAATATCCACTGTTATTATGTGAAACTTGAAGTTGTTTTGCTTTATTAAGCAAAGGTTTCTTTACATGCTATGAGTGTGAATTGGTGGCTGACCTGCTTTTCTAACAATTGAGCATTCTGCATGTAATGTATTGCTACAAGGTGTTTTTCTTCCAAAAGAACCCATCACATATTTAGAGAATTCTAATGAAGTTTTTTAATAAAATACATAAGATTTTACTTTAATGCAGTATAAATAGCTGCTGTTTTCATGACTCTGCTCTGATGTTGGCATGATCTAGTGCTGTGTGGCCTGCCCAAGCATGTGCTTTTGTGACAGATCACATACTTTCCCTGCTTTCCTCAAGCAGGCTGCAGTTGTGGACAAATATATTATCTTCAACTTTACTCTTTTCTTCCGAACTTAATATAAAGGATGGATCGGGCCTGGAAAATTATTATTGACCTAGCTGTCACTACAGGATGTTATCTGAAAGTGGAGAAAAGGGGAAGTATTTAAGGTCCTTAAGGTCACATCTTTCTCTGTAGAACATCCTGAACTGATACTTAGCAATGAGCTTTCATTTCTGTTTGCTTGCTTTTCTTCCAAGAACTGTAGTATTGAGTACTGTTTTTCACATGGCATAAGTGAATAGGGTACAGTACACAATTCTTGGCAGAGGTTGTCAGAGGGTGTGTCTGCAGGTGTTACTACTATAGGATGGCTGGAAAAGCAGGGCAGGCTATCCCAACTTGAAATCCTTTTTTGTTGACTCTACCATAAATATTACAGAACGGGACACATGCCTGAATAGCTGCACACTTGATTTTTTTCCTTACAGAATCAGCATTCCTGAATGCTGATTGTGTGGAACTTAAATATCTAAATGTCTTGCCTTAAGTTGTGTTATTGAACTGTTCAAAGTGTTCTGAATTTTGATTGCTTTTAAAGTTTGTCAGATTGCCTACCTCTCCCACTTAGCTAAATCCTTAACATCATTTATTTTCTATTACTTGCAATGCCAAAGAAAATCACTACTTCAGTTCAAACTAACTGCTATGAAATTCTCTATTTTAGCCGAGGAATGAAGTTTGAAAATGTTCAAACACTGACTGATGCCATTCATGACATTATTCTTGACATGAAGTGGTGCTGGTAGGTACTTAATAGTTTACAGGTTTGTGTTAAGTAGTTTCAGAGGAAAAAAGTGCCTATTCAGAGGCCTTGAATTTTTTGTAACTATATATTTTGTGGTGCCAAATTTGTGCATCACTGTGTTTCAGTGCTTCAGTGTTCAGAAGCATTACTTTTCTATACACCTAGCAGCAAAAATTCTCAGGTTCTGTTTTCTCCTTGAGATTTACTGACTTTAACATTTTTAAGGTTTCTTTCTTTTATGGGAAATGCTCTATACTCAACCCATAAAATCTAGAGCTACAGCTCTACTGTTAAAAACAATGTGTTCTTGAATAACTGAGAAGAATGGTAGTTAAGCATCACATGGTGTGATGATGAGTGAAATCAAACTATAGTAAAACTTTCTGTGGCTGCAGGGGCTGATAAACTACAATTCTTTCACTCAATTTTTTTTTTTATCTTGAAAGGGTTGATCAAGCTGGTGTGATTTGTAAACAGGAAGGAATTTTTCGAGTTAACTGCATGGACTGTCTGGATCGTACCAATGTAGTGCAGGCAGCTATTGCAAGAGTGGTCATGGAACAGCAGGCATGTATAACCAATGTCATTTTTTAAGTATTGAGTTCCTCAAAGTTTTGCTATTTTTCACAGGGAAACACACCTACCTGTGTGACCTATTCCATGGTACTTGCTTTAGCAGGGGGGATGGACTTGATTTCTTGAGGTCCCTTCCAACCCCTGCAGCTCAGTGAAGTTTTTGTTACTGAATAATGCTAAATTAACATCTGCTGGAAAGGGTCTTTGCAAACTGCTTGGAGAGCCATGAAGCTGCTAACATAACTCAAAATCATTTTAAAACAGTGATGCCTAGTCTTTCTCTTCAGAGAGGAAGGGACTGTCCACATCTTGATCATTCTTTTGTTTGGATTTAGTCATTTCAGTTTAAAATGTGCAATAACATAATGTTGGTGTCCAAAACAGTTTGATCATCTGCCCTCTCCAGTGTGTAATAGTACTTGTAAATGTAGCATTGGTTGGGGGAATAACTGAAGCTCCTAAAATGAAGAAATCTGTCTGTACTTAAAGCAAGGGATAGAAAATAAGGTGGGCCTTCCATAAAGACAAAGATTGAATTGCTCTAACCCTTTTATCTGGCAGTTGCTGTTTGTTTGCAGATAATAAACAGGTTTCTATTCCCATTACCAATGTAAATTCAAAAGCCATCTTTCTAAATAGATGATTTCACGGAACATGGAGAGGCCTTTTTTAATAATTATTGTAATGTGCTCTGTCCTTCTCAAATTATAGCCAGAGCACTTCAGAATCAATTCGTAACTGAGAAAACATTGGGAGTTGATTGACATGAAGTGGAATATTTACAATTACATGCATCTTTCCTTTGCGTCTTCTAGGAACAGTAGGATTAGCTTTATGTCAGTTGGGATCTTAATAGGGTTTGCAAAGTAAATGAATAGCCTTGTATCAATTTTAACCTATGTTGCAAACATACTTGAGCATTTTTAATGCTGGGTTGCAAATTGAGGATTGTCCAGGTATCACTACAGTAGGACTAACTCTTAGTGTCTCCTGCAGTTACATATAACAGTATTAATTTCAGAATGGTAAACTCTACAGCATTACCAATTTAGTATGTGGAGAAAGAGACTTCAGTTGTTATTATACCTGAGACTTATCTGGGAAAACCTGAAAGTACTGGGTGTTCTGAAGAGCACACAAGCCTTTATTGTAAACACAACATATCAAGTTCCTATTAAAGTTTTCTTCTGGGGAAGGAGTGAGTCTGAAGATGAAGTGACTATACTGGCTTTAGTGTCTACAAGAAAAGTCTTCATGGCATGCTTCTTTTCTTGCAACTAGAGATTCCACTCTATTTTCAAACCTTTGACTTCACGAGCACCTTAGCAATAAAAGTAATTAGCTTGTTTAACCTTTTAGAATTTTAACATGGATAACAGGTCATGTTCTCTTGATATTTTTCATAAGAAGGATTTATATTAACAAGTATGTCAAATTCCAGCTCAAAAAACTGGGTGTGATGCCTCCAGAACAACCTTTGCCGGTGAAATGCAATAGAATCTACCAGATAATATGGGCAAACAACGGAGATGCCATAAGCCGGCAGTACGCTGGCACAGCAGCCTTGAAGGTAAAGGGTCAAGTGTTCTCTGTTTTGTTATGGAGCAGTGTGCTACATTGTAGTTTTTACCTCCAATGGAAAAGCTGTCTTATGGAAGAAGAATTATCCACCTACTCTGTTTTCCTGGTGGAGATTGTGGCCTTTTAACAGAAGAACATTTTGTACTAAAACTGAGGAAGACCTGAGTGTGCAGGTGTCTTGTGGAACTGCTGGCTCTAGATAACTTTATTCTGTTAGTTTTGTGTCTAGATGCATTGCTTTTAGGTGAGCTAAGAGTTTTAAGATTTATAACATGCATTATTTCTATGTAAGCAGAGTTAGAGTACTTTTAAGCACAGCTGAGGTACTTCAAAAGTACCCTGAGGGACTTAATATCAGGCTATGTAGATAGTAGGATGATAATAATTTAGTTATTATTCCATAAGTTTACTTAATTAGTTGTAGTACAATCTAACAAGATAAGAATCAGGCATGAAGTCCCTTCCTGTCCACTCCTTGTGCTTTTAGTAGTCTTTGAAAAATCATAGACGTAGAATTGAAGCTACTTCCTGTCTGTTCCATTGGAACAATTCCTGCTATCTGGTACTGGAGAAAATCTATGCAGGAGGAATGCTTTACACTTAGATCTGTTTTTAAATCTCTCTACTAAACTTTGATTTATTTGTTACACTGGTCTTTTTAATGCAATCAAAAACTGCACAACACTCTTGTCTTATTAACTAGTATTTGGCTTTAACTGAATAGAACTTGATTTACAGGCATAAATTTTTAGCTCTTCTGCTTGAGATCATCATCTTGTTGGATATCTCTACTCACTACTGGGGTTAACATTTTGATTGTGAGATTTCTTTCAACTTAAAGGTGAAATATACTTGATGTTCATAATAGTACTTATCAGGATTTTTAGAACTACTCTGTACCAGTTCTCAAATTCTCTGAAAATAATCAGAATCCTCTAATGAAGTGTGACTACTAAAATTGCTTCTTATGCACCTTCTAGTTCACAGAAGGCATAAGAAGGCATAGAAATTTGTTTCTGAGGCAGTGTGGATATGTACTGTTTTCCTTCAGTATGTTGAACTGAGCTTGCTTTAGTAGCAGAGGCAAAAAAAGATGCAAACCATTCTCAGTGAGCTCCGTTGTTTCAATAATGTTTGTTTGTTTGATAAAGGACAACAATTTTTTTTTTGAGGTGTCTGAGCATCCCAAACTGAGCTATTGAACATTTGGCTTGAATGTTAGGTGTCATATATCTGATCAGCTTTTCATTATGATTATACACAATTATATTTCTGTCAAAAGTGTAAGATTCTCTGAAGAGTCAAATGATGCCATAAGAAATACTTTGCTTTTCTAAGAACATTTATTTTCAACTTGTCTATGGAAATAGTTATTTGAACATTACTGCTGAGCTGTTGTTTCTTCAGTCTGGAGTATCAGGATGCCAGAGCTTTTGAGCTAAGTCTGCTGCTTCTAAGCTGTGTGTGTGCATGACTTGCATGTTCTTGTAACAGGGTGACTTCACAAGGACTGGTGAAAGAAAGCTGGCAGGAGTAATGAAGGATGGAGTAAATTCTGCAAACAGATATTACCTGAATCGTTTCAGGGATGCTTATAGGCAAGCAGTCATAGGTAAGGATGAAAATTCAGTTAAGCTAGATTATTGTATTTAACTCTGCTCAGAATCCTCTTGGCTTCATCTTTGACTGCTTTTTCTATGTGCCCCTGGTGTGTGTATGTAAATATATAACATTCATTTTTGTGCAGTGTATACCAAATGAAACAAGCATTTGGACATTAAACTCAACTCAGTGGAATCATATGTAGGATAAATCACTATAGAATTTGTTCCTAACTTAATTTTAGTATTAATTCTCTTATGACATCTCTTAGACAAAGGAAAGTTCAAATTTATGTAGGAAAGCTTTCATAATTGTAGGTACTTGAAAAATAGTTAATTAATCTTTCTGAACAGAATGTTGCCTGAATTGAGAACTCTGTAGGTATAATTTTGTCTTCTGTCAGCAAAAAAGGTTACAGCTCACTATTTTATGAACCACTTGAGGAATCGACAAAGCAATTCACAGACTACTGTTGTATATTGCTGAACTGTTGGCAGCTTCTTATTGATATATTGTGTTTTTAAATCTAGACTTGATGCAGGGTATCCCTGTAACAGAGGATCTCTACTCCATATTTACAAAAGAGAAGGAGCATGAAGCCCTGCACAAAGAGAATCTGAGAAGCCATCAGGAATTGATTAGTCAGCTCTTGCAGAGCTACATGAAACTGCTTTTACCAGATGATGAAAAATTCCATGGAGGATGGGCACTTATTGATTGTGACCCAAGGTTTGTTGAATAAACTGACCAATCGTAACTGACCAGCTGCTATCACATCTTCTGTTGATTACTTCTGACAAGTTATATAACTTTGATAACTGGTATGTTAAACAAATACAGATGTTATGCTGTGAACTACAGTTGAGTAGTTGTAAGAGTAAAGGTCTTACAAATGTTGGGTTTTATCTCAGATGCCATAAAAATGGTGGGTGCTTGAGTTTTTTGAAAAATCATCTGGCTATATGTGGAAAATGTGGTAGGCAGGACTTTTAACACTCCTGAGTTCCAGAAGGGGCTGTTTGGTCTGTATTTCCTTATTGCTTTGTAGAGGAAGAATAACTTGACTTCAAAGCCATACTGGATCATGTTAAATTCTTGTGTAATAGATGAGTAGTAGGAAATCCTAGGTGGCTCTTCATGATAATAGTGAGCATAAATTCTAATTTCATTGATGTCTCCTTATCAAACTCAGAGTATACTAATGTATAATAGATAAACAATGGTTAGATCTTCTGCAGGCTAGACTTTAACATCTAAAATAGCAAAGATGTGCATAGACTCATCACTTGGATTGCCTTTTTCTCTTTTTCTCTTAATCTGTTAGCATCTTAGGCGCTTGTGAGAGTTGATTACTGACCTATTTGAGCTAGTCTATACTTCCAAGTACGAGGGGTCATTGTAAAAGAAGGTCCCTGAAATATGCTGTGGATTCATTACAGTTGTGAAAGGAAAACTATTTATTTCTCTTTTTCTCCTCTGTCAGTCTCATTGATGCCACTCATAAAGATGTGGATGTTCTGCTGTTGCTTTCTAATTCTGCCTACTACGTGGCCTAGTAAGTTACCAGCTTCTCTTACTTTGTGTAGTTTACTTTTACTAGCTTTGTTTCAGATTAGTAAGTTTTAAACTCTTGATTCTTTTTCTAGTTACGATGATGAAATTGACAAGGTGAATCAGTACCAAAGGCTAAGCCTTGAAGCACTGGAAAAAATAGAAATAGGTAAGAATACATAATGCATGTGTTTCTTGAATGCTCTTAACAACAGCTCGCCCTATATATAAACACCTCCTGCTGTTCAGTGAATATATGGATGCAGAATTTTTCTGCTATCTGAGAGGATGGTCTATAATAAACTGGCAGGATTATAACAATGTGCGTGAAGTCCCATTGCTCTTTGAAAGTAATTGATAACTTAGTTATTGTGGAAAACCTTTCATTTAAAATGCCTATACTATTTAAAGAAAAAGTGAAGCTGTTTTCTTGTTTAGGTAGAGTCTCCACAACATCTTTTTCATTATTCCATTCAAGGATATTTCTAACTTTGTTTTTTCTCAGGGCCTGAGCCTACTCTCTTCGGCAAACCCAAGTTCTCATGCATGAGGCTACACTACAAGTACAAGGACACAAGTGGATATTTTCACACCCTTCGAGCTGTGGTACGCAACCCAGATGAAGATGGAAAAGGTTTGTTTCTTGTGTAAAAGCTTTATATGTGAAAGTGTACTAATTATACCAGCTTTCCTTAAGAAAACCTTTTCCATAGCTGTTAAAAGTTATCCACCATAAGTTATTTTAATATAACTAACTCTTCTACTGGAGGAAGGGGAAGAAAGCTGTATGTCCTGTGTACACTGAACTGTTTAACAGAGAAAAATAAGCTTCAGATATGGTTTTAAAGCAATACTTCCATTTAGAATGAAGGCATGCAATTTTGGAGTAATGAAGATGTAGACATGAGGATAAAACAGGCTTCATATTGGCTCCTAATGAGCATAAGAAATTGGTGTGAAAGCAGCGTCTAGAAACGTTCTTGCTTCTTGTTTAACTAAATAAAAGAAATGCTAATAGGGAAAACCATCACTCTTTACCTGGAGCACTGAATTTAGTCAAGAAGGATTTAGACTAAGTGTAATTGTATGTGTTCCTTCTGCAAATGTGTCATGGCAGTGATTCATTTACACCCAATGCCCAGTATCTAGTGCTTAAGAGCGTCTATTGTTTCCTTAAACTTATTTCTAAGCTCAGTTGCAACTTGAGTGTAACTACACTAAGGAATGGGGGGGGGGGAAACCCAACCTTAATTAAGTTACCAAAAAAAAGTCTAATTTTAAATCTTGGGATCTGGAGATGTCAAGTTTTAAAATCTGACAAGCTGCTAATTGGATTTCAGACACTCTTCAGTGCATTGCAGAAATGCTGCGAATCACAAAACAAGCAATGGGATTAGATGTGCCTATTATTGAGAAAAAGCTGGAGAGGTGAGTGCTTTAATCATGCAAATCTTTGTCCCAGTTTTGCTGTCTTCTCAGGGGCTAAGATTACAAAAGTAAAATGTGTAATACCAAAAAGAAACAATCCTGCTTCTAGCAATTGTGCTAGATATTAATTTGTTATGGTGCTTTCAGTGGTCGCTATCTACAGATGCTTTCTTAAAAGTACAAACAAGAATACTATTTTGTACATTTATGACTACATAGAATATTTGCTATCAAATGTAAGTAACATACTGCAAATTGGATACTTCATTATTAGTCTGAATTTTAATTTCTAGCTGAATTTTGATGTCTGTTTTACTAGTTCTGCAGTTAGGGGAAATAAAACTTTTTAGATTAATTCATCTGAAATGTTAAACAAACCCAGGTAGTATTTTGGGTCTTGTGTGAAGAACGTTGATAGAAGATGAGAAGATCTAGCTCTTAAGAATGTCTTAGATTATTGGACAGAGTTTCTCAGTGCAGAGTTGGTGTTTTTAGAATTGATATTTCTTTATAAACCAGAAATGGAAAAGAAAAAAATTGCTAATGTCTTGTACACCAGAATGTAGTGATGCAAATACTTAGTCTGAGTAAATGTGAAGTGTCCAAGGCTTTATTTTTGTTCTTACAAGAAATAAAGCTTCTTAAATGTATGGTCTAGAAACAGATAAATGCAAGAACTGTGGTATGAAGTTTTAAAAACAAAAATGAAGAATGTACTTTACTTCCCAAGAAATATAGACTTTTGTGCCTGAGTTAATAGCTTGTTTTCTGAGGTGGCTGGAATCTGAACTAATGAACACCTGTGTATTAATCAGAATGGCACGTAAGTTTTCATTTTTCCAATCTCACTGAGAGAATAGTTCTAAAGTACTACTTTCAGATAATTTGTCTAATGAGATATAATGAACTTAAAAGTAATTAGTATCTCCAAATATTGGTGAGGTGTTAGAAATCATTTAAAAAGAACAGTGGAGTAGAAATAAGAGGATGGCTAATTGATATTTAACACATTCTACATTCTAGTTCATTCCAGTTCGAACTACATGAGCTAGAAAATGTTTTTTGCTTGACAGTTTTGTGTTGTGCTGCACAACAATCAGAGCATGCATCTCAGTAACTTTCTTATGCATCTGATTACTGGGCTATCATTTCAATTTCTGCTCAGCTGGAAAAAGAAGCAAGAAAATTTTGCTTACAGGCCCTAAATACTAAATACTAAATCTCAACATAGATTGATCATAAACAGAGTAGGAAATGTAAGGATACACAGACATCAAATCAGTTTCCTTGTTTGGATGCTGTTCTGTCACACCTTTGTTTTTGTTGTTTTTAATTTGACGAGCGTGTATGGGTACAGTTTATGTATGGAAAAGAATGCATTTTCTAAAGTGTCAATCTCTATGGAAATTGACTGGAAAATGGTGAATACTTGGTGTTTATAGATGAAATTCTCTTAGTTGGACACTAGAGACTGGTTTTTCTTCCAGGAAGAGCAGCAAACCTCACGAAGACATCATTGGCATTCGCTCTCAGAACAGAGGGTCCCTGGCACAAGGCAAGAATTACTTACTCAGCAAGTTTTCATCTCTCAATCAAAAAGTGAAACAAACCAAATCCAACGTAAACATCAGCAATCTTCGGAAGTTAGGCAGCTTCGCCAAACCTGAAGTGAAAGTTAATTTTTTAAAACCGAATTTGAAAGTTAATCTTTGGAAATCAGACAGTAGCCTTGAAACTTTAGAGAATCCAGCAGTAGATACTAAAGTCCATGCTGAATCTGATACAGAAATGTCAGATAATGATTCTTTCCACTCAGATGATTTTCTGACAAATTCTAAATCTGATGAGGACAACCAGTTAACTGACTCTCTAGAGAACATAGGGCAGATAGATTATGTGCTGCCTAGTTGTGGTATCATTGCCTCAGCTCCACGGCTGGGCAGTCGGTCCCAGTCTGTAAGCAGCACTGATATGAACATCAGCATTCATGTTCCATCTGAGATTCATGTCACTCAAGCTAACCAGTCTGACTGTGAAGATGTACCTGTACCTTCTGCTGACAATGCAGAGATGGAATTTGCTAAACCTATTGATGTGTACTGCCAGAGATTTGTACAGGATGCTCAAAATAAGATGTCAGATGCTTTGGAGGCAGAGACTTGCTCTCAAGAGCCACATCACGTAATAAATGAAACCAGCAATAATATATGTAAGAAAGCAGAAAACAAGACTGAAACAATCACAGGCATTCCTTCCAGGCCATCCAAGCTGGATGTACAATCTTCTGAGCCAAATCCTCAGCTCTTAGCAGTTGATGGGACTGACTTTACTAAATCTCACAGAAGCCCAGGATCTGCTTCTGGTATCCCTGAGACAGGACTCCACACAACTCCTTCTCCAGCTGACAGTAGCAGCAGCAGAGCTGTATCTCCTTTTGCTAAAATTCGCAGTTCCATGGTCCAGGTTGCTAACATCACACAAGCAGGATTGACTCAAGGAATTAATTATGCTGTGGCAAAGGTCCAAAAGAGCCCTGCAGAATCAGAAGCTCTAAATGAAATCAAACAAAAAGAACTGAAAGAAATGTTTACACAATGCCAGACACGAATAATTCAAATTTAGTTGTTAATGGAGTGTTCTTGTTGTGGCTTTTAATATACCAATACTTAAAAAAAAAAAAAAAAAAACCAACCTCTAAAAAAGACTAACAAAAACCCAAGAACCCTATATTGGAGTTCACTGTAGCATTAACTGCTAATGAATAATGGGATCAAAAATATGGATTACTTGTTTACAGTAAGTGCAAGAGATGCAAATGAATTTGGTTCTGGCTTCAGAATTCCCTTAGGCAGCTGAGACAAAAGAAGGGTAAATCATGTTTGAACAGGTAGTTTAGACACTGGGACTTAGTAAGCATGCTGTTTATCTTAAATCTGTTGCACAGGTTTTTTTGGGATTAATTTTGTAGCTCTTCTGACTTATGTAGAGAATATTTACACTAAAATGGTTATTATACTGCACTTCTGTGACCTTACTTACCTTGCACTGCACCAGCAAAATAACTTCTTAATAGTAGATTACATGTTATTTATTTTTGGACTAGTATTTTTACTTGTTTTCATTGAAGTTTTAGATGCAATTTTCTATGAATTGTGCCTCTACAATGAGAAATGTGGGTTTTTTTTGTATTTAATTACGTTAATCAGCAATTAAGACTTCTTGCTGTTCTTTTCTTTCCACACTGCCTGGGACGCTTTCAGTAAAGATATGATATCCTGCTACAATCTGAAATATCCACAATCCAGCAGTGCAAATTTATCTTGTAGATTTGAGGTGAAGGGAAGTGAGGCAAATGCTCTTTTTTTTTCTCCTACATTAAAGCTGCTCTATACCCTCTATCCAAATTCTAGATAGTGGCAACATGCTGAAATTTTGAGTTAGTGTATCATAAGATCAGCCAGATACCTGAACTTCAAGCACTGTGACCTCCCCATGCTGTCACTTTTCTAGTATATTCTAACTGTCCAGATGGAAAGACCTAACTAACTTCTAAAACAGAAGGCAAGTATTTCATAAAGTCAATGTTGACATCAGAGCATAGTTGTTTTTATCTAATCAAAACCAAATTCATTACCAGCTCAAGCTTTGCATACTTGCAGAATAAGGCTAACCTTCCACTCATGCTGGGAACCAGGTTTTGAAAAAAAAAAAAACAGCACACCTATGTGTCAAAAGATCATTCTCTTCCAGAAATGCCTTGCACTGCCATTCTAGTGTAGGACATTATCCAAAAGCAGATGTTGCTATGCTGTGGTTTGTAACTCTACCTACTCTAACTCTACCTACTCTAACTACTGTTATAGAGCCAGTGCCTCTCTGTTCTAGTACATGTACTGTAGATAGGCTGCACGTGGTGTTTTTAAAAATAGTGTCATGGGTAGGCTAGTACAGTGTCTTAGGACTTGTTTATTTGAGATCATTGTCTAATCTTCATCTAAACCTAATTGTCTGAAACTTTATTTATTTGTTTTACTGAAGTGATGTGGGTTTGGGATTTTTTGAGTGTCTATACTTGTGGCTCTATTTAAAATTAAACTACTGCTGTATTTTAATGTAAACAATATATGAAATATTTTAATAAAAAAATAGAACCAAAAGATGCTTCCTGGCATGTTGTCAAGGTATATGCTACTATGTAACTCTGGAATTTTAAGTTCCAGAGGAGGGGAGAGGTTGCTTTGACTCTTTATCTGGCAGAGACCTTCTATCATTTTCTCCTGGAGTTGCAGTGCTAGGACATCAGCCTGAAGGGAAAGAGTCATATGTACATCCATGAAGATAAAGATGCTCCTAAAAAACTGTTGAAGACAAGATGTGTTACTTGTATAGCTTCTGGGGGAGGGAGAATTCCCACACAGCTGTAATAGCTGGAAGAAATTGTCATTATTTTTGTAGGAAAGAAAAACTGACCTATATGAATACTTGCATTCATACAAGCACAAAGGGACTTTGGGAGGACCTTAAAGCTCACCTGCTTCCTCCACCCTTACTCTGGGCTGGTTGCCATCAACCATCCAACCTGGCCTTGACCACTTTCAGAATCTGTCAATTAGTGTGTGATAAACATTAACATACTCTTAATGCTTGAAATAGCTTTCAGTTTCAAGGAGGCCTGATATTAAGGCAGAGGTAAGAGCATGTCTGAAAGTAACTCACCTCATCTTGGCTAGTCTTTTAAATGCTTTGCAAATAGAAAAAGGAAGCTACAAAAAATCTCATTGCAAGCATGCAGCCAAAACAGGGTTTCTTTATGCTCCCTCCATACATTTCACCATGGAGAGAGCAGCGCTCTTAAGTGCACATACCATACACCCACCCTTAAAATTTCAGCCCTTGTTGCTGTTGTCAAGGTTATCTAGCAGCTTCAGAAAATATAGGAAGCAGGTGTGTGACACTATACACTGGAGCTCACTTCTTTCTATAAGATGTCTTATTTTTTTGAAGAGACAGTACCATAACAAAATCATCATTAAGAAAACATTTACAGGCTGTAGTTTTGTATTTTTCCACAGAGTGGAGCCAGGTTTTAGATAAACACATCTTTAAGCTGAAAAAACAATATTGGCTGAAGTCAAGTGTATTTTTTTTTTTTTTTATAATTGAGTACCATTAAGTTGCAGACAAAACAATTTCAAGTTGCTTCTGCTGTGCAGCTACCATTGTGCTTGGAACAGAAAATGCAATTAACTAGCAGCTTCCTGTTAACACTGTCTCACTCAAAAAGTAAGGTGGCTGAGGCTTAATGTAAAGTTCACAAAAGAATTGAATATTTAGTCTCATCTAGAATTAACTCTAGCACTGCTTCATATACTTTAAGTTCTCCATGGGAACAGAAGCCCTACCCCTGTACCACCTTTATGGATTACTCCACATTAGTTCAGTATTTACTTCACTCAAACCACTCTTGTTCCACCAGTTCTGCAAATCATATTAGGGCAGGGAGATTCTTGTGACCATCAGTGCAAACTGTACAGTATAAGATAGAGACCATTCTTAATACTTAATTGATATTATTCATACAAACCATATCTAATCATGTAGATAGTAAGATGTGGCTTATATGAGTACATAAGTATCAGTTGTCCCTGTTATTCTGAAATAGCTTGAAATGTAAAGCTCATTTGGGACCTGTTAGTGAGAGTTGTCTTTAAGTACAATCAGGATGAGTTTCATACTGGAATCTTAGATAATTTTAAATTGATTCTTCATACTGCACAATAATCAGTATTATTCTGCTGCTCAGAGGGCAACAACACACCTTGCAGAGCCCTGGCTGCCTAAAGTCCAAAGTTAAACTTACAGAAGAGGCTGCTGCTGAGCAGTTTATTCCCAAACAGACTCTACCCCTGCTATAAGGGTAAGAGGTTACATTTTCCCATTGTTAAAGGAAATAAGTTTACACGAATTCAGTATTAAACTTTAATATCAAATCATTTGCTCAGTGTTACCAATTCTCAATTACAAAACAGGCTCCAAAAAAATTTCATAAAATATGTTTAGCTGGCTGAACAGAGATAGTGTGTTCAGATTGCAAGGGTAAATATCCATAATATCTTGGTATAAATTATCTACAAAAAAACTGGTATAAACAATATCCCAATCTTAGTATGGGTTCCATCTAGGATTAGACAAATTTTTATCATGACATCCACAAAACATTAAAGTTCATTTCCATTAACACACTTTTGCTGCTGAAGTCTGGCTTTACGCAGTGCCTCCAGTTGTTTTGCTCTCAGCCACCTCTCTCTTGACAGTGTTGTCTGCCCCGCGCTGAGAGACAGGAACCTGGACGAGCAGAAAGAGCAGTTAAGGAAGAACTTGTTGATGGTTTCACACTTGGTAACCTAATGCAGCTTAAAAACAATTGTCAGCATCTTAGAAACTGGAAAGCAGAGGATGAACTCTGCCTGGTTAAGAAACTGACAGAAACAGAGGAAAAAGATTCCTCACACACCTGTCTTAAAGTGTCAGCATTAAATGAGTTTGGCTCCTGCTTGCTACAAAGTTTTCAGTTCAAACTAACAGCACTACCCACCTGGCTACAAGCAGAGTTCTGTGCAGGTCATCAGCAGTTATGCTCTCGGGGTCATTCTTGCGCATTTCTACAAAGTCTTCTTCAACAGCCTATAAACAGTACAGCAAACAACTAAGTGGCAATAAAGGAGCTTCAGTATTCAAACACCTTAACTATCCTTAGATTACAGGAGAAATGTCAGGAAATCAGCTTGAATAAAAACAGGCTTGCTCATCTTTGAATATAATTATTTTCAAAATGATTTTAGCAAGCAGGATGTGTATGAACTCTATACACTGAAGCACTCGTGAGTACAAATTCTTGAAGACACACACATCCATGACAATAAAATGCTTCTTTTTTTTTTTTTTTAAAGAGCTTTCAACAATTGCTGCCTGGGAGAGAAATGAGCAAGTACAGTAACATATTAAGGCACTTTCTATCTGAAGATGAAGTTGAAAGTCAACTAGTGAAGTTTTCCATACCTTTGTCACTTCATCAGATATGCTGTAATCCAACAGTCTCAGTAAACTTAGGTAAATTCGAAATTTGTTCAACACAGAAGGGAGCACTGCAGTTAGGAGGCTGTTCACGTACTCCTCCATGTTTGGTGGAATTATCTGTGGTTGTAACTGGACTTGGCAATCTGACTGAAAAATAAAATTACACATCATCCCTTTTCATGTTTTTGCTACTCCAAGATTTAACCTCCAAGGCAAAAGTCTCAGAATTTAGGCAAGACAATTCCTTCTTTAAATACTTAACTATTCCCTTTTTGAAATCCAGCATGAAGTTTTTATTCAATAAGTCAGTTTCCCTTTGAGAAAAGTGCAGTTTCTCAGTTTATAAAGCTGGAATGCAAGCAGTCAGAGATGTAACATTAGGCTACTCTGTTTTTCAAGGGGCAATGCCAGACAAACTGCTCTTCATTCATACACCCAACCCCTCTTGATGCTGTTTTACAATAAAGCTTTGAGAGTAATGGTCTATCTGCAGGCTCTATCCAGTGTTGTAATGCGCATTGATAACTTCAGTCACTATCTTGCCATCAGTATTCAACCAAGAAGCAAGAAAGGTGACTTTCTTACACGCATCACTGCTCATAAGATTGCCTTCCAGTCTTCACTTGTATCTTCGCTCGTCCCTGGAACAGTGTGCTCAGTGTTTTTAAGTAGCTACTAACAGTAATTATTCCCCAAATTCAAAAAGATCTCGCCATACCGGTAGGAGCGATCGGCCCTCCGAGGTGATAAGAACGTTAATATTGCATGGGAATTCCATCTGGTGGTAACTGAAGTCATAATCCACTTTCTGCCAAGTTATCAGATTACCCAACGCTTTCACATTGTGCACACCTAGAAGAGCAAGAAAAATTCTGACAGCTTTGGAGTTTGACCATTCTTTCAAACTGCTTTTTTTCCCCCCCCCCCAATGTTTTTAAATGAGCAGCATTTAATTGTTAGATGCTGTGGTTTGTTGTTTTGATTTTGTTTGGGAACTAATAAGGAGATGAATTTTATTAGTTTAAATATTTTCTTCAAAGTTTTGTCGCTTGAGTAAAGCCAGATTAACAGCCTCCCCCCACAAAAAATACATGCAAAGGCTCAGAAGCAAATAACTAACTTCCAGTAGTAATAATTCAAAAAGAAGTTATGTTTTTCAATAGTATCAACCTGAAATCTCAGCCTGGCTAATTCTGCCAACCCTTGAGCTGCAGTGGGACAGAGCACCAACCACTCATTAAAGAGGCCCAGCAGTCCTGCAGCATCACACAGTTCAGACTTGTGAAGGTAGCACTCTTCTTTTAAAACAGTCACTTCCAGTGATATTAGTCTTTCCTCAAAACATCATATATAGCCATACTATACATTCTCCAGTTATTGAGCTTCTAGAAGGTACTACAATTCTTCTTTTATGTAGGTTATTACTTAAAGCTCTGTAGAAAGCACACTGTGCAACACTACATCAGCTTACATG
The DNA here is from genome assembly GCF_987193195.1 of Phasianus colchicus. Lineage (NCBI taxonomy): Eukaryota > Metazoa > Chordata > Aves > Galliformes > Phasianidae > Phasianus > Phasianus colchicus. The sequence continues at coordinate 30,868,766 of NC_143443.1, forward strand.
ACAGAACCATCCATTTTTTTCTATGAAACAATAGCTAATTTTGTATGCCTCACATTTAAGTTGGGTTTCAAGGGATGGTTTTCATATATACAGTAAATGTATAAAGCATAAGGCAGTGTATGCTCTCCCCACTTTCTTTGCCTCACAGAAAAGCCAAACCATTGTAATGGTTCAGAGGTAGTGTGGTCTGAAGACTCATTCAAACCAGCAGCCTCTTCCATCAAGCATCAGACATGCTGCCCAGAGCACTCTGTGACACAATCATACCAAATGAGATACCATTTTGTTTCACTACAGGTCACCTGAGGTCTGGGACAGATAGTACTCCTTAATAAAGGGACTCTTGTGGAAAAAAAAAAAATAAAAAATAGGTATAGGACTTTTCATTGTAGAGCTACTCGTTCTGACTCAATACAAGCACTTCTGAGCAAAACAGCAGAAACTTCCAGTAAGCAAAACCAAAAGATCATGCATTAAATTGTCTGAGAAGGCAGCAGAACTAGCAGCATGCTAGTTCAAGCAATGAAATAGAATATGGAAACCACCAACTGTTTTCTAACAGAAACTTGTCACTGGGACACAATTAGCACCACTGTCTTTGAATATATACATATATAAAAAAAAATTACCTTTTGTGTCAAGCTGTCCTTGCTCAAGCTGAGTCTCATCTATGACAAGGGAAGTGTTGCTGGCGAGCTGCAGTATTCCACTGACTAAGCGATTAGCTGTGTAGTCTTTGCGTGGGATAAATCGTGATTGGTTCATATTTTCAATGGTCATTTGTAGGCGATAGGACTGCAAGGAGAAAAGAAACTCATCGCACATCTCCTCTCCTCTCACCTCTCTAGTAAGTAATTTTTTCTTTAGCAGGAGCTGCAACTGTGAACCTCCACAGGAAGTAAAATAAAACCTGCTGCCATAATACAGAACACATTTTATTCCAAACATCCAAATACTAAAGGCTTAAGAAATGTTGAAAAGATAGATGCATCTGTCTGACAGTTTAATACACACAAAGATAGGACCTGTTTCCATATTCATCTTATACAACTAGGATAATACAGGCTTCATCTGGAAGAGAGCCATATCTCCACTTCTACCTGCCCCTTAGATGGAGATCAGCAACTTATTTAATAAGTTAGTCTATTTCTTTTGGCCAATTACCCCAACATTTATGACTAAAAACACTGCAACGCTGATGTTATTCTTACAGCTGGGACAAGCTGCTGGATGATGCGGTAGATGTGCTCTGTGAAGATGCTGTTCCTTGGACATCCACTCAAGTTGACTGTGAATTTTCCCAGAGGAAGCACATCTCGTCTCGCATAACTAAAATCAAAAAGAAACATGGTTAGGGAAGTATCTGATTAACAGAGTGATCAGAGATATCGCTCAAACTGAGCGATCTCTCTTATCAAGCTGAGTGATATCTGTGATCAATCTCTGATAGCTAGCAGGATTTCAGTATTGATATATACATAAATAATAGCCTCATTTTTGCTCCTTCTCCAACGTCCATGAAGCTAAAATAGGCTGAACTCTGCTTTGGAAGGCTTTGCAGCATTGCACAAAAGCAGTACATTTATAGTGCTTATAATATGTTCTGTTCTCCTTCTGCTCCGCTGCAAATACTCCGTGCTTTCTCTTTCTTATTGCTCAATTTCCCTACTTACTATGCTTGTTCATTTCCTCTACCTGCCCTCAGCTTTCCTCTCCCTTTTCTTACTGTACATCTTCTGCCAGTTCTTGACAAATTTCAAATTCTTTTGTGATAAGAGGAAAAAAATAGCTTGCGATCCAAGTATCAGAGCGTTCACAGCCAGAAAGAACAGTGTGTACATACAAATGTACTGATATTGTACCTCTGTTTAAACTTTTATCTAGGAGATTTTTTTTTCCAGCTCTCAAAGCAACACTGAAAGGATGAAACTGGCCTTTGAACAAAACCTTCTGGTATTCCACGGAATGAAGTCTGCTAATACTGCCTACTATGACAGGACAACTATCTGGACTAAGTACTGCTGGAATAAGTAGTTTCTGCTGTTCATTTACAGAATGGTGAAGAACCCCAAAAAAGACATGTCTTTTAAAAGAAGACGAACACTTAATTCTCAAAAAACCTCTGAATACTTACACTGTAGAGATGAGATGCAATATAAGGTACTCAGCAGCTAAACTGTCTCCCAGGAGGGCATGTGTGAGGAACCCAAGTAACTCTGCTCTAACTGGTGACAGCTCAGACATGAAATTAGACACAACTGATAAAAGAGCAGAAGACAAAATGTCAGAAAATGGGCAGTTCTTCACCTCCTCCTCCCCTTTTCTTTACATAAAGCTTGTTTTCCATTACAATCAGATGGAGGAAAGTGGTTAATCCAAGACAGAAAAGTAAACATTCATTTGTTTACCCACAGAACAATTACTGGCTTTGGGTAACTTCAGTTGCACAGCATTTCCTTTGAAATATTTTTTTTTTTTAATTAAATAATGTTATAAATACAAATAATACATTTGCAGAAGTCTATAATGCTTGGAGTCAAATTTCTGAGATATATAGCATAGTCATACCAAATTAGAAACAAAAAAATCCCCTTACACACAACAGAGCTCAAAACAACCAATACAATGTATGCAAGGAAGGGATGAAGTGCATCAATTAGATGTTTACGTGCAATAAGTAACAAGAAAACTAATATCAGCCACAAAGAATGACAGTTACTTAAAAACCAGAACTGTTTTTTCTTGTTCTCACAGCATTATGATTCCTTATGTTGCACATGTTTACTTACACTGCAGTATTAACTTGAAAATATAGTTTTCCAGCAATTCACTACTGCATTTGAAAGCAAATGAAATCTTACAGCTGAACAGCTTGGTAAAGTCTTTAAGCTTGTAGATGCTAAGTATGTTTCATGCAACTCACATTTAGTTCAGAAGCAGCAATATATAAGCATCACATAAATACTAACTTTCGTGTTTTGAGCTGTCTGTGGCATTGAATGGCTCTTCTACTTTCACAAAATTTAAATACAGATGTTACACTGATGCATTTGTCTCTGAGCAAAGAAATACTTGTCCATAGGTACCTGCAAACTGCACATTTACAAGTATGTAGACTGAAGTGTACTCACAGGTTTTACTCTCTTCTTCATTAAGGCAAGCAGGCAGTAATGGATTAAGATGTTGCAGTTTATGTGCCAAAATCACATGGATTCTGGGGACTAATGAGGATGGAGGACTGTGTACTCTCTGTTCTTCTGCCGTGTCCATGCACTCCATAGGATCAAGGGTTGAGCTATCCCTAGGCAAGGGAACAAACAGACTAGAAAATGCTCCAAAAACATTTTTCTCCACCTGAGCATAAGCCATTGGAACCACGGCATGAACACAGCATGTCTGTTCCCAACACTTGGTAAATTCTGTATTCAAACTATAGGAGCTGTCCTCAGGGTTTTTATAAACATCAAATACAAAATCACAATGTATAACCAATGATATAGAAACACCAAAGCATAGTTGATAAAGGAAGTTGTATTCCATTAGTGTCAGAAGGATGATGGATTCTTACATTCCTGGGGAAAAAACCACCCAAAACAGACCGCATTTATTATTTGCTGCACCACTTAATAAGATGCAACTTCACATCAAGTGTTACACACTGTTCTATCCAGCAAATATGAATGATATTAAATACATCCAGCAACTTTTTCTGAAATATGCATTACTTTTTTATTGTTTTCTGCCTGGTTCTAGGCACCGCCAGTAAAAGCTTCAAGGCAGTCCCATACCAGCTGTACTGGTGGCTGAGAAAAAAAATCTGAGCGTACATCAACTGTAGCTTACATGTGTTACCTCTTAATTTAGAGTTCAGTTATACAAGGTTTGGTCTTCTCAATGGTGCCTTACAAAATCCCTTTTAGGCCATTTTCATTTGTTATGTAGAAACTAAAATCTAAAGGTGACTGTATAATACGATGGCAAGGATTGGTACAAGTTTGATGAACTTTTACCAGCCTTAACAGCTGAAAGGCTTCATTACTTCAAGGCCTCTCCAGCAACCCTCTGAGATTACTGTCTCTTTCTATTAAAAAAAAAATCTTTTGTTTAGACTCTTTGCATTCAAGATGTTGCTAAATGCCACCATGTTGTTTATTTGTGATAGAATGACATGCAGAAAACAAATAAATAACTGTATGACACCAACTGATCTGTCAGTGCAGGATTAGCTTTCTGTCAGACAGATGATAGCCAAAAGCAGCTGACCAGGCTGAGTTACTTTTAAGAAGCTGGCACTATAAAGGACTCCTACTGCACTCTTGATATTGGATTTATTAAAAGGATAAATAAAGTTACTAACACAAATAATTTATTTGAAGCACAACTGCTCAAGGCATTAGTAGTATCTGTGTTAGATCAGTCATTAAGATTATTTTTTAAAATTGATTTGTTTATAACTGCATTTTTTTTCAAGCAAGTAATCAGAGAACAGAAGGTGAAACCAGAAACTTCAGCAGTATAATATGATAATACACTTTAATTAGCAGAAAAAAACCAACCCTATTTACAATCATTTTAGTCACTTCCACCTTCTACGAAGACACAAATTTTGTATTTGTATTCTACATTTTGTATTTATATTTTGTATTCTACAGTTTGCAAGAGTATTAACTATATTTTATCATTTTAAAGCCTACTCAAGAACTGTTCCCTATTTATTCACTATTCATTCAGCCACTGATATTTTAATAGGTATGAAAGTGCACAGAACACTTAGCTACAGAAATACTTTCTGCTTTACAGACTGTGTAACAACATAGGAAAACAAGCATCATGAATCCAAGGCCATGGATGCTTAGAGTATAATGGGCTTTAGTTTACAGGACTGTGAATCCAATGCTTTCCACATCAAGCTTTTAGGTAACAACTGAAGAGGTAAATATTGTGTATTCACACGCTCCCCTGCCTATATTAAAGGGACAAACAAAAATAACTGGCATATTAACATAAGTGTACTTCACTTCAGAACCACATACCACCCAAGCCTTACCTCTCTTCATTGTTCACTATACTCAGCACTGGATCCACAGACAAAATACCATACACCTCCAGAACATCATTGACTTTGAAGGTATCCCAGCTCTCATATACCTGCCCGAGACAAGGAAGTAGTGTTAAAAGTTTCATAGACAGCATAGAATCAAAGACCAGCTCAAGCACAATACAGATATCTGCTGTGTTGCTTTTAATTTTTCCCATCACAAATTCCTGCTTAAGAGGGCAAATCCTAGAAGCAAGTATCCAGAAGCCAGTTTCTGCTAGACATTTGAGCAGTTACTAACAGACTTTTCCCCCTGCTACTTCAGATTGTCTGCCTCATAACCGTGCTCATCACCTTTTCTTACCTTTACAAGACATGCTGGTCCTTTCTCCCCTGGCAATGGAAAATTTAAGTCAAGAGGAGGTGAACAGTTGGGAGAAATGAGATGATGACCTGCAGAAGCTTCAGTTTCTAATCTTTTTGGCTCCCCACATCCATGGCTATCACCTCCACTGCCTGAAAGCAAAGGGTTCATACACTCCTTAATAGAAAAGCAAAGTAAACAACTCACTGCATCAAGCAACATAGAATTACACTAATTTAACAAGAAGCCAAACAAAAAAAGAGCATATTTATCAAAGGATATTTTGACTCAAAATAGCAAAGCATCACAAACATATTTTACATTACCAAGATAAACAGGAGAGTAAGTAAAATCTGCATGTCTTAAAAAACTCCAAACACGACCAAACCACCTCAGTTTCAACACGAGATGCTTCAACCGCATCAACTAAATGCTTCTAAATTGTACAGGTCTGCAAAGGCAATATATTTCTGCATATCAAGTTTAAAAAACAGATAATCATAGAGGGGAGAATATACATCAACAAAGCAGGTTGCACTAATCATCTTCAGATTTTCAGCAGTAAAGAAACATTATGAAAACCTACTCTGGAATTCATCCGTCTAAATACAAAAACCTAAAATGCAGCAAGTGAACTTCATGACCATGTAACACCAAACAAAAGATAGATTTTTATTTATTTTTCTTGTAATGGGATTCATCATTTTGAACTAACCATTTTCTCTTGTTTAGAAGAGAATGTGTCAAAATGTTCAGGAGACCCCTATGCCAGTTTAAGTGGTGTCTCCACAGAACAGCAACAGAACAAATAGTTCACAAGTCGTCCACAAAATCAGTAAGCAGTGCACACCATCCTAACACTGACTGTTTGAAAATATCATCCTCTGAGGAGGTCTAACAGCCTTTTTCAGCATGCTACGAAGCATCTGGTATTGATCTGCCTCCTTTATGAAACTGAATTTGTAAGTCTCACAAAAGAAAAAGGTGAGGCTAGAGGATATTCTTTAGAAATACAGTATTCTTTGGAGCAAAGCAGCACCCAATTAAGATGCAGTTTGACCTCAATTTAAACAGTAACATCCAAATCAAGAGAGAAAACAAACTAATTTTCTCCAGATTACCACAAAACATGCTCTACAGTTAGAAATTAAGAGAGAACTCCTAGAAAAGGCAGCATACAAGTGCTGATGAACAAAATATTTATTTTAGGAATTATTAACTCTAGGTCATAAAACCAACGAGTCATAGAATATACAGTGCCCAACAGCATAAACTCTCCCACACTATTTAAGCCACTGACGATGTCTAAAACACCAAGTTGGTTACAAGAGGCTGCATTAACACTGCTGATTCAAACAATTGCAAATACTTCAATTTCTAAAGTTGAATTTCTGCAAAGCCTGACAAAATGCCTTAACATCTAGTCATCAGTAATGACCATTACCCATGTGTTGCTCTTTCTGTTTAGATGGATGTTGCTCCATGTCCTCATCTTCCTCATAGCTCCTCTTGTGGCGACTTGGTGTGTAGGATGTTGAAGGACTAACTCGAGCTTGGCTGGCACTGATATACGCGTAAAATTGAGGATTAAGGACAACACCACACTCAGCTAAGAAAAATTCAGGGAAAGTAAGCTCCGCTAACCTGATGTCATCTCCTATTTTGAACAAAGTATTAGAAGTTTCTTCAGGCCCAGGCAACATGCTGGTTGTCGAAGCAAGACTACCTGATACAGTTATTAGGACTACTTAGAAAAGGAATACATAGGAAATGCTGACATACTTGTAAGATGCCAGCTGTGCTGCAGGTATAAATGAGTTTTGCAACATCTAATATAGTGGTGTTTTCATTAGCATGCGATGTACAGATGTTGAAATGATTCAGGCATTTTCACACTAGTCAGGTTCACCTGAGATTTCCATTGCTGCAAGATTTTGACATGAGCATTCCCCGCAAATTAACTCCTAGCAATCACTTATTCACCAAAAAACCCACCATATTCAAGTGCTATTGGCATTCTGTGCCAATGATAAGTAGTTTTCTTAAATTCTGAATTCAAAATGTGAAATATCAAGTCATCAGATTAACCATCAAATTCGCATCACTTTACAAAATGCAATATATCCACTCCAAGAATTACTGTCTAACATGCTGCAAGTGTTTCTACAGGTGCTTTAGTCAGACTCTTATTATGTAGCAATGTCTTGGTTTCACCAGAAAACATCAATGAATGCCCCAGCTCAAATTAAGTCTCCCATTTTCTAAAGATGCACAAATATAAATTACCAGAAATTTTCAAGATTTTCCAGTCATTACTTGTCCTGATTCACTTGAAGTGAAAAACAAAACAATCCCAAAACTGAGAAACGTTACATAAATTTGTCTCCTTACAGTTAATGAGTTAATTGATGATAATGTTTGCATAACACAGCACTAGCTCAGACAAAAAAGATATTTCTTTCACCCATGCTGATTCACCAGGCACTGGAACGCAGTAGAATGTCTGTCTTTCCAAGGTGACTGTTTGTGAGGAGTTCATATCAATTTCCTGCTGTGGCTAGAATGCCAATAGAAATAACAACGTTAAAAACTTGATTAGTGTCTTTTCTGTTTAGAACTAAATATTCACATATTCAGCTACTTAGTCAGAACTCACAAGATGCCTGATTACATCTCATGAAACAGAGAATCTAAACAGTCTGGAGTGCTCTCTCTCCCACCCCACCCAGTAAAACAAATGTTAATTAAAACAGAATTGACTTGAACTTTGCTGAACTTGGAAAGCAGGCAAGCAATTAGGAATACTCTGCTGTCCCATTCTGAGATTAACTTTCAGTTTTAAGAAACTTATCTCCAGGAGCCCACTGTGAGCACCAAATTACACTATGCTTATAAATCATATCTTTCCAACTAATACTGCATCCCAAAATGCATATAACTTGTGTAACTTACCCCACATTCTGCCACATCTCTGTATTTACCAAAATGCAAAACCTGTCAAGAAGAAAAAACAATGCAATCATTCCCTGTGTGCCAGCAGCTTGAATATGATTTACATCTAAATTATTGCATGTAAGTCCTTCAAAAATATATATTTTTAAAGCAATATTATTTCCTAAATTCCCCAAGAGAATTATAAATACTGTTATGTTACTGATGCTATATAATAAGCTACCACCAGACAGTGCCAGACTGCATAGCTTTAGCTCTGAAACATGAGAAATGCGATGACTAGGAAGAAGAAAATGTTAAGCATTTACAGAAGTAATAAGTCAGTATTTCACTTACACGTGCATTTGTGTTGGGGTCAACTGTTTCATATACACCCATATAAAACTCAGGATCAAACATATCTTGAACCATACAGCGAAATTTCACTAAACTGTTGGGCTTCAGGTAATGTACAGGAACATCATTCAGCGATGGGACCTGTAAAAGAAAGCTTTTCCTAAACAACTACCATATAAGCATTAAGTATCACCGTGAAGTAAGCAAAAAAAAAGTTGCAAAAGCTGCCACCGCCCCTTTCTTATCTTATATATCCCACTGCCAACTTGCTTGGCTCAAACCTTGAAGCGTTGTTTCTAATCCAATTAACAGTGCTCCAGGATGCCATTTTTGTCAGCCTTTCACACTAAAGCATCATTTGAACTCAAGCATATATGTTTTATTTTTAAACCTAAAGCATGGTTTTTCCCTTGCTGGATTTCTAAAAGTTTTAGCAGATGTTTTTCTTCCTCAAACGTGAACATCCAAGCAAATATTTCTTTAACCCACCTGAATTTTGCAGCATTATGATAGAAGGACATGAAAGAACAGTTTGAACACTTCCTGTGTACATTTATTGCAAACCAGCAGGGTTGGCCTCCAAATATGACAGTGTTTGTCAGCTCCTGCCACCTACTGGATCCCAGCACCAGCAGGCAGCACTCAGCAGGTGGGGCCCAAGGCAAACCAGCACTCTGGAGCCAAGGACTGGGGGCTGCTGCAGTAACAGTCAGGAATTTGCATCTTGGTTTTACGCACAGATTAAAGCAACTGAAATGTAAATAAGCATCACAAAGGCCTAACGTTCAGAGGTGCATATCAGAAAAAGGAAAAGCTTCTTAAGAAGATATCACTGCAAGGATTCGGAGATACAGAGTGTAATGTCAGAACTGTGTAACTCGAAGAAAATAACAGTCTTACCCAATTAGTAGCATTGTTTTCCTTTAATTTCTCTCTGAAGTAGTCAGTTACCTTCTTCTCCCAGTCGGAATTTGGAGTATGTTGGGCTACAAAACAAGGCACGTTCCCATGAACATTTGCATCACACAACAGGCTCCTATTCAGCACCGTGCTAACACAGTAAGCAATTCAAACATTTATCCCCATTCTGGGCAAACAGCTGAGTTCTAGACGACTTTATGAATGTTACATTGTGCCCAGCTCCCCATCCCACGCCCCTCGGGCGAGCTGAGACAACAACACGCAGGCTGGGCAGCGCAGAAGGGCTCTGAAACACAGCAACACCCGCGGGTAGGTGCGACTGGAGGAGCCGAGGCACCGCTTTCTGCTGCGTGGGGAAGTTTTCTTTATTTCAGGGAGCTTTTAGCTCAGATCAAGCCTAGCGCCGAGCCTCAGCTGTCGCACCGGCAGCGTTCATGGGGTACAGCGAGCTGCAAACCCCACGGCCGAGGCCATAAGAGCCCTCGTTCTCCACAAGAAGAGCCCTCGTTCTAAGCGTTGCCCCCAGCTCCATACCCACGCGCTCGGGTCTCGCTTCCAGCCTTTCTTCCTGCCAGAGGAACGCACGGCAGCAGCACCGCTACCCCAAAAAACACACGTGGGTTCGCTCTACGCTAAGTTCCGAAGCGGCTCGCCCAGCCGGGACAGCCCCACGCAGCCCCGGCACCAGCAGGCCGGCCGCCGCCCCGCAGCACCCGGCGGCACCGCGCCTCGGCCCCGCGCCGCTCCCGGCGGGAAGGAGGCACCGGCCCCGCGGCCCTCCCGCCGGCTCGCTCCCGGCCCCGCCCGGCCCCGCGCTCACCGAAGATGCCCTGCACGATGCTGAAGGGGTTGTTGAGCCAGTCGGCCACGCACGGCATGGCGGGAGCGAAGCGGGCGAAGGCTGCCGCCGCCGCCTCCCCAGCGCCCCGCAACCGCCAACTCCCGCTCGCCAGCCCAGCGCGGGGACCGCGGACTTCCGCCCTCCGCCTTCTCCCCCTCCTCTTCCTCTCAGAGCGGCCGCAGCAATGGCGGCGCGATCCGAACCCGCCTTTTCCTCCCGCCCCTCCCTTTTCCTCCTCCCGCCGTGCCCGCCCGCGGGGCCGCCATCTTAAAGGCGGGCGGGATGAGGGCGGAAGGGGCCGGGCCGCCGCCGGGAAGGGACGTGGACGGGGCGCAGCCATGGCGGCGGCGAAGCCCGGTGCCGGCACCAACCTTCTCTTCGCTTCTTCCGCTACGGAATTCAACTTCACCGTGCCCTTCATCCCGGTCAGCCAGGCGCCGGCCGCGCCGCCGGGCCCCGCTCTGCTCACGGCGGGTATGGGGCGCTGCGAGGGGCGGGCGCTGTGGCGTGCGGGGCTGAGGGGCCGCTCCTGTCCCGCTGTGCTCGGGGCTCCGTGCCGCGCTTCCCTTCGGCAGCAGCTCCTGCCTCAGTGTGACCCTCATCTTCCCTGAGCGCCTGTCCCGCGTCGTTTTTCCTTTTCCCCGTGCGGATACAGCGTGCTAAGCGGGAACTGGAGATTTCCGTGTTAATTTGGCACCAGGGAAGGTTGAGGTGGGGTATTTGAAGGCACAGCTGCATAGGGAGACGGGGGTCACCGAGTCTGTGGTGTACAGAGCTGTGGGTTGGGGCACTGAGGGATGTGGGGAGGGGCTGGATGATCTTGGTGGTCGTTTCCAACCTTAATGAGTCTGTGGTTCCACACTCAGATCAAAATCCAAAGCTTGATTTCAACGCTGACATGCCTTAGCTAGGGAAATGAATGCAGTACATCCCTGTGGGCTTAAAAACATCCTTGGCAAGTGCGGCTTCAGAATGTTTTTTAGATGTTCCACGTTTTCAGGGGGAGAGAGAGGGAATAAGAGCATTAAAATATCATTCCTACTTATCTAAAATAGGTAGCTGACACGTGTACTAACTGAGCTTGTGCAATCCTTACAGTTTTTAAGTGCAGGTCTGGAAATTAGCATTATGTGAGTGGCTCTCACGTGGCGAGGGAGGGAATCTGTTGATGGGATTTCAGTAGTAAGATGTGATTAGTTGTGCGCTCTCCTTTTTGCTGAATTTTTGATTGGATGAAGGTTCATAGTTTTGCAACTGGAGTGAAATTAATTGCTAGAGATCTACTGAGGTTATGCCACGTTCAAGGGAGGGGCATCCTGTTATATTCTACTTCTGTCATCGCTTCCATTCACCTTGACTACCCAGCTGTCACAAGGACATGGATGCATAGAGTACTTTACATCTTGAATCCTGAAGCAGGAAAGGATGGGTCCTTGAGTTTGAATCCTGAATTGTTATGAGAAACTACATCAGGAATTGTTTGACATCCATGTGAAAGCTGACGTTTGGAAGCTGTGTACATGCATGCATCTGTTGCATTTTGAAGAGTGAGTAGCAGTAACAGTTTTGTGCTATACAGTTTGAAGACAGAAAATGTGTTCTCTGGTTGAGATGAAGTAACATCCTTACTGTAGGTAGAGTGATCCCAATGAGGACTTGGACTTTTGTCACTTGGGATTATCAGGTGGCAGTCTGTGAGTGACAAGGTATTATGTGTGAGGGATGCACAGGAGGCTGTCACACAGTCATTGAACGTGAGAGGAATACTGCTGGTAATAAGCTGCTGGTCTCTCATTGCCTAGGGACTGAGAGGCAGAGAAGCAGTAATGGGGGATTCATCCCCGCTGTCTGGGGATTATTTGACTGCCAGAGCAGACAATAATGCTCTTATGACTTCCAGTAAATTGCTTTGGGTGCTTGGGAGGTTCTGTTCCCTCAGGCAGGCAGTGATGCTCAGACAATTCAACACTCAGCTGAGTTTATTGCTGGGCTCAAGTCTGCACTTGCAAACAAACTGCATCAAGTTTGCACTGATCCAGTAGAAATTGGAAAACCAAGCAGTTTTCCAATTTCTACTGGATCAGTGCAAAGCAGAAAGCTGCCGCTGACCAGGAGCTGGTTTTTATTCTTACAGTGCAAATAGACAGACATGACAGGATTTTAAGCCCTTTCCTGCAATTACACAGGATGGGGACTTATTTTCCTGTACCAGAGATTCACCTCTTGCACAAACCTAGAGTAAGGTTCTTAGACAGAACCGGACTAACTCTTTCTTGTGATGAATCTTGCTTATCAGATAAACTGGAGTGATGAATTTTGGCTACCTTACAAGTACAGTGGGAAACTGAGAGAGGGTGTTGCTGATGGGTCAGGTGAGGAATGGCCTTAAGTTGCTAAGAGTCATCACCAGTAGGCACAGTCTGCTTGGGAATGTCCTTAATCCCTACTTTTAAGTGAGATCTTGGAAGCCTAAGCATTAGAGAGTAAGGTTCTATTCTTAGTGTCTGTTTTTATAGTGAGAGGAAATAAAGCAAAGCTGCTCTTGTACTTGGTAGGCATAAGGGAGATTGAAGGGGATTTTAGTGCCATGGAAGCATGTTTCTTTGACAAGGTGGCTTGGAAAGGTTCTAATTTAAGTCATACTTTGGCCTCTTAAACTTTTAGTTTTTGTTGCTTTATCTATGAACACAGAATGGCTTTTGTGGTCTGTTTTAGATGTTCTTGAAGACTTGGCATCCTTTGTTTAACTTTATGGCACATCTAATCTTCAAGGATACGTAAGATTTATAATACTTTTGGTTTCAGATAGTCCAGTAGGGTTTTGGAAATAGCTCATAACATTACAGAACATTTTGTCTACATATGCTGATTTGTTTGAACCTCTCTGGACATCTTTTTGTGTTGTTTGTCTTTGCAGATGATTCTGCAGATGTTGGCGAAGAGGACAGCTTCTTGGGTCAGACTTCTGCCAGCCCTAATCCTCCACAGACTTTCAACTATTTCTCTCAAGTGCCCAGTAGCAGTGACCCATTTGGAAGCATTGGGCAGCTGCCCTTAACATCTTCTGCACCACCTGTTGGAGCAGTAGCCTTCTCCAGGCCTCCAACTTCACTTCCACTTGTGACTGGGTCACAGGATGGGCAAAATGCCTTTTCTCCACAGCTTCCCAAGTCACAGTCCTCTTCTGGTCCTCCACCTACTTCACAAGTAGGAATCACAGGTTATCAAACTCCTCAACAGTGCTGTCCCCCACTTGCAAATGCTTCTGCTCTTCCATCTCAGCAGGGGTATAACCCTTACCGCCACACCACCCTGAGCAGCAGAGCCAACCCATACCTTACTCCACCACAACTACAGCAGAGTCATGCATCAACCCCACCTGTTCACCCACCATCCTCTGTCCCACCTGTCCAGATGTATCAGACACCTCCAGGGCCATTGACACAGGTAAGTAAATTGTTCCTGATGTGGTACTACTAGAATTTAACAATTTAAGACACTATTCCTTTTTGAATTGCATATTTTACCTTAAAGATCTATCCTGTAATTGGGAACATGCAAGTTTTCAAAAATGTAAGCAACAGGCAGTTTGTCTATACTATTTTCTGATTGAAAGAGAATGTTCTTAGAAAACAGAAATAAAGGCTCAGAGTGCTCTTTATTGCAAAGGATGAATTAGTTCTGTTAAAAAAAAAAAAAAAAAAAAAAAAAAAAGCCTGTAAAATTGAGAGGTATGTATTTTTAGTTTCCTCAGTCTCAGTCACAACTCCGAGCTCCCAGACCTGCAGGTCCTCTGGTCCAAGCACCTCCTGTTCTGCCACAGAACCAATATGAGCCAGTTCAGCCACACTGGTTTTACTGTAAAGAGGTGGAGGACAAGCAAATATGGATGCCATTCAGCATTCTGGATTCTGCAAAACTAGAGGAAGTCTATAATTCTGGTAAGTTACAAAGATTTTAATTGTATCTTCTTCAGAGGTGAGCAGAAGGAACTAGATGAAAGATATTAAACTTCTCTTCCATGATATAAATATCTGTCTTAATGACTTAGTGTCAGTCATAGTAATGACTGGGGCCTTGGAATGAGAGAGGAAAAAAGAATGCACACGTTTGTATTGTATCTGAGGGTAACTTTTGTGTCACAGTCCAGCCTGATCCTGAGAGTGTGGTTCTGAGCACTGACGGCGGACGCTATGATGTGTACCTGTATGACAGAATGAGGAAAGCTGTTTACTGGGAAGAAGAGCCTTCAGAAGTGAGAAGATGCATGTGGTTCTATAAGGGAGAGAAGGATAGCCGCTTTATTCCTTACACTGAGGATTTTAGTGATAAGCTAGAGGTAGGTATTACTTTTTACATAAGCTTCATGAAGAACTTAGAAGTACTTTTTATTTATGATTGTAGAATTACTTCCTTTTGTTTCATTAAAATGATTCCCCAAGTGTAATTTCTGGAATGTAAGTAAGCAAATTCTGGAAAGTGGAACGGCCAGAATAGTTAATTGCTCATGCAGTGGTCCTGTCCTGTTGTGGCCTTAAGTCAACCTGTATAGTGCTTCATCTGTGATGCTTTGAATCGCTAAGGTTGGAAGAGACCACTAATATCATCTAGTTCAATCCTCAAACCATCCCCACCATGTGTACTGAGCCATGTCACTCATTGTATAGATAAAACTATATAACTTCTAACGTTAACATTACAGATAATGTGCATGACCAAAAAAGACATGAAATGAAAATGCCTTCTCAATTTAACTTGTTTACTGTTTCAGGCAGAATATAAAAGGGCTGTAACTACAAATCAATGGCATCGTCGACTTGAATTCCCAAATGGGGAGACAATTGTTATGCATAATCCCAAGGTAATAGGTTCTGGCAACTGGTTCTTGCAGAACACATTGGGCTGAATGAGTATAAAGATAATGCAATGTTAATTTTGCTTGAAATTGACTTGTTAATTGTTTTGAGTATGTGTGCGTTTAAGATAAAAATGCTTATAGAAACTAAAATCTTGTTTCAATGTGCTGTGACCTGACTAAAATACAGTGCATCCTGGTACTTTGAAAGAATAAGGGTTAAATGGCTGAAATATTTGCTAAGTGTAACTGGCAGCGAGCAGGAGGCAATTTTAATTACTTTCCAGTTGCTAGAGACTGTCTGAGGTTAATTAAAGCTAAGCTTTCATATGAAGAAGAGCATTAATCAAACTGTAAAAATTAGCTTGAATATTTAAGCCACAAAGTCTTTCACTGCAGCTATTTCTAGGCCATGAGGAAGTAGAATTTCTAACTAAATCTTTTTTGTACTGTAAATGCTCTGCTAGCAGTGTCTTGTGATTTAACTGTGGACTTCAGACTTATTGAGCAGTGTTGTTAACTGTTCTCTTATCACAGATGCAATAATACATGAAATTTAAAAATACATATATATCAGAATCACAGTTACTCCTATATTTACCACATACTAATGTAGGTTAAGAAGGAAAACCCTAGAGAAGAAGCACTTAAAACTCTTAGTGTCATAAATATGATGTGACACTGTTGTGCTAGTGACTATAAACAGTCATGCTAGTGAATTAATTGTTTTCTAAGGTCTTTATGCTCCTTCAAATGTTTTCCTTCCTCTGATGAGGACTGATCAATTTTTTTTGCCTTAAATTAGAATAATTGTAAATAGGGGAAACAGTCAGTTTCTTCACAAAAAATAGCCAACTGATAAGGAAGAGTGGGCACTGGGATCCAAGAAAGAGGCGTCTGAGGGATTGAAATTGTTAAGAATTGCAGAGCAGGCCAGCATTTTCAACTAATGGTTACTTTAGTGTAAGTCATCTGGTTGCTTCTCAGACTAAAGAGACTTATCTGTGTTACTTCAGGGTCTAGAGTCTCATTTAAGGAAAACTGTGGAGAAGGTTTTAAAAGGCTGTGTTTTTTGTTGATTTTGTTTGGTTTTGTATTTATAATGGTAGGTTTTGTATTTATAATGGTAAATGTATTCTTTCTCAGGTTATAGTTCAGTTCCAGCCTTCTGCCACATCAGATGAATGGGGCACCTCTCAAGATGGTCAGGCAAGACCAAGGGTAGTAAAACGTGGAATTGATGATGACCATGATGAAATACCTGATGGTATGTGGTTAGTGTATGTGGGGCTGCATCTTGAGCAGTAGGTTTGGTTCAGTGCAAAAGTTGGATGATAGTGAGTGGAGCAGCAAAATGCTGATCATGTTTAGAGTCTAAAGATTAAAATTGCTCCATAATCTAAGCTGTAATTCATTGATGTGGTTTTCTAATCAAAGCAGTCTTGTGGACTGTGTGATATCTTGAACCATGGTATATAATGGGCTTTTTGAAGCAGGTTAAGAATGCTTGACTCTAAACTTCACTAGTGTAGTAAAGATTGGTACTCTGATTTTTTCCTTTTTCTTTTTCAACAGGAGAAATGGCCCAAGTTGACCATTTGGTGTTTATGGTTCATGGCATCGGTCCTGTCTGTGACTTGAGATTTAGAAGCATTGTTGAATGTGGTAAGTTTTTCCTTGTTTAATTGCAGTTTTATTCTTAACTGTTAATTGTAGATAGCTTATCTTTCAGATAAGTATGTCTTTAAAAAAGACAAAAAACTGAAAAGATTTTTAGTGGATGTTGGGGTGTGTTTGGTTGTGTGTGGATTTCTTTGGGCTTATTTATTTAAGACAGCTGAGTGAGTTAAGAAGGCTGTGTGTGGACTGATCTTAGAGTAAAAATGCACTGTTGTGAGAAAAAGAGAAGCTTACAAGAAAGGCACTTTAAAAAAAAGAAAAATTGAGTAATTCTTGGAAAGGTTTTTCCACTTTGTAGTTTCCTTAATTTGTATTTTGATTATGTCTGTTGCAATTAAGGGGAAAAAAAGAATGTTAGTAATTGTGTACTTCTTGAATACCTTTACTGTCAGGTTTTCATTACTCTGCTTCTCTACAGTTGATGATTTTAGAACCGTTTCTCTGAAGTTGCTGCAGACTCACTTTAAGAAATCTTTAGAGGAAGGTAAAGTGAGCAGGGTGGAGTTCCTTCCAGTTCACTGGCATAGCTCTCTGCATGGAGATGCAACAGGTGTAGACAGGTGAGTATATGTTCATCTTTTTTTTTTTTTTTTGTAGAAATAACTAGAGAAATTAATGTGCTTGTTAGGCTAGATGAACGAATGTCTGAGTGTGTTACAAAAAATACTGCTTTTTTTTTTGTAATTATCACTTTGTTGTACAGTGTAGGGAAAATTGGAAAGATGTGGAATATTTTGTATTATTTTTCATGATGCTGAGTAACAGGATTTGTATCTATACACGTGCTGTACATTTGGTACAGCATTTTCATGGGAGTGGCTAATGCAATTGATACATGAAACACTTATGAGAGTGAATGTGTAGTACAGCAACAGGTGTGTTCCATTCTCAGTGGCTAGTTGTCTCTCCTGTGCCTTCCTGCAGTCTCAAGCCTGACTATAGGAGATATCAGGGTCCTCTTTCTGAGGAAGGCATTAAGCCCTTTGCTCATTCCTTGAGCACTAACGTATGAATTTGCAACGAGGCCAGAAAACTACATGCTATTGAAAATATCTCTAAAGACCCTATCTGTAGTATTTAGATTGCAGCTCTGATCTGTTGTTTCAGAAGTTAACAGACTACTTACCTACTACTTCTAACAATTCTGTGTTCTAACTAGGAACATCAAAAAAATCACTTTGCCATCGATTGGACGCCTGCGCCACTTCACCAACGAAACCCTCCTTGACATCCTGTTTTACAACAGCCCCACCTACTGTCAGACGATTGTGGATAAAGTAGGGATGGAAATGAACCGTTTGTATGCACTTTTCATGAGTCGCAATCCAGATTTCAAAGGAGGAGTCTCTGTGGCTGGACACAGTTTAGGTGATTATTTAAGGCACTGATTTAAAATAAAAACAGCATTCCTACATGAAGGAAAGTGGAACCTTTGTGAAGTGGAAGGCTGAACTTAGCTGATAGTTCATGCCTGTCTTTCAGACTGAAAATAAAGCCCTTCTCAATAGCTGCATTTATAAAGATTTGCAAGAAAGTTTGTAACTCCTGGATACGTGTATGTTTGACCTGTCTTAATTTTCTTCATGAGGACTTAATATCTAATCTGAGTTTAAAAGTTAACTGGTTATCTAGTGTCATCTTAGACAGGTAACCCACTTAGTAAAACTAAGGTCATTTTTTGGAACACAACATACAACTTTATAAAAGTTATTTTACTTTGGTTTGGGCTGGTATTTTTCCTTCAGTTTGGTAAGACCTATCCATCTTCCATCTAAGATGGTTGAAAGGTAGTTTAATATTAACAACTGCATTCCACTTGAACAGAAAGAGACGAAAAAGATCTTGTTTGCATTTTACTGCTATGTTAACGTGTGTATTTAAGTTCAGCAATTTTTTTGATCAATTTATATGTTGCTATTACTGCTGTATCTAATTCTTGCTTATTACTTTGGCACAGGAGTATCTAAAACTTTTCTTAAAGCAACTTTATTTGTGTTTCCAGGTTCCTTAATTCTGTTTGACATATTATCTAACCAGAAAGACTTGGCTTCATCAGTAAATACTGAACCTTTCTCTGGTGTTAATGGGACTGAAAAGGATACGTCTGTTCAAGATAAACAGGTAACTTGCATACTAATCTTCCCAGGCAAGTAGATCTGATAATTTCAGCAACTTTTTCTCTAGTGGCCAGAGTTTACTGACTGAAACAGTGCTGCATGTTTTGATGGTATGTTTTGACATATTAATGGTAATGTGCCATTTTGTAAACATTGTCAAATCTCGGTACAAACTATATGCCTTTCCTTGAAGTTCAGAGTAGAGTAGTCCTGGTATTTGATAATGAGCATTATCTTTGGTCTTGTGGACGCATGACTTGTCTTTGTAGAATCTGAGTGATAGAGAGATTTCCAAGAAGGAAAGAATGAATCTATTTGTTGTCATCTTGATGCAGTGTCCATCTGTTTGATCGTTAATGGAAATACATGTTTAAGTGCTCGAAAGCTCAAGAAGCCTTTGTCTTCTTTCTTCTATACAATTTTTAAATGTATAATTTCTGTTATTAACAGAAAATCTGTACTGTATTTTACTAAAAATGAGCTTAGATTAACAAAGCTTATATAAATATGAGTGCTTCTAAGGGCAGGTAACAGAATTTGTAATTATTTGCTGTGTATTGACTTGTTACTGTCTGATGTGACTCTCTGTGCTGTCCTTTTAAGATGACTGAAGATACCAGTTCCTTGGGCTCCTCAATTACTACTTCTGGTGATGACCTCTGTGAGCCTGAAGTAGATGATGATGTTCCTACTTTGCAGAAGACTCTGGAGATGCTGAGTTTATCAGAGTATGCAAACACATTTGAAAAGGAGCGAATTGACATGGAATCTCTGGTACGATAATGTTCAGTTGGATCATGGGGGTTATACCAGGGTGTAGGTGTTGGATTTGTTCTTGTTTGTTTGCTGTTTTCTTCTTTTGCCTCAGTATACTGTCAGGCATGAAAGTAGTCATGAAAGTAACATAATGCTAGACATGAAGACTATATATTATATGATTTGGAGTGTTTTTTTTTTTTTTTCAATTATATTATGTCACTATGTTTTGTATTCTTACATTTTTGTAATTTCTGTAGCTTTGTAAAATGTCTTCTAATTATTTCATTTGTCAGTAAAAAATGATATATGTTACTAGAAAAGTTATTAAGTGTACTTTGTATATATTTGTGTTTTGTTTTTAAGCTGATGTGTACAATTGATGACCTGAAGGAAATGGGGATACCTCTTGGACCAAGAAAGAAAATAGCCAATTTTGTAAAAGACAGAGCAGCCAAGCAGGTAAATTCACTTTTCAGGAGTGAAATAAAGAGTTGTTAAGCAAGTGTAAGTGACTTTCTTGTTATTAAGTAACTTCTGTTCTTTAACACACTTGTTAACAACATATTAGAAGAATTTTGATAAATGTGGAAAAAATATTTATTTTTTTCTGGTCTTGAAACCTGTCTCAAAAGGAACAAAAGAAAGCTGCAGCAGAGAAGAAAGCAGCATTGGCTGCCATGCTCCAAACACAGGAAGCTCCCCAGAAAGCAAAAGAAACAGTTACTTCTGTCTCACCTTCAGAGTCTGGTCAGCAGCACTCAAAGAGGAAGCTTCCAGTTGGTGCATCTGTTTCTTCTGTGAATGTTGACTATGAGTACTTTGAAGTTGGAACTGGTCAGGTGAGACTACATAAATTTAAACAACCATCTGGAACAGTGTTATCCTTCTGCTTGTTTTTGTGTATTTCACTCATTCAACGTTGATGACTTTGAGTTACGTCCCTTGGTTGTTGTGCAGATGTTATGTTTACAAGGAGCTTTTGGTGAGAGTGAGTGCTGGCAGAGTGGATCAGATTACTGAAAAATACTATTATAGTGAGGACACCAGTACAATTACAATTGTACTTTCACCAGTGAGTGAGTTATAAAAAGTGTCCTGTTCCAAAATCAGAATGGTAAGAATGCTGTGGTACTGAATGGCCTAAATTGGTCTATGTGTGCTGTTATATTTAAGTTGTACCTCAATCTTAATTCAAGCTTAACTCAAAGCTTAAAGAAGAAGCTTTGAGTGCTTCCTATTCAAATAAATATCGATTTTTAACTTTTCTGTATCTACCTATAATGTAAAGTTTAAAAAAAAAAAAAAATCACATTATAGTAATTCACATATACAATACTACAGTATTAGTATGGAATGGAACAGCTGAAACGTCTTGGAGGTACTTGTCAGCATGTGTTTGATTTAATAAATGTCTTGTTTTTCCTTCCTAGTTAAGCATTATATTAATTAGCTGGCAGTGCTGAGAGATTATTTTTCTGCCTTTTGTCTGATAGGTTTCGGTAGTTTACAATGCACTGGACTTTGAACCAGATACATTCTTTGCTCTTGGTTCTCCTATTGGTGTGTTCCTAACTGTACGAGGACTGGAAAAGATTGATGAGAACTACAGGCTTCCTACTTGCAAGGGTTTCTTCAATATCTATCATCCAGTGAGTAAGCAGTACTTCTGGGTTTTGATTTTAGCTGATGCAAACCACAATACAGAATACTAAGTTTTTCTTTTTTTTTTTTTTTTTTTAAACTCAGAGCATTACACCTCATTTCCCCATAGGTACACTTTTAAAAAAAACAGAGTAACCCATTTGGAATAAATATTCTAGATATCTATGATATTTACTACAAAAAAACTAGAGTTAGCATTACAGGTTCCATGCCTACATATAGCTTGATAATATTTGTCCTCTTCATTTTTAGAGCTTAACCAAAGTTTTTGGTTTTTTTCTTCATTAATCTCAAACCTTTCAGGATGTTTTTGTAAAAATGTTTTATTTGAGCTATTTACAGGGCTTTTTTTAGTTTCCAGATAGATTCTGGGAAACTTAGAAATTCTGACAGGTGTTGTAAATGCAGTATGTTTGTCTTTTTCTGTCCTGTCTTGAATAACAATTAGACAGTGACAGGTTGGTTGATAACTAACATCATTTTGTTATTTCTTAACAGCTTGATCCAGTAGCTTACAGGATAGAACCAATGATCATTGAAGACTTGAGTTTAAAACCAGTTCTTATTCCACACCACAAAGGCAGAAAAAGACTTCATCTAGGTAAAAAATAAACTTATGTAAATTATGGATCAAACTCCTAACTTCCTTGTTTGAAGCAATAGAATATCATACAGTTTCAGGAGACTGTGTGTCCAGGTACCTGTCTTTGTGTTGTTAGATGGTTTTTATTGTTTTTTTTTCTTTTTTTTTTACCTTGTCCCAGATGACCTCCATTAGATGTTTAACCAGATTTTTCAGTATTGGAAATGTTCAGGAAAAAAATGCAGATTTTTTCCCCAGTGCAGGGGTTGGAATTTTATTGCTCAAGAATATAAATTGGACTAAAGTGACTTAAATCTTGCTTACTTAAAGAATGTCAGCTTTACTGTTCAGTTAACAGTGCAACAGTTCAGGACCCTTTTGAAAGTCCATCTTCATTCAGGGTCTTGGATAAAGAAATTCAGTAGCATCTGTGCTTTAGAATGGTATGTTAAAATCAGTCTATTTTCCTAGGCTAGACGAGGTACTTGCTTAGGAATGTTTTAGGTTGCAACTCTTAAAGTGTATGTAATAAAGGAAAAAAAATATGGTCTGTATCTCTTTACAAGAAAGACTGATTTTTCTTAGATCTGGGTGAATGTTCCATGGAAAGCTCTGATTCCTGATATAACAGAGCAATGTGAATCTAACCATTTAGCCATCAACCAATTGAGTGTTAGAGGAGTTGTTGGGGAGAGCTCTCTTTTGTTCAGTGCTTGCCATCAGTACTTAACAGCTTAGTTGCTGTTAGCACATTTACTGTGTTAATTCATTAACCCATTTAGTGAGAAATAATGGTGCACTAATTGTATATCATCCTTTTAAATAGAGTAGAGGTGCAAGAAATACATGTTTATGATATTACAGGCCTGTTTCTCATAACAATTGAAATGTTTGTTGAATGGGGCTTAATAATTCTGGTTTTAGTTGAATGTTTTAAGTACTTTTGCTGTGATGTTCTTTCTAGAGTTGAAAGACTCTCTGTCTCGAATGGGATCTGATCTGAAACAGGGTTTTATCAGCTCTTTGAAGAGTGCATGGCAGACCCTTAATGAATTTGCACGTGCTCATACATCTTCAACTCAGCTACAAGCAGAACTGGAGAAAGTTGCTAACCAAATTAAAGAGGAAGAGGAAAAGCAAGTGGTAGAAGGTACGTGGACGCGTTTTTTAGTTTTATTATTTATTGTTCTCCAGTTAATAGAAGCTTGAGTATTCTAGCACTTGCTGTTGAATTTCTAGTTTATGCAATGCCATCCTAGTCAGCTGAGACTGCTATAATTGTCTAATTGCAAGTGCTTGGAAATTGTGGCAGGGAAAATGAGTGATTATCCTTAATTATAGTCAATAGTCAAGCTGTGCTTGAAAATAGTTAAAATCTTAAAATCTTTAATTGTAGCTGAAAAGATCACTGAAAGTCCAGACCTTCCAAAAGATGAGGATTTTACAGTGAAGGTTGGAATGCTGAATGGAGGACGACGCATCGATTATGTTCTACAAGAAAAACCAATAGAAAGCTTCAATGAATACCTTTTTGCTTTACAGAGTCATTTGTGCTACTGGTAAGAGGTCCTCATCACTTAATTCTGAAATGGTCTCCCATTTGGGAAGATGTTTTCTTCCCACTCAGGCTATATTGTGAAGTTAAATCTGTTATTTTCAGGATGATCAAATAATTGAGACAAGTCAAATGTGAAGGCAGACAGTATATATAATTACTCAGGAATGTCATTCTCAAGATGTCCTACCTGGATTTCCCTGTTAGCTAGTTTCATTGTAAAATAGTGTGCATTTGCACAGTGTAAACAAATCTATAGTCCTGTTTGCCATCAGGACATTGCATATTGGTCTATTGAACTTTGAAAGTCAAAGCACATACCTTTAGTACAATCTTTTAAAAAAGGAGAGCATAGTGAGCAATTTGCCATCTGTAGCTTTTCAAATAAGACTATTTGTGAAGGAACTGTATTAGACTTCAATGTATAGTAAAACTTAATTACCTCTTTGTGTTGAAGTGAAAGTATCAGATATTGATGCTGTGCTGCTAAAGCTCAACAAAGCAAAGGAAGAAAAAGGCATAGCAGATTAGCAGATTTTCCTGTACATTAGGATGACTGTGATTTACCATATGTAGACAGTGGTTGCTCATATACAGAACAACTTGTAGAAAAGGAGCAGATTTTGGCATCGTGTAGACCTGCACTATGCTGTTGCCATGTCTGCATTTGAACTTGCTTCTTTTTAAGTGATTATGTTTCAAAGGGAGGATGTTATAATTAAGCACATGTGAAAATACACAGATTGTGGAATTGTAGAACAGAGGGTGTGTAAGCTGTATCTGGCAATGCTACAGCAACTTCATAGGTAAAAAAAAGCAAACAAGCTGGGATATCAGTTGCTGGCTTATGCAAAATGCTGTTGAGTAAAGGGGTGTGACTTCTCCTGTCTCTAAGTAACCAAAATACTTGTCACTCTTTCTGAGTTTAGCAGGAATGGAGCAAGCAGTTCTCTATGCTTTTGTGTTTTCTACTTTAAAGATTTTATTATTGATGGATAAAAGTTGAGAAGCGAGCAATTTTCCAGAGGGTGAAGTACAGAATGTGAAAGCATTACTTGCAGGATCTTAGAAAAGCTCATCTCACTTGCATAGCGAGTGATCAGTAACTGCCTGCAGAAAGGTTTATCAAAGCTGCAGTGCAGCCAGGCACTGGTTTGCTCCAACAGAGCTCCCAAGCAGTTGGTGACCCAGCGGTGGCACTGCTGTTTTGCAGGTAGAGCTGAAGGAAAGGAGCTTTATTCCACAAGGTGGCAGCCGGTCATTGCTGAAATTTAAAAGCATATCTAGCCATGTCTGGGTTCTTTGGTCATTCGTGACCTAAATATGTGAGTTTTTTTGTTTGTTTCTTCCTCAGGAGGTGGTGAGGAAATGCCTTAAACAGTCTGTGTTGCAGGGTGCAGACCTCTCTGCTTGCTTGTTTGCTTGCTTGTTCAGTAGCAGAGAACACTGAGAAATGTGGTTGCTATCTCCATACTAGACTGTTGAAAATGTCTGTAGATCTTTGGCTTGCATGTTTAACACTCTACAGGTTTTCTGTAAAAGATGCTCTCTGCATTTGGAGGGTTGCAGTTCTGATGGTCTAAGTAGTCTTTGCTATCTCCATGTCCAATTTCTTTTAAAGCATGAGGTGTTATTATCTAACTACTGCTGCAGCTTTGTTTAAATTTGCCTGGTGAATTGTGTGTTTTTTTTTTTTTTTTCTCTCCAGTGATTGTTACTCTCTTATAGTGGTACTGGTTTTTGTGCTTATATAACACTTTATAGACATAACATGGATGCTTCTTTTTCTTGAATTTAAATTCAGATGGCCTGAAGCTTTGATTTTAAGAAGAGCTGGTAAAACAATTTTGAAACATGTTACTTGAATTATCTTAGTGTTTAAATGATGTGAAAAATACTTTTGTTTCTTTGGAGGTAAAGTGCAGAAGATGGCTATGGATGTTTGTTACAGCCTATGAACAAGAAAGCATGAACCAATTAGCAGAAAAATAGAATATTGCTGATAGAACTGGGCAGGAGTAAGTGATAGGCTATTTGGGGAGATTTAAGCCAAATGAATAACATCAAAGAAATGGATGGAGAAGGAGATTTCAAACTGCAGTATAGTAAGAGTTAGGGAGAACACAGAAAGGAAAATGCAGCAGTAAAAGGTAAGTATGTTGGCTGGGGCTTATTCCAGAGGGAATGTAAAACTGATGCAGAGTTGTGACTCAAAAAGGAGGTTGATAGAAGAAAGGCCACATTCCTGAAAGATAGAGACTGGGGTAATAACTCTCTGAACAGTCTGCATGAACTGGGATGGGATGAAGTGTGCCTGACATGGGTTAGAATGTGATCCATGCCAAATTAACTTTTTTTTTTTTTTTTGTAATACTTCATAGGGAATCTGAAGACACTGCCTTGCTGTTTCTCAAAGAAATATACAGGACTATGAATATCAATCCTGAGCAGCCACAACATTGATGCATAGATACATGATTTGTAAGTTTATTCTAAGATAACACACATTTATAACAAACTCAGCTGCAGCTTAGATCTCCTTACTTTCCACTTTTTCTCTGGAGTTTAAATTATGAAGGAGGTAGCTGCAGAGTGTCATCTGAAAAAAACATTTCTAGATGTTTAAATGCAGAAGAAATCTTTAAGTGCTCTCTTCTCCTTTCTGAAAAGCTATTTTATGTCAGAGTTCTTGATATGAGGTGATAATTGCCAGCACAGCTCTGAAATGTGGTCTCTATTTAATGTTATTTCTTCTTAGTCCAGCTGTTCAGTGAATGTTTAGTGAAATGTAGGAGCTTGGTGATATTGGATATGATGAGGTTTCATTTACGGTGCAGTGCCTTACAGTATGTTTGTGTAGTGTTCTGTCTTATAATGTTTTTGTTGGTAAGTTACTGAGTCAGTAGTGTTAACCGAGCTAAATTCACATACAAGAAGAATCAGTTGCACTAGCAATCAGTGAGTAGCTACCAGGATTTGTTTGTTTCTACTCACTGAAATAATACTAATGGTATTTAAAAAAAAAAAAAGTCTTTTGTATGAGTGACTTGGTTTACTTCTAGGTCATCTTTAAGCTGCTCTTCTTGTAACAGTAATAAAATGCTTTGTGTAAGATTTGTAAAGAAATGTTTGATGTAACTCTAATATGTGAACTGAAGACATTTTTTGTGGAAGCGTTTTCATTTCCTGTATCTCTTTTGATTGCTTGGTTGAAAATGCTGAGATGCTTTTGAAGTTCTCTTGCAAATGAGAATGTTGTCCTTCTTTTAATAAGCATAGATACCACTAGAAGTTTATTTTTATGTTCAGAGGAGTATCTTTCACTGTGTAACTTGGAAGATTTAAGTCACTATGCCCTTCTCCTTTTTAGTAAGTGATAACTCCTTTCGTATGTCCCACTTCTGGGGGGATGCATCAACATATTAAAAGCTCAGATACAAACTAAGCATCTTTACTAGTATCTCTGAATACAGTAGGATAACTTACAAGCATTAACGATCTAGTAGCTAATTAAAGTGTATAGTGTATGACATCCTATGAGCAGTTGTAAGCTTTTTCTCTTTGTAATTGCCTGTTTGTGTTCAAAACAAGTACATTTCATGAAGTTCTTGTGTTTAGAAACTGATCAGAAAAAAGGATGGATTTTTATAGATCTTTTTGAGTCCTCTTGGAATTGAATGTTGGCACATCTCATTTTCTTAGTACTACTACAGGCATACAAAACTTGATATATTTCACATTTCCCTCATACATGTTCTGCTTTCTCTGCACAGCCATACCTGTTGGTCTGACAGACCTGGTGAAAGCTGCTTCAAAGGACACCTGCTATTTGCATAGTTAGAGCTGACAGGATAAGTATCTGATTTTTCCTGCAGTCCAGAGCTCTCTCGGATTCTGCCTTCCTGTGTCACTTCAAGCAAACTTACTTCTGAAAAGATCAGCCCTGTCATTCAAGAGATGAATGGAATGACACGATTTTGGTCTCATAAATCAGTTAAATTGTACAGTTGCCAAATATAAAGTGATCACTGAGGAGTTCTCTGGCATGCAAGTCATTACTTCTCTCCCTCCTAACTCAGCTGACTGTCAAACATGCTTTGTCTACTAAGGCAGCACATCCTTGTTAAAAAGGACTTGTTGAGAAACAGCAATAATCTGCTTTTCTTGACGTGTTTATTGGTCCACCTTTTAGTAATAAAACATGAACTGTAGTTATAACCACCTTTAATACAGATTACACAAAGCTGTTCCTATTTACGAAAAACTAGCAACAAGAATAATTTTCCTTACTATTGTAAGTGTTATGGAGATTTTATAAAGATCTTTTTAAGTTTCTGCTATGAATTTGTTTTGGTTTTTTGGTTTTTTTTTTTTAAGTAGAAATGAAACTTTGATTTCAAAAAAGTTAGAAGTTTGTTATGGGTTGTTCAGTGTTCATACCTCTAGAAAAGAGCAGTTTAAAACTACATTTTGGTCAAATGATTGATAAAGTTTAATGAAACTAGGCTGCACTTGTGAGAACTGAAATACTTAACTTGACGTTGCAATTTAATCTCTCAAAATACTTAGTGGAAGTACAGGAATATGAAACATATGGACATTAGATAATAATCTAGATCCAGATCAGCAGCCCTCTTAATGAAGTTGAGATGAATAGGGTTGCATGAAATCATGAGTTTGTGTCTCTGAATACTGAGCTTCTGTAGCTTTCTTCTAACTTCAACTTACATGCAAATTGTGGCTTTTCTTAATAACTTAACTTTACTACTGACTGTTTGCTTCTGGTATTGCAATAAATGCATTTTGAAATGCAGTATTTTTTTTCTAAGTATATGTAAAATACACATTCTTGTGTAAATACTTTAGTTATTACAATTATAAATACTTCCCATGGGTCTTTACAGCAAAAAATCTGTATTTCATCACAGAGTAGGTTGGAGGGGCCTTTGGAGAGCTTTAGTCCAACTCCCCTGCTTAAAGCAGGGTCAGCTTAAATTATGTGGCTTAGGGTCTTATTCAAGGATGATGATCCATCACCTGTCTGGGCTCTATTCTTATGTTTGACTACTATTACTAAGATTTTTTTTCTAATATATTATTGACATTTCCCAGGCAGAGCTTGTCTGTTGCCTTTTGTCCTCTCTGTGCATCTCCAAGGACAGTCTGTCTCTGTCCTCTCTGCACCCTTTCACGAGATAGTTGAGGACAACAATGGGATTTTCCTGTTGACTTCTCAAGGCTGAACACTTTCTTCTAGACATCTCCTTTCATGCAGTGTGCTGTAAATCCAAATATATTAAAATATATATACATTTTAAAAGCACAAAACTAAAACAAGCCAACAAATGAAAAAACAAAAGAAAGTACATAGTGTGAAGAATAATAACTCTCATAGTGTAAGAAAAATAACCAGAAAATAGAGGGGAAAAAAAAAGGGTTGTGACTTGATTTTTTTTTTTTTTTTTTTTCAGGTGCAAATGTTTATAAATGAAGTCTAAGGGGGAAAAAAACATAATCAGAACCTCTCTAAGAAATTCACTGCTTTTCCAACAGATTCCCATTTGAAGGAAATTGAATCTTTCACTGAAAACAGAATTATTTTGAGAATACTTCTGCCTAACTCAAGCAAAGAGGGCTGACTTCTGCCCCTCTGCTTCAGGAGCTGTTGTCTGTGCTGGCAGCATTTCTTCCCTCTGGAAACCTCTCCTAGTACTTCTGTTTGTAAAAGCAGTGTAGTCAGATTGTGCTTGTGCCATGTGACTTTTTGTATAGTATTGAAATTCTTTAGTAACTGCTTCTGGAGTTGTCCTGATATTATTTTTTTTTTTCCCAGTGAATGTTAAATTAATATTTATAACTTTGTGTCTGCAGTATGACAAATGTGCTACAAGTTCTGTCTACAGTGATACTTTCATAACAATGTTTTCCCCAGTTCCTCTCTGTATGTCATCTTGTTTCCTGTTATGAATAATAAAATCTTGCACTTCATTTTTCCTTAATATCTCTCAGCATTTGGTGCCAGTGACACAGTGTTAGTCTGTGGAGAGCTGGGGTTCAAACCTAAACCTAACAGGAGTGAGCACTCAGGAGCCACCCTTTGAAGTGCTGCATTGCTCTGACCAAGCAAGTCTTCTTAATTTGCATTTATTTTTTATCAGCACTTTGAATTAGGATATGTTCCCTAAATGTTAAACAAAAAAGGTAGGGGTATTCCCTGGATTCTTGATGAATAATGAGAAATATTGCTCCAGGTATGTGGTCTGACTTCAGTACTCGATACATTCTTGGCATATCTGCTTTTAAGTGAAATCATGTAAGTTATTGACAGTTTGCTTTGATGTAGTAAGAGCAGCCTGCTGGTTGTTTCCAGACTCTTGTAACAGCACCTGTTAGCATAAAATACAAGCTTGGCTCTGGATTGCTATCTGATTTTCCTAACTGTAAATCAGGATTAGCTTCCTAAAAGCTAGTGGATCTACTCCAGTATAAATAAAATTGCAAACACACCTGTTGAGACTCTTCATTTCTACAGAGGTAGAGAGGTTTTTGTTTGCTTTGATTGCTAGCAGTCTGTTCTAAAGAATGGACAAAGAACAACTCTGTTTGCCATGGTGAAAGGAAGGAGGGGAAGGAAAGTAGGAGCCAGGCTGTGGGTACCACTGAGCTCCTGGCTGCCTCCCAGTTGGAGCAGGGAATGAGGCTGAAGAGTTGAGCATTGCTAATGCTCCTTGGGATCTGGTGAATCAAAACCAGGAGCTGCTTAGGCCATCCTTGACCCTGTGCACAGGGTTATGACCAGTAAGATTGGAATTATGTGAACATTGTGCTCTCACTGCATTGTAAGCTGTAGTAAAACCCAAGAATCCCTTTGTCAGTACTCTGTCTTGTATCGTATGCACTTCTTTTCAGAGTTTGTAGCTCTAAAAGCAACTTGTGCACAGAAAAGTATCTTCTATTTCTTTTTGGTTTTCTTCCTTGCTGTTGCAAAGCCCAAAGAAGTGAGAATGTTCAATAACCTGCACAGATGTCTTCATCAGTACAATTTTGCTTGCAGAATCTCTTCAGCTGAGCTGTGTGGAGGGTGTGAGGGCCCCATATGATGCACCTTAAAGCTGAAGTGCAGCTCTCCATGTGCATGAGGAATGGTGCTTTCTGCCTGATGACTTTCAAAACCTGGAGCTCTCCAGACTTTCTTTATGTATGAAGGCTATAAAAGCAGTATTGTTCATATGTCAGTAAAATAGCTTCAGATCCATACAAATTCAGGCAATCAAATGTGAAGTGTATCTGTTTAAGGATGATAACAGAACAAAGATCTGAAAGAAAGAAAAAAAGAAAAAAAGCAGTTGACCTTGTATTTCTCCTTTTGTCACAGAAATCTTCAAATAATTTGGAATTTCATCTTGTTAAAATGGCCTCATAAATGCAAGCAGAGCAATAATTTTGCCCCAGACTGCTCCAAGTGCATGAGTAGGTAAAGCCTTGATTCAGACACTGCTTGTGAGCTTCTTGCCAGAAGTCATGTTTTCCTAAGCTAAGCTTGTTCTGGGCATAGTGAAACGTTTGGTTATTCTTCTCTTTGCAGCTTCATGATTTTCTCTGCCTGCGTTTGGATATATTTGTCCTTTCCCCACTTTTTCCATCTTTGTGAAGAATTAAGAGTACAGCTTTGAATTTCCCGTAAGCCTCCAGGGAGGTTCTCACAAGTGAGATGGGTTGCAGGTTGTAGAGGGGAATTAAGGGAGAAACAAATCTCAGATTTCTGCAGCCTCGGGGAAGAAGGAGCACAGCCATGTCATGACAAATACTTTCTCTCTCTTGTTTTTTTTCCCCTTAGCTTCTCTGTGGAGTTAGATGTGGAGAAAATAATGTTTTTGCTGAGTGCAAAACTAAGGTTTCAGTTATAGCGTAAAAGAAAACTTAAAAAAATCCTTAATGAGGCTGGCACTGTCTGCAAGGTATTTTGGCTAAATGATTTCTTAGGGGACTTTAATGCTTTTAAGTATTATGCCCTGTCAGTAATGAGTTTCAGACCATCCTTTGTACACATTTATGTGGTTTAAGCCGCTGGAAGATCCTTTGCTAATGGGATCACAATGCAGGTTTCAGTATTGATTGAAATATAATGACATCTGTTGAATGATTTGGGAAGTTCTCTAAGGAGAGAATCTGCTTGGAGAGCACTGCAAAGAGAAGGCTGGGAACAGAAATTGGTAGCTGAACAGAGACAGTGACTGTACGGGCTAACAGGTATAGATACACGTATAGATACTTATGTATGATGTGTGTATATATACACTGAAAAAACCACTTTTCTCTCTTTTGATGATGTGGATAGAGAGTGCGAGGTGTTCTCAGTCTGTAGCCTCTACTTGGGAAAAATCAGACAACAGTTTCCACGCCTCCAGCCATGCTGCTCATGGTTGAAATCATGCAGATGTTGGCAGAGCAGTAGGAAGTTGTGTCAACTTGTGGAAAATACATATGGAAGTAAAAGTTGATGATGACAATTTACATTGAAATAAACCAAATGAAACTTATTAAAAATATTTATGTGACTCAGCATGAGATTGTTCCTTAAAGTGTGGGGACCACGGGGCACATCTAATGGAAGAGTGAAAAACCAAATCAATGCATCAACAAATCCAAGCATCACTTGAGAAGTATCTGTGTTGAATGGGGTACGTACCAAATATCCTTTGCACTGTTTAATTGCATTTACTTGTTATGAAGTATAAAGGATTTTTGTATTCTGAAGCCTGTGGGAGATCTGAGCCAGACAGTGTCCTGTTACCCAGCAGCAGATATCCTTAGCAAAACAACAGGTATCATTAGCACACCAGTAAAATCCTTTGGACTGTATGCTTGTGCTGAGTGCGTAACGTGCTTAATTTGCTGATAAATGCATCTTGTTGGACAGCATTCTCTCTATATGTGCATTGACCTTTCCTTGGTTTTCAGCAGGAGGCTCACAGTTAAAGTACAAGATAATTAATGGCGTAGCTAATCATATCAGATGCTGTAGTGGAAGCAATGAGGGTAAAGCAATTATGGCTCAACTAAGTACAAGTTAAAATAATCTGTAGGCTAACAACGCTGCAGGAATGTGCTTGGCCAACTGTGAAGCTTTGAGTGTTGGTAGGAAGGACAAATGTATTTCAAAACCAGCATAAATTCAATGAGCCTATGCATATATATTCAGTTCATTGAGCCTAAATATGTATATATGGAAATGAATTATGTCGTATGTCTACGATATTACGATGGAGTTACATCAGCTGGAGTCCCAAGGAGAAGCATGTAATGCTTCTGTCTGCCAAGATGTCAGAAATACCATGTTCACCAAATTCATTTCAAATTGAAGCTGATGGGGAAAATAAAAAAGAAAAACTTGTACAACTTTATCGACTGGAAATCAGTAGGAAAATCAATATGTAGAATGGATTTGGGGGTAAAATTTTCAAATCCCTCAGAGAAAGGCAGTCCCTGCAGCCAGCAGGGCCTTCCTCACCCTCCTCCTGTGCCTGAGCAGCTCTTGGATGGATGAACATTGATGGATGGGCTTTTGGGGCTTCCTTTGAGGACACCTTTAGTGGGAGAGCTGGGCAGCCAGCTACCAGCACCACGTTGTCCCTCCACCTACTGCAGCCATGAGGAACCCATCTCCACAGGTATTTCTGCTGTCACTAAATGTGCTAATTCCTCAGGGTGTCAGAAGTAAAAGTCAGACTGTACTCTATGCTCTCTGCCCCACTTTCTGCCAAATGTGCCCAGCAGTTCCTGTATGCTCTGGGCTTCTTATGCCCGTACTCTGCAGTGAGAAAAGCCATATTCACAGAGCTTGCCTTGCCGGGTGTGGAGCTGCAGCATCTCATCTGAGCTCATTTCTTCTTGGTCACAGAGTCAGGCAGCAACATGGCCTTGGCTCTGCCCACAAAGAATGTGTCTGCAGAGAAATGAAATAATGTGTTTGTTTTACTGCTATTCACTGCTGCTGCCCACTACAACAGGCTCTCCAGTGCATTCTTGCAGCACTCTGCTAATCAAAACAATATTTTGCAACATTTTGTTTACACTGCCCACATTTGTCTTGCATTTTGTAATAGAAATTTCCCTGGGAGTGAGAGGCCAATTCAGCAGAATGGCTCTTGGAAATGATGGCAGATCTGGCTGGGAAAAGCAGGAGTTCCAGATCTGAGAGCTGGTGGTGATAAAATACACCATGCCACTGCAAGTGCCAGAGCAGCAGCGTGCAGGTCATTAACCACATGAAGAAGGAATTCCTATCAGCAGTAAGGGAAAAAGCATCACCGTCTGGCTTAAACTAGATTTAATCATTACAAATCTAAAGTTTACAGACCAAATCAGGCTTTTGAGTTGGAAACATTATTTCTATTTTAAAATATGGATGTGGAAAAAGCACCAGAAGAAGGGACAGATGGCTTGCCTTCTTTGAGAGCAGCTCCTTTGGGAACACACCAGGTTTCAGATGCAATGAACACATAACCTACTGCCAAGACATGTTAGAGAGCTCCTGCCTCCAGAGCTGTGAAGACGAGGTGGACATTTGAGATTTCTGTGAAGAGGTGATTTTGGATGAAGTTGTTTTGAGGCACCTAACAGAACAACTGAAAAATCCCATTAGATTATAGAGGGAAAAGATAAGTGTGGTCTAAGTGTCTGTTAAACCACAGGAGTCATGTACACAACTTCCTAGGACAAACACAAACAGCACAGTCTGTAAAGGGTTTGACACAGCCTTCTTCATGCCTTGTGCAACATTTGGTACACAATCATGTCTGGCTTAAAAATATGCTGCCAATACTTTGACAAGGGCTAGCTTGTGAAAAAGTGTCCCCATCTCACCTTCCCCACTACCTGGTGATTGACTCCAGGCAGCAGTGGCAACCTAGAATAGAAAGATGGTAAATTTTTCATTTCTTATTCTCATGTGCACTTTTGGACAACAAAATCCACACCCAATCTTTGTCCAAGAAAGAACTCCTTCAGAAAGGAAAAGGCAAAGGGATTTCTAAAAATTCTTTCTAGCTAAAACATTTCAGGGCAGATTATGTAGGCCTTCCCCTCTAGCACTGCAGTGAGTTAAGGGATGGAGGTGAAGCTTTCTGCCATAACAGTAGAGCTCAGACAATACCTGCCAACAGCAGGAGCAAACCCTGTGCTGTTATTAACCCTGAATCCATTGCCTCTAAGCGATGAGTTTCCAGATTCAATTAGTGTGTCATTATTAATATAGGCAAGAGACTGATTCTAAATAGCATTCTTAATAAAAGATAACAACGCTTTATTCTCAAGCAGGGTGTGTTCATGAGATACCCTTCCCTCCAATAAGGAGACCTTGGTGCTGAGAGTGCTGTGAATACATCCTGTAGCACAGGTTGCAAAAACATGAATTAGCTTACACTAATTCTTCAGCTCTGCATTGAGCTATGCACTCAGGCAAAGTACTGGGTGTTGCCATTCACTGCCTCTTGGCAGAAAAGCAGGACTTATGCTAACAGCAGCCTGCTCTGGCTCTACCTGCAGCCTCCGCAGCCCTGTCCATGCTGTACTTTAGCTGCTGGAAACAGACAGCCATGGCTGTGAGATGGGACAGGGGACAGCCTGATGGCCCTGCTGCTCCCTCTGCAAAGGAACAGCAGCTCTTAGGGCCCTACTGACCCTGTGGTGTAATGCACTGGGTGTACTGTCCACAAATACACAACAGAGAACCTGTTGTAGTTCTGTCTATTTTGAGTGTGTTTGAATGGCTGTTTGTCATGCCCAGCACTGACTGGTAGGTAGTACACGAAGTGATAATTAGTGGTATCAGAAATGGAAGGACAATTGGACGGGAGTTATTTTTTCCTGGCAGACAAAGTGCTTGAGGAGTTTGTCAGCGCTTGGGCAGAACTTCAGATCTGACCTACCATGCTGTTGGAGAGCCAGTTCTGTCCAAAAGTTTTTACCCTTCTTCACTTGGAACAGTCAGTTTACAAAAGAAAGAACTGGATGTCCCTAAGTCCTGCCTGGGTGTGAGAACAACTGTTATTCTTTACAGAATCCAGCGTGGCACAAAGCCCAGGCCTGTCAGAGAATCCTAATGTGAAAGAGCAACAGTGAAACTCTAACACAAAGTCATCTGTTTTTTCACCTTTTCTGTGCCTACATTAGGAACCTGACTGTACAGGATCATCCTGGATGCTATCTCCTCCTGCACAGGGAAATATGCTCCATAACATCTTGCTCTACTGCAACCACTGGATTTGCAGCAGCACCTACCTGCCCTCAGACACTCTGGGAGAGCAGAATTTCCCAGTGGGCTGGTTCTGGTCTCATCATGCCCATTTGCACTGTCAGCTAGTTGCTGTTTTGTGTACCTGTTGGGAAACACAGAAATAAGAGAGGGAAAGGTAAGAGCCATTCAATTCATCCATGCTTTTCATCCGGATGCACTCACGCTCCGTCATATTTCTTGATGAGATGTGAGGGACATTTAATCCCTTGGAAGCAAAAGCTGATGAACCAGAAAATGAATGAGTTACCAGCAAACACAGACAATCCATGAGAGCGCAATGCATGCAAAATTGACCTTGTAGTGAGATCATTTGTGTGTGAGATGTGAAACCTAAAATGGGGATATTGTTCTCCTGTAGCTTTAATTCCATATGGAACTACAGGCAGAGAGTCGAGCAGCCTACTTGAAAGCTATGCAGTCCCTCCTTTGAGCACACAGAATAACATCGCCCATAATTTATAGTAGCTTCATATTTCGTGACACCACGGTGTCCCAAGTGTTAGGTATTAAAGCTCTCCCTGTTTTCTGCATGTATCTCATCACACTGGGCTGCAGCCCGTAGCAGGGAGGTGACTGCTGCCCTGTACATCCTCTGTGCTACCCATAGCACTGCCCAACACTTACTAAAGCCCAAGCCTATCCCATGGGTTTCTTGATGCCTGGAGACCTACTAGGAGTTTACATGGACTGGGCCTGAGGTTGAATTTCCATTTTCATTCACAGCTTGTGTTGGATGCTATTACATTACACTTGGAAAGACTAAGGTAGTTTTTTTGTTACGTCTGCCACTAAAACCTGATTTCAGAGATTTTCTCTCTCAAGCATCGCAGCTGCCTCTATTAATTTCAGATAATTTAGAGTTTTGGAGGAGGGAAGGTAGAACACATTTTCACAGGCTCTAATATTGATTAAATTCTTCTACTGTTTTTTCATTTTGTTGAAATGAAACAAATTAAACTTTTGCTTGCAGATCTCTCCCAGCACCCCTTGTGTTACAAAACCTCATTAAAACATAACATCCCAGGTAACCACAGATAATTTTATTCTCCAGTACATCTACTGTGTGAGTGGTAAATTACTGAAGAGTAAATGAGATTTTAAAAAATTCTTTCAGATTCAATAATGTGTAATATTATCAGCAGCACAGGTAGATTTTGTTTTAATGAGATTTTGGACTTGCCCATTAAAAAATAAATAAAAATCCATAATTTATAGGCAGGAAAGCTGCCACAAAATAAGATGCCAAGAAAAACAAAACTCTGTTTGAAATGAGAATGGTTATCCTTTTTCTTCATTTCCATGCTT
Source organism: Phasianus colchicus (assembly GCF_987193195.1). Lineage (NCBI taxonomy): Eukaryota > Metazoa > Chordata > Aves > Galliformes > Phasianidae > Phasianus > Phasianus colchicus. The sequence goes on from NC_143443.1 coordinate 30,906,032, forward strand.
AGCAGCATTTAATTCCTAGAACTATACCAGCCATAATTGCAATTTACATCTAATCATAAAATCATTCCCTTTGGTAGCTCTGTCTTTTGGCACATCTTGTAACTAACATTATTCATGGCAATCTGAGCTCAGTTGTGTTGCCCATCAGTAACCACTTCAGGTTTTTTGCATTTTTTTCTTTCTTCTCTTGGTCTGCTCTTCTATTTGTTGGGTTTCATTTTGGTCAGAAATGGAATATTGCATGACAGCTCTATTTATACCTGATGCAGAACATGAGACTGTGGCATTTCTATTATTTCATGAGACTTGGGATGTAGTAGTTAGAATGTATTCTTGAAAAAAGTATAAAGTTAAATCCAAAGCTTTTATATTAAATAAATGCAATTGGTCTAATTAAGATAGGAAGCTTAATGCACATGAAAGTTGAGCTTCATTCAAAATATCTCATTAGAGCATAACTAACGAATTAGGATAAAATTCTCAAACTGTATTGAAAAAATTGTCACTGAAATACATTAACACTGATGAGTAAAGCACAGTTTCTACTATTACCACTCAGCACAACATATTATCTCCCCATCACAGCTGAATCATAAAGCTATAAACTCATCTATACACAGTGGCTGTGACAGAACTGACAATCTAAACTTTTGAAATCCAATCTTTGTATGCAAGAAAGAATTAGATAACTTTATACTGTCAAGTTCCTTTCTAAATAGAGATCTGAAAAGTTTAGCCAAAATTTATTTTTCAGTCATGTTGGTTAAATAGGAGCAAAAATTCCACTTTCAGACAATATCTTAGTGGGCTGGGGGCTGTGCTCAGCCTGGGCACATCACCTCCTGGCCAGGTGATGCTACAAGGATGCTGGTCTTCAGTTTGGCCTCAGCAGTGCCTTGTTGGGCCACAGAGCTCCTTGAGCCAATCTGCAACTCATGGGCAGTTCAGGTAAAACAAGTACATTCTTTTCTCTTTGCTTTGCCATTCCCACCTTCAAAAGGTGGGGTGTCCCTGGACTTCCTTTAAATCTTAGGAAAATCAATACATGGAGAGACTCACAGAACTTAAAAGTGGTTACGGCTGTGTTAGAAAAACACCCACTGGTGTCTGGATACTGAAGAGTTGTTAAAGACAGAACTATTGAAAGTATGTGACCACTGAGAACATATTTTTATGAGCAGCAATACAGACAGTAACTGATTCTTAGAATCTACTGATATTTTTTCCTATTTCCACAGAGAGGCAGAAAATTGAAGTACTGTTCCTTGCTCCATTTTCTTCTCACAGCAGGTGAGGTTTAAGAGTTCCCTGGTCACGAAGGAAAAAGCTCTTTCAGAACTTGGGGCTAACTCAACAACACCTCTCCTAAGGAGAATGAGGGCTCTGATTTGCAAAAATCTATTTAATACAAGTTTGTTTCTGCAAGTTCTCTGTAAATGATAAACCCTGTGAATAGAATCCAGCACTACATCTCAAAGCTTAATGATGAAGGAGGATGAGAATATTTGGCCTGTTGGAGTCAAAGCCAGGCTGAAGTCAGAGACACAGTATTAACAAGTTATTTTTGAACACAGGAATGATAATGAAGTATTGGTGGAGATTTTTCACCAAGCTCAGCCTGAAAGTCCAGATCAGGTGTCCTCTGTAGAAGAAAGGTATTGTTAAAACTGGAGAAGTCTTACAGCTTACACCAAAGCTATGATAATCCTTTCTGGCTTTACAGACTATGGCTCTATGAATCCCAAGGACAATCAGAGCTCATGTAACTATCGTGCTCTTCCACTGATCCCCGTGTGCCAGGCTGCTCTCACTGCATGTAAGAACCATGTGTATTCCGCTAACAGCCACCCTGATTTCAGTGGTCTCTTACTTGCAAGAAAACACAAAAAATCCCTACTCTAGTGCATAATCTGTGTTTGGTTTGGATGTTATAATATTTAATGTTTTTTTGTGGCTTTTTTTGTGTCTGATACATTGTTGACTGCTAAGTTGTACACCAGCTCCATAACTGTACGCCAATTGCTTCTTCAGGCTACAAAGGCCTAAACCTGGGGAAGTCAGTGCAGGGCTTCTTCCTTCAGAAGTAACTTCTGGCAGCTCAGTTACCCCACTATAGATATTCAGAAGTGTTATGACTTTGGGTCAAATTTTCAGTACTAAGAAGGCATTCTCTAGCCCCCAAACATAAACAATTATGAAGCCACCACAAACTCAGACAATATGATATAAGATGAGGTTAAAATGAAGCAGTTATAGCAAAAAATCCTGGATGATTATGATGATGTACCCATGTGTCATTAAAGTTGGAGGGGGAGGTATTTAGGGAACAGGTGATTTGCTATAATGAATGTTTGTCAAGCTCAGAGCAATGCACACGCCACCAGCGATGGCTCATTTTAGTTTACTCTGAAATTCTCTATAAATTCATCGTATACTACGTGTTCTGCTGCTGACATTTAAACCAGAGTGGCATACTAATGAATATAGGAGTGGGGAGAAGTTTTCAGCAGTAGATTTGCAGCTGCAGTGGTCTTAGCAAGGGAAGCAGAACTGAATTAGCAGCCTGCTGCTCTGCCAGCCCAGATTCATAGGTGACTTTGGCAATTTGCATCTTGACATCGAGGGTTTGGGATTCAGTTTGAAAATTACAGAGTAATGGCTCACTCCCGAAATAGTTTTGATTTGTTTCCTGCTACTGCTCACTTTATTGCAATTGCATGGGTTATTATACAAATAACACAGTTAAAGCAGACAGGGATGGCTTCTCATCTGGAACCAGACTTCAGCTTATTGCTCTGAAGTCAATATAGCAACGTGACTACATGCCAGATTCTTAGTCTTCAAATAGGTCCATTTTCTCATCGCCGTGGCTTATTTATGGGCAATTCTGCGTACATGAGTCCAGGAGCTGTTCCACATGGATGTTCTAACCTGGGTTCGGTGTTTCCTTCGTACAGTATCACAAAGGAAAGTTATTTGCAGTGAGTACCTAAAAGCAGATCCAGCACTGGAATGAAGTATTTGCTCATTTGCAAATAGTAGATTTGAAAACAGAAGGAAAATAAAGGCAACATTCTGTCTCATTATTCTTCTGCAGTCAGATTGTTCTTTAGTTTTGTTGGTAAGTGATACCACTTGTATCAAGTGTCTCACATGGCAAAATACAATATTTCCATTTCCTCCAGTGGCAGCAGCTAATTAATTTTGTTACAATGCTTATAAATGCACTGCATTATGTAGATGATTTTATTATTTTCATAAATCTGTAAGACACTTGGGGTTATGCTTCCCCTGAATTGTTTCATTCAGAGTGTAAGATTCTGTCCTAGAAGGCCAGTTACACTTGCACTGTTGGGTCTAGAGCTCAAGTTGCGATATTGCATTTCCAAGAAGTCCAGTATCTTGTGTTAACACCACCAAAATTCCTAGCAAGCTGATTTTAGCTAAATCCTGATGTGTTTATTCTATGTCTTCAGTCTTCTTCCGGTGATACTCAGTAGGAATCACTGTGTTCCTCTTGATTTACACTGGCACAATGAACAGATTTACACTGACACAAATGTATTTTGTTCTAAATAGACCCCAAATAAGTACAATTTCAGTAAACCTTCAGCTATGTATTCCATCCTCTGAATGTATTTCTTCAGGCAAAAAAATTGACGTGTATTTAACACAAGGCTTTGCTTAAGACCCATGCCATGCACAGAGATTAGAAACCCATCAGTTGCTATTCTTTAGAAAAACTATTGAGCAGTGTTTTCCTTCCACTCGCTAATGATAACAGATAGGCTGCCAGTAGCAATCCTGCCACCTGTTGAGCTTCATTTCTCATACTCTGCCACTGACAGCACGAACAGATCTGAGCAACTGCAGCAAGTGGCTGAAGAAAGGAAAAAGGAAACAAGAAAGCTTGTGTCCAGCCCTGCTGTGACTGAAATAAGAACAGAGGTTGCTCAGAACACTGGGGCACTCTCACCAGATATTGCCATGGATCAAGCATGCTCAGGTAAGAGGTGACCTTGGAACACAACAGCAAGTCCTGCTCCAATTTTCCCTATCAAGACAACTGACCAAAACTAGAACCAATCTTTTTTTATCATTATAGCAGGACCAAATATATTTAATAATAATAATGTGAATAAAGCCAAATTAAATCCTAGTGTTTTTTTGCTGAAAATCAATTTCAAAAATAAAGGCCCTGTACCTCTTTGCAATTTGGAAACAATGAAAACTGTTCTACATTTGACTCTTACAGTGAGCTATCATGACAATACTCCCTCTACAGACTTTGTTCTTCCATCCTATTTCATCATATCTTTCTCTATCTTGCTGCTTCTAGTGCCAGCGAGGCTCAGGTAGCCCTTACTGCAGGAGAAAGAATCTCCACATTGTTATGGTGGAATGAAGGAATAATTCTTTCCCCTCAGCTGAAAGAAGTAGCCCCACACACCAGTGAAGGTGACACTTCATTTTCCATCAAATCTGCCCCTAGGAACAGCTTTTGCAGAATGGCTCTTCTGTGTTTGCATTAATATTGAGACATCATGGCCCTAGCTGCATGGAACATGTGTACACTGTGCACCTCACTTCAGAAGGTAGGAATACATAATTTGTGTAATTTGCAGGACACAGATGAATCACAGGATAAAAATCCAGAAGTGGTAAGGAGAAATGTAGTCTTCAGCATTTACTGTGAGATCTTTCACTCCTGAGCATTGAATCTTTCTGGTGTCAGGACACATCCAGTTCCCATTAGCACGGAGAAAAGTTATTGGTACTAAGCAGAGCTTCATTAAGATCTATGGGATGTCGAAGGGAAAAGGGACTTTGTTATTATGTACTGCTTAATTTAGTGCCCAATAAAAAGTCCAGGAGTAAAAAAATTCAACCAAGGAAATACAAACATGATTAAACTTAAGCAGAACTCCTCTTTTAAGTTATTGGATAATACAGGGATTAAACCTACAGGATCATTAGTAGAGCTCAGCAATGGAGTATATAGCTAATAAGGAAAGGAGAATCAAAGAGCAACTTCTCATTCTGAAGAAATGTTTCAAATCAGTTTTTTCTTCTGAGATTTCTTGAGTCATGTGGATAAGGAATGAAGCACGTTAAAGGATCCATTCAAGGATCTGTTCCATTGATGCAAATGAAGATGGTTTAAGAATACTGCCCTGGAATCAAAGCTTTCTACTTCAGGTAGTTTGTTCCAAAGACTTTTACCTAATATTGTCTTTTGAAAGAAAGAATGAGTTCCATACAATTGATTGATACTGGCTTTTATTTTATTTCAGATATGTTACATTTGGAGGGGAGGGTATGCATGGCCACAGAATGGAAAAAGTCAAAGATCCGATTACATACAAACAGTTCTTCTATAGACATTCCTAGATGCCATTTGTGCAGACTGAAAACAAACATCCAGAGACACGTCCATTTGGGTATATTGGCTAGCCTTACTCTGTCTCCTCCTGGAGTTCCTCAAGAGACCAGATCAGAAATAGATGACTAATGTTTAATGGTTTCATGCTGTCTATTAACGTTGCCAATCATCTGTTCTTTGATATACTTTAAACAAGACCTAATTAAAAGCTCTGAAGTCAAGAGCGATGCTCATAGAAGCTTTGATTCATTGAAGTGCCATTTAACAATCTGGGCTTTTGTAATTGCTGTCATTTTTTTTTTTTCCTCCTGTTTGCTCACATTCTTTTAGAAACTGATTCAAGTGTCCTAAAGTTGAGTATATTTTGAGAAGTGTAAGGCAATCTTTTATGCTTTTGAGTGAAGTAATCACTTAGTATTGTTAGAAAAGGAAAAGAATCAAGTTTCTTCCAATCTAGACATTGACTCTTTTACGTGGTACATGGATGTTGATGTTGTACTTTCTTATATAGGCAATTTGCATTGCTAGAGAAGGATAGCTCAGATCTACATCAAATTGTGTAGTGTCTCGTGTCTACAGCATGGATTTGGGGCTCTCATCAACTTTGCATGCTGTTGTATTGGACAAGAAATGTTAAATCACAATAACAGCTGGTTTCACCTCCATAATCTCCCATGAACAACTGCTCCTCTGTTTTTTTTTTCTCAGTAAATTCAGCTTAGGCCACTTTTTTTACCAATTTATAGGTGCTTAATTCTGTAAATTCCTCTGATGTGAAGTAGGATATGGACTAAATTGTCTCTTGAGCTTTCTTACGAACTTGTTTTGTATGATTCACTGTTTTATGATTTTCTGTAATTCTCTGACTGCACTGGTAGGAACCCTTTTGTTGCAGATTCTATTTGTCACTGCCTGAGAGAAGGTGTGAAACTGTGGTCTGTTGCTGTTAGATTTACTTCTAAAGAAAGATAAGCACTACAAGATTACACGAAAAGAACAAAAATATTTGAAGTGGCAAAATCACAAATTCACAGCCATTTGAATGTTTAATGACTCAATTTCAGTATATGTTAATTCATGTTCATTTATATTAAGTGAATATAAGTTGCTTTATGTTTATTTATACCAAATGTATCACCAGTAATAGAAAGAGTGCAACATCAAACGACTAACTGTAAAGTTATAGAATTCCACCAAATTCTTCTTGTAACAGGAGGCAGCCTTCTTGCTTACCTGCTCTGTTCTGTGTTGCATTCTTCCATCAAGGGACTCACGACTACTATCTAACTTTTGCTTGTCTGCTGGACTAATAGGAATAAGAAAAGACAATGTTGCTTTTTGGTGACAGAAAAAAGAGAAACCCTGCAGGTTAAGTGTAAAGAAGTGCTGTCTGTGACAAAGGCTGGGAGAGGGCAAATGGAGGAAGAGAGGGAGAGAGTGGAAAAAACTCTACTAGATTCAGTCATTGGCCTTTCATGGTTGATGATGACCCAGAATTAGGTGTAGTCTGTGTAAAACCTTCTAGATTACAGCTTTTTCTGTTGCCATGGTAATTTTTTGCACTTTTTTTCCTCCTTACTGGGAAACTATGAACATTGCTTTGTGGTTTTGTGAAGTAAGGCTCCCTCTGCAGCAGCAGCAGCAGCAGCTTTAAATTGCCTGGCTGGGCAAGATAGAGGAATGGTAATGCCAATTCTTAGTTCTGTGTGATAGCAATTTCTTTGAATTCAAATAGTTTATAAAAGCTGATGTTATCTTTTTCAGTATCCTTAGAGCTTTAAAGGTCACTACTATTATCAAAAGCATTTTTTTGGCACACCGAGATAGCACTGCCTCTTCTGCAGGGTTGGAAATTCCACAATAAAAATTGCTTGGTATTTATTGCATGGATGAGCTTAATCCAAATATTAAAGCTTATTCCCCCGTCTAACTTTGAAGAGGCACTTCCATATTCTTATGATACTTTTCTTCCTGAGTAATCAGAAGTATTTTGAGCTCTACAGAAATTATTTGACACTCACTGTCAAAATCCACTAGCTGTGTGTCACGTTCGTACTTAGAAGCCATTCATTTCTATCATACTCACTTCAAATTCACTTTTGTGACCTTCTGAACATGAAAGGCAGTCAGATTCCCTCTCAAACTTCGAGGTTCTAATTGCTTTCATGCAGTATCTGTCTCTAAACTCAGATGTCACTGACTACATTATAATTGTTTTTAAGACATTTGGGTTCATGGAAACATGTGAAAAAGAAATTTTTTCAATAGAAAGGGAATTTAAAAAAAGATTTAAATTTTTTATAACATATGCCTTTCAAGGGATCGCTTTTACCCCATTAAAATCAATGACAGTCCATCCCACAGCTTCAGTGAATGCCAGAGCAGGCTGTTGGCTCCTCAGCACTCTCTAAGGGAGCTAGAAACAGTAAACAAAAACAAATGAACTATAAGTAAAATTACACTCTTTAATATTTATTCCTTGACAGAGGTACTTTCAATCTAAGTATGATGTTCTCTTCTGAAAAGTCACTCTAAGAGTAGCAATGTGAAATTGCATATTTATTCACCACCATCATTTTCACAGATGAAACTACTCAATTCATGGACAAAAAATATCTTCTTCTGCCTTACTCCTTGTCTTACAAACAGCACAGGTGGAAGTTAATCCACATTCTTCCCTGCTTATGAGCCAACACCACTGAACATGGTAAAGGTCAGAAACACAAATGAAAGGTACCCATTGTAGCCCTGATTTAAAGGTATATCCATGGCTTGGGATGCAGATTTCTACATTGACTTCAGTTATTTGGAAGTTAATTCTGCAAGTTAATTCAGCCCTCATGCTGAAAAACCGCTATCAACATCTGATATAGATGTGGTATATCCTGCAGTGATTAGTTCTCAGGTCTTTAATCAATATGAATGAAAACAAAATGATTTATGCATAGGGTGGGCGGGAGTAGATGCTTACACAGCAGAATTTTTTGTAGCTCTGTTGTTTTAATTGGCTGGGATGGCTACCAAGGAAATGGCAATGATGAAAAAACCCTCCCTCAAAAAAGAATTAAAAGGTGTAATTTCAACCAGACTCTGTGGCCAGAACCCATGAAGAGCTTAAAAGTCTTCAATGTGTGCTGAATGCCCATAGGGTAACTTGTTGCTCTCAGTGGATCTTGTGATCACGGTGCTTTTAGCATGCAAATGCACAGCAAAATGGGGAAGGCAGGAAAAAGTGGAAAAAAAAAACCACCCTCAGATAAATTACTGCAGAATAAGTTGCATTTAAACACACTGTTGTATTTCCTTGGATCTAACCAAGTCCTTTAAAAGAAAAACCTACTTTTTAGGTTAAATTTAAGGTGATTAATCCTCCAATTACACAAGCTCAGCAGCTAGAGAAGTGTTGGGATATGAAGCAAGCCACAACAAATATCTAAGATTACTTTAATTATCCATCGCCCATTTGCACATCTGAGCCCGCTAAAACATCTTTTTGTCCTGGCAGCTGTTTTTGTCCTTTCCACTAAGTGAAACAGTCCCATGTGACCACGACAGCTTTTGGGGTCACTTCAGGGCTGCTCAAATTACATAATAAAATAATTTATTCAGAAAATTTAAGGACCCTGTCCTTCACCACCTCTACACAGTGATGCAGTGACTTAGAACTGACTGTCTGAATTTAAGATTAAATAGACAAATACAGGGAGGAGAGGGAACCTGGAGGGTGTTCTGCAGCTATTGCCTGCAAGCAAAGCACTAAATCACTGAACCTGCTAACCATCATCCATGTTCTCCATAGCTCAGAAACCACTCCAGGACTCCCCAAGCAGTACAAGAAGCCCCATCCTGCCCAGAAAGTCCATGAATCCTCATCAGAATGATAGAAATTAAACCACTATGTGTGTTGGAATTGATTGCTCTTCTGTACACAGATTCCTCCAGATTCTTCCTCAAAAACTGCTGAATTGATGTTTGCTGCTTGGTAGCACTGTGACTTGGTAGACTGTGTTTGTGTGCTCTGTGGAGCAAGATTTAAGGTAAAGCAGTTTTAACACTCACAGGGCTTACAACCCAGCTATGCAGTCTGAAATTAATGAATAGCATTTAGAGTACTTTGCAAAAGAAGGACAAAATTATGTTTCATGTATACATCTGTGCAGATAGGGAAAATAAGACAGATGAAGCAGGCTTCTGAACTCTCTTGAAAAGATGAGTTAGAAGGTGACAACATCTGTACTAACTGCCCAGGAACGTAGCCCTAGCAAATGTGACATGATTTGAAATGGATCTCTTTTTATTGAAGACCAACACATGCTAACTCACATCAGCTGCCATTTGCTTTAGGGTAATAGCACACACTCCACATTAATAGCAATGAGCTGAACTAAGGGCTGGATGCAGATTAATTTGCTGATCATCTTGGGTGATAAAATGAGGAGTCAAGTGAGATGGCCTTAAGTTATGCTGGGGGATGTCCAGGTTGGACATCGGGAAATATTTCTTTTCACACACAGCACTGATGCAGTGGCACAGGATGCTCAGGGAGGTGGTGGGATCACTGTCCCTTGAGGTGTTCCAGAGCTGTGGAGATGTGGCACTGAGGGATGTGGGCAGTGGGCATGGTGGGGTGGGCTGGGGTTGGGCATGGGGTTCTGAGAGGGCTTTTCCAGCCTTAATCATGGCTTGGAATGTCCCAAGCATGTGCATGGTGAGCATATGTAGAATGCTAGGGGCTTTCCTTCATGTTCTGGAAGAGATGTGCTGCTGTTCATCAATGTTCTGCAAAGCTCAGGTAGAGGGAGGGCAGGAACTGGTAATGAGAATGGAAGTGTGTGGTCTGTGAGAAACTGGGCGAAGTTACTGAGAATTCAGTTGCAAGTGCCTCTGTGTCTATTTTGTAAATGAACACAGTGCAGCACAGCTCAGATCACATGAAACCTTCAGTTGACGGCAGAAGTGAGATGTCTCTGGCACACCTATTTTTGTTCCTACAAGATCTGCCATATCCAAATTCTGGTCACGTGATGAAATATTACACTCTCAACTGGATCCTATTTTGCTCTGAGCAGGCATACTTCTTTATAATTCACTTTTTCCTTCTCTGAGGAAAGAGAAAGTAGAACAAGGCAAGCATACCGAGCGGCAGCAGAGTGCTCTGGGGGAGCTGGAGATGACTGCGAGGCATCATCTGCTCGCTGGCAGCACTGCAATGAAAGCATATGAGGAAAACCAACTCTTCAGTCATATTTCCTAATCTGGAGGGACAGGTGGGTGTGGAAAGTAATGACAGTCTGTAATAGCCTTGGCCAGCCATCTGGTAGGGTTTTTATTTGCTCTGTAAAATACAGTGAGTTTAATACTGAGTTTAGAATGAACAGTGCTGCCTGGAAATTCAGTCAGGAAAATAAACTTACAAGAGAGAGTGGATTTCTTTCATCCCAGAGATATTTGATGCACTTACTGCATGTGTGTATATATGTATCTATGTATACAGAGAGATACACACATATGTACACTCATGTGCATACATGTATGTAAATTCTTTAGAAAATTAACACAGACCTCAGTGGTGTGTTTATTAGTAATGTTAGGCTTTAATGGTTAAAAAGCCAGTCACAGAAAAACAGGAAACTTCTGAAATGCATAAGTTATATGCATAGAACAATTTAAAAGTTATATAGGCAAGGAATTAAACAGAGTCTTCAATCAGCAGCTATAGAAGAACACTTGAGAAGTTGCAGAACCAAATATCTGAGATTTCAGCTGTGGCCAGGGCGTATAGTACCTATAGGTACCTATAGTACCTACCTGGCAGTTCTCAGCCAGACCCACGTGCAGCTTTGAACAACACAGTTGGCAATGAAGACCATTCAGGCATTCGTTGACCTGCAGTTCCATCATTGCAGTTCCATCATTGTTAGCTCAAAGCTAGAATTAGTCAGTCCAAGGGATCTTCATGGAACTGCTTGCATTTGGAAGCGAAATACCCAGTGCGCTATGATTTCCCAGTTCGTTGTGCTGAACAACAAACTGCGGCTTGCCAGCTCTTCTATATTTCATGATGCAATTTTAGCTTCAAGCCAGGATTTAAAAACAATTTCTGGTGTATCAGAGCGAGGATGAATGAGTGAGAAACGTAATTGCTCTGGTTAGTGATGTCCTATGTGATTTCTGCTCCCTAGAAATTGTTGGGACAGGGATGGGGTGAACACTTGGCAGAATGGAGTTGGATCACTGTGGAGTGACTCCTGAAAAGTTGGCCATTGCCAATCAGCAGAAATCTGTGTGAAATGGAGATCTTCACTGGAACTGGCTCTTGGTTACCTGGGTCTGTGTCTGTGGTTGTGCTTGCCTCCTTCAGGTCAGATCCATATTAGAAGCAGCACTACCAGATTTAGCGATATTGAGAGGGTGTGCCTAGGTTTGGAAAAGGCCAATAGATGAACAAATGGTCCAAGATAATAGCATAAATGGTCTTATAATTTCAGATAATAAAACTAAGCTGGTTTTACTTCTATAGAATTCAAGTTGGAAGTTAAAGGATAGCATCTGCTTCCCAATATATATTTGTATATTATTTCCAGTATAGAAATGATACACAATGAATTATAAACAAGAATAATAATCTGGGAGGAATGTGTTGCATATGGTTTATTTTAGCCACGTAAATCAGTCTTAACCCGAAAGTTTGAGCAGAACCTTTCTGATAGCAGTTAGATCCACAGAGATTAAGCACTCAAAAATAAAACATCCCAAAGATTAAGATGAGTGCTTAGATTTCTTACCTATTTAGTATTCACAGGACCATGAATAAGCACTGCCAAGCTAGCTTCTAGATGTACAGATTTTATTATTTGGGAGAACAAATCCTCATCTGAAAGACAGGATCTTACATTTTCACATCCTTTTTCACAGCTTTTTGACATAATAGCTAAACTGAAAGATGAACTTAAGCTTGACAGGCACCCCGGATGTTGACATTAGCTTGGGGTACTGACTGCCTCAAGAAATATAAAGTACTTGTGCTAAGTGACTTATTTTTTAAATAAGGGCAAATATTTTTAGGTGATATTGAGAAGAATGAAATAGAATTGAAAAATAGAAATTACATTAGGATGCTCAAGTACTTTCTTCTTGCATATTAAACATGGATCTCAAATTGCAGCACTGAAATATTTCAAAACACAGAAATAATTTCCCTAAGGCTAGAAAAATACATTACCAACATCATTACATTAAAAACTTTCTGAGCCACTGAAATGTAAAATAGACCAATGTAGGGGTGGAAAGTAGCTTATTTATTTACTACAAGCTTCTCTGCTCATAATACTTGGACAATCCCACAGCATAATTGTTCCATGAAGATTTCAGCAGAGCAATAGATAAGCTAGAGGCAGTAATGGCAGACTCACACACAAGGGTTTTTATCCATTCTGTTCCCCCAGGGATCTCCATGACCACCCCCTGGAAGGCTGCTACCACACAGAGTTTACCCAACAAACTGACACAGTGCCTGGTTGACATACGTTGTACTGCTCGTGGATGCAAAACCTCCCTGACTCTGAATTCAGGGCTCTTATACCTCAATGTAAATATTTGCCAATGTGTTTTCTCATGATATATTGAGATTTTAAGCATAACTTTGTGAGTTGTTCCTAGAAACTCAAGCAAGATTTTGTTTCCAGTTGTAATATGAGAAAGCTTGCCATAGTGCCAAGAAGTTTCTTTTCTCCATCTGTAAGAGACCAAAACATCCATTTGATTTCCTTGAATAAATGTCAGCAGATGAAAACTTTAAACACAGAATAATCCGTTGTAAACTCAATATTTATTTTAAAGCAGTTCTCAATTTGTTCAGACTCAGTAAGCACCCAAGTTCCTTAACAGGGGTCACCATTTTCAAAACATTTTTTATTCATTTAGAAGATGAATATTGAACCTTACTTTTGTTCTCATAATATGGAATCATAGTAGAAATCAACTGTTTGCTCATTAGTGTTTCAAGAACAAAAAAGAGGTTAAATAGAAAGCTGGTTTCTCAATGGTGTGCTTTTTATTTGTGGTGTTTGTAGCACAAGACCTTGTAAACTCAACTTTAAGTCCTCTTGATGTTTGACACTACACAGATACATGGCTTTTATTCTTTCTTTTCACAACCTATCATTTGCCTGTTACCCTGCTGCTGCGTTATCTCTCTTACTCCTGAAAAACTAAAGATAAATTTGGGGCTAATTTTCAGTAATGATTTGCAGAACTCCCTTCCCTTTATTACAGGATAGGAGCTTGTTTTTATCTAATTCTTATTGCATTTCATTTCTTTAAAATCTCGTATACTTGACTGCAATACTTTTATGCCTGCATATTTCAGCTCTCTTTGATGATCTTCCTTATATTTAACTCCAGTGCTTTTCAAATTCAGTGCACTAATTGGCTTTTCACAGCCAGACTTTTTAAGTCTGCCCGATAGATCTTATTGCATTAAAGCCATTTTCTACCCTTGTTTCCTTTCCCACTGATCAACTCAGTATTTTTTTTTGCCTTTCTACTAGTCCTCTGCTCTCCTTTTCCTGTCAGAAATGCATTCAGGTATAGATCAAAACTGCTTCAAATTAACATCTAGCCCAACTCTGCTTCTGTTCTATTAAAGCTTATTTAAACACTAATTGGCCAAACCATTTAGCTTCTCTAAGTTTTCTCTCTTGGCTCCTCTGCAGCTGCGCAGATTTACAGCATCACTTTGAGGCTGTGGCCTGAAACTGGAATTTGAACAGACATGGAGTCATCCATTGCTTACCATGTGATGGCTGTTGGTGCCTGTGGTGTCACACAGATCACTTGTCACAGGAGAAAAGGTTTGCATCTGAAATAAATCAGCTGCTGGTCTACAAGCAGGTTACTCAAAGTTTCAGATGCGATTGTCTGCGAGGGAGAGGTTTTGTCCCTTTAATGGGGTTTGTTTGCAGTGTGGGCCTTTGAGCTTTAGGGCTCGCTGAGCCTTCTCTGCACAAGGCAGAGCCCTGTCTGGGTGTGTGCAGGCAGTAATCCATTACACACTGCCTCCTCACACATCTTTACTGAGCAGATTCCCCTGCAGTCCAAAGCAAACATTTCACAGCAGGAAACTGCTGCTAAAAGAGAAAGAAAATACTAATGGTGTATAAATAAGTGCCTATCCTCTCATGACAATAACAACATTGAAAGCATCTATATTTCAAGCAGTATTTACTTTTCCCATCTTGACTTTTATCAACCTTTTCCACTTAAACCTCTTTAAAAAAAAAATAAATAAATCCCAAATCCCTTATGATGAAAGCAATACCTCTTTTTTGAAAACTCATCTCCCCTTTGTTCACCCGAGTCCCATAGAGATAATTTTCCCTTGGCAAGGGGGCAGATGAGAAATAGTGATAGTAAAAGAGGACATATGTGCCAAATGAAATTCTTCTGGGATAGCTGGCGGTAATCTTAACTATAAAACTGCTACTGGTCGATGGCTGTTGATGGCATAAGCCAGGAGAGCATCTGCCACCAGCTCAGCAGGGATACTGGCCACCTGGTTGCTTCTGGACATGGCCAAAGTGATGGTCTGGCCATGAGGAGCATCCTGCTGTAGAGAGCATCCATGCCACTGTCCCATCGTGGCCCTGTGGCTCTGTGCCACATAGACAGAATGGAAAGCACACACTTCATTTCAAAATACGTGTTGAAGAGCTTAACACTCACTTTATTCCTTCTTTACTTTTTACCCATCATTCAAAAAACAATCAGGATAAACTTCTGGGGAAGAAAATCTAGAAAAGCTGTGAAGAGAAAATTCAGTAAAGCAAAACTTCATACTTTGTTCTAGAAGGAAAATGGAATAAATGAAAGAAAAATAGAAAAGGAAAGAAAGAAACAAGATTTATTAGTATTGCATAAAGAGACTAGAAAAGCTGTAAGAGTCAATAAGCTCTCAGAGCTGAACCATACTTCTTCAGGCCTTTAATCAGAATTGAAGCAAGTAGCTTCTGAGGAAAACTGTAATAGATAAGTTCAGGGAGGCTAAGTGAGACTGTGGAAAAGTGAAACACTAGGATTCATCCTTGGAGTGTCAGAATCCTAAAGTGTAACTGCAACTTTTCTCTCCACTTTTTGAAATTGTTCCAATATTTGATGCTGGCTGACAGCAAAGCAGAGAATCACTAGAGACTGGGAAGGGGAGAGGAAAGAGGGAAAGGGAATCTGCTGTACAGAGGTCAGTGCTCCTTCACTGGCGATTTAGAGAAGATAATTTTGACACGGTACAATTGTAAAGTACAACTAAACTGATTTCATGGCAAAACGATCCATGTGCTCATAGAATGAGAGGGAAGTCCAAAATCTTATGGGTAAACTGCTATCTATTTCTTCTCTCAGTATAAATATCTACTTCAACAGAGAATTTGGACAGTGCTCTCAGACACAGGGTTTGCATTTTGGGTATTCCTATGTGGAGCCAGGAGTTGGACTCAGTGATCCGTGGTGGCTCCTTCCAACTCGGGATATTCTGTGATTCTGTGGCTCCAGTGAACAAGTGGTTAATTCAGCCAAAAACAGACTGGAAAAAGAAAATGGCAACAGGAAGCTAAACCACTCTGATGGGACAAGGAATGCCATGGATTGAAATGGAAGAGCAGAAGAAGGGAGTGTTGGGCAGTGGCATGAGTGTTGAATATGGTGAATATGGGAAGGGTAACTCATGTGGGGGGCACAGAAATGGCATAGCTCAGGTTCTGGACATGGAATGTTGGCACTGGTCCTTCCTCTGCACTCCTGCTGTTTCTCACTCAGTACTATCCTGTGGATTTTGTCCTCCCTTGCAGTTTAGAAGATAAAACTAAAGAAGATAGGAGGAAGAAAAATAATTTTGCAAACTAGAGAGAATTGTTTTTGTACCTCATCTGAAAATCTTTGAAGAGTAACCAGGGAGTAGAAAGCATTTTGTTGTTGCTGTTCTTTGAAATGCCTTGTTCATGTGCCATCACACCCTCTCCAAAACCACACGCATGTCTTCCTCCCCAAGACCTGCACTCATCTCTGCTCCCAGCTCCAATTCCTGCTCAGGGCAATCCTGCTGGCTGCAGGCACCCAGCCCAGCTCTGGGCTTAGGTGGCTACAACCAAGGCAAAGCTACTGTCCCCATGGAGTTAGTCATGGATTTACTGATGGATTTGCTGGGGTTTGCAGCTCATACTCAGCATGCAACCAATCCTGGTACTGAAAATGCCTTCGACGGGGAAAGATTTTCATCATAGCTGGCAGTCCCCAGAACGGGGTTTGCAGATGAGGGGGAGGAAGATGGAATCCGCTTCTGTTGTCTCTCTCTGCTTTCTGTGTGAGTAATTAAAGATCAACATTGCTTAAATTGCACAGCAGCACATCTGAAGGGCTGCACAGCCGAGCAGCCAGTGCAGCAGAGCTGCTCATTTAGCTCTGGCTGGCTCCAGATGGTGCAGACTCCAGCCTGTGACTTCAGTGGGGCTAATGGGATTAAAGAGCAAAAAACTTTCTCCGCTGAAGTAAAGAGAAATGACAGGGTGAATAATACACAGCTTTTAAGGCACCATTTGAGATGGTTCAGCCGCCAGAAATGTTGCCCCCATTGTCTGAAGTCAGAATCTTTTCCCCTTAAATTAAAATGACTGTTGATTTATGCATTCAAGACAAAAGCCAAAAATGAGTTATGTGGTTTTAAAAAGTAATCACTTAAAAATATCTAAGAAACATAAATGTAACTCCTTGCTTAAAATAGGCAAAATATAATATGCTCAGTAACAATATTTTCTAATTTAACGATCAGTATGCAATTACAAAGCAAGCTGTGTTTTCCACGGCATGTTCCATCAATTTAAATGCAATATGACATATGAAACACTCTCAGGAACGTTATTCCACTACATTTATTTGGTTTGCCTTTATGTATTCACCACAGCATGCACACAATTGTTATTGCAATTTCTTGGAAACCTTTACGCCTTGCATTCTTTGCTACTTTATCCAACACTGAAAGCAAGGTAGTCTGAATGACAAATCTAGAGATCTAAAAAGTGTTGGGAAACTTGTCTTTAATTCTAATGGGCTTGGATTTTGCCAGGCACTCTGCTGTGGACAAGAAAATGCTCTGCTCACTGTATCTTCTTCTGGAAAAACTGCAGTTTTACTAAAGTAAGACAAGGAAATGTCTATATGTCAGATCAAATAATTGAAACCAGAACTACAGACACAATTGGTCTGAGTTAACTTTCAATGACATGAAAAAAATGCATTTTTAAAAGATGAAGTCTACAAAATGTCACTGGTTTCCCTTTTCAGCCGTTTTCTGTCCCCAGAACAGTGTTACCTTTTGGGGAAAGAAACTGAAGTAAGAAACCATTTGTAGCAATCCAAATTTTTCTTTTTAGCCCCAAAAGGACTAGGCCCACCTCAGAATACAAGGATTTGCCATTTATCATATTAAAACTTAATTTTTTATTCTTCAGGCTCTTTGTATCATTCTGTTTTTGACTTTCATGGAGGGAGAATGCTCAGACGCTGTTCTGCTACCTCAACATTACCCAGAGGCAGGAGTGGATGGAGTTCTGTCAAATGCCCTGCTCAGCCCAGATCTTCTGTTGAATAAATTTGCTAAAAGTAATTATTTCCAAACTAAGTAAAAATTGCAAAAAATCATTGAAAAGTCTTTAAAAAACTTTTTAAAAAACCATCTTCTGTTACAAGAGATAGAAAACGAGACCCACTTTTACTCTGTGAAATAAAAAGGCAAGGCCCAGAGTAAGATTCCAACATTTTAATTTTTAACAGTGTAAGAAGTGCTTACAAAGCAGTGGTGACTGTTGTAACTCACATGCCATTTGCTGCAGGATAGACCCTGCCCTCACCGACATCCTCATATGCCTGCTGTGGGCTTCCAGTGAAATTCTTTCTAATGATTCCAGTTCCTAGAGATGGATATTTCAAAAGGCTGGTTGCATGACAAAAGAAACTGAAACTTAAATACAACCTTTGTGATGTGTTTTTATTTGTGAAAGCACTATGTCCTTTTATACCTGCTTCATTTTTTCTTAACAGCCTTTTCTGTGTGTGTGAAAATCAAATTAAAGTAGCAACGTGTTTACCATACTGAACACCAACGACGATGGCACTTTTTTCTTTTAGGAAATGGATACTTTTGAAGTCAATAGTGCGTGTTAGCAACAGCATTGTAAATATTTGTTACTTCAAGCAATAGCTGCTCTGTTTAATTGGTGAAAATAGAAGACAGCTTTAAAATTTTGTGAAGTCAGTGCTATTCACAGAATCACAGAATGGCCAGGGTTGGAAGGGACCTCAAGGATCACGAATCTCCAACCCCCCTGCCACATGTAGGGCCACCAATCTCCTCATTTAATACCAGACCAGGCTGCCCAGGGCCCCATCCAACCTGGCCTTGAACACCTCCAGCGATGGACGGAGCATCCACAACCTCTCTGGGCAGCTGTTCCAGCACCTCACCACTCTGTAAAGAATTTCCCCCTGACATCCAACCTAAACCTCCCCTCTCTCAACTTAAAACCATTTCCCCTTGTCCTGCAGTTATCTACCCTTTCAAAGAGTTGATTCCCCTCCTGTTTGTAGGCTCCCTTTAGGTACTGAAAGGCTGCAATGAGGTCACCCCGCAGCCTTCTTTTCTCCAGGCTGAACAAGCCCAGCTCCTTCAGCCTGTCCTCATAGGGGAGGTGCTCCAGTCCCCTGATCATCTTTCTGGCCCTCCTCTGGACCGTCTCCAACAGCTCCCTGTCTTTCTTGTACTGGGGGCTCCACACTTGGACGCAGTTCTCCAGATGGGGCCTCACAAGAGCAGAGTAGAGGGGAACAATCACCTCCCTGTTCCTGCTGGCCACCCCTCTTTTGATGGAGCCCAGGATACCATTTGCCTTCCGAGCCACAAGGGCACACTGCTGGCTCATGTTAAGGTTTTCATCCATCAAGATCCCCAGGTCCTTCTCCACAGGGCTGCTCTCAAGGACTGCTCCTTCCAGTCTGTGTGGATGCCTAGGATTCCTCCGGCCCAAGTGCAAAACTCTGCACTTTGCCGTGTTGAACCTCATCAGGTTCACCCAGGCCCACCTTTCTAGCCTCTCGAGGTCCCTCTGAATGGCATCCCTTCCTTCAACTGTGTCAACCGCACCACTCAGCTTGGTGTCGTCAGCAAACTTGCTGAGGGTGCACTCGATTCCGTCATCGATGTCATTGATAAAGATGTTACAGAGCACATTGCTCTATTGCTGCGTTAGGGTAGTGCAGTCATCCTTCAGTTTGTAGCATTGGGGTTTAGCAGTTTCTTTCCCAGCCTGAAAGCTAGTATTTTTGAAAGGGAACATAAGTAGTATTGTAAGTTAAATAAAATTAATTCCAGTATATTTTCTCAGTAAACACAAAGGTGAAGACACCCAGTATAAAAAGACCATTTGATCCATGAATGAATGAATGAATGAATGAATAAATGAATAACAAAATCAGGATGGAAGATACTTGTTTTCCAAACTCGTCTCTCCAGGTTTAGCTCATGCTGCAGTGGGATAAGTGGGCCCCTTCTGCACCCAGGTGGCAGCTCAATTGTTGGCAAAGGGGAAGCTAGGAATGAGTTGTTAGCCCTGATTCCCAACACCTGGTACAAAGACCATTTAAGGAGCCAGAGAAGCTTGTGGGTGTCTGAAAAGAACAGGATGATCTTCATGATTGGTTTGAACGAGGTTAGTAATGGTCTTATTTACAAGTACCTTTGTTTTGTTGATGAGGGAAAAAAGCCCAAAGCAATGTCTCTGATGTTGCTTAGGAGTTGGTGTGGTGCTGCTGCCCCCCTGGGACAGATGTGAGTGGGTTGTGGATTTCTGTTCCCTGCTGTGTTGGTTGCACTGTATGTTATGACTATTGGCTGCTCTTGGGTCATGGGTAGAACAGGGATCAGGCTGTGGAGCTCTAGTTCAGCTTCAGGCTCTGTGAAATAAGTTCCCTCTGGATGTTTCATAGTTGAATTTGTTATCTTAAGTAAGAAGGAAAACTGGAAGTATTAAGCTGCTGCTGGCATCTTTCTGGAAGGAAGAACAGGTAGGGAGGGATCTGAATTTGGGCTGTATGATTAGTTCACATGTAATACAAATCATCCCAGCCAGAAATCAGCTCTTCTCCTGCAGAGCAGTCCTCTCCTAGCACACTGTAGTGCATGTCTGCCATATGGTGGGTAAGGGATGCTTCATTTTAAGCTCTTTCTTGGTCTAGCAAGCTCCATGACCTTTCAGTGAGCATTTGCACTCAGCACAGCAGATGACATTGTCTATTCTAATAGCTCTAAAACATGTTGCTCAGTTTATGGTAGATTTCCACAGTACTCAGCACTGCTGAACCAAGAGTGAACACAGATGCAATACGCACAGTGCACAAAAATAAGGTAACTTTATAATACATTATGATAGGAAGAGGCATAATACTTGCAGATAAGCAACCACTGGATGTGGTTGGTTAAAAGGCAGACGACTGTGCTCCAGACATTCACGTAGAAGGAGCAGTCAGATCGATATCAATCTCTGCAGCCTGCTGCTCTTACAAAGGATCACAAGTGCATCTTGTTCCGCTGTGTTTGTGCCCACAGGAGAAATCTAAGTGGGCTGGATGATACTGTTGCCTCTGGGATGTTGCAACAGAGACGCAGAGAGCCGCTAAGACATGAGGCTAGTGAAAGTGGGAATTAGTGATCTCTGGTATTTTCTGTAATGAATTAAATTAAGGATGAAGAAAAGAGTAGAGAAGAAAAAGTGTTTCTAATGCTGATTATATTAACATAGTAGTGCTAATAATATTGTTGAGGTGTGCATTGTCTCCTTTTGAAAGATAAGCTACTGTTTGTGGTAGGAGTTGGCAGATTTCAGGGCTGTATGTCAGTAACTGGGAAGGAAGATTTTTGTGATCTCAGTAGGAGGCTCTAGCACAAAATGGCTGTACATCTGTGCTGGAACACTGCAAACCAAAGCTCCTTTGTCTGGTACAACTGGAGTAATACATTTCTAGGGAGCTTTAATGGAATGAGTACTCCTCAGTGTAGTGTACAGGCACTAAATTAAGAATATTGGAAGAAAGAGAATTAAGCTAGTCCAAGCTGTCATTCCCAAATCATTAAATCTATGTTCTGAGATTCCTTCTGGGGAGCTTTATACTGTCTTTGCTTTATTTTCTCATTTCCCTAAATATATTAGTATCTCACGGGGAAGTATCTGCACTCACTTCCTTTATCCCTTTTCTGGGCCAGCTAATTCTATTGGTGCATGGCAGAAAGCAGCTGTAACCCCTGTGAGGGAGCAGTCTGGCTCCTGCAAGCTCACTGCAGGCACATCTGGACCACAGCTGTTCCACAGCTTCAGCTTCTTCCCTGGGGAAGAAGTACAGGGAGGTGAGCACTGGAGTCATGCCCTGTGGGAGAAAACAAAGCCCTAGCGTGTTGTCTGTAATGATGTTTAACACTGTCTGAGCCTTGTTCAAGTCCACATGAATTTACAGAGCTGAGTGAGGTTAGCTGTGGATATTCTCCACAGCAGCTGATGAAATTGAGATATTCCACAGGTGCTGACTGGCTCGTAAAATGGGGCTCAGTGATCCTGCATTTACTCTCTTCATCTGTGTCATTGCTCTGGCTTGTATGAGCGCGCACAAATGCTACCATGAGGAAGAGTGGTCCTAGAGCATTATCTGCATTCAGATGCATGAGAAGAGGAGATTCAAAGATGATTTTGCAGTGAAAGAACCTTGACTTGGCCAGCTTATGTCTGTACATCAGTATCTTGGGCATTGAATGGTTCCAAAGCGTGCTGGAAATAAATAGCTATGGTTTGATAATTGATGGCTTCAAATTAGAAATATTTGATTGTGAATGCTGCTTGGGTTGTGGGTAGTTTTTTTTGCTCATTAAGCGTGTAGGTATTCAGCAGTTAACTAGAGTAAGGTGCTGAAGACAACCTGGAGGAAAGGATTTTAGTTGGAGTTGGCCTTAAAGTTCTTACAAGGTGTACAGAATGCATGAAAACAGAGACAAGCTTTAAATATTTTTTTGGTTTCCTGTGAATATAAAGAAAGATGGTCTTATTTATTTGATGGACTACATGTGTACGAGGTTAAAGTTAATCCAAGAGTAAGTGCTTTTTCATATACTGTCTTTATGTATATATCTTTTAGAATAACTATAGTCTATTTATTCTAGGCCTGGCTCAGTGTTTAGGGCAAATTATGAAGGATCTATCTATAGACTTCTTGACTTGTCTTTTTCATACTCAATCTTTTACAGCAAATACTTTAAAAAGTGCTATTTTTCTATGTAATGTCTTGACTGTAAGTGCAACACAATGAATTTACTTCAGCCCACAGACCTGGTATTTCTTACAGCCCTGATGTCCCCCTTGGCAATGTCTGTATTCCAGCACTAATCGACTTTTATGTAATTTTTTTGCAGAAAACTTTCATTGTTCATAGGCTAGTAGAGCCAGGGCAGTGGCATCAACTCTTTTATTGGATACGTTTTATATTTTATTCACTGTTTAATGGTTTTTTTTTGCGTTGTTATGGATTTACCATCTACTTCTTAGAAAACTCTAGTCATGGAAAAACACTGGGAGAATGAATTCGTTCATTTCCTTGGTGAGTGTGTGTTATTTTGCTGTTTCAAGTTAGAGGTTTAGAGTATGTCTTTGGCACTGCAGAATTCACAGAGGTTTAACATTTAATAACTTTTGGAATTATTATAAATGTTGCCTGTGATTCAGCCCTACATGAAAATAATTTTCAGGGATGTTCTTTAGATTGTATTTCAGTCATGTAGGAATGCTTGAATGGTTTCCTATTTTTTATTATTATTTTTAGCCACCATGTTTGACACAGAGTTAATAAAATCAATATGTATTAAGGCATATTCCATAATGTTAAATTAAAATGAAACAAGTTGGGCTGCTATTTAGATCTCAGTGAATTACATCAAAAAGACATAGACCCATTAAAAAATACTATGAATAGCATACGTGTCTATGTAGTCCCAAATTGTAAATAAGTGTTGAGGGCTGAAATATGTTCAGTCTGCAATATTTATTCAGGCATACCTTTAAGGCATGGGTGGCCAACCTCTTGGCTTGCCTGGCTGGCACTGAGTGAAGAGCAAATGTCTTAGGCTGCATGTAGGTAGGTTGTTCTGAAGGTGATGCCTCCTATTTATTTTCATGGAAATTACAACAGATGAAAAGAGAGTAATAACAATTAAGACCAAATTCTCAGCTACAGAACACACTGGTTGCAGTTCTTAATGAGTTCTCAATGTGTCCATCAGGTTTTTCTGATGAAACTTTACTCTTCCCATGCTTGATCTTTGACAATAATTGTTCACAAATGTACATACTATCAAAAAATGATGGCATGAAGAAGATGTGACTAGAGCAAGAGATGTTTATCTGGTAAGATGGGTCTTACTGAAATCTGGTAAAGAGATGAGATAGAAAGCTTGAGTTGAATGTCTGATTGCAACTTGGTATATTCCATTTGAAAATCTGCAGGTTATGTATTTATGTTGGCTGAAAAAGGAGTTGCAAATAAACAAAACTGGTGGTTTTTTTGCAAACTTTGAAACCTATTCTCAAGGCTGCCTATTTTTCCACTGTTCACAGGACTGTGCTTAGGCAAGGCATCAAAAGACATACAGTTTGCCATAATTTCAGATAGCACTGCACTGTGCCCTCATTTCAGCCCAGACAGTGCCAACTGCACAATGATGTTTGGTTCACATTGAGTGATGTGTGTGTGTCCAGAGGTGAGCTGCCATATGGGCTGGGTCGTGTGCAGCCTACAGGTCATGTGTTGGACGTACCTGTTATAAAGGTTTGGGGAAAAAGCTTATTCACTTCAATTAAATCTGGAAACAAAAAAAAACATCCTTCTAACCTCAGTGGAGATCCTGCCTTTGCAATGTAAGGTGTATGTGGGTTTAAAGACAATTCAGCTCTGGAATACTAGACGTATTTCTAAATAATTCCCTGCAGTCTCCAATGGTGAAAAGCAAAGCAAATGTGCTACTTACAGCTGTTCTGTCTTCCCAAGGGACACAGTACAAGAAAAACTGTAGAATTAGACAGAATTATAACAATCTACTATATATATATATATATATATATATATATATATATAGTGAAATAGAATTTGTTTTAAAAAAGCCTCTTGAAATCTGTTTAGTTGTTTATTTGGTGTTTGTTAATTCCTAGTGAAAGGTAACTTGCAATCAAATTGTTTTCCACCAAATGTATAACTATATAAAAAGAAACCTGATCTTGGGATGTTTGTTGTAATCAGTGAGTGTCCTTTTAGGAAAAAGGAAATGAAAATGTAATGGCAAAATACATAACCTAAAGTCTGTAGAAAATGTGGGGTGATTTGTGTATGAACATTGAGATCGTAATGAATCCAGTTCCTGTGGTCATAGGTTTTTATGGCAGCTGATGGATAACTGCTGCCAATTAACTGCACTTCAGGATTTGTCTGCTGCTTGTGAATGGCTCCTGGAGAATTGAAAACCACTTCCAAAGAATCTCATCCTTCATGAGAGTGTCAGCTATCCAAATGACTGTGTTTACCAGCCATGGCCTTGGCTCAGGCAGGATTTGCTTGTTGAAGCTTGAGTTTGATTATATTCCAAATGATTGCTCTTGCTTACAGATTGATCAGTTCTGCTGCAGAGCCTGATGAGTTTAGGGGACTTGGTCCCTGGAAAAGAATGGTGGAAAGAGATGCTTATGCAAATAAGACTACCATCTGTGCTTACATTAGCTGGGAAGAAAAATACCCTATGAAGGCTATTAATGTTTCAAATCACTGACTGAAATTAAAAGGATAAATTATTTTATAACAGCATATCCATGCTATGGTATAATTATCTTTTCTTTGATTAAAGACAATGGAAAACTTATGTATTAAAATAAACAAAAGATTCTCAAACCAAACAATTTTGGTAACCAACCAAAAAAACACACCTATATCTGGTTTACAAAATATTCAAGCCATGCTCTACCATTCATAGCCAAACCATAGACTTTGGGGTACTTAGTAGTTCTGTGTGGTTTCTCTGTGCTTTATTTGGGATACTGATAAATTGGTAAAAAACAAATAACAAAAAAAACCCAGCATTTAAAAAGTTTGCTATAAATGACTCAAATGGACTTCAATGACTTATACACCTTTGTGATTCTGGAGATGCAAGTAGGCAATGCTTCTGTTGACTTTGGGATAGTATATTCTCTGTATCTGTAGAACAAAGTACAATGGTGTGGCTGTTTTGCCACCTGGGTGACCTTGTTGAATCCTGAAATCTGATTTGAAACTCCTTGCTAAGGAGGGGAGACGTACTTTGTCTCCTTTCTCTGTATTGAATTCACTGATCAAAAAGCTTTTTCTCCTTTTTTTTTTTAAGCTAACCAACTTGGCATTTTTATGTATTAATACACTGGATATTGTTAGATATTACTTTGCCTTTAATCTTTCAAATTGTCATTAAGTGGATGAATGACAAGCTTCTGAACGTGAAACAAATGAGCTTTCTCTTAAATTAATTACCAGGAGCCTACATAAACATTGAAAACAAATTTAATAAAGAAGGTGCTCCAGATGGTTGAAGGTAGACTTGCACATTCAGACTATTCCTCATTGTAATTGCAATACCATGCACAGATTTATGCTGTTGCTTTGGGGAATTCACAGATGAGATGTACTACACTCTGCTAGGAGACATAATATTCACAGGGTTTTAGTGTCACGGAAAATTATAATGTCTATTGAAGAAAAATAATTGCTGACAGTTTTGAGCTGTCTTCAGTGTGCGATACATTTGTGCTGCCCTGTAGATCCTTGTTTCAAGACATCATTGAAATGCATACAAGTAGAAACATATTGCTCTAGTCTCCATGGCATTTATGTATAATTGTTTAAGTGACTTCCTTTGTCTATACAGGTGCGTAGTTGGCAATGCGACCCTTCCAAAGGTTCAATTTAAATGCAGATCTAGCAAGATTTACTAGATTGTACGGTTTAGGTCCCAAACAAAACAAAGTGGGGAGTGATGCAATTAACATGCTTCACTGCATCTTCTCTGCTTTCAGATGGCAGAAATAGGTCCTCTCTTCCTGCAGGAGAAGTAGCTCTGTGCTGCTGCTCTAATCTGGGAGCAAAGGAAGAGCTATAGCTATATCTTGGGACTACGATCCTTATCTTATCCTCATTTTGTCCTTGTTCTCTTGCTGGGAAAGTCCACCAGGCATGGTTGTTAACTTGTCCATATGATATTCAAAATTTCAAACATCCTCTTCCAACTGACTTAAAACAGCAATCAAATAACATCATCATTGCAAAGGACTCCATCTTTTGAGTATGATGGGCTTTTGTACTACAGACTGGCTCACAGCATTCAACGTGCTGTCTGAGCTTAAGACATCCATATACAGAGGTGTTCAGAATAGCTGCTAGAAGATGACTGAATTTTTTTTCCGCACCTGTAAATGGCTTACTAAAATTTGTATGGGTGTACAATACCTTCTCAGAGAAACAAAGGAATTCTGTAAATTCAGTCAGGTAGGTGATTTTTGTAAGTGTGCTTCGGAGGCATGCATAGACTCTTAATCTGTTTACTTCTATGTTTGCCTCATTTGTTCTTTGTGCTTGACATGGTATTGCACACCATTTGTTTTCTCTGTGTGGTGACATGGCATTGCATACAGAGTCATCTATCAGACTTCTGGCTGCAGCCTTGGAGAAGTACTACAGTGACCTGCAAAGCATGTCTGGTGAGTGAAGGTCAGCTTATAAGTCATAGAAATTGAGAGGTCTTCAGCATTGGAGGTGTTGTGGTGATTGAGGTTTTTAAAAGATAATTAAGCAGGTAGACAAGGAAGTATGACTGTAGTAAGTAACTTAATTAGTTCTGTCTGCTGTTCTTGATGTTTTTGCACGTGTGAAGGACATGTTCCTGGTCTTTCCTCACTCTGATTTGATTGTATTGGCTTGGGTACCAAGAAAGTCAGTATTCCACTGCATAGCTTCATCACAGTGTGGAAAGACTGAGTATGAAATTCATTTTTGCAGCAGATGCTGTTGTGCACAAAATGATGGGAGAAGAGCCTAGGCAGTGCATCCTGGGATTTGCAGAGCCCTCCATGGGTTCAGAAACATAAGATTTTGGTCCAGCTGCGTTGGGAAGGGATGAAAGTATTCAAGGGTGGGAGATGGCAAAGGTGTGATGACTGGTTGGACTAGAAAGCTGTCCAGTTCAGTGAACTGAAATCCTTATGGTATGATTATGTATATATTCTTCTCTAACTAAAGCAGGAGTCATGGTACACAGAGTCTAGACCATGGAGAAATTCTTTCCAGTATCAGTGTAGAGACTGGGGAATGTATCATGGGAATATTTTCAACACGAATTCCACAAAAGAATGAATGTGGATTACAGGAATAAAACTACTCAGTCTCCTCTTGTCACCTGCTCTAATCCATCACAGCTCTGGGATATTCATATGTATAAGCAATTCCTGAACCAAAACAATCAGCATTGCTTTCAATCCCTATTTTACAAGCATATGTGCCTAGTTTTGGGGAAAAAATACAACAAAAGGTCTGAAAAGTATTATAGGTTTACTTACTGCCTTATTTAAGCAGCTCACTTGTGAGATGAGAGCATTTTACAGCTGAAAATTGATTTCTAGACAAAACAGGGATCAAAGAGGTAAAAATTGGAACTCAAACCATGCTTTCTTCAGATGGCTGTACAGAGTGAAGGCTTAGCAGCAGGTTGAGCTGTGGTTTGATGATATGATAAACCTGGCTTTTGAGTCAGTGATGGAGGATCAAGAATGCTGCGACTGTATGGCAGAAAGCTCTGATCAGAGAGAAATCTCTACGAAGGTTGAAATCTTGTTTAAAGAAGCATTCATGGATTAGATTTGCAGCAGGAAGGCTTTATACCATGTCAGAAGCTTTTGTCACTGGGCATAAAACAATAGAAATTAGCATAAGATTGATACTGTGCACTCTAGTTAACCAGTGGTGTGATTAAGTGCCTGTGTTTGTGCAGTTAGTGACTCAGTAGTGCACTGGATGTGGTATTATTCTCTATGGATGAGTGTCCTAAATCCAAATTCTGATTCTTTTGTGATGCCACTAAGGCATTGTTTGCTATTTTTGGTGGGAGCAGTCCCATCTGGACTGGAAGTGCATGTTACATTGAAGCATTAAATGTAACTTTGAGAAACGAAGTGATTGGTTCTTTATTAAATGACACCTATAATTGCCAGAGAGGCAATGACCTTAGTATATTATGATAACAAACTCAAATCTTAGGATTGAAAAGTTATAGGGAGCACCCAATAGTACTTTATCACAGAGTTGGACACTCGTTCCTGGTCACTACAACTTCAGTTTAGGGTTTTTTGACATTGGGTCAGCTCAGGTGGAATTACAAAGCAGTCATAATTCTAATTTGTATTTTTGAAACAGAAATATAATACTTTATTGTAAAGGTTGCACTTGAGTAATGAGTTGAAACTCAACTGATTTCATTTAAAGGCAACTAAAGGAAAATGATGTACTTCTGTCAAGAATAACAGAATGCTTTGGCATAATTTGCCCTTGCATAAGTCTTGTTTGGAGAGTGATTGCAATTAGTTTGTGCTATTCAAAGTGCTAACCAGAAGTCAGTGTGCTTCAGGGAAATAAGTCCAATGTTTATTACTTCAGTTCAGAGTGATAGCCTGCCTTAGCAAACTGCAGCATGCTAAATAGTTTCTGATGAAATGAAAACACATTTTATTACTTCTGAAGGTCATATCATGTATTTGTAATACGTATAATAAACAGTCATAAAATGCAAATTCACTTCATTAAGCAGAATTTCCTATAACTTTTTTTTAGCTTGGCTTTTGCTGAAAGCAGATCCCTTTTTAGAGTGAAAGTGTTCTTTTTGGATCATAAAGGGGAGGTTATGGGGGGCAAGGTGAGTTCAGAAAAGACATCGATTACTGCCTTCAGATGCAGAACCAAGAGCAAGAACTCTTTAAGGTAAGCAGCTGCAGATTGTTGACTTCAGTGTAATTTCCTTCTGTATGCGTCACTCAAATTTGATATGTAGGTGTGTTATAACACCAAGTATGTAGTGACTGGAATCATAATGTTTTCCTGGTTTTTCAGTGTGATTGCATTACTGAATCTTTCTACCTCTTTCTGATGGCTGTCAGGGGAGCAGCTTACTGTGATTGATGGCAGCTTTTCCTATTGCTGAGTCCTTTCGATTTCATATCCTTGGTGTGTCTATATCAGATATTATTATAAAAGATTCTTTGTGTTTTTTATACAGCTACTGCAAGAGGGAAGGACTAGAAGCATAAACACATCTGTAAGAAAGTAATATGTAGATTTCCAGACTGTGCAGTAATGTTTTTTGTCTGAGAAGAAAATACAATGGTTTAAGCAGGAAAAAAAAGCTGTTGGAGTTATAAGTTATGGCCTTGGAGGACTCAGCTGAGATGTCTGCCAGTGCAAATGGGCATTAAGAAAAATATCTGTCCCAAAGGATTTTAGATTTAGAACCGTGACAACCAAACTGTACTTCAGTCTGTGTGTGTGGGGGGGAAACTGGGCAACTTCAGGGGGGCTGGGATGTGCCAGTGACAGACTGATGAGCAGTATTGTCATGTGTGATGCCTTATTACACTTTGAGTCTTATTTAAAGGGAAGCACTTGGTGCAAACTAGGCACTTCCATGCGTTGCCCTGTGTATGAGTGCATTCCAAGCCCCGCCATGCACCTGCAGCTGCAGACCCTACATGTTTCATGTTAGGCTGTTTTCACCATGCCTTCCCACCAGCCCCATGCAGGAGGCTGTGTGAGGTCAGTCCAGCAGAGGATGGTCCAGTTCTGCTGAACAAAGTGGGGATGTAGAAACAAAGTAAAATGAAATGCAGCCTGGGATGTCTATGGAGTTGTAACAGACAGGGCTGCCCAACTGGTTGTGGCATCTGACAGAGCTTTAGAGCTGCAGCTCCTTAATGCTCTTTTGGAAGTCAGAATCTAAAAGGAAATGAGGAAATATCTGTGGTAAGAAACTGTTTCACAGGTGGCCTGACATACGGGGTGCAAATCTGACCCTTTCAAACCTGTCTGGCCTCTTGCCACAGGCTGTGGGAGTGCTGGGGCTCAGCCATGACCTGGCTGCAGTTATCAGCGAAGCAGGAGGGCTGTCAGTGCCTTGTGCTTGAACTTGTCATCTGCTCAGCTCTGAACTATCAGCCTTATAGAACCTGCTGTGCAAATAACACCTGGAGTGTGTTCAGCATGTATTCTCTTAGGCCTAGGATGTCAGGAGGGCAAGGCAGTACTCTGCCAGCTTGCAAAAGGAAAACTTGTGTAAAGAGAGCAGCCTGGAATGGAAGACTGAGCCTTGAGGTGGTCAGAAAGAGTAATCTGATTTTTTTGTTGACCTTGAATTCAATTACAGCTTTTTCCTTTGCTAAACTGTTAGCAAACAACGTACTTGTTAAAGAGGAGTGACTGAAATTCAGCTTTGTGCTGTGTTGTAGATAACATACAGTGAGGAGAGGTAAGATTCTGAATACATTTCGCTGGACGTTTAACACCTAATAATGATTTAACACCATGTGGATTAAATCACATAGGAAAATGATGTAGTGGTACAAATAAATAAGCTCTAAAGCACTACTCCAGTGATAATGCTGAGGGAATGTATTCTGGTACCTATGAAATGGCCTCAGACTTGCAAGCTACAGCAATTAAACTGACAATTGCACAGTGGATGGTAAAGATATTGCTAATGTGAGCCAAAACTGTCATTTCTGCAGAAGCTTAATGTATACTTTTTTGCTTACGTTTGTTGGTTTTGTGGTATTTTATTTTGTGGTCTCCATATTTCTAATGCTTTCCTACACAACCAGACTGCAACTTTTGATCTTTTAAGAGTAAAATAATTTGATTTTACCCACTCTTCCATGATGTTGATTGGCTAGATGGATCAGAAATAGTTGGAATAGGGCTGTTTTCCTCAGCTACTAATACGCATTGTGTGCAGAACAGTGTGGAACAGTCCTGGTAAAATAGCATAAGTTTTGATTTAGAAAAAAAAAATAGACTTTAGACATGTATGGCTTTACATCACATATCTCTTAGCTCTGAGTCCTGCTGAGAGGCTCCAAAGTGCTTATGGTGTGTTTGCTGAAGAATCTATCATCCTGAAAGATGACCTGATCCTGGAGGGACCAACAACTCTCCACTAAGGCCAAGTGATGGATGTCCTTAGCTATGAACTGCATGCCTTGTTTCACCAGAGGTGAGCAAATGTGTGAGCACTGCTGTGCTCTCAATAAACTAGCATGCTCTCAGGATATAATTGCAGATATGAGCTCATTCTATAGTAGAAAGTCTGGTGGCTGGAAAGGCTCTCCTTTGCTTTACTCCTGTAACTGCAATTAAGGCCACCTGTAGTGATTACGACAACTTCCTGCATTTAAATACGTCATGATTCAAGGTGTGTTTTATATACATGAGACCTTGTACTTATTTTACTCTGCTCTGCAGACCTTAGAAATCATATTTGTGAGATTTTGTTAAAGCCACAAGGCTGAATTTCTCATTCTTTAAAGATAACAGAGTTCTTATAAAATCTGGTTTAAATTGGGACTTATTTTGTTCCTTTATCTTACAATACAGCTATCATTGCATCTGTAATTAGACCTTTTGTGACCCATTATCTCTCAACACTCCTGAACACTGTATAAGAAAAGGAATCAAAACCACAACCTGGAGTGGTTGTATTCCTATAAGTGAAGATATCATCAAACTTAGATGACCTCATACATTTGTAGGATTTTTTTTTTCTGGGGCTCAATTCACACTGCATTTCCTTACTGCTCAAAGAAAAATGAAAATATCTAGCTTTTTTCTTTGCTTGAGTGAATTCTGGCTTGATGACCAAGAAGCACATGTATTCCTTCACAGATGGTAGTACTTAAGCACTGAGGTGTAACTGCCAGCATAAGTGTTCATCTGAATAATCCGCTCTAACTTTTCTATTTTATGAAGATAAAATACCCATATTAATTTATGCAGTTTCAATTAGTGTAAGTTACTGTCTCCTCCATTGCCAGTCAGCAAACTTTCAAATAATATCAGCACTCGAAATTAGCCCTAGCCAAGAACAGTGCACACTCTGTTATCTAACCAGACTGATTCCTTCCTTCCTATTTTTTTCCTGTTCCCTTTAAAATGAAATTCTGTGAAGTATTAAACACACAGGGCTTATTCACTTGTTTGTGTTGGATAAGTGAATTAGATGTTTGTGGAAAATGCCAGATGGGCTGCATGGGAGCCAGGAAGTCTCTGTCTCTCCATCGAGCAGCAACAGTGTTTACTTGCCAGATTGTGCTCTCGAAGTGCCCTAATCTGACCCATAGGTAAGAAGCTAATTTTGATATCCCTTCAATTCATTCTTTGTGACATGTGGATAATGCTACTGCTCAGCATGTGTGCTGAGATACTCCTCATCATCATCCATCCCTGGAGATCTAGAGGGCAGAGTACATTCATGACTGTTTTGGCTTCTGAAAACAAACAACCCAGAAAGGGGGGAAAGAAAAGCTTCCTTTTCAGCTATGTGTGGTTAAAAATGATGCATATGCCCCTCTGCCTGCTTTTTTCTATTAATAGTGCTTTTATTGTAAGTAACAAGATTAATTTCATAATTTCATTCTGCTGTAAGCAGATGTGGTTGGAAGGCAAAAATCCATACTAATTTAAGACAGATACTTCACCTTAGTAAAACCTTTCCAACCAAAGAATATTCTTAAGGATATGCTTGCTAAAATAACTATTCCTTGTATGCCATAAAAGGCCATAGACACAGCTGATTAAACTTATGCTAGTTTAACTTGTTCTGCAGTTGTCATCAATTGAGAGACCTTAATGAACATAGATAAGACTGAGAACAATGCTTTATTTTCAGGAGTAATATTTTTGTAAATATTTGCAGTTATTCATTTTGTTTTTTTCATTTTTTCTAGTCTGTTATGCGAAGCTTAGCAGAATAGATTCACTATTTTGTGTTGACATTTGTTAAATCAATCTTGAGAATGAGATGCCAGCAGGAACATTTCTCAGGCTTTGCTTTGTGGCGTTCATAGTATTTTTGAATTTATTTGAAGGAAAATAATTAATATGAATATTTGGGCAGGAAACAAAAGCTGCAAGGGAAACAAATTAGCAGGGGGAGACCAGAGAGGGAGTTTTTAGATAAACCTATGTATAATTGCAAGTTTAGTTTTGTCAGTTTCACAGTGTAAGGCTGAACAATCACAGTAAAGCATTAATCATTGCAAGTATTACAGTTCAAACCAAAATAAACTGCTTTTCTTTTTTGGAGTATGCTTTTTCCATCAGTAAGTCCTTATAAGCCAGCTATACCACTGATTACTAAAATATTCAAAGGGTTGGTTTATGTATGTGTAAAAAGCTCACTAAGTTTGCCACAAGTTCTTTGTTAACTCATATGAAGGTCTATTTTTATTTCTAGTCAGAAAATGTCAGTGTGTGTTATGGAAACATCTGAAATGAATGTGATTTTCCTACCTTATTTTCTTCCTTCATGTAAAAGTATAATACTTAAATCCAAATATTTTTTCTATCTAAAAAGGGTTTCAGTAAGTACCATCACCAAAGCATGAAATGTTCATGTTTTTATCAAAGCCAGATTCTAGTCTTTGATTGGTAGTTCTTACTAAAACTGATTTATTTTTGGTACAAATAAATCAAATAGGCTTCTCTAGGAGATTTTTTCTAATAGTAAAAAAGTTAATTGGATTTTTTGTGAAGGAAAAAAATGGCTTTTTTCTCACCTTTTAGTGTCTTAAACTTCCTGTATGCACTGTACTTGTAGTCGGGCTGGGATGTAGATTTCCCTACCACATTGCTGCAATTACTGCAGTGCCTAAATTGGGGCAATGTGTGATGGCTATATCAACCACTTGACAGACAGGGAGCTGCTGGTAAAATTCTGATTGCAATATCCCTTCCCCAAACTGGTGCTCTAAACACCCCAAGAAAATGATTAAATCCTGAAATGGGAGAGTCTAACAAGCAAGGGGTAAAAGCAGGCTTAATGATGGCTGAGGAAAGGGGAGGTGAAGAATTAGAGCAATAGTTTGGTATTGTTGTTCACTTAAAGTGGTTAAGAAAAGAGAACAAATATTTTGCACTCCTTTTTGTTGGATTTAGTGGGAAGGTATGTTTTAAGGCAATTGTTGATGCTGACAAAAGACCTTTTTTCTTTGTACTTCAGTACTCTTCAATTAGGGGAAAAAGAAAACCACAAGTTTTATCTCTGCTTTGTAAATTTTTTTTCTCCTGCGGAGAAATAAATTTCTTATCAGCCTTGAACAGGCAGCTTTGGTGTCACAGATAAGACCTTGGAGTAACTGACAAAATATAGGACATGCAGATAGTCAGTGGACAACAGAATAGCTTATCACCAATTTAATGAGAAAAGCCTTCCTTCACTGACGTGTTATTAAAGATCTAATTCTATTGTGAACCTGGATCCAGTAGAAGTGTGAAACAGAAATCTGAGAAGAAAGCTGTTAACATAACCAATATCATTTTTTTTCTCTTATATCATATCTTGCATAGCCTTTATCGTATTGTCACTCAAACACATACTTTCAATTTCAATCATCATATACAGAATTTGATGGTAGCATTTCATTTCTTTATTCGTGCCACTGAAAGGCAACAAAGCTACAGGCATATGTAGCTTCTGGAAAGGATGATTTCCACCTGGCATGTTGTCTTCTGCAAAACTATTCCTGCCCATCAAGTATGAAAATAAGCCTGCATTCAGGAGGGGTTGATCCACTGCAGCCCACTGACCCTTTCACATTTAAAATTTATAATGAATGCAAACCATATATGAAAATATGAAATTTAGAAGAAAGTCAACTTCCTTGGGCAGTTAGATCCATGTGTCATCCTAATGAAGGTACTTCGTTGCATGACCATGGTGTGACAGTGTCACACTGCTGTGTTGCACCTCTGCAGCTGTAGATCAGATCAGTCTGCATATGGACCTGAAAAAAAACCTCTCCTTACACTCTTAGGGGGAGAAGTGGATGACTGTTACGATCTCTGTTCACAAGAGCTCTGTGAGGATTAACTACTTTAATGTGCGTGAAGTGCTTTGATGATGAAAATGACTGTGTAAATCCCATGGTTCTCAAGGACAATAACAGTTCAGATGTTTTCTTGTTTACCTGCTATTTTTCAGAGTTGAACGAAAACCTGAGAGAAGTTAGAGGCTTCTTTCTGAGGATAATGGATTTGTTTTGCTTTATTGTCCCATTAGGCTTTACCCTTCAATGTAACTGCTTTATAACTCTTAACCAGAGGTATCAGAGCATCTACAGCAAGAGCTCTTATTCACTCAGTTCCCACGAGATGTCTCTAATAACTTCTGAGGATAATGTTTCTGTGAAATTGGGTCCTCTGTACTGTGGAGCTTTATTCCTGGTAATACTACTCCTTTTGAATGCAGTGAGTCTGCAGATGGGAGGTGGGAATTTAACAGTAGAGAACTTCTAGGTTTTTTAATATGGTATTAATTGACTCAGCTGGTAAAATGCCAGATTTAAAAAGAAAAAAAGAGCCCCCGTGTCACCTAATTACTCTTATCAGACCATTAAGCACATCCTTTCTGTATGTGTTTTGAAGTCTTCCTGTCTTGAAAAATCTAAGATCTGTAAATCAGATTTGGGGAAGATAAAGTAGGATATAAAAAAAAAAAATCATTGTTCTTTGTAAAAAGAGTTGAGAGAATAAGCATAGAGAAAACATGTTAACTGTTCTTCATCAGAGATGACAAGGCTGGATTATGAGGTACCCACCAGTCATTATGGGACTGAGTCCTACCTGTCTCTGTCTTTTTTGAATGGTTATTAGTAGGGGAGAGTGGCTGTGAGAGGTTATGGCAGTGCTTGGGAAAACAAATGTGTGAGCAAACTACATCTCCTGCTGATTTCCTAGGGGAGAAAAGGATACAGTTATTACAAAAGGTCCTTGCATCACTTGAGAAAGATAGAACAAAGTTTAGTACTACTCTTGAATAGACATTAAACTCCATGGGAGCTTTGTTGGCTTTTACAAATGATGTGGATTGTATGAAAAGAGTATATTTGTGGCTTTTTGTATGTAAAGGTTGTTTCCAGTTTCTTTCCTCTTTTTTGACCAGGAGTTGAAGGCTTTGTTAAAAATCTCTAGGGCAAAATACTTCTGTCCACATCTTCTTTTTCCCTTCTCTCTATGAAGAGGAAGCGTGAGTGCATGATATTGTACTAATTGAGTAAGGAGCACATCAAGTCAGAACTGAAGAAATCCAGTAAAACTGAAAGTGATGCTTTTAGATATTCCTGCTGGATAAAAATCCTGCTGAACATGCCATCACTGTGGAAGACAGGTATCCCAAATTCTTTTCTACAAGTTGATATCCCAATGTTGTAATGTATTAATAACAAGTACAGAAGCTCTTGTTTCCTACTACACAAATACACAGCTGTTGCTATAACTTAAGTGATACGTGCTTACATATGAGGATTTCTGTGGCTGACTTCTTGAAATACATCTTAAACATTTGGGTGATATTTCATAGAAGCTTTATGTCAACAATTTTAATCTATTTTCTGTTTTGTTTTTTACCACTGTTCAACAAAACTCCAGGCTTTCCAATATGGTGTACTTGTTTGACATTGGCTGACAGTATATCTAAATATATTTCAATCTGTTGCACATGGTAGTGAAGTATTTCTTAGGACGATCTGTCATCTGCCTTACCTTCTGTGCCTGGGATTTAATTTACTTTCTTTTCTTGTGTACCCAGGACACGATCTGTAAGTTCCTTGATTTTCTGTGCTGATTATAAGTTATCCACTGGGGTTCTGGGTCTTTGCATTTTTGCCTGAAGTGATACCTTCTTGAAATCAGTGTTTCATAGACCCTAGCCAAAATAAATCGTAGAATCATAGAATGACCTGGTATGAGAAGGACCACAATGCTCATCTAGTTACAATCCCCTGCTGTGTGCAGGGTCACCAACCAGCAGACCAGGCTGCCCAGAGCCACATCCCAGCCTGGCCTTGAATGCCTCCAGGGATGGGGCATCCACAGCCTCCTTGGGCAACCTGTTCCAGTGCCTCACCACCCTCTGGCTGAAAAACTTCCTCCTAATATCTAACCTAAACCTCCCTTGTCTCAGTTTAAAATCATTCCTCCTTGTCCTATCACAATCCACCCTCTTGAAAGCTGTTCCCCCTCATGTTGAAATGATCCCTTCAAAAATAAGTCAGTTTTGCTCTGGAGCCATGGTTAAGCCATGTGCCCTGTTGCTCTCCTTGGTAACTTTGGAAATACTAAAACTTGCCATCACTAGCACATGACTCTTAACATCTTTCCCTTATTTTGTGTCTTCTCTCAGTTTGGCATTATGTCAGCAGTACCATTCAGGATGCTTGTTCTGGGTAATTGCCATGCAGTAGTGTTCATGGAGCTTTAATGTCAAACATCTCAATCTAAGCTTGACTGAAAAAGTCTTAATTATTAATTAAGAAAAAGATGTTCCACAACTATAAGCCCACCATGTGCATGGAGAGATTGCTGTTTTCATTCATTACTAGATCAGCTTAGCATTCTAGTATTTAAAGGCTGATGAGAGTGATCCTATTATGTGTGGTGGGGGAAAAAAAAACAAACTAGTGAAGCAGTTATTTCCTGTCAGACTAAAAGAAGTGCTACACTTTATGTGCTCAGTTGCTAGATGTAGAAAAGTATTGGCAAGACCAAGCTTGAATGTGTTAATCTCTATATTAATTTTAATCTGCCATATTAAACTTGAATTCACTCTTTGGCAATACATTTATCTGGTTTATTGGATGTGGTTGAGCAGTATTCAGCCAGGCTGGTTGTGTATACTTATAAAATATACAGAAGAGCACACAGGGATGGCTATCAGGATCCATGATTCAACTTGTTTAATTTTGGCTTCTGACTTTGCAAGGGACTGTGGTAGTAATATTCTACAATGAAGTAAATATATCCACAAAGAGAACCTTCCTGAGGTCAGAGGAAGAAAAATATTCTACAGATGAAGTCAAACAAGTATAGCTGCCACTTTTTTCTATGGCTTGTATAGAAGTTCCTCAGTTTTTCCTGGTGTTGCTTCCAGGACAGCATGAAATGGATTTAATAACAAAACATGTTAATGTGGCTTCTCAAAAGAATGCTCTTTCTGTCTGTGTATAGGAAATACAAAGGACAAGATGGTTTGATGCAGAAGTGTGCATTAATATTATACAGTGACACTTGTTAATGTTTTCCAAAGCTTGCAGTCATGATGAAGCCAGTAACAAGCATAAAACTGAGCTAATGTGCTGGCTGGTGGTCAGCTGAGCTGTGATACTTCTTCCTGGCCTTCTTAGGGTGTTGTACTTCATATTTGTGCTGCAAAGTAGATTAATTTCACTGACTTTATAAGTAATAATATAGTAAAAACATTTCAATATGCATCTGCAGTAGTGTTGAACAAATTATTTAAAATAATTCAAGTAGATGAGGACTCAGCTGCTGTCACTTGCACTGCTTATCTTGCTTTAATCATTTTAAACAGACTTTCCATGAGTATCACAAGATTTTTTTTTAATCTGGTCTGTAATTTCATCCCCAATTATCTACACCATACAAGCTCAGGCAAACATCTTTATACATATTGCCTAGGCTTCATCATTTTTCAGAGTGCTTGTAAGATGCACACTTAGCTTATTGTGCTGTTTAAGATCTCCCTTCAAATCTCTCCTTCCCTGTATTGCCTATGAAGTAACTTGATGAAGTTTCAAGTGTTAGTAAGCAGATGATTGCTTGTTGTGTGTGTGGCTTCAGAAATCTTCTAGCTAGATTAAAAAATGAAATGATTATTTATGCTTTTAAATAACTTCTCATGGAATTTAGCTTTGAGACTGATACTGTGAAAAAAATAATATATATAAACCAATAAAATAGCTTTTGACTGCTTTCCTAGGACTTGCCCTAGTTTTTTTGTAAAAGCTGATGTTTTTCTCCCAGTGGCTATTCTTGTTGAAGTAACTGGATGCAAAATTCATGTGTTAAAATTATAATTGCTGCACCAATTATCTGGTTAATTTCTTGGATTTTAGTACATTTGACATCTTCAGATTGTTAAAGAACTTATTTTAATTTAAATTTCTAACTGTTGAATCCTTATCCACATCCAGATTTGCTGCAAAAAGAGCTAAAACTTGATTACACAAAATGCTCTAGAAGCTCTGGCTTAATCCTTTAAGCATTACAAATAAGTTTTCAGCATTAAATACTTTAAGCTCAGTGTAGGTGGTTAGCACTGAGCGTTTTGAGAGTTCTCTGGATGACAGAATTGTTGCCTGGACTCAGTATGGCCATAGTTTGAAGCCCAGGGCTACTCTGCTACTGCAGCTGGGAAGGTGGGGGTGATGGAGGATGTGACTGTATATTCTTTAGTTGCTTTGAAACTTGGGCTTAAATTTTTGTTTTGTTTCTATGGGGTATCACGGTTCTCCACGTACAGCTATGAAAAACTGACAGATCTAGTGTGCCTAAGGACAGCAGCTCTCCAAGACTTCTCTGAAGCAGAGAAAAGTTAAATGAGATGATAAATGAAGATACTGATCACTTAGCCAGGAGAAAGTGCGAGTCTTCTGCTACATAATGTCTAGCTACCTGTATTTATAAAAATAAAGCGAAGCCATTTCAAATCATTTCAGGTTCCCTAAGGGAACAAGAAAAATGTTTTGGGAAAGACAAATGTTTTGAGAGAAAATATTCTCTCATACAGTTATCTAAATCATAATTTACAGTGGTGACTGTAAGTAATAACTTTCATGTGTTTACTTTTAAAAGTTCTATAGATCAAGTACTGTGATAAAAACATGACAACAGCCATTAAGATTGTTTCTTGTCAGGATTTGGCACGATGTGGTCTTCAGAAGTAGTTGAACCCATGTTCCTGCTGTATTTTAGTGCTAATGCAGTAAGGCAAAAGCCTGAAAACTGGCAGAAGTCCAGAAATTTGGATGGGTAAAAAGCTCAGCTGCCAAGCTGCAGGAAAATAGGTAGGGTGTGCAATCTAGTAGCATTAATCATCTCCGCAGGTATCTGGGAGAGAAAATGGAAGTATTCAAGTGGGCTATTAGCCGTGATGGCTGTGCATCTGCCACATAAGCGTGCCCTGAGGAGAGCAAGGCACGTATGTGGTGCTCCAATTGGCTCTGAGTTTTAGGACTTGGCAGCTGAGGGCCCCCAAAGGCAGACAATTTTCTGCATGTTTAGTCATCCTCAGCTGATGCTCTCCCATGGATGTGTCCAGCCTTCCCTTGAGTCAACATGCAGCTTGTAACATGTACAAGCTCATGAAGCATGGCATTGGCTAGACAAGATGCAATTTGTTTTTTGAGGACTACCTCTTAATTTGTTTGGAAGCAGCCAGCATCGCCTCATGCCCCAGTTTTCATACTGGAGGGGTTGCATGCAAACAAATCCTGTTTTCTGTCCCCATGGAACTCCAGTTTTTGCATCATTTTGTTATATCTCCTCTAAGCATTTCTGCTGAAGAGCCTTGGCCTCCCTAGCTGTCCCTTGCCTTTCCATGCGTTTCCTTCCTTGTATGTAATAAAGTGTAACAGTTGACTTGTAACAGGGTCGTGCGTAAAGATGTAATCATCTTTGAGATCACCATTCTTGGAAAGAGAAGAATTCATCTCATGCTTGGGAACTCCAGTTGCATGTAACACTCACAGGTGCTCATCAGCCTTACGTATGCAGCTCCTGCAATATTCTCATAAGCTAACAAGTCATTTCAAGGCAGGATAGTTTTGTCTCCATATGACAACGTGGCACGTTGTTATTTCAGGGACTTGATGGGCACTTCTCAGCAAGGTATTTTTTATGGATGACTGTTCATTAGGATTTGCATTAGAGGTGTAAATGTAGAACACTTTGTAACCATGGATTTACGAAAATAGAGACAAACCAGTGTTGGAACCTGAGGGCATGTTTCTGAAAAGATCTGGAAAATCAGAATGCTTTTCTTAAATACTAAGTATTTTCAACAATGTTCAGTGAAGGTAAGGGGTATGTGCATTAAATGTAGTCTCAGCTGTTCTTAAAACTGCTGACACTGGCTCACTTTAATTTTTGAAATGCATTTCTATTAAAGAAAAGTGGAAAAAATTGCAAATACTTGATATAGAACTTATAAAAACTTATTTCTAAAATATTTAGGAAGGACATGATATTCTTCCCTTTACTTCATATTTTTCATCATGTTCAGCCCTTTTCAGTCTTGCTACTGAAAAAATGCTCTGGAGAGAAAAAAGGGAATAACATCAGAATCTCTTTAATGTTTTTATTGTTCTGACGTAGAAGGAACTTGATTTTTTTAAAACCAGTCTGCTCTCATTGCAGTGTTTTGATAGTTTTTTTTTTTAATCTTTAGTAAAGAACTGAAAGTAATTGCAATCAGCTTTTGAATGCTTGGACTGACCAGGCACTGTATCTCAGGAGACAGAAGAGGCTGAAAGATGTGATTTAAGGGGAACGTTTTGTTCACGTCTCACTCCTCACTGTACT
Organism: Phasianus colchicus; assembly: GCF_987193195.1. Lineage (NCBI taxonomy): Eukaryota > Metazoa > Chordata > Aves > Galliformes > Phasianidae > Phasianus > Phasianus colchicus. Next base: position 30,948,198 of record NC_143443.1, read on the forward strand.
GGCTGACCCTTGCAGCCTGGGAAGGAGCAGCAGTATATTTTTGGCCACTCTCTATTCTGTTCATAGCAATTGTTCCCACTATTCTTCTTGATAGCACCCATAGGGAGCCTGGGCAGTGATTGAGCAGCGAGTTGCCTGGGGCGGAGTGAGGCACTGCTGCGGGGAGAAGCTGCTTTCAGCTGGGCTGAGCTCATTCTGCTGCTGATCAGGTCCTTTCACTGCACTCTGCTGGCTTATTTTGAATCGTGGGGAAGGGCGTTTGCTCTAGATTTGTACGGTATGTGCATCTGAAATGAGATTTTAAACTTTTTTTCTTCATCCTCTTTCCTTCACATCTCTATGGGCTTTCAAACCTAAGGCCAGGTTAATGCAGGATCCTGCACTAAACCCAGCCCTTTTGGGAAGCTTTGTTCGAAGTCATTTCGGTAGGATTACTTTGCAGTATAAAACTTTCACCAAAATGTGTTACTTTTAGTTGTCCAAAAGTATTGTTGAACTGATCAAATTTTTAAGCAAGTCCACACCAATAAGTGTGTTTTGCTATAGCAGCTTTTCCCTTTCCTCTGGAAGACTATAGCACTTTTGTTTTCCAGCATCCTTGGGCAGTGCTGTGATGGCTGTTTTCTGCAGGTGTGAGGTTGATCTCCTTGTTGTGGGCTTCATTTCCTGAAAGGTAGAACAGAACAAACAGCAACCTGGAAAGTCAAACTTCTACAAAAGATTGTGTTTATATTCTGCTGTAGAAATATGAATGTGAAAACTAATAACGCAAGTTAAAAAGGCAGGAAAAATTCAGACTTATTCTCAGCACGTAATGAATGAGAGTCAGTTCTTGGGCCAAAGCATTTTTGAAAATGGTGCTTAGTGGGAAGGACAGCTGGGATCACTGCAATGATTGTAGAGATGAAAGCAAGTTCTCACTTGTAGTAAACTTGCTAACACTGTCCACTGATTTCCAAAAGCTCTATAAGCAGGATGTTTAGCAATAACCATTATCCGAGTGCTTCTCTTACACAGAATAGCATTCTCTGAATAGAGCAAATAATGCTAGGGTTTAATATTGAAGCTCAGTGCTGTTCATTGCTGTATCTCCATAGAAGAATAAAGAGGAGTTCATGGTGCAGGCTGACTGCCAGGTAGTGCTGGCCTAAATTTCTAGCTGGTTAAACATACTAGAATTACTATATTCAACAGTTTCTTTCCTAAAAGGTTTAGCAGATCGTGCAGGTAAGTATGCAGTTGCTTGGCCTCTAAAGCACATCTCTGACAGAACACTGTCCTTTGCTGTTACAATCTGAGGAACAGCCTGAGTTTCACAATTAGTGAGTGACCATTCACCAGGTATAAGGAAAGAAAAGCCTTTTGAAGCAATTTGCTTTCAACTTCATTGTGTGAGAGGCTGACTGCTGCTCACATCTTCTGTCCTGACAGACATAAACCTTGTGGCCAGAATGTAAACCTCAGTGGTAAGCAAAGATGAAGAATGAAGTTGGAGAGCGGTAATCACCTTAAATAATGGTGCTTCATAGAAAACAGTTGGCATTGCTCTTACCATAATAGAGTTGCATGCAGGGTTTGGGCTATAATGAAGTTCTGTGCTGTAGACCAGGGAATCTAATGTAATCAGATTGATGGCACAAAATCAGATATTCAAGGGGAGAGGCAATTAATCCTTCATTTAAGGACATTCAAATCAGCAAGGCATCTAGTGTTAAGGATATAAATGAGGCTTTAATGCGGGCTTCATGATAGGTAACTCCTGCAGAGGCATCTATCAGCTTTTTATATAATGGTAATTTCTAACTCCCTGAGGCGTTAGAAACAACATCTGACAGTTTCTTGAGCTCTTACTGCTCATATTCACAGCAGGGTTCATGGCCTACTCAAGGAACAGGCCTAGCCTTTTAGATAGTTGACATCACACAAAGTTTCTTCTCTTCTGAAGATGACAAAGGGTTGGTTTAAGGAAAAAATACTGTCTCTGATCTGGGAGCTGAGCCAAGCCAATGGGTGAAGCTGAAGAAAATCTGGCATCTTTACCTGGAATTACTGCACTGTTAAAACAGTGTGTAGGTCAAGACTTGGCTCAATAACAGATTCTTACCAGATTTCTGTTCTCGAGTAAAGTGGGATGCTTAACTTATCCACAATCAGTTACTGGGCAGGCAGGAGGGCACTGCCTTTACACAAGCATGTGCTTGTTTAGGAAGGTCTTTTAGTCTCCATTTCTCTTTCCTTGCCTCCATCTTCAATGAGAGGTAGCAACTAAGGTCTGTGAACAGTTTTTGATACTTTTTCTTGCTGTTAGATAAATTCTTTAGCTAAATTCCAAGAGCTGAACTTTTTTCATTCTGTTGCTTTCCCCACAGCAATTGCACTGAAGAGGTTGTTCAGTAAAACATACTGACATGGTCTGTCATCTGCAAGCAAGCAGAGTGCTGAGCCAGGCTTCAGAGCCACCTTAATAGGAATTTCTCTCATCCATCTTCATGTCTCCTCTGAGAAATTCCTAGAGGGGTTCTGTTGAGACTGATTGCCAAAAGCCTAATTTGGATAGAAGGTGTAAGTTATTCTGTGATACTGCTTAGTATGAAAGAGATTCCACTAATCTTTCTTTTCATGCACTGTGTGTATCCAGTAGTAAATTAAAACTTGAAGGTCATTAGTTGTAGTGTTAAGACTTTAATTGAACTTATCCGTTTCCCAACAAATAGAGCTGACAGCTGTCTCCCTTGTTCTCTGCCTGACTTTTTGACTCTTCCCAGGAGGGCAGGTGCCTGATGTGCATGCACATGGCCATAGTGATGTGGGCACTAGCTCATGAGTAATCCCACTGAATGTGTGAACTTGAGCACTTGGATAGATATTTCAGTAAATGAAGCTCCTTTGAGATCCTGGCAAACTTGAATCTCTTCCTTTGGAAGGAGTTAAGGAAAAAGGTGGTTTACTGCAACCTACCTGGACCAACTTTTCTATCAGGAGATATATAGAGAGTAATGCAAAAAATATGGACTTCTGTGATTAATTTACTATGTAATCTTCAATGTAATGTAGAATTATCACTACTTTGAATAATAAAGAGGAATGAAGTTTTAAATGGATTCTAGATGTAGTTGCAAAAATTGCTCAGAACTTTCAGTTTCTCTATGTTTAGAGGGAAAGGAATACTTATTCTTGTAAATAGACTTCTAGTGCTATCTTTACTAACACTTTTTCAGAGCTAACTAATAGCAATCTTACATTCTTATTTCAAGATTTAAAAAAAAAAATCTGTGCAAGAAGAAGAGAGTGATTTTCAGGTTGCTTAAACAGAAGAAGAGAATGGCTGATAAGGGGAGGCATGACTGTATTGGGTGCTTTCAGATGCTTTGAAACTTCTCTTGAGGAAAAAATACCTGATTTAAAATGGTGTGTTATTATAGGATTCACTACTGAATTGTATTTTTTTTCTTTCTGGAGAATTCTCTATTTTTCCATTTTAGTTTTATTGAGTCTGGAATCTGTCATGTAGTTACAAACTTAACCAACCTTTTAAAAAGCTTGTTAAACTGAAGAGGGGAAAAAAGTCAATACTTGCTCTCAGCTATACATTTATTTAAAAAAACAAAACACCAAAATCTATTACCCTTGCTTATTTCACTTTGCCTTCCTGAGCTCAGTGCCTTACTCTGAGACAATGCTGCTATTTTGAGCTTCTAAGCCCTTCTTCTGTTGAGTGCAATGTGGACAATGAAATATGCTGGGCAGGTAGTTCTATTGGTTATAGGTACCCTGTAACAGTTCATTGTCTCTGTGGTCAGGCTGCTGTCAGTTGTCTGCTGGGTACAGGATCCATTTTCTTATGCCTTTAGAGTTCTGAATCCCTGAAAAAGATTTCTTGGCAAAGCCCACACCCGTATTGCTGTAAGAAGGCTGAAGATTGCTTGCTTTCTTTTCCTTCTCCTTTCTGAAGCACAGGGAATTTCATAAGATCTCCAGCCTCTTGATTAATAAGCAGCCTCAGTAGTGATATTCTAGAGAACAAGGAGAAAAAGTGTGAGCTGGAAAGAGTGAGTTGTAAATTAAATGTTGAAGTGTATAGACTTAGGCATACTTGTGATTTATGGCAGGATTTTCCAAGGAGGCCAAAAGATCTCTATGCAGAGAGTTGAGAGAGTACGAGTGTGGGTCCACACGGTATTCCCACTAAGATCAGCCTTTTTTTTACAGTCAGTGCATTACTTCTACCATCGTGATCATTACTAAATGTGAGAGATTGTTTCTGGGATAGTAAATCAATCAAAATATGAAAAAGTGAATGTTCATCCTGACCCTGTAGAACAGCTACAAGTAAATGAAGAAAGATGATCATTGATTATTTGAAACAAATTATTAACACTGCTGTTTCATTTATAGTGAGTACCTGCATAATCACTGAGCCAGGCTGATTTTATTTAACCTTCATAGTTAATTCCTGAATTTATTTTTGAGTTTGATGTCATGTGTCTAAATTCCTTATAAGCCTCTGTTAATGTTCTGCAAAAAAATCCCTCTTGTGTGTCAAGTGAATGTGTGCACAAATGGAAGAAAAAATTAATTGAAAAAGAATCTGGGTTTGGATCAATCTTTTTCTTCCAGATTGCCTATAGAGTCTGACTCCCCCTCCCCTATTGATAGCTTTCTTTATTCCTAATTGACAGATATAATCAGTGTTTTGAAGAAAGTTATTTACTTTAGTGATGGTGTGTGTTCTGTGATGAAGGCATTCACAAACAATCACAACTCTACAACCAAACAAAACCAAACCCCCAAAAACCCTAATCAAACAACAAATCCCCCCTAGCTGACAACAGAAGTGCTGCCTTATTTTTTTGTTGTTCTGCTTATTATGGGGAGTAAATTATTCTACTTTATAGTGTGATTTAACACACTCAGGAAACTTGTATCTCCCTTAGTTTTTTTATCTCTAGATCAAGCAGTCAGTTTTTGAATAGATTTAACTGCAAAGAAATATGCAATAATTATTTTGTGTATTGATGCACTGAAAATGTCATAATATGGGTGTTGATACTATCAGATATGATAGGCTATATGAATAAGAAAGTATTTAATGGAACACTAGGGTATGAACAAACATGAAGTAACAATTTAAAAAAAAAAATAATAAAATAAAGGTGTTTGGGACCAGAATGTCTCGTTACTGTCAGGAACCTTTTCCTATCCAACTATAAAAGGTGCTTCCATGTTCAGGAAGATCAGTGACAGATAATTCCAAAGATACTGACATTTCCAAATGGTGACCTGCAGATTAGTGGGATATCAGAGATTTATCTTCATCTTGAGCAATATGTTTGTAGTTTAGCACTGAATGAATTTTAAAGATAGAGCTGTTTAAAGAACTGTAAGAATGGGTATAATCCTGCCACTGAAGAAAGTGGAGGTTAAGAAGCAATAACTGTGCCGGGGAGAAAAGAAGCAGTCACAAAACCAGTGACTATTACACTAATAACAGGAACTGATATGGGATTTGGAGAAAAAGACTGTAGAAGGAAAACATTGGAGGAGAAACGACTTAAGAACCTGCCTGTGTCTCCTTAATGAGTAGATGCTCCAGTTCAAGAGCTGTGCAGCGCTTTGGTTTTCTCACAGGAAAACTTTTATTTGCTTTCTGTGACAGCTTTTGGATTCTCCCACAGACATCTATGGAATCACTTCAATCCTATTGATTGAGGTGAAAATGTATGAGAATGTACTAGTAAATAATTAGGAAAGGGGAGTAATTAGAATTCACAAGTTTTATTTTAACCCAATGAAGAAGTATAATAGGCTGAGATGAATGGTCCAAGATATCAAAAAGTTAAACCCAGTGCAGTCACATTAGAAAAAAGGAAAAAAATTAGTTCCATGGTGATTTTGAACATCTTCTTGTCAGCTCTGTTCCTTTTCAGCAAATTAAAAGTTGATTACATGAAAACAAGAAACTACATTTGCTTCTGAATGTTATTTATTAAGAGAAGACTTCAATTTCCTAGGGAAGAGATGAACCAAGCATCAAAGTGCAGCAGCATGACATTTCTTTTTATTTTTAATTCTTCATGTCACATTTTCTTTGGACACATCAGAGGAAGCAGCAGGCAAGCTGTCTGTGCTTTAAAGTCTGAGAAATAGAAAGTGAGGATATAGATAACTCGACTTCAAGTAAAAGACCAGCATAAAAGATGCTGTTTTAGGGAGCCAGTAATGTTAGATAATCAAGTGCAGAAGCCCCACATTTCTGTTTAACTGCTTTTTTTGCTGCTAGGTCTCTTGAGGCTGCCAGAAGCAATCAGTTTGTAAACCAGAAAACACAATGGTAATTGAAAATTCACTTAAAAATGCATCTTTCAGAATAAAGGCAGGTATTCACATCCCAGAAAAAGTAGTTAACCAAACCTAATGGATTACTTTAAAAAGAATGAGCTAGCAGCTGAGACTAATCAAAATAAGAAGTTCTGAAGGACTTCCACTGAGTGTTTAAAAATGAATGTGTTATAAGTGCATACAAAAGCAAACCCCAAACCAAGTAATACAAAACAAAAACCTTCAATCAAACAGCAACGACTGAAAACTAGAGCAGAGATCTAAAAGTTTTGCAACCTAAAGAAATGGGGACTAAGCCCTGTAAATGGGGAATTGCTTTTGTTGCTGTGCACGAGACAGAAGAATGATTAAATGTTTTCTTAAGCTGTTAAGTAAAATCAACAATAGAACTAATTCCCTTCTCCAAAACCAAAAGGCAGCCAACCCATTTTTATTTCTGAAAATTTGACATATGGATTTTCTTTTCTTAAAATGTGTCTTTTCAGTCTTTTTGGCAGCCATGACATGTCCACAGTGGAGAGGCTGTTTTGGTGACTTCTTACTCTTATGAAACAGGTTTATGTTTCAAATTTTTAAGAAAATGAGCAAATTTTCTTGATGTTCGGAAACAAAGATATATTTTTTCTTCAACTCCAAAACTTACTATTTGATTCCTACTTTAATTTTCTAGGATGTGCACAGGGCTTCAATTTTGTGTTGTTGAGGTTGAATGCCTGCTGCTACCCACAGCACTGAAGAGAATGAACTGAGTGTGGACTGTGTCCCTAAAGCTTGATCCTAAAGATGAGATGGAGGATGGGAGGGGGAAGCTTGGTTTTCCAACTTGGAAATTTGAAGTGACACTCTAATAGATTTTTCTTACTTTTGGAATTTATCACTGCATCTGATAGAGGGGCTCAAGGGATGGAGGATCAATATCACAAGGCTAAAGCATTTTCTTCTATGGCTCTATCATGCAGAATGATTTTGCTTTCTTTTCTCCAGACATGTGTTTAACAGACATATTCTGTTAAAAAGGGCGTCATGGTTCTTGGGTGCACCTCCTAATAGATGCATATTCTACTATATGATAGCATAAGCCATCCATTTAGTTTTATGTTTGCAGTATCCGCAAATACTAAATTCCCTTGACACATTCTTGGTGCCTGAACGCAGAGAAACTCTTTCATTTTCAGAGTAGATTTTAATTTTGTTAATTAATTTTCAAAGCAATTACATACTCATGCTCCAGGAATAAGCTGTTTGGAAGAAACAAGAAGCAAACAGGCTTTATAAATAGCTAAAAGGCATAAATATGTTAAATTTCTAGTTGTTAAAGCTAACCTTATAAGCATACATATTTCTGAAATTCCAAGCAGATTTATTAAATTGTTGTTTCTTTGAAAAGTACATATAAAGCAAATTAAGTGACTGTTTCTACAAACCAAAGGTTGCTTTGTTATATAGACTAGCAGACTCAAGTCCTTCTTCCTGCCATATTCAATACAATAAACCAGGTGTAATTAGGCTACAGTTAATAGATTTATGTGCAACATTGTGCTGTGTCTTGTAGACTCTAAGCTTCATTACAAATGGGTCTGTAGCAGATCAATCCTGATGAACTTGAATGTTTTTCTTGTGGATCTGCTGTTAGCTGGGGTATTATCCTGACTACTTAGCATGATGGAGTCATGTCACTGTTGGATCAATTAACTTGTTTACTTTTCTCTCTAAATCATATTTGAGGTCAGTATATATGTGTGCACTTGCAGTGGAAAGCTGCAGGTGTTTTGATTTTTTTTTTGAGCCGTAATTGCAGCTCCTGCTTTTAACTTGCTGTATGACTGACGTGGTATAAAATTTGTTTGTAGTATTTGCGTGTAATTTTAATGACTGTGTGCTACAGCCTTACTATCACATATATCAGATTTAAACTATAGTATTATCCTGTTCAGTTTCATGGCCTTTGGAGTCATTCATGTGAGTAAAGAAAGGAACAAGGTCAGATTAAGGTCTGCACTACAAATTCTAAAAGGGGATGCTTGTCTGTATAAACTCTGATTACATGGGAATGAAAGATGAATTAAGCAGACTTCAAAAGCACAGAAAGCCATTTTTTTTTCTGGGCTTAACATTTATAAAAATAGTTCTGGAAATGTATCATCATTACTTACGGCATAATTTGAGCAAAATATTTCTACTTTGCAGATACGGCAGAATAGGCTTTAGACAGGCTATTTGCTGAAGGCATTTTGTTGTGCTTCAGCAAGTTCATTTTTTTCACTTAGGAAAATTAGCTGACAATTAAGTTTAGTGCTTTCCAGATGCATAAAAAACAACTTGTTGCAGATTAGGCTGTATTGAAAGAAGTTCCTTAAACTGTACAATTTTGTTACCCACCATTAGGGATCATTAGGGAGCATATCTGGTTGGAATTGAAATCAATTTTGAGAAACTATGCCCAGTTTTGGTCTATGGGCAGAATGTTAATATGGGTTGGTACAGACTTTTCTGTACATGTTTTGCTTGTGAAGGAGCATTTGGTTCCAATCTGGAATCCACATGGCTTCAAACATGCACTTTGGTATATGGTTGGTATAGAATTTTTGTGATGGAAGGGACTTTTAAAGGTCATCTAGTATAGGCTTAACCTCAACCAAACCCTTCTCTTACTCTATCAGTATCTGTTTTTTGCAGGTTAGTTGGTAGCATCTCCTGTATATTAATCTTCTGTGGGATGTTGCATGTTGGGGGTGCAAAGGATCCCTAGTATCATTCAGTTGCTGTGGACGTGGGAGATCTCTACAAACCATTGGCTACAACCTTCTGCCACTAAGAAAGGTCAGTGTTTAATGCATGTGACTGAATGAGTACAATTGACATCTTCTATAAACCCTGTGGTAAATGTTAAATGCATCATTAAAGGAGGTGAATGCCTTCTTTAGGAACAGAAACTGAAGCTTTTCTCACTAAACCTTTATGAAGAATTGAGATATTTCTCCAGTTTTCTTGCTGGGGTCCCTGTTCTAGCAAAGATGGTGTAAAAGACAAGGTAGCTATATTTGTTTTTTGAAGAGAGAGATAGATGAGTGAAATTAAGTGTTTGTAAACAGAAAGCTGTACTGGTTTTGAAGAAATTCAGAGCCCTTGGTGCATTTACTACTTAAAAGCCCCCAAAACTCATGTGCTGGGAAATGGGTCTAAAGCAGCAGACAACCCGTTTTCACTTCAAAATTTTCATTTTTTATCAATTGATTTAGAACTCCTGTGCTACGATGATGCTTCTGTTGATCACTAAATATTTAAAGGAAATACTTGCCTTCCTAAATGTCAGCATGTTATATATGGCTAAGATTTTAATCAGAGCACTGAAAAGATGGATTAAGACTTTCTACACACTCGTGCATAACATGAATTCTAGTGTAGTCACAGGAACAGAGTCTGTATGCATCTGTGGTGGTAGGTAAAATATTCACATAAGTGAAGCTGAGGAAAACGAATCTGAATGCTTAGCAATTTTTAATTGTTTCATACAACACAACATGATTAGAATTTTTTTCTACAGAGCAATGAATAGAAATTGAATGCACTTTAAATATCATATTAAACATAACCAAACACTTAAAACTGGAGGCATTCCTGACATTCAGAAGTGCTGCACTGAGATATAGGGGTGAACATAAGAGTATGTGAATAGGTTGTTATACTTGAAGACAAAAGTATAATGAATTAAGACTTGATTTTTCATGTGGAGGCAATTAAAATAGAATGTTCCATGCTTTCACCCAATTTGGAGCTACATTTTTTTCTGTTAAAGACAAGGAGTATCCAACTTGCTCCCAATTTGTTCTCTCACTTAAGTTGCAACCTTTACAGATCTGTGTAATGTTCTGTGAAGTATTCTTCCAGTGTGTCTGCTCATTTCTGTATATAGAAGCTTGGCATAGGAATGTAGAACTGGCTATCACTTGTATCCAAGACAAAATGAGGTCTACACCTATTTCCCTACTAAGACCAAAAGTATCTCTTGGAATAAAGCAAATTAAGATAAACTAGGGAAAAACCTGAAGAAGAAAACCAGTCCTGTGCTGTCCATCAGCAACTTGGGTGCACCATATGAGCTCGGTCCCTGTTGTGCCCCTGGATCTGCCTGTAGGGCAGTGTTCTCTTTCCCTCTTGGAGCACACTTGTCTGACAGGGTGGCTGCAGAGCACAGGTGTTCTTGATAGCCCTGGGGAAAGTCAAAAGATCTTAGTTGTCCTGTAGCTGAAATTAACTTCAGTTCCCAGCGCAATACTTTAAGTGAATGATCTTGGTGTTTGATATTATAATGATGCAAGCTGTGGTAATACTTAATATTGTGATGGACAGATGTAGATAATTATAGAAAATGCTTCTGTAATTAAATCACCCAATTCCATTAGCTTATAAGCATCTACTACTTAGCATAACTAATAGAAATTTTATGGGGGATCAATTAGGATATAAAAGCATGTTCTATTTCTGATCTGGAAAGATGAGTATTCGGGAATAGAAATTAAGGTTCTGACATTCCAGATTATAAATCCATTTCAGAAAGGAGATACGAATATTGGATTTTCATAGAAAAGCTGCTTGAGCAAGAAAAATAATCCTAAGAAATTCATGAAACTACAGATCACATAACATGAAATACCTGGGATAACATGACCCATGGAAATTAAGTACTTTAGAATACTGTGGAGCTTATGGCAATGACTGAGAATAAGATGTTCCTGGAAGCTTCTCATTACTTGGATTAGTGTAATGGATGCTCTTTAATTAGACCGAATTGTATTTAGTATAAAAATTCAGGCTCCTAAATAAAGTAAGAAAATAAGATTTACTTCTGTCAAATTATATAAATGTTTTATTTTATTGTTAAGGAAATTTTTGTGAGGTTTAGGACAGAAGCAAAGGAGGGTTTATGGATATGAGCTGGGAGGTGTACTCCCATAACAGGAGAGACTATGTAAATTGATGGCCAGCTTTTCACTGCCATGACTACCTGCAGCTCACATCCTCTCAAAAAAATGATTTAGTCTGGTAATGGGTTCGCTCCTGTTTTTGGTCCTAGTGAATTCTATGGTACAAAATCTGAGAAAAAGCTAAAATCATGAAATCATGATGTTGAGAGTCTGAACTGTCTTTCTGAGATCAAAATCCAAAACAGAAGAGATCACTTCTTCAAATTCTTGAATTTTCACTGGGATCGGACCTCAATAACTTCACAGACGATGACAAATTGGAGGGAGGTGTTGTTATGCCTGGGAGTAGGGAGGCCCTACAGAGAGACCTGGACAGCTTGGACTGGTGGGCTGAAACCAATGGGAGAGATATTATCAATGAGACCAAGTGTGGGGCCTTGCTCTTTGCTCACAACAACTGCATGCAATGCTCCAGGCTGGCTTGGGGCAGAGTGGCTCACCTGTTCAAGGGCTTTAGCATTAAAATCTGGGAAGATATGAATGCATATATAAGCTGATATTTTACAAGTCCTGCTGCACTTTGTAATGTTCATGAAAACTTTGCTGTTCTGTTAAATCCATTTAGCTTTTTTATTTCCCCTCAAGGTATTAAGGCTGTGTTAAATGTAATCAAGAAATTAAGCCTTTTCCCTAGAGGGCTTGTTTGACCAGCTCTATCTGTGGCAAGGAGTAATTAGTATTAGTAAGGAGATGAGGGTGCTCAGTGGCAATGACAGACCTTGTAAAGTTAGCATGCAATCTGTGTGCAATCTCATTGCTCACCTAGAGTCATGCACTATTTATTGTTAATGAAGTGAAAATAAATATTTTAATTTACTTTTCTTGACTTGATTTAGATTCCTAGGGTAAGTGAATATTTCCATTTCAGGTTTTTTGGTTTTGGCCATATCTGGGAATGGAGATTTTGCATCCTCTCTGGGCAGCCTGTGCCAGCATTTACCACCATCATAGTGAAAGTGTGCGTTTTTATTTTCATGTGGAACTTCTGGTATTTCAGAGCGCAATTCACAGACTCATTCAAATTGTCCATCAGAGCCTCCCAGGCTCTTTCTGCAGAGTTGTTTTCCAACCTTTTTGTCCATGTTTGCAGTGCTTCATGGGGTTATTCCTCTCTGGGTGCGGGAGGATATGATGGACAGAATACATACGAATGCAGACACCAAAGGAAAATGTTTTTTCTTTACTGTCTTCAGTTCCCAAACTGTACTTAACCTTTTAGTAAGAATCTGTCTTTTTTTCACATATTTCAGCCTGGTACATTTTTTTGATGCTTTTTCCTATCCTTCATTTTTCATCTCACAAAGTAGCGTCTGACTGTGCCATCTTCCCAGGCCCCCAAGTATGAAATGTGATTGATTATTGCTTTCTACCAGACATCTTATTTTAAATATTTTGTCCTTCTTCCTCTTTTGTCCTTTAAAGTTTCCAGAGTGCTATCAGTTTTTATATTTCTCCATTTCACATTTACTAGCTGCTGTCACTTCTAATCGTGTGTTCATGCTTAGAACGCTCATCTATTTTTTGTCATAAACATTTTCTTTTCTGCAAGGTATGGTTATTTCCTTTGCCTGACATTTTTTTCATTGCTTTCTGTGACAGCTCCTAAGAATTCTGTTCTGAATCTGGGAGGAAAGTTGAGATTTCTGAACACAACATGGAGAAGTTAAGCTTAAGTTTTGGGTTAGATTTTTTTGGGCAAATCAGAGAAATAGACTACTGTCAAACAGGTGAGGAAAAAAGAGCTGCACATGAAATACAGTTGCACTTTCAGGGGCTTTTCATACTTGGAGCGTATCACTCTGCCTTATACTGACTGGTAATGAGTACCGCATAAGTATTGCACTGATTGGGTGCAAACAAGACAGCAATTAACTCATACTGAACCTCTTTCTTGAGATTTCTTGATGCTTACTATCAGGCTTCAAATATATCTCTTTATGTAGTAGCAGGTTTTTTCTTTCCAAGCCTTAGGAGCAGTAATAACTGTTCAAAGACTGTAGGACTTTACTCATGCAGTGAGGCAGCTGGTCTGGGGAAGAAGTCACCTCCCTAATTTCTGAAGTTTTGACCTCACTTAACAATGAGAAATGCAAGTCAGCAGATTGAGATGGATTTTTTTAATTACTGCAAGGCAGTTAATAACCAAAAAAAATGCACCGTATGTCTGGTTTGCAAATCTGTGCATCTGCAATGTGCATTTTCCTGCAGCAAACTACTGTAGAAATGAAATATTGTCATCCTGAATTAAATCTGTAAATCAAAAGCTGTCCTTTATGATGAGACCAAGAAGAAACCTTGGATGTTCATTGCAACTCTGGCCAGTGATTTTTTTTGTCTGCTGTTTGCTGCATCACATCTACCATCGTGCAAGGGTTTTGCTTTTGTTAATCATTTTAACAATGATTTACTAAGAGTCTTTTTGCTTTCTGTAATACACTTTTGAGAGAAGGTAAGTACAGGTACTTTGCAACACCATCTCAGGCACAGTGTAGTACACTGGAAATGTATTAGTTTGACAGGAACAGATTATTTATTACCTAAAGTGATGAGGCACACTGGGAACTGGTATTCACAGCTAAAGAGCTATTTGCTTGAAAGCAGTTAAATGGAAGGAGGGGGGGATAAATACAAAACCACATCTACTTCAGGGAAAATGTAAAACACTTCTGTTTACCTGGAATGCTTTCTGCAGAGGTGAGTAGATGTAGGCCCCAGCAATGTGTAGGTTGACAGGTGTGCTGTGAGCTGGGTAGAGGATGGAAGGGTAGTGCTGCCCTGTACAGAGCTTTCCCTGGCAGAATGCAGAGTTATAAATGGAGGATAATAATTACTGCTTATCTGTTCTTGTGTTTAATGCCTGTTTATGGGGCGCTGTGAAGATGAAAGCTATAGTAAGTGCTGAGTTGCATGATTAATCAGAACTCTGCGGTGTTCATGGTGCACATCCTTTCTCAGGAAGAAAAAGGGTGGGGGCTGTAAGTGATGGCTGTTACAACGAAAGTGATGAACCATTGCAGAGAAGAAATTATGTGTGTAAAGTGCTGAGAAAAGGCAAGTAAACTGCTTATGTTTATGAGGAGAAAATATTCGGTATTGGCAGTCCTTATGTGGCTCTGGGATTAATCCAGCCAAGCTGAAGAGCAGTTGCAATGAAGGTAATGCGTGGTATTTGTTGCAGTATCTTGTGTTTCCAAACAAGTAATGGAGAATAAACTTCAAATATTTTCTAAAGTGAAGCTATGTAAGAACAGACATGGAAAAAATACAGTGCATAATTGTGAGATGACTTAATGAATGACAAACTGTTCAGACAACTTCTGAGGTATGACATGAATGTGTTTCTAAGTTGAAAAATGCTTCTTTTGAATGTTAAGACTGTTGTATTGAACCATCAGACATCTGACAGTTCAGTAGGTGAAAAAAGGTGACTAATGATAGCAGAAAAAAATGTGTGTGCACATCACAAAACACAGTTTCTACTTTAATACGTCACCCCAGTGCCTACTTAACTAAATCTCTTACTGTTTTGGAGGTGGGAGAAGATGAGGCATCAGTATATGATTTGGCTTTCATATTGGATCACGTGTTGCCAGTTAAACATAGCCAGAGGAAAATCAAAATACAGGTGTGTGTTACTGAAGTTTTATTCCTTAGGGAATTTCACTGTTGAGCTTTTATTTAAAATGATTGAGGTGTAATTCAATAAAGCCTCTAAGCATGTGGAAAAAGATAGTTAGGAGTGTTTTGTTGGAGAAGTGCTCATGTTTGAGTCACATCCCATATCAGTGAAACAGTGCCAAGTTCTAGTAGAGAAACTAAATTATTTATTTGCACATTTTTGCCATTGTTTTTAAAAATTAATTTGTGCTTGTAACACTTTTTACAATCGTTTTCTTATTTCCTATTAGGAAGAGCCAATTTATTCAACCCTGCAGTCTCTGGAGTGACATTAATAAAAATCACAGTTTAAAAAAAAAGTGAAAATATTGTTCTCATTTTTCATTTTCAGTACTGCTTGTCTTTTGACATTTATTCTGTTTTCTTTTCATAAATTATATACTAAGGAGAAACTGTCACAAAACATTTAGATTGAAAATATATATTTTTAATCTTTAGGTTTAATATTGAATATCAAACAATTTATGACATTTTGCTTCAATTCTCTGAAAACATACATTAATTCAGCTGTCAAATGTTACCATGAATTAGAAAGTTGGAGTTGCTGGAGCAATAAAAGAATCTGAATAATCCTTTCAATATCTTCTGATGGTTTTACTTCTGGAACAGGAGATGTAAGAAGATCATGAAATAAAAACCATACGAATCTGATGTTATACTCCTTATATTTTGGATGAGGAGTCTATAGAGAGATGGGGGGCTATGCCAGCAGGTTGTAGGTGAGGTTTTGTCTCTCGCTTAACTCCTCTCCTATTGCTGAAAAGTGGGTATACCTTCCAGTGGACTTCAGGATAGTGATTGCAGTGGAAGATATTACTTAGAATGTCTTGGAACATTTGATAAGTGTCTTAACTTCTCCTAATCTCAGTAAATAGGAATGCAGTTTCTTTAGAAGTCTTTAAAGTAGAATGTACCTTTTCAGATGACAGAGCACTGAACATCATTGTCAGAGTCCTTTACTTGTTTTCTAATGCTGACTCATGACACCCATTTCCAATTCCTAAATTTCCTATTACTTTCTTTAGTGTCTCTAATGTCCCTTTATGATTTTTGAAAGTGTTTTGAATTACTGCTTGTGGGCTTGGTGATGATATTGGTGACTTTAAAAAAAAAAAAAAGAAAAGGAAATTTTACATTTCTAGGTAGCTCTTGTCATATCTTGTGTTAGCTTGAAAGAAACCTTGTCATCTGCTCCTTTTCAGGACCAGCTGGGCTGACTTTAGGAAAAATTTCAGTTCTCTCTAGGTACCTCACAATTATCAGCAGTATTTCAAAGGCTAGTAATTAAGAAAATTTATAGAGAAAATTGATTGATTTTTGGTTTTTGAAAGTTGCATGTGATTCAGAGATCTGACAGATGCTAAGCAATCTTTTTTCTTTTTACTGAACGGTAAACTTGGAAAGATTTGGAAACTTCACTGCTTTTCATTACTGCAGAAGGGCAAAGAGGAGTGCATCCAGTCCTTCAGAAAGTGCTACAGTTTTGTCTAAATATCTAATGAGATGTCCATGATTGGCTTCAGTAGATGACCATCTGCATGTGTAGGTGAGAGTCAAGATTTGCAGAGAGGCATTGCAGACCTTTTGAAAACTCTCCTGATGCCTATGTAAGAAAAATGAGATGCTAAAACAGTTCTTGAGAGGATAAATTCTGTAAAATACAGCAATTATTGATAGTGGTGTACTGTAGACAAACAGACTGCTTGCTCTTGATTAAATATCACACGTACCTTTAAAATATAGTTTGGTGTTCTGGTAGCATCCTGCCATACATTGCTAGGCATCTAAATTTTGCTACTTGATCTGGAAGGACTGTCAGGCTTAGCATTGCAAGTTAGGCTTGGAGGCTTGGCTTGTGTGAGTGACTAGGAAACCACTGCTATAGAAGAAGGCTTATGGAAGATGGGCAGGGGCAATGTGCCTGTGATGCTCAGGAAATAATATAGGGTGATGTTGGCGACTGCTGCAAAGAAAGGCTTAATTTCTACACAAAGGTACTAGAGAGTAGCCTTCTAGGTTAACAGCTTCTTTTCTGCCTTAACAGTTTTCCTCTAGGATTTAATGATCGTTACACTTTCAGAACAGAATGTAACTAGAAATTTAACTTGAGATATTTGCTGGAATCATGAGTGCTAAAAACAGAAATGTGTGGGCTCAGCTCAGTCATTCCAAAACACAAGCAAATCTTTCAGTTATGAAGATGAGGGCACTATTTTGTTAATACATTGGGTTTGGTGATAATGTATTTCTATCATATTATACAAAGTTGATTATGTAAGAATAATAAAAAAAGAACTTCCATGTATTTGAGGGCAATAGTATTAATATTATTTCTTTCATCCCATGCAAGTTTGGAATTGTATCTCCATTGTCATACATGGTGTTAACATTAAAAACATGCGAATACAGATTGGGAATATATTACTATAAACTCATGAATGTATTGCTCATAAAGAATATTAGATTTCTATATAATATAAGAACCTTCAGTTGAACAGAACAATCTTTCAAACAATTATTTTAGTTGCAGTTCTATTTTAAATAGGCTACAACTCTTGTCACATAAGAGTGGATTAGAACACTTTTGTACCGTGGGGGGAAAACAGGCTGTTGGAAATTGAGTTGATTATGTGTAACATTTTATTTTGTGCATTTTTATTTTTAAAATCCATTCAATAATTGGTGCACCTGTTCTCATTTCTCTCTGTCATTGCAGGCTAATATAAAAGCCTTGCTTTCGATTGTTTTGTGCTTTTTCTGGAATACAATTGGATTTTTGATTATTAGCATTTGTATTCTGACTGTAAAGTGCTATTGCCGAAGGTGAAGAGAGGGAGAGTTTCTACCTCCAGACATGTCTAACTTGACCTCCACTGTTGGAAACAGTTGATCAAACTGTTGTTTTAAGGGTCTTAATCAGTTTGGAAGAAGGGTGACCTCTGCCTCCTTGAGTAGATGAAAGAAAGCAGAATGAGGGTGTTCAGCTGTCTTTTCTGATTTGAAGAGGGGAATGCATGGGATCTAAGGAGGCTTTGATCTTCTGGGGTTAACACTGGAATGCTATAGCTCCGGAAGGAGAAGCATCTTTTATTTTTTTTAAATGTTAGTATTCCTGTGCTTGCCACTGAAGTGTGAAAACTGAGGAAAAATGACCTTTTTCTGATGGGCAAAGACGCATCTTGGGAGCAAGGGTAGAAGTGCGGAGCAAAAAAGTGTCTCTGCCCTTATCTGAGGATGGGAGAGCTCAGGATTATGGTGCGTGATAATATAGATCTATTGTTCACATGAAAGAGTAGCCAAGAATGATTTGTGGTCTTTTTCTGTGGTTATTATTAGTAGTAGGACAGTGTCTTTTCTCCTGGTTTTGCTTTTCAGAAGAATACACATCTCTTCTGCATGCATTTCATGCAAGCGTGAGTTCAGATCTGTGTTCCCAGTTGTTCTGTTAGAGATGAATGCATTACAGACCATGGGTAATCTCAGCAGTCACAATTACTACTCTTCTTTGTAGTGTTTTCATGACCTTTAAAAAAAAATTGATCTTCCCAACTCTATGATCAATTAAATGGTCTTTTAAATCTCCTTGAAGTTTCCTTAAATCTTATTTTGTATCGCGCTGCTTACCAGCACCTACGTGTTTTCAGTGGTTACAATAAATGAACCCCAAAAATCCTCTCTTCCATTTCCTTGGTACTTGTAAGAATAATTCAGAAAATCAGATGTAACATGTATCTTGTACGTGCCTGAATTTGTATGAAAACTGTAAGAATCAAACATTTGTTACAAATAAACTAAAAGATACCTCCTTCCAAAAAGTAAGGTTTCAGTATCTAGAGGAGGAGCACAAATGTCCTGTTGTGTGTACTGGCAAACAGGTCTCCCAGCCCTTCTCTTAATAAGGAGTCAGTTCAGAAGCTGATCATTTTTGACCATATGGTCCAGGGAACAAACTGAATGATGAAAGACCCAAAGTCACTTTTATTTCACCAGGAAGTCCTGCTGTCCTGTGAAGGTTTTGTCTTTTTCAGCAAAACTTTCCCTGGCTAATGAGGTTTTTTTTCTGCTTCTGGTATCACTGCTCTTTGTTGATATCAAAATATCTCCTGCAAATTAAATACTTTCCTCATCATTGTGCCAGATATTTGCTTTCTGTGAAAGCTTATTTTGGCTGTGATATTCTCCCCCAGGTGAATTGTTCTTCAGATAACTGAGCTGTTGATAAGTGCCTATTTAATAATAAATATTAGCTTGTGTCAACTGCCTGAATACTCTAGGAAAAAAAAGTCCTTTTGTTTACACAGAAATCTGGGCCATCATTTACTCATTTGAATAAAGGCTAGTGTGCTATGTGAACATAGGGTACAAAAGTGACAGAGTTGGTCACAAATCATCACTGTTCTTTTCACAGTGTGATTTTTTTTTTACCAGATTCTCTGTGCAGGAAAAACATTAAGTAGTTCAACATCCAAAGAAGTAAAACTTGCAAAAATCAAAATAACTCTGATTCACTGTTTGTAAGATTTCCATAATGTGTTATGCTGGGGTTACTTCTGTGCTTTTATTGCAGTACAGGCAATTACTGTCATTCTGCCCACAGCTGTTATTGTAGCTCTTAATATATCACTTCAGTGGCTAAATTAACAAGCAGTGCTGTAATGGACATTTTATTTGAAAAATAATTTCAGCTCAGCCTAAGATTTAATGAGCCATGTGCTGGAACTGTAAGTTTATTTTCCTATCCTGTCATCCTACTCGTAATGAAATTTTATTTCAAAAACTGAATTTTTAAGTAATTGTGATGCTGTCCATTATAGTTCCAGGAAAAACTCCTATAGCCTTTTGTAATTTTTTTTTAGTGCCTAGCCACTTTCAAACTACAAATGAGGAAAGTTGTTTTAATACCTGATGGTTTTAGAATACTCACATTTTCTTCTGTCTTTTGTATTCAATGTTTAGCTAGGGAAACTAAACCAGTCCTTCTGAAGCTCTGATAGGTAGCATCTGTAAAGAAAGGAGATAAGCTGGAGCTTTGGGGATGGAGAAAATCAAGGTTATCCCCAAGTAACACACTTCAACCTTCCTTCAGTTCTGCATCATTCAAATCTATAGTGAGAAGATAAGCTTTATACTATGGTCTCTGGTTTTATGGCTTTTTCTGATGGATTTTATGCTGTGGATCTTCTTAACTAGCCGCATCATTAAAGTACTTGAGTAACTCAGACCTTAGAGAGCGTGTAACTGTCAGCTGCTACAGAAGTCAGCCTTCTAAATATGAAGTGCAATCTTGTAGACCCAAACCATGACACCTATCAAAGCCAAACTAAATTTAAATGTACTCAGGAATGACTCTCGTGATGTACTTCAGCCCACTCCGCTCCATCTGTAGCTGGTGGGAGTTGAGCTCACTGAGGGTTTTGCTGAGGATGCTTAACAGCTTGTAGATGTTTACATTTGAATATCATTCTTAAGTGGTTTTAAAACATATTGATTGGCTGTAAATTATAATGTATTTAAAAGCCATGCTGAAAGTGTTGTTTGAACAAAGGTATGGATTTCTTTATTTCAGCTGTCTTTGAACTGCTTCTGTAGATGGAATTTCTGCATCTGCACTGCTTCTTGTATATATTTTTTTAGATTGAGTACAAAGAAATCCATCTTAAGTCAATAAGAGCTGTTTGAAAGACCGCGGAAGTGGGTGAGCACGCCTCTGCTTTCAGTATTTTAGGTAGCACATGAACAATTTCAGAGCACGCTGCCCTCTTAGAGGCATCCTCCATTTCTTCCTTTTCCCATAGAGCATAAATGTAGCTTGTCCTTTTGACATATCCAGGCAGCTTTTTGGAAAGAGTTTTACTATTAACCTCCCCAAACTCCTACACTTCTGACATCATTCTCTATATCCGTATCCAAATAAGAGAATGCTTTTATTTTCTTATTTTCACTGTGACAACAGTAACAGCTTGAGAGTTGCTGAATCCAAATACTAGTTTTGGAAGGGAAGGTTTACATAAATGACAGCTTGATTGCATGTAGTAGCAATAGTAAATACATCCCTAATGGGAAGGCATCTTAGAACAGTGTAGCGGAATTACTCCTATAGTGCCAACAGCTAGCTGTAAAGATTTGCCCTAAGTTAATGATTAGGAATAGTGCTGAAGAACTATGAGAATTTTTAACGAGGATGGATGCTTGCTATAAACCAGATATTTAATAGCTTGTAAACATGAGCAGTCCCTTAAGTATCTGCCTTGCAAATATTAATCTTGGTCAAGAGGAACAAAATCAAATACACTACAGCATGTGCTGATTGCTTGCCCCTGGCATAAAACACTTGCCTCTATTACAAATGGTATTGTATTGCTCTCAAAGAAAATGAGATATCAAGACCCTTTCTCTCCCTCATGCTGGAAAGAAGGTGGTTTTTTTTTTTTCTGTTAGTATTAGATCTGCAAAACTTGACATATGGACTGTACTAACATTGTAAGGTTGTATCAAATCATCTGCGACTAGCTAAAGGTCCCATCCCTAGGCTGTCTCAGTGAATAAAGCTATTCTGTTGTCTTCATTAGTCTGAGATTCAAGTCTGTTTTATTTGAGCATGCTCTGAAGGAAGAAAGGGATGTTTAGTTTCCATGTTGTATGAAAATGTTTCCCAATGTTTGTGTCAGCTCTTTAATATATCTAAAAGTCACCTCCTTTTTCTATTAGGGTGAGTTACCAATGAATATGCACCTAATATAGGTTAGTTTGCTTGGCAATAGGGATTAGTACATTGGTTTAAGAACCAGTATATTAGTTTAGCAAAAGGAATTCATTAGTGATAGATCTAAAATTTTCAATTTCAGCCTTAGTGGGTGAACAGTCTTGCTTTTCCTCAATAATTTTGCACTGGGGAAATAATAGAATACTTTTATCTTCTGTCTCAACATTTTTGCCTTATGAGAATTACTGAAGTCACAATAGAATACTTTTATCTTTTGCCTCAAACTGTGCAAGGACACATTTTCCTCGGGTTCTGTATTTTATATTGTTTTTGAAAAGTGGCTTGCTATGGCCTTATGAGCAATGTGAATCTTCCGAAGTGGGGAAAAGCGAATGAAAAGTGAGTCAAAGGTTTCAGTGATGAAGCTGATGGTGGGGAAAGAAGGGAAGTAGGCGGGCACCCAACCACCCTGAATGCCACTGAGCATGCCCAAAGGGACATCAGCACATAATGAGTCCTTGAAATAAAAATAATATACATATGCAGTACATTGGCATACATGTCTTAACCGTATAAATGTAGAATCTGAACTCAGAGGATGCACTTGTCAGTCAAGATGCCTGGTGCACATCATGAGAAATAAAGGAATGCCACTTTCTAACTCCAATTTGGAGTTAGGAGTTTTCTTCCTGGATTTTGGATGACACATCCATCAAGGAAAAGAGGTGCATTTGCAAATATGTTTGGGGAGAAGTTAAGAAGCTGATGTTTACAGGTCGCTTGCAGGCCTTCCAGAGCAAATGTCTCAGACAGAGCAGCTCATTATTCTACCCTAAGTGTCCTTTATAGTACCTACAGCCTTATGCTGAACCTTGATTGAATCTATTTCTGAAATGTCTGCCTTGGAGAAGAAGGACTTAAATTTTGTAAGAGATATTGAAACAACTGCACAGGAATCAAAACCTAATTTGTTTTTAACATCGTAGAAACTGTAAATCCCAGCTCTGTTTTCAAACTCTGGGGGCCTGGTTCAGATGCATTATTCAGGCCCCGATAGCAATGAAACTGCCTGATAACTGCTTATAAGCAAGCAGTTACAGAGCAAAAAAGGGCGATAACTCCACTTGACCTACATAGCAAGCTGAGGTGCCAAGGGTATAACGTATGTAAGCTGCTATGTGATTGTCCACAGGTCTTCTGCAATATTGCAGCTCTTTTTTTCACACGAGCTGCTGGCAGGTGAGACCGCTGAAGCAAAATCTATTGCAAAGCATATCTAAGCCTTTGATATATTTTGTTTAAAGATGATTTTCATTGTTCTGAGGAAAAAAAAAATATTAGTAGCTTCTATGGCCATAAGTGATCCCTATGGTAGTACTTTTAATTTGATTTATAAAATGCGGAGGCATGGTTTCATGTCAGTAATGAAATCAGTATCATTTCAGATTACGACATTTTCAAAACTAATATTTTTTCTTGATATGGGATAACAGTATTTCATTGTCTTCTATTTGCATTGTTGCCAGCACTCTATCAGTCCTGTGGGTGTTATGACCACTGCTCTCTTTTGAGTATGGGAGATGAAAATACATCTTAAAAATCTTTTTCTACCATTATTTCTGAAAGCAGCAATGACCAGTGTATGTGAGCTGTGTCTTATCATGCTGCCTCAATTCAATGTCATACTATTGAATGTCACAATGTCACAGTATTCTCCTCCTTAGCACCTACTCCTGTTTCAGGACTATATTTAATAGAAAGGAACTATTCTTCTCTTTATTCAAAGTGAATTGAGTCTTTTTTGTCTGCAGAGACATCAAATGCAGAAGCTCTTTTGTTAATCGTGAAGGACTTAATAGGAAGGTTGTGCAAAAGATCCAGAATAGGGAATCAAGTGCTATGTGCTGAATGTAAGCCCCTGCATCGCTTTCAAATTTCCACCTTTTCCATTGTTTCCCTATCATTTCCTCATGTGTTACTGCACTGTTAGCTTTCCATGTGCTATTTGGTTATATTTGGTTAGATTGCAGAAGCTAGGGATCAAGTTTCCCATCAACAGTTGTTGTAGGAATAACAATAAACCAAAATCTCTTCATTCGTGTTGGATTTAGGGCATGATCTTCCCATCTACTCAAAAATTTCTAAGTGCTTCCGTATTTTAAAGGATAAGAAGGAATGATCTGTACCTAACCTGTTTGCTCTGTGTTGCCTACAGTAGGATTAGCAGCACTTTAATTTCCTATCTCTACGTTCAGAAACTTATTCTTTGTTATACATACACTAACGTTCTGTTCCCAGATAGCAATTTCACTGACAGGTGTGACTGCCACTATTTTCCATGCATGTGTGAAATTTTCTTGTCTCAACAGTGCTCATGATCCAATGACACTGAATTTTCTTCAGCATGAGATACTTCTAATCAGACTGACATGTACAGAAAACACTACTGCTGGGTAACTACAATTGCAGGAATAAACCCCTGTGGTGCAATAATTTGGACTACTGTTTTCTCAGTGTTTCTGATTTCCTGGAGATATGTACAAAACCGTTTCTGATGAACAAGAAGAAAAATTAAAAAGAGACTTCAAAGATTCAAAAGATCTTACGATACTTCATGTGCCAAGGAATTTTTCATCAAACCATAAAAAACTAATTTCACATGTGGCTCAAAGTTCATGTTTTGTTTGATATTCTGCCTTTCAATGCTTTTCTCTTTTTCCTTTTTAAAAAACTGAGAACTAAAGCTTTAACAAAATTAGAGTTCTATAACAGGACCTTAAACACAGCTCAGCTACTATGATACTGTATTGTAAATCATAGAGTGGTTTGGGTTGGAAAAGTCCTTAAGGATTGTCTACTTCCAGCTCCCAAAATAACCAATGCTGTGAATTTCACATTGCAGCTCCCTGAATGTTTCAGTAACATATTATGATATTACTGTTAACTTGTTCTTATTATTAGAACAGTAAGTTAGTAGGCTATGTTGTTGAGGCATAAAATGCATGTCTTACATAGAGCTGTCCCATTTGTCCAAGGAATATAAATATTTTTTTAAAAAACACATTAGACTGAGTCTGGTGTTTAGGTGGCCTCCAGTGTGTGTATTGTTGAATTATGGACACCCACAATCACAGAATCACAGAATTGCCAGGGTTGGAAGGGACCTCAAGGATCATGAATCTCCAACCCCCCTGCTACATGCAGGGCCGCCAACCATTCCACCTAATGCTAGACCAGGCTGCCCAGGGCCCCATCCAATGCTCATTAAAGATGAAGAACACGCTAGGTATGTCAGTCACACTAAAGATATTAACTAACAAGTCGTGGCTTAACGGTTAAAAAAGTCAAGGGTTTGTTATGTACATGTTGGAGCTGGAATTTATAATCTGAAATCTCTTAGGTTTCAGTGGTAAGTAGGAGAAAGAGCAGAGAAGCAGAAATTCAAATGGAAAACAGGCAGGAAATTATAAGCTCAATTATTATTGTGACCTCAGGAGAAAGCCAAGAGAAGAAATTTCCTTTCAGAAAACTGTTGGAAGAGAAGCACGGTTGGAACTGCAGACAAGAAAACCAGCTTACGTTTCTTGGGTCTCCTGTGTTCAGCAGAATAAATGCATGTATTCATAGGTCTTAAGTAAACAGGAAGGGATTAAATAAATAACGTTTGCTCTAACAAAATATTTTCCAAACAAAGTCAACTTGCACAGATTGCTTGTAACTCAGCTAAGCACTTGAGATAAAATATGTCTCCTAGTGTGAAATTCCTGGTTCAGCAAAAGAAAAACAAACAGCTTTATAAAAAAAAAAGTCATCTTGGTTTAATGTTTTAGTTGAACAATTATCTTCTAGAGGGGAGGCCTTTCTATATTTATTGTGTAAAATATAAATCTGAATTATTAACAGATGGTGTTAAAAATGAAAGGAGTTTGTTTCATTTGCCTTGTACTTCAGTTCCCCGTAGACATTTAAGTAAGGGTTAGGAGCCTTCCTGGTGTGACTGTTGCATGTGTTATTTTTCATTTCTTCAGACAGGAGAAAATCTTTTCAAAGCTGCCTCTTTGCAAGAGGAGTGCTTGTTCCATAACAATCATTTATTTATTTGTTTACTTCCTGGGATTGTCTCTATGCTATTACTTTGGCAAAAAAGCCAAATTTTCTAGACAAAGTTTGGCTTTAATAATCTTTGTATACTTATTATATGGATAATTTAAGAGCCGCAGGCATTCCCTCATTTGTTCCCTTGTCTCCAAGAGCTTTGGTTTGAGCTCTGGAAGCATGGATAAGCATGTTTCCTAAAAGCTCCAGCTGAACAGCATTTTACAGAAAGCTTTTTATTTTTGGAAAACTGATTGTTGGGTGCTAACTCTGTACTTTGATCTGTAAACAGGAAGCTGTAATGCTTGCCATGAAGAAGGACATAATTTTTACTTACGATTTATGAAAACAGGTGAACTCTTTCGATGCTACAAAGATAAATTGGAAAAGGCTGCAAATAACAATAGATGAACCACCATAATAGGAAAATCAGTAGATTTTGGCAGTAGAGCACTGGTTCTTTTTTCTGTTGTATTAACTTCAGTTGTAATGAGTCTGTTTTATACATAGAAATTAATAACAATGTAGAGATTATTGCTGTTAAAAAGGATTTTTAACAATAGGGGAAAAAGACAAAACAACAATAATGCTGAGGTCATTGGGAAGAATAATAGGAGACTGAATTTTTTTCTGAAGAAATAAATACTGTGAAGTGACAGGAGACACCACAGCAGCACCATTTCAACAAAAGTTAGGTCAGCGTTAACATTTTTTTTTCTGTATTTGACTCTTATTGCTATTTTAAATTGGAAGAATCAGTTTCAGCAGAATTCAGTTGTTGTGTAGCCTTTCCAAATGCATAAATAGGTGAGTATAACATGCTAATGCTGATTGTGGCTACTTGGTTGACTGAATTCCTTGAGTGCTTAGATTTCTTAGTACTACTCATGTGGTTTCAGTTACTATAATAATGCAGTTTAAACAAGACAGTGGGCAACAATGGCATCACTTTTTAGTCAGATTTACCCTTATTTTTTGGGAGAAAATACTTTAATGTATTAGAAGCTCTTTTTTTTTTTTGTTCTGCCTTTTACATCACATAGATTCTACTCAGTGGTTCTCTGGTAGTCTGATAATGCTCTGGTAGATTTTATCTTTCTATTGTCTTGCCTTCAGCACTCTTCATTGATGGTTTGATGCCAAAAAGCAGATAGTTAACTTCTAAGACTAATAAGTAAGAGTATGTCAGTTAATTGGCATTATAGTGTTTTGTGGCTCCAGTATAAACAGGCAGACACCAGATACTGCTCCTCACATATCTGCATGGTGTTAGATAGGAGCTGGAACAAGTACAAGGGCAGATTCCTCTGAGACTTTGCTCATATCAACTGCTCTGACAGAGGGAACAGATATTTTTGGTCTTCCTTGTGGAGAGTGTGAGATCAGGCTGCTGAACCCAGTGAAATAAGTGCAGTATTCCTAATAGGTTCAGTGTAGCTGTTTTCCCCAGAGTTTCTCACAATCAATGAGAAGAGATGTCCAATACAGGACAAAACATGATGTGGATGATCATAAGCGACGTTGACTCTGCTGGATGATTGGAACTACTGCTTATGTGCGGGGAATCTATGGATACATGTGATGTTATACAGACTTTAAACTCTTCCCCATGGAGTTCACTGTGACGTGGCACTGAGTGATGTTATGGGGCTTAGAGGTAAAATAACCAAACTAAGTAAATTCATGATCAGCCTGGAATATGTAGATGAAAACTAAATCCATTTGTTATGCCACTCTTCTCCTGTTGCTTCCTCCTTTTAAGAGTAGGAACGAATTAGTAGGTCTGAACCCTACTTTGCCTCCTGGGCCTGGCAGTTTTAAGCACCCAGGTGGTGACTGTCAGCAGTCAGGGCTGGCTCTGGAGCAGATTTCTGTGGTCAGGAGGGAGTTCAAAAGCTCCTTCTGAAGGACTTTTTCTTGTTCAGGTTCTTTGATATTCGAAGGAATTAGAAGGATGAAAGGCAGCTCTGGTCTGTGAAAGGAGGCAGGTGATTGCTTCAAGTGCCCTTACTCTTGTGATTAGTCGATATATATGCTTGTGCATTCACTAGGTGTTGCTGTAAGGTGTATTTATTAAAAACGGTGACAAAAATATTGGAAGTCATTAAATGCTGATAATAGAATACATTAAAAATAAAAAAAATTCTGGTCTAAATATTTATTCTGCTCTGAAGATGGATATTCCACACTAAGTTTGC
The DNA here is from genome assembly GCF_987193195.1 of Phasianus colchicus. NCBI lineage: Eukaryota > Metazoa > Chordata > Aves > Galliformes > Phasianidae > Phasianus > Phasianus colchicus. The sequence continues at coordinate 30,976,196 of NC_143443.1, forward strand.
AGGTGAATGTTGGGAACAAAAATATATGTTAAGCCACAACTTTCTTGTGTTATGTGTGTCTCTGTGAAAGAGCTGTGCACTGTTCTTATGACTTGCTGACAACAATTTGAAACTTCATGGTCTCTTTTCAAAATTCTGTTGAAATTTCTTTCTCAGGGTTTTGTTCTAATTGTATTGATTTTGATCAGCTCACGTTCATTATGTGACTTCACACGTTTTCAGATTTTGGAGGAAATAGTTTGTAGGAAGCTCATTTGACTTGTCCAATGCTGTTTGTACTGATGTATTACTTATATTATACAAAGCAGAAAGCCCTGGTATTCCATCTGCACTTGCTTGCTTAGCAGTTTTCCTCCTCATGCTTTGGAGATATCTTCAGAGTTGTACCTTCTATGTGAATGTGTGCTGCCCTTAAAAGTACTTCTGTTTATTTGGTTCTATGGTTTCTGGTAGTGCCTATTTTGTCCTAGTTAAAAAATCTGTTGCTAATCTTCCACTTATCTCAAAGGGCCTTCACAGTATTGTGCTGCACTGAATGTGCAGTATGCAGCTGATGTTTTACAAATCAATCTGAGCTTAAAAAACCACACTGTATTGAAATAAACCAGCCTTGCTATGTGTTTAAAAATAACCTCTAAGATCCTGTACAGCAGCTGTGAATGTTCTGTCATTGAAAATTCCTTCTCTGTGTGATATACCTATTCTGTTGCATAAAGAAGCCTGGTAAAATTTGTTCTATGAATTTTCATAAGTCTTTAACTCTGGGCTTCTGAGTGTGTTACTCTTTGAACCAACTATGTATTTCTTAATATCTTGGCTAAGATAACTATCTGATATTGTTAGTGTTCTGAAAGTTTGTTTCCTTAGCCCTGAGATATTTTCTGCCCGTGTGTTTCCAGTCTCATTACTAGATTCACTTAACATTTTGTGTAGGTGGCTGTGAGTTTATCATTCTGTTGATATTCTTTCATCTCTAAAAATGTTTGTTCCAGACCTCACCCCCAGAATGTGCAGATAGGTGTTTTACTGCAGAGTAAACACATTGAGTTGAGCATATAATAGGAACACACAATTATTTGGAAACAGGTCTTCCAGAATAGCAATAGATCCATTGCCTGAAACAAATCACTGTATCTGCTCTTAATGATTGTGATGGTAGAAAGCTATCTGTGTAAAAAAGCTGTCTTATCCCAAATTTCTAATTTGAAATGACCAGAACACCTAGAGCCTAGAGTAACTTGCAGCATCTGCTGGGGCTCATACTGGCTCCCTCTCCAATCTCCAGCATAGCAAAGGTAAGAAGTAGAATGGGAGGCATGAAAAGGCAGAGAGAAGATGCTGGGAATATGAAGTAACTCACACTTAGGTGTCCTTTGCAGGTAAAATTGTTCTCAGGCAGTTTATAACTTAATATAACACTAAGCAGATCTAAAGCAAATAAAAACTTTAAGTAACCAGGTTGTTCTACAGCTCTTCCTGGTTGCGTGTATAGTCCTAAGCATGTTGCTCTGAGCATTAAAAAGACCAACCAACCAAACAACAAATTTTCTTCTCTTTGGAGGTACCATGTCTTAAATTGAGTAAGGCACTGAGAGATTGACATGGCTTGGCAGCTGTTCTCAGTTATCCTTCCCATTACAGTACAAATGGGACCATCACATTTTTCAAAGCACATTTATCCAAAAATGTTTGCAGCTGGAAGTTGCATCCTATTCAAAGGAACTTCTTAATAAACTGCATTCCACATTGAGAAATATGTGGCTGGTCACATTTCCTGAAATCAGTTCTCCTCTGTTATTCTCTGTCTTTGTGCTCCATGTTGTCTAACTGCGCAGAGATCCAGGACCTCTCACTGTGACCTTCTGCAGACTGTCTCATGACGTGGCAGGTCTCCAGTGGGTGTGCTGGGACAGCCTACATGATCATTCCATCTCCCCAACTCAACCTACCTTACTGAGTTGCTCCAGTTTCTACTTCTGTCGGTGAAAAAGGGATCAGTACTTGCCCCTGTAGTTTCTTCAGGTAGGTTACTTAAACAGCAATTATAAAAAAAGCCATGGTAATAGAGGAAATCATTCTTACTCTCTAGAGCTAAATGAAAAAACTGTGGAATATCTTAATTGGTAATACAAAGTTGTAAACACTGATCCCATGAGTTTGCAATAAGTTATTCTGACATCAAACAGAAAGAGGCATTTAAAGAAAGTTTTCACAAAGAAATAATTTTAATTTCAGTAGTACTCTCTCCTAAAACAAAACCAAATCTGGAAGGAGTAGAATTTTCTACTGAGACTTGGTAACACTTCATGGACAAGGAGGATGTGAGTCATGCTGCTCACGACTGCTGGAACCTATAACCTGTAAGTCTCAGCTCTCTGAAGTGTCACTCCAGGCTCCCCTTCAGGCATGTACTACATGGTGACTCAGAGCTGTTGCCTAAAGCAGAGTTTTTCCTTGTCTATTTTGTCTTCTCTTGTTGACTATACGGCATTAGAAGGGAGAGAGGATGGAGGATGCAAGTAGGAACTGTGGTCCATTTTAACTAATGTGCAAAGTTGTAAGAATTGCTTAGGAGGGATAAGGAGAAGAACAAGATAATGTTCTTTTCTTTTTAAATAATATTCTACCTAGTGTCAAGTAATATTTTCCCTTTTGTTCTTCTCAGCTGCAGGGATTGCCTCAGGAAGCAGAGCAGTCGAGCTCTTAATTTACTTTCCCCTTGATGGCTCCATGCATTGCAGCAGAGGCAGAGCCTTGCTGTTGGTCTGTCTTCTAATCAGTCTTGTCTGAGGGAATTATGCTTTATTGCTTACCACAATATGCTGCTGCTTTGTGCATGAATAATAGAGCAGGAGGAAGTTGAAAATAGGTTTTATTGTCATCAGGCACAAAATCTACTTGCAACCCTCATGCAGTATGATAATTAAACTGTTGCCTTACTATCCATGAGCAATCTCCTTGTTTACTTTGCAGTGAAAAGCAAGAGTGTAGGACTAACAGTGCTCTGCAAAGAGACAGAGAATGATAGGTTCCTACCCCCTGAAAATACAACTGCTTTGCTATATCCCCAGTGCAAAGCACTCATCACTGTGACCAGTGGGACACTGGCAGTGAAGAAATGTGCCAACATGAGTGGCTGTTTCTTTAGATCATTTATGACAGTTTTACTATCAGAATTATTCAAACACTTTTTGGTCACTGAAATAGCTCTGGAGGCTTATCAGAGGCAATCGAAGCAGAGGCAGTCTCACAAGTAGGAAGTTCAGCCCAGTTTTGCTTCACAGCATCTAAGAAGGGCTCTTTATAGTGTTTCCTAGAATCCTCTGAATTTATCCTGTGAGGCATCTGGGATGTGGCCATAAAGAATAACAAGTGAGCTTTGAGGGAACCTTTTTTTGGTTGATGAAAGAGGGAATGAAGTTGCCTCAGTCACACAGCTGAACCCATATTATGCCATTCTGCATAAGCATATTCTATTGGTGTTTTGCTAAAATTTCACTTGGGTTAGAAGAGGTGAATGGCCTTTGTGTCCTCAATTCGGAGAAAATGAAAAGGGTCAGTCACAGTATTTCCTATGAATATTCATAGGACATCTTTGGCACTGTTATCTATTAATTGTACTATCGGGGAAAGTACAATGCAAAAAATGGTGCATGGATTATAAAGCAATCATGTCTTCTGAGCATGGCCACACCATGGAGAGCAGGTACGTAAAGTAGCTCCCATCTGGGAATCAACCTGGGAGAACATATATCAGAAGGGCTATAGGAAACACCAGTGGGCACCAGAGCAGGAAAGCAGAGCTGAGCAGACATCATGTGGGAAATCTTGGAAGAGTTGGTTTTGATTATGTGTTTTCTGTGTGGTGGCATACAGGGCCTAACACCATAAAAAATCCATTGAGGGCTTTGAGTTCAGTTGAGAGAGAGCAGCTCTCTTAGGTCAGCCTGCTGAGTGCCAGCGTGTGAGACTCAGTTTGCATTTTTGTTAGGAATTGTTTGCCACAGTGGATGCTTTCTATGGTTAATTTCATTTGTTTTTCTCATTTCTCATTAACTTGCTGCTGAGATATTAATGATTTTGTACATTCAATGGGTATTAACAATTAGTGCTCGAGATCAAAAGATATTTAGGCAGAGAGGCCTTTCAGAGTTCAAACTCTGCTTCTTTTCCTTTTTGCTATAATTTTGCTGACAAGCTTGTATGTTTTTCCAGAGTATATGAAGAAAGTCAGCTAACATGAAAGAGCATAAACAAGTGCAGGGTGGAGAAATCTAGGATCACAGGTCTTTTGTGGGAAGAGATCTCCATTATGGACTTGCAGGGACTATGTCTTCAGAAATGCAACAGGAATCAGTTTAAAATGTATTACTTCTTCTGCACTGACAACTTTGAAGAGGCTTGTGGAAATATATTCCATTCTAGTGATTAAAAACTTTGTTGTATTCAGAACAAATTCCTCAGCTTACAATTGTGCCCAGTGTATATGCATTTTTTTTGGTGAAAATAGCCATCTTTTTCATCCTCTTTGAATGCATTTTTCCAGCACATTACTCTATCTGACTCATAATGTGCAATTCCTACTGTATTTATACAGTTTTTTCTTACTTATCAATGCTTACATTACTGTCTTACACATTTATGTACTGCTACCACAACTACACCTAATCTATATTTTTGATATGTACTATTTCCCTCCTAATATCCTGTCACATATGATAAAGAAAGACTGATAAAGAAAGAATTCAGCGGTTTCAAAGAAAAGTAGATATTATTTAATTTGAGAGTTTGACTTTTCAGACCAAAGAACTTCACTTTGAGGTAACTTTTAGTATCTGTGCTTTATTGAAGTTCTTTGTGATAACAAAGCCTAGAATAAATTTGGGTATGTCGTATTCATTAAGTACCTTTACTATAAAATAAGGGCATACATTATCTAGAAATTTAGAGGTGTTTTCATTTTCAAATTCATGCAATATGATGTTCCAACCTTCTTATCGTGTAAGTATTCATTATAATGAGCTAAGAATAACATGAAAATGAAATCATTACACATGCTTTTTGAAGGCAGAAAATCAATGAACCTATTCAGTCTAATACCACACCAATTTGCCTTTTTCTTCCTTCTCTATGGCCAGTGTGCTCATTAGTTTGTCTCTTCTTTTCAGCCTTTTCTCTTGGTCTGATACAATGATCTTCACTTTGAAAGAAGAAACAGAGACATTTTTAACAGCAGAGAGACTTCACAAGTGCTGGTTAGTATGTTTAGACTGTGAGCTCCTGTAGCTGTTCCTATGGCACATTTACCAATGTTTTTCCATGGACAGAGTCCTGTTAGTGCTGCCTGAACGATTGTACTATATCATGTATCAGTGTTACTCCAAGCAACTTAGCTCTTGTTTTATTTCCTTTGCCTCTCAAGAGCATTAGTTTTTACCCTAATGATGCAATTTCTGAAATGTAAGGGTCTTGTGTGATTTCCTATGTCTGTTACTTGTAGTCTTATAATTTGGTGTTGTTAGTAGGCTTGATGAATATGGGGAATACAGTAATAGTGTGTAGTCCATTTGATATTTATGGTGCAATATAGCTTTGTTCCCAACACAGAAGGTCTTAAAGTATCCTTCCTATCTTTTTCAGCCTGAAAATTATGGCTGTTCGCTCTCTATGGACTATTAACCTTGATTGTATGTCAACCATATATTTTGTCTGAATTTCTTACGCAAATGAATCTCACATATTGTTTTATATTGCTGTTAGTACTGCTGTGTGCCTCAGAGGCTTTAATAAAACATACCTGCACATGGCCTACTTCTTTCTTCCTTAAAAACAAATCAACTGAAGTCAGTAGTGTTGTCCCTGGTCTAAAACAAGACAGCAGAATTAGGCTGATCTGCTTGCAGCGTCCCTTCACACGCACTCTTCAAAGAATCGAGCAAATTTAAGTATATATGGGAATGCTTATTAAAAAAGAATAGGTGTGTGAAACTATCGATTTTCTATATTTTTTTATACAGCGACATGATTTTGTGTGAGTTTTCTCACATGCTTGGACTTTGAGCAGGTTTGGAGCTGCTCTAGTCTGTATTCTTTGCAACATCAGATTATGTGCCTTTCGGAAAGCTCGACTCCTGTGAGAAATCCAGGCAAATGCTGCAGATAGAAATCAATAACTGAGGCAACACATCAGGTCTGCAGAGCTTTTGTGCCTGGCAAAGTGAAAACATGTATGTCAACAACAGAGATTCTATTAACATTGGGATTATCACTCTCTGCAACTGCAAATGAAGAGCTGAGTCAATTTCTGATATGGTGGAAGCAATGCATCTTAAACTATTACAGATTTGTGGAGGGGTGGCCTAAAATGGAAGCCAGCATTCATTTTAGCAAGTCCTCTAGAACTTGGCTAAATCATATCTGAGAACTCAAAGAAAAAAATAGCACAGAAAGCTGGCAAGCAGATTGGTGTATTATGAGACAGCAGATGAGTAAGTTTTAGCAGCAGGTATTGCTGCCCAGCCTGTCCACACTCAGAATAAACATGTTTTCTCCCCTTGAGTGCTGGGGGGTGGTGGGCATCAGGTGTGGAAATGGTGCTGAAAACGTCAGAGGACAGCATGGATAGTTCATTATGGAAATGCTTAATCGTTTATCTGTGCTAGGGAAGAGGGTTAGGTAACAACACTAATTGGGCAGTAGTCACTCAGCCTTACATAAGCTGCATGTGGACAGGCACAGTTTCTGCAGGCAAAAGAAATCACCAAGGAAATTCAGCTTTTGCTGGTGACTCACCTTGCTAAATCATCTGAGGTGAGGGAAACTTTTTCGGAAAGGGATGAGGAATGGCTCAAGCTCTTTCTCTGTTTCATCAGGAATCTAGGGCTCAGCCTTGTGAGGAAGAAAGTAGCTCTGCATATTTACTGCATGAAAGGAATTTTTGGAGAGTTGAAATGGGTTTTATTCCTTTTTTTTTTTTTTCCCTTTTGCATGTGAATGAGATTAATGTCAAAGCATATGACAATCTGAGTTTTGCTCGGCTTTCAAGCAGAAGCAGCTATTTTGCAGACATCCTCCTAACATCAGCTTTAGAAAGTTACGAATGGAAAATGAAAATTTCTGTGCTCAATTCCTTGGGGCAAAAAGAACAGTTACTCTGCTTAAGAAAACAAAATATGGACTTGGAGTAAAGAGAGCGATCAAAGGATTTCTGAGATGTTTAAAAAAATGTTTTCTCATGAAAAGATTTCAGCATTTGATATCCAGGGTGAGCTGGAAATGGGAGAATATACTGGTTCCTGTCCTTTGATCAGACCACTGATGAACTTCACGACTGAGACCCTCAACATGCACTGAGGGTTGGTGTATCTTCTCCTAGTAGATTTGGATATTCTTTCTTTTTCTCTTCATGTCTATGTGTGTGTATATATATCTATAATAATATATACATATATATATAATGTTAACGTGGCATGGTGTACTTCCCTGCAAAAATAGGGTATGGGGCAGGCTGGGGATGAGTTAGCTGTCAGAATCTGTCTCTAAAAGCCTGTTAGTGGCAGCACCAATGAAGCACTGCCAGAATGGAAATGTATACTAACACCATTAGGTCATTACCAGGGCTGAGAAACTGATGCTGCTCTCAAGCATCAGTGTGGGAAGTAAAATGCAATGCTTAGGAAACACTCTGTCTATGTAGTCTAGATGACTCTATACCCACATCTTGATAATGACCTTCTCAGGCTGCGTGTTCTAGGGAAAGTTTTGAGGCTGGTTTGTCATTAATTAATATTTTAGCCTTCAGCTGAAATTGACAGATGGAAAAGGCATTGCAGCAGAACTCGCCCTTGTATTTAAGAATCATTAATGTGTGCTATAATCTGTTAAACATGCTGTATTTGGAAACCTATTAGGCTTTGATTTATGAATTAGAAGTTAGAAGATAATTCGTGTCAGCAACAATCAGCTTACAGACCTGGATGGTTCATTACAGTGGATGCTGTTCTGTTCATTATTCGTCACAGAGTGACATCATTTGGGACAAGTGTCTTTTAAACCAAATAGTAAAACATTTGGATAACATATAAAATGCCTTGAAATTGAAGTTGCTGCGAGATTTATTTCTGAAGAAAGAAATAACGCATTTAAGTTCAAATTAGCTCAGTGTGCTGTGTGAGTACATAAATCTGTATAGCACCTGAGTGCAGAAAGTGCCTGGAAAGCAATCCCAGGTGCCTTATTTGGAGCAGCTCCAGCTAAGCATGAGGGAGTCAGTGCACATCAAAAAGTCTCATCATGTGTCTCAATTAATTTGAGGCAACTGTAGGACTTCAGTTTTATCCCCCTATTTCCTTGCACTGTTCCCTGAAGCAGAAATAGACTTTGCTTATGGCCCTGGCCAATTATATGCTATTATAATTACCGTTAGCTGGTTTTGGTGCTACCTGCAGTATTTTTTATCTCTTAAATTATTCTTCAGTAAAACATGCAAGATTTGCAACTGGAACTGTGATTTTTGTTTGTTTTTGTGCCAGGATAATAAAGGATCAAGTTTTTGTTTGCTTGATGGAAGAAATCAGGCTTTAATAAGCATAGGAGATGCTGAAATATGTCTGAGAAAGCTGGTGACTGTTATCACATGTCAGTAAACATAAGAAAACACTTTGGTCATTGAAAAATACAATATATGCCTCTTAATCAGGCAGAGTTTCATTGGGCTTAGTGGAGGGGCTTTTTGAATTTAGCTTTAAGCTACACACATTGGGAAATAGATATAGGGCCTGTCATCATATGCTGCAGTAACCACTGGTAAGTCAAAATGCAGAGGTGAGCATGCTCTGCATTAGCTGTGATGTATCTGATGGATACAAGGAATCCATGACTGTGTTACAAGAAAACGGGCTGCAAGGCAGGACAGGATATTTAGCAAAGTGTTTCAAAAATACGCTTGGGCTTCAGGGTGTGAATGTGTGATCCAGGTTTAATGAGTATGCCCTAATGTAACTGCTACAGCTTGGAAGCATGCATGTTGTGAAGACAGGCACTGTGCATGTCCACGGGGACACTGACACAGTAACTGCTACTGGAAATGGGTATGAATTCAGAAATCAGAGCTGTATCATTTCTGTTCCTGAGTTTGCATTTCGAGTATTGCAATCCTCTCCTGGGATGTGCAGCCTCTGAGCAAACATAGAGCAGTTGCTGAGCTGCATCTATGCATTCTACACTAAGGGTGGCTACTGACACAGCCTGGTGTTGTCTATGGAACAGAGCATCCCTGAGCATTCCCTTGGGCTACTTTTGGTGCAGATTCCAATTTGCACAAGGTAACCCTAAGTGGTCAGAAAACAAGATCTGCTCAAGCTTGTTCCTTTTGTCTGCACCGTTAATGCGTCAGTGCAGCCGATTTCTTACCTTTGTGTCAGTGGAAAGAGATTCGATTTCTCCTTGTCCCTATTGCTTTAAGTGAGACAAATCACCCAGTCCATCCTCACTTGGCTTTCACAGCCATAATGACCCTCATCTTGGGAAGAAAAGTTTCCAATACAGAGATGGGGGGGGGGGGGGGAAATCCTGTCTTGTTCTGAAGTGTAGTTTGTGTCCTGCTAACGGTGCCATTTTCTGAGATTTCTCTATACTTTTAAAACAAAAGGGTTCCATTTTCAAGTCACAAATCTAAATGAGATTAAAGATTACGTTAGCTCTAAAGCAAACTGTAGATTTGGTAAGACTTCAGGTAGAACAGTCCCAGGACCCCTACCTTTCTGTGGATTTCAGACCACCGCTGGGGGGGAAATTTGTACTTCTGCATAATCCACACGCTTGGTGTGCCAGAGCCCAATGGATATAACTGCCCTGTTTTTGGCTTCCATTCACCTGTCACCTCTCTGGAGAGCTGCAGGGAGGGAAGCTGTGTCTTAGCGTTTTATCTTGGGCTCACATGGATCAACTGAAACAGAAACATTTCTGTGATCTTTGGTGCTCTTGAATACCAATGAGCTGGAAAGATCAAAGCAAATTATAAGCACTCACTCTTGGCACAACGAAGCTGTGGATAAGGAGCAGATTGCCCTGAGAGCTGGTAGGGATCAGACCACTGAAAGCCTCCCCTTGTTCTTCCCATTCACCAGCACAAAGGAAAAATAAAGGTTGTCTTAACTCCCTTATCCTCATATTGGATGAGCTGCAGCCTCTTGTCTACTCAAAATGAGTACCGTAGAGGGAACAGCTATCAAACTATGAACATCTGAAAGAGGAATGGTATTTAAAAGTACTGTGGTGGTAGGAGACAATGTGTGGCAGTGTAGGCTTCCAGAAGTTGGAACAGCGAGGCCAAGTTCCAAGGTTATAAAACTTTGCTACAAGGACTGAGCACAGATCTAGTGATACAAGTGGAAAAGTAAGTGGCTTTTTCCCTGAGGAAAGCACAAGCTGCTTCCAGGCAGGCAGGCTGCTGGCACAGGCCAGGCTCTCTCTAGTCTCAGCCAACTTGATGTTGCTTGAATGGCTGCAGCTTCAGCCAGAGGCATGGGGACAAAATCTGACGTGGTAGCAGAGATGAGGACAATGAGTCTACCAAGGTCCTGGTGATGAAAAAATGGAAGCCAGCCCTCCACACTGGATAAGGTGCAGTCTCTGTAATCTCTTCTTTAATCTTCATGCAACAGGGCAGGTCCCCATTTCTTCCCTGTAAGAGGAACACATTTTTTCATTTAGCAAATCAAAACTTTAAAACAGGGTATCATAAAGCAGAGACATATAAAGATCAAAAACTTCAGTTACTTTCTTAAAAATCTGGAGCGAAAACTTCTTTTTTTTGCATTGTTCTAGGAAAAGTAAATCTACAAAATGAGGTGACTAAAGGTCACACCAGAAGGCTGCAGAGCGTTTGACCTTTTTCCCCTTTCACCAAAACACCATAGCCTGATGGTTGGGGATTGGACTCAGTGATCTCGAGGTCCCTTTCAACCCCTACAATTCTGTGATTCTATCTGTATTAAGGCCCTGACAGCCACTGTGGCCACTTCCTTTGCATTGTAGATGTCAAGGATACTTATTTCAAATGAGACTGATCTCCAGGGTTTTTTTTTTTCTTTCTTTTTAAATAAAAATCAGGTAATTGATTTTCATTAAATTCTATTTTACTTGGAGAATTAATGAGCTTATTAGCTAATTTCCAATGAATCTATCCTTTTCTGAATGTCTTCTGTCACCAATAATAAGGAAATCATTAAATTATTAAATACACAACTTAAAAATATTTACTAAAGCTTTATTTTCTTGTCTGTGCAAAGTCTGAAACTCACTTCATTGAATGTCTGCTTTAGGTGTTTTAAAACTGCTTTTAAATACCCATTGACATCATTTACACAGAACAAGGTGTTATCAAAGATGTCCCCAGTGATGTCCCTGGTGGCACCATGGTCACATTGCTTAGAGAAAAGCTTTGAGCTAACAAGAAAATTTCTCAGTGCAATTTTCTGGAAGGTTTGAAGCATTGAAAGACTACTTCAGCTCTTAAAGACAAAACAAACAAACAAACCCTGAGGGCAATGGCCACCACGTTTCACCATTTTCAGAATTATTTGCAGGAAGTTTTTTCTCTCCTAGATGTTTTTTCCTTGCATTCACAACATCAGACATTCATTGCTTCTAACTGGGTGATTCTGCAGTACCTCTGTTCCCAGCAGGATCTGTGTTCTTGCAGAGAAAAGTAGGGAGGATTGCATTTACCATGTGTGTTCCCTCTCTATTTAAAAAAAACAACAACTTCATGATCCTTTGGGAATTTTGCTGGTGGCAATTTTCTTGCTGGTATGTGAACACTGATAGACTATTTTCTGTGGGGAAAATTCTTAAAAGTTACACTGCCATGTAATTTTAGCTTGGAGGCATTGTTAACTGGTTTATTTTCAAGTAGTGCTTTCCAACAGATCTCAGTTAATGTTCTAACATTCTCAACCACCTTTTTCCTTCCTCATTTTCTCTCATTCCTTTTATGCTCACTCAGTTTTGTGATCAGTGACTCATTTCTCAGGTTTCCATGAGTCCATATTCTCCTCATGCAGCCCACCTTTTTTCTCACCTTGCTGTCTATTCTTGCAGAACTAATCTTGTTCTCCTTCTAGCATTTCCAAGTAAGGAGCTTCAAAAGATTAAAAAAAAATAAATAAACGCAGAGGGAGGAAGCTAAAAGAAAATGATCCATCCACAGGCAACCGGAGAGGAAGGTTTGAAAAATCTTTAAAATCTGGGTTTGTGATTTGTTAAAGGAAAAAAAGATGCAGAGTGCTTCAGCACCAGCCAAAGGTAAGGCTGAACTCAGCTTCAGCCTTAACGCAAATACAGTTTGAGCCAAACTGCTCTGAGTGCTTCTGAATGCTCTTGAGAATTGTAGCTCATTAGGCAGAAGGAATCTGTGTTGTGTGGTGCCTAAGCATTAGGATCCCAAACACAGCTGCCACTTTTCTGCACTTGCTACAAGCTGTGACTTCAAAGCAAATTTTTCAAATGCCTTGGAGTTTGAACATCAGCATCCTTTCTCCTTTTTCAGAAAGCAGCACCTGAAATGGGGAGTTGGATATCTGAGGCTTGTCACTTCTGGTGGCTGTGCCATGGCTCCTGAGAGAAGGATACATGTACTGTGACACTTTTCCCCCATATTCTTAGGAATAAATTATGACTGTCATCATCTGGGGACAGAAGTGCTTTTTGCTCATGTCAGGATGACAAAAAAGCTGTTACTTCTGCCTGATTCATTTCAGAACTCAATGAGGCCATGGGTTCCTGCCTGGACATCACTATTCACATCACAGCACAGGGCACTGGGTTAGATACTAAGTGTGCTTAGAGAGGAAGGCACTAAGTGTGCCTTCACAAACCTGAGCTCATGCCAAGTTGTAATGCAAGGAAATGGCACTTAGAGCCTGCGTGGTTGGCTTCCCCATTAATCTGAAGGTATTACATGCAGATTGACCAATTGTCCTTTGACAATTCTGATGTAAGGACGGTTCACACACCTCAGGTTCATTGCAGCTTCTCTGCATATTCAGCTGTAATTTCAAAGTGTGTTTTTCTTTTAAATTTATTATTTTTTTCTTCTAAGCCAGAAACATTTTTTTGCATTAAATCTTAGTTGTTCATCTCACCAGGCAAAGCTCTAATAATTCTTATTAATTAACTCTCCCTCTAAGAAAGTCAGAACCAATCAAACGTAGTAAATAGCCATGCAGCTTCCATTGGTTAGAGCTGCATGTTTGCTTCAGATTTGTTTATGCGTTCAAACAGTGCATTGTATCTGTGTGTGAAATAAAGAGTAAGGAGTTCGAGAGTAAGATGGAGAGTCAAGAGAGAAAAAGAACCAGGGCAAGTGAGTCGGAAGGAATATAAAGACCTGGAAACAAAGCACTGATGCATGTTTCAACCTGAGTACAGCACATTTTCTTGTATGTTTTCCTACAAGATTTATGGGAGTGGGCAAACACATAGCTAAGTTCTGAAATAGTCAGAATGGTATAAAGATAAGGGAGAGATGACAAAGAAACATGACAGCTCAAAAATGAACAATGTAGGTAATATAAGGAATGAACAACATAGAAAACAGAAGGAAAAGTCCAAAAAAACAGATTAGAGTTTTTTAAATAGAAGTGTAATGCTTTCTCTGACTGGCAAAAAAAAAGTATTAATATGCTGCCTTTGTTTGGGCTCTAAGGAAATCTAAAATCACACAAAATCTAAGTTTAATAACAAGTCTAGTTGCTAATTGGAGCAACTCTGAAAAACCCAGTGGGAAGAGCAGAAGGGAAGAAGAGCATGGTTAGCTCATGAAACATAACAGCCAAACTGAAATGCAAGGAGTCCCAGATGGAGCATTGTTTCCTTCCCTGTGCATTGCGTCTGGTACTTGCAGACACATATCAAGATAAAATGTAGTGAATTAAAGCCCAGCCTTTGGCAGCCGCATGATCTGATAGCAAAGACTGATCAGGGATTAAATCCTTCTGACTGCTGAACCACTTAGTAACAGAGGTTTCATGAGATAGAAGACTCAGGACAATTGGGCTGTGAGAAAAATGGACATCTAGCAAAATTCAGTGTGCAGAGTGAAGATAGATACTGGACCCAGTGTGTGGAGTTGTAAAACTTTCCAACAGGACGTTCTGGGGTTTGGATTCAAAGCTAGGCCTTATTTTTTGATCTGAACCAAACACAATAATTCACAATAATTTCTTGATGTTCTTACCCTCCCTCTCAGAAACTTATGCACAGGAAGCCAAAAGAAATGGAAATAAATCGATTTTCAAATGTGAAAGCACCAGTGACATAAGGAGGAGTCAGTATGTGTTGTTCAAAAAATCCTGAAAAGAAAATCCCCAATTAAACTGTGTTTTTTTTTCTCAGCGTGTTCTCAGTTTATCTTTCCCCTAGGTCCGATTAAGACAGAGCTAATTAATCTAGAATTACACCAGCATTACCAAAACAAAGTGATTATTTAGCATAACAAGGCTGGCAATTAGTATAATTCCAGAGCTAATGTTACCATTAGCAGTGGTGAATGCCTCTGTGGGATGTGCAGCTAAATCTTGTCTCTTTGGTTCTACCTCCCTTCAGCAGTATTATCTTGATTATAGATTATCTCACTGTGATCTTAAATTCAGTCCTGGTGGTAGGACTGGAAGACAAGATCTTGTCAGCCATCACTGGAGCAGCTTTTCTTGTGCAAGTTTGGCCAGCTGTGGATAATCAGCAGGTTGTGCTTCCCTGGGGTCAGGCTGGTATTGTCAGGTGGCCAACATCTTCATCCAAACAGCCTCATGATCTCTGTGGGGGTTTCTCTCTTCCTCGTGTTGTTGCTTGGAGTAGCTTCCCTTCGACATGCCCTAAATTACAGCTGCAGCACAACAGATCTGTGTTATGACAACTCCTAAAGTCTTGGCCTAAGAGCAGTGCCTCCCTATAAATTTAAGGGATTGGAAACATATTTTCTAACTCATAGTGACAGGACTGGAAGGAGTTGTGCTGGGTGACCATGTGGCTTGGTTCCAACAGGCCTGGCCAGACTTGGTTTCTGCTATTGGAGCAGAAATTTGGAAACATTGGCTGCAGAGGTGAACTGTCCCTGATGCTTAGAGCTGCAGTGTAGGGTGAGGTGATCGATGCCTTCCAGGTCTTCTGCAGCCAAACCCTTACTCTTCAGCACCTTCACACTATTTTGACACATAGATGCAATGTGATTTTTTCCACGTGAGCAGGATCAGCACAAATGAAGGGAGGGGAAGATGTTTTCCTGGAAGCAGAGAGATTTTGGGCAAGTGATATCTGTACATCTAAATTCACTTAGGTTCTTCTCAAAGAACGGCTAAGAACCCAAATGTTGGTTTGCATTCAGTAAGTAACATTTCCCTCGAACACAAAACATAAACCAAGTCTTTTGGGAAGAATCAGCTGACAGCATCTCAGTGGGTTGCTCCAAGAGCCTTTAAGGGTCATACATTATGTCTGTGTATCAGGAAACCACAGGGAGCAGAATTTGTAATACTCGGCAACTTGATTTTCTTTTTCTTTGTTTTCTAAATTGGATGAGGTCTGACTTGGAGGTAATTTTACTTTATCCCAGTATCTAGGATTTCGGTGTCTTGCTTATTCAGTTTAGCTACATTTTCAGTTAGCAAGTATAAAAGAAATTTCCGCCAGGACCGGCTGAAACTTGGACTGACCTCTGTTAATGGTTTGCTATTTCCTGGGAAGTAAAGTATAATTTAATCATGAATTTTATAATGAAAATTGCCAAAAGGATCACATGTAATTAATCATTTACCAGTATAGATGTTTTGTGGGCAAAAGGGAGGTGATTTAAAAAATTTAGTTCCCCTGACCTCTGCATCACATTAGAATATCTGAAGGACTGACACAAGCAAATTCTCCTTCCAGAACATATGCCATAATCCCTTGCTGCAAGATTTCGGTGTTCTTACACATCAAAAATGAAAATCTCTATTGCAGTCTCCATATCATAGTTGTGTAGTGATAGTAAGACATTGGGAAATATTTTCTAAGAGTAAGGTAAGTGGAATTCTGTAGCTTTTCTAGAGGAGATGTGAAGTTTCTGTTAGCCATCTAAGAAGAGATTGGAGAAATAGGCAAATGCTCCAGTGCTCAGTGTGTTCCATCAGAGAAACAAAGCGTGTGTCTCTGTTTAAGTGACTTAGTATTAGAAAAATTCTCAAATGTGAAACAGAGCAACAACCAGCAGCTGGCTTAAATCTAGTGATCCATTCTTGATGGCAATTTACCTGTCTGCTCATTGCAGTTATATTCACAAACCTTAGTCCATCTACAGATCTCATATTTCGCAGTGTGTGTTTATAAAGAAAATATATAACCTGGAAAAAAGCAAAGCGACGTAATTGAAATTGTGTTTTGGGGAAAAGCAGAATGGATTTGTCAGAGAACAAGAATAGGAAGAAAATGGCCTGTGCCTTTCATGTAATTTCATTGGACTTGCTGTATGACGTCAGGTAAACCACTGTAACTCTTCTATTCTGCTCCTATTTCCACTCTTTGTCTTGTCTGTTTGCTGCATTACCTGGGACCCTTTAAGGTCTTTGCACTGCGAAGTAGCTGGAACTCTCAAGTTTCAGTGAAAATGATCAGTAATCTCATCTGTGGTGAGGGCAACGTCTTGCTGTGCACATACGTATGCCAAGAAAAAGGTGACCCATTAGACTGAAGGAATGATTAAATTTTATAACACCAACTGTTGGATTTTCCATTCCAAAAACCAATATTCTCCAAGAAATGTATTCCATCAGGGAACCATTCACACCAAAGTCATGCTGTGTTTTTCTGCATATGCTTTGTCAGATTACTTGCTAAGATTTAATTTCATAGGAGAAAACTACTGTCTTGTGAGTTTGATGGTGCACTGAATGGGAGAGTGCTGGACAACTTGCAGCACTGCAGTTTTCATTTCACTTTAGATCAAAGTCTTATTGTATAAATTGGAGAAAGGGAGAATCTGGCTGCCTTTCATTAGAGATTTCTCACTAGAAAGTCCTATTAATCTCTAAAAAGAAACTAGAAGACCAGAGGTGTCAAGCTGGAGGCTGGGCAAATCAAGAGCAAATACACTGTTAATAATTTTTACTGGAAGAGAAGTGGCCAGGACATTTCTCATTCTCAGTGTGTGGTCTGTTCTTGTAAATGTTTCTGTAAATAAGATACATTTTTATCTATAATTTATATTCAACTATGGCATATAAAAATGATTTGTCTACTTTACAAATATGAAAAAAATAATGTGCTGTTTTCCACTGCAGCTATTATATTATTGATATTTCTAGGGCAGATTGTGCTATCCAACAAAATTTGCTTATAACATGCTCTACCTCACCCACATCAAACAAAACCTCACAAATAAGCCAAAAGCATCAAACAGAACCTCACAAATAACCAGCAAAGCAACAGCTTTAAAGCTTCAGTCAATACCAGAATTAGGTCATTATCCATTTCTTCCTATGCATAGGTTTAGTGGATGTTGCTTTAAACATGATGGGAAGAATGGTATGTTTATAAAGCTCAAGGTGAGTGCACAGAATTGAATACACTTTCACTTTTGTAATATGTACACACTGAGAAGTATTTACCATCCTGCCTTCCAGCTTGCAGAGTTTCGTGACTTCTTGGTGAATTTTGTGATGGTTGTGAATGCCCAGGGGAACAGAGCCCCTGGAGCAAAGCAGCAGTGAGCCAAATTCATGCTGTTGATATACTGGGAAATAGCAAAGCACTGCTTAGCTTTGTTCTTGAGATTGAGCTGTAGCACAGGAGATGGTGGCAGCTGTGTCATGTATTCCAGGCTAAATGAAATGGTTGTTGTTGGGCATCTGTCACAGATTCTCTGCTGTGTTTCTGGGCAGTGAACTGAGTCTCTGCTTTCCCTTGGTTATACTCTGTAAGTTGCTGCTCCAGGTTGGTGTCGAAGAGTGCAGTACTAAGTAGATTCTATTTCCAGTTCAGTGTATTCCAATGTTGAACATGTCAGCTGCATGCACAAATAAGATGAAGACAACAAGCACTACAGACAATTAGAATCTGCAGTGGAAAGGGGCTGAGGTGATCAGCAGATAGCATTTTTATTATTACTTCTTTCAGACTGTGGTGCTGAGGTCAAAGTTTTGACCTCATGTGGAGTCTCCTTTGGATGTACAGACAAACCTGAGCAACAATCTGGCCAAAAACCTTTCATCAGGCAGTATGGAAAAGATCAGGAAATATACTTTTCCAGTAGTGTTCTCAGCATTAATCACTTTGCCAAGATAGAATAAACGTGACAAAAATGTTCTGCAGTAGATTCCTCCAGTGTCCTGTGAATGCAGGTAGCTCCTGTATTTTTAATCATATCTCTTGGCATGCATGAAAAAGACAGTAATTAAAACTGAATCCTTGATGCTGAGAGGTGAGTTATTCACATGCGTGTTTTACATGTACAAAATACAGTAATACAATTAGTGCATTTATTTTGGAAAAAAAAACACATACAGAAAACCACTTTCTTAAAGAAGTACCTGTTGTGTGAAAGTTATTGGGGTATTCCAGCAAAACTCATAACTGTTTTTAGTGTCAGTGATCCAGTTTTGGCCAATGCAGCTTGAGAAAGGTAGAGAAAGTCTATTGAAAAGTGAGGGGATTGATCATTATAAAGCTCGGTTCTCCCTCTCCACAGTGAATAGGATCAAAATTCCAGCACGACTGAAGTTTGATATTAAGAAAAAGCCCTTTTATAAAGGTGTGGATATGGCAGCTTTGGAACAGACTATATCGTCAAGGTACAGTGTTGTCAGTGCTGCTGATTTAGAAAGACATTTATTATTTATGACAGGTGTAATTGATCCTGTCTTGGTGCAGGGATGTGGGCTCAGTGACCTCTTAAGGGCTCTATCAACCACATGTTTCTGTGATTGTATGACTGCCTTTAAAATTTGTGCTCGATGAGGGTTTTCCATTTGCTATGTTCTTTTGCCTCTCTGCTTGTCAAAATGAAAAATAGTCCATTCTGGCACAGGACTGTTCCAGATGCAACTGTCAGCCAGAAAGCTCAATGCTGTAAGAAAGCCACTTTGCACATGCATCCTTTAAGAGATTAGCTGAGCAGCCAGAATACCATTTCTAAACCCTCAGAAAATATGAAAACTACTTATTGAAGACAGTCACAACTTAATCAAAATAAGATGTTCATCTTATCCTCAGCATTTCCCTAGTATTCTGTGGTCAGTAAAACCTGAATAAATGGGTTTCTATTATTGTGCAAATGTGTGACATAGCTTCAACATAACCAAAGGTTTTACTGTGTAAGAAAATGGGGACTCAGGGTATCACGGAGAGACAATTGCAAAGATGAGTTTTGTTTTTTGATGTTGTTATTGGTGTAAAAGATCTCAAGGAACACACAGAAATGCCTTGTGTTACAGAAAGAAGAATAAACCATGTGCCAGAAAACCTTTTGTTCTACAAAACCTTTTGTCCTGACCAATCTAATGTAATAGATTGAAATCTTTTTCAAAATGGGATTAGAAATGTGCTTTGGCCTATGCTACTTAGAAGGCAGAGACTTAAAACAGCAAGAAGCAAATGTGCAAAGTTCCCTTTGACCTAGCTTCAAGCGCTGAAATTTAGATGATGTCATCGCAGTCCTGTGCCTATATACTATTTGTGTTCTACGTGTCAGATCAATCTATCCAAAGTCAAGAAACTTGTAATTACAAAGTGAACATAATCCAGCTTTGTTTTGTTTTCTTATCAGGCTGCGATCTAATTTGTGAGGCTAAAAAAATTCTCCCATTTCTTTGCCACTTACTGGACTCCTGTATTTGTCAGGTGGAAAACTTTTGTTTTGTAACTGGACTCACAAAATTCATTTAGAGGCAGCACCTGTACGTGAACTGACTGTGGGATGAACATGGCTATTTCCTTCTTTCAAATCCCTGTTTCACCATTGACATGCACCATTGTCTTTAAACAAATTGTTTAGCTATTCTGTCTCTGTTCCCTATTGGAAACTGAGATAGTGCTTCAGCAAGTGACATGGCTCTGTGATGCTACAGAATGCTGTTCAGTGAGTAAAAATTCTGCCACTTTTCTACAGACTGCAATAATTAGAATCTATCTTAAATTATGGTTTACTGTTTGACTTCCATTGACACACTTCTCTGTAAGACTTCCAGCAAGATGAACGAGCTGGGAAGTAATTTGTGTGCTGAGAGTTTTACTGTAAATTAAAAACATATCTGGTGGTGAAGAAATACCTCTGGAGAAAATTAACATGTCAATAATTCATCTCAGAGTTTGAGTTTACTATTTTGTTCTTGCCTTGCAAATACTTGTGATTAGCTTTTCTCTCATTAGAGGCAAGAAGTACTTCAGTATTTATGAAATGTTCAAATATAAAGTAGAAAAGACATGAGCAATTGTAGCAGTTGAATTTACCTCACTGTTTAGCAAAGTCATGGATTGTTTTTTACTCTCTGGCTATCTGTAAGGACAGAGTCCCAAATACAGATATGAGTTTTGTGGATAATATGTATATTAAGCAACATATGTTTGGTGTGAAATATTATTCATCATAACTTATTAATTTACATTCAATTACTTATTGAACGCATCTAAATCTTATGATTCCAGGTAAAGCTTTTGCAGACAGGCACAGATTGTTCTCCTGCTATGGCTCTTGTCCTGTTAAAAATCTCTAATGCTACATAACCAACATCGTGCAAAAATTAAAGGAGACATTTAATATATATTTTTTATGAGCTCTGAAGAGAATACATGTCAGGAAAGGAAAAATTATTAACAAGGGAAGCAACATCGAAGACAATAGCTTCTGTTTACTTAGTATCATTTTCAAGTTAGTTGAGAATCTGTTTGCAGGACCTGGTAACAAGACCTGGTTTACATTCACCCTTATGCTAGGACCCTCAGAATCCCATACAGGTACAAAAGCAGCTGCCTATTTAGAAGGAAGAAATTTTTGAAGAATCCAACTGCAACAGAATCACTGAAAAAGCCAAAAGATATTTCCACTTTGTAAGGCAATTTTTTCACTTCAGCAAGCAGGGAACAAATGCCTTTTTCCCAGCACCTGAGAACGTATCTGCTTGACAGTGATTATCGTCAGTAGGCAGGCACACAAAGTACAGTTTCTCGTGATGACACAGAAATGTGACGATTACATTTCTCTCAGCACCTGCCTTAGAGAATTCTATTAAATGCGTATTCTGCAAAATGGTGTCTTTCAATTATTTCTGAATAGATCTCACAATCTTCAGTGCAGCTTGTGGTGATCTGGCATTTCATAAACACGAACAGCTTCAAGAATGGGAAGAGTCTTCTGATATCATTCCCAAGTTGACCTAGATTTTTCAGAAAGGGAGAACTGAAAAACTGGAGCTTCCTTGTGAGTCTGGGACTGAAGGATGTAGTGTTCAAAATTGGGGATGATGAGCCAAACATCTGTAGTCACACTTCATTAAATGTACAAAGAACTCTTGATTAGAACATCAGTGGGTCACAAGAACTCAAAAAGTAGCTTTCTGTCTTGATATAATTTTAAGTGGGACTTACTTGAATTCATGTGGGCTTTGAAGGACAAGTTGTTTTGTTTTACTCTCAGGCAAAATAATAAAATAATATACCATATGAAAAGATGTGGCAAAACTTGGAATAGGAATGCAATCTTTTCCTAACTATTCTATTAGCAGGAGGGGATAACAAGCATAGTGTGATTAATAACCAGAAAAGAAGTTTCTGGGGATTTGGTGCTTCACAAGTAATTCTAAGTAGCTCCATGTAGTAGGTTTTATGCTGATAGAATTTTGATCCACATCTCCAGAAGCTGTAAACTAGCTTCAGTTCATTGCCTTCTATGAAATAACTCTGATTTATACCAGTTGAGAATAGTTATCTTGCTTTGTCAGAATTGCTGCTGCATAGTTTCATTGCAGTAGTTCTGCAAAGACAAGCAGCAGCAGCTGGGGCTCGTTTATAGTTGTATTAATGATGTAGCAGTGCAGTAGTGCAATGTGTTAGTGCAATGTCTTTTGCAATGGACTGCAGCTTACATTCAGTTTGCAGATGGCACAGCATTCTGGGGCTAGGGAGTTTAGCAAATGACGATCCTACTACTGCAAAACAGTACCATAGTTCCCAGCACACTTCCATTTCTCATTCTGGATAGTTGACAGAGCATGATTTTCCCAAGGAAAAGAGAATATACGTAGAATAATAAGGAATTTAGTCACTTATTTCACAGCTTCAGTGGATTGTTAGAAGAAAGTGGCAGCACTTTTTTTGGCCTTCATTAGTATCTTTTTTTTTTTTTAACATTCTTGCAGCTGTGTGTGGTCTAGTAGTTACTCATAAGAAGACACCTATGCTTCCAGACTTCATTTTGTGAACCATACTAGATTAATCAATTTACCTTGATGAAAACTAGATCAGTCAGTCTCCTCCAAAGCATCAAACTCAACTGTGGGTACAATGGCATGTAATGAGTAGTGACAGAACACAAGGTACTGCAGTCAAGTCAAATGTAATTATCTGACTAAATCCAGCATGTGTTACTGCCTTGAACTGATGTAGTAAGCTACATACATTTCATTTACTCCACCACAAACCATAAAATGTGTTAATAAAAACAATAGTGATAGACCTACATTACATGCAGATAGCATGTCCAAAGAGCCATGGGATTGTTTTACCAGTTTCCTATCCCTGTGTCTAAGTTCAATCCCTTTACTTTAGACCATTATTATGTTAGGTGTAATGAGAAAAAATGAGATCATTTCCTGACATACAAGACTACCTGGGAGTTTGTGCATGACCTCATGTGGAGCTCCAGTCAGTGCAAACCACATTTATGCTTCACTTCAACAGAGAAATTATTGTTACTTCTCAGTAGATAGCTAATACAGCTGGTAAATGGCTAAGGTTTTAGTATATCCTTACAAGGTATTAAGACAAAATCAATACTAAAATGCTCTAGAACTATTCCTTTCTTTTGCTTTGCTGATGATAAACATTCTTTGGCTATTAAGCATCATTCTCCATGGTGTCCTGTTCTTGCTTCTCCTGAAACACTCAGGTATTCTTATTCCTTTGATCCAAAGCTAGAAATAAATGTAGAAGAGCTATACTTCCAAAATCTCCACAGATATTCACTCACTCTGAGTTTTTCCCTAATCAGCCTTGACTGTATTTTTTCTGTGCCCTGTTTTAACTGGGATGCATGTGAATCCCAAACGAAGAGACTACAGCTTTTAATTACTGTAGGTAATGTAGGATCTAACAATCTATGTTAAGGCTTCCACCTGAATACAAACCAATAAGGTTTCATGCTATTCTCTCTCCAGGGGACATTGAGGCATGGGTTCTTCATAAACCTTATTTTCACTGTTATATCACTGCCTCAGTTATATAAGAATGGTCTATAAATACCAAGCTATAGTTTTTCAGTATAAACTCCTTTAAGGTGTTCAAATTAACACCTGTCAAGAAATGAACTTTAGTAGCCAAAGTGAATGAAAGGAGATGACAAGAATTAATGAAGTACTGTACTTAAAACAATGCTTAGAACCCTTAAATTCTTGAGAGGCTCAAGGTAGGTGAGATGCCTCTTCTCAGTTGTTGTTTTAACTCGCAGCTTATTGTGTGTAAATTAGTTGTATCTGATTCACTATTTGATGCACAGAAGAACAAATGAGAGATTTTCTGGACTGGATATTCATTGCTTGGTCCTTGTGTATTGTATTGTGTGTCTCTTTCATAATTACAAAGACATGCCTATGTTAGAAATCTTCCAAAAATAGCTCTTCAAGCATAGTTCCAGTATAGGTTATACTAAATAGGAAAAAGGCATTTTAAAGCTGAATTAAAGAGCTTAGCATGGTAATTACTCTTGACTAGCAATTTTGGTAAACTTCCAAATGTAGAAAAATCCTAAGAGTTCAATAAAACAGCACTACTGAATGTTTATTGGAGTTGCTCCATTAAAGTAATCATGATTGTTACTCTTTAGGACTGTATCTGTCTTGGTTTATTTCTTATTTGTGGGATACGCTTCACTCTGAGCTTAACTACCCCTTTAATATGAAAAGCAAAAACATTATAATGCCATCTAGAAGTGGGATGAGATTTATCTGGTGCCAAAACAGGCAGTTTTGTGGCACGGGGTGGAAGTTGTTGGGAGATACAAATCTGGGATGTCTGTGAGGTCTGGGGCACTGGCATGGAGCTGACCTCCAGTGCCTCCAAGGTTGATCACTGCATTTGTCTTTTGCACCTGGCTTTATTGCTCGCATGCTTTATCAAAGCATTAGTTGCCTTGAGAATTATGAATTAGAGAGAGAATTTGCAGTCATACTCAGACTTTTAAAAATTGCTTTTGCAAAAAGGGAGATGAAATAAAAGATTCTTCTCAGTCGTAAGACGTCTCCCAGAATGCTGAAGTGTACATCAATTGACTTTTAGTTTCAGATCATTGCTGCATCTGTAAACATGTTGGATTCACTAGTTTGCAGATGATAGTTTTTCATTAAAAAAGCAATATAGTTTTTTCAATTGAACAGACACTCTTAAACGCTGATTATCTTCATTTCATCACTTTCTAAATGAAAACATAGTTTTAACCTGAAAATAAAAAATGTTTCATTTAGAAGATACTGAAACCGAAGCCTTTTTAAGAGTTTGTTGTATCTTGAATGAATTACGTGCTGAAAATGAAAGAATTCCCTGGAACTTTTAGTTCTACTTCTAATTTTGCACAGTCTGCCTTTTATAAGAAAAAATCAAGACAAAAAATGTTCTAAAACTGTCAATCAGTGCTGTTGTTTCTTGGACTTAATGTTTATTATGCCTGTGGGCCAGATTCTGAGAGGGAATCTTGACTAAGCTGTGATCATCCTAGTGGATGTGATTCACTCCTGACCGCAGGACAATGCCCTCCATAATAGTGACAGGAGTGATTAATATGCAAGGCACTGCCTACTGAAAACCATGCATTGCAGCATATTTAGGTCATAATTGGAAGAAGGGTATCTTCTATAAATTTCTGTGTGAAGGTAAATGAGGAGGAATAGTCTTAGGAGTTGTATGTGATTTAATTGGCAATGCACTGATTAACATTAGTGCATTAATATATAGCCACCCTTCAAAATTCATAATCACCCTGATACTCTACTTCTGTTGTGGTTCAATTACATCCGTCTCTCATCACAAACTTTATTTTTCATTACAATTATTATTTTTTAATACTTACATTGTGTTCTGAGAGAAGAAATCCCACTGGGGATAGAACCATGGGTACTGCTGTCTGATGACACCACAGCTGCATTTTCAAAATGTGGCTCCCCTGGCAGGGGTAAGCTACCACCTGCTGCAGAGCATTGTGAAGCTGTGGGACGCAGCTGGAGCATCTTGTGATAAATGGTTCTCCTGGTTTCCTGTAATGGCAGGGGAATTCCTTTGGAAAGTGTTTCTTCACTGAAATAAGTTTGTTAAATTTTGTTCTTTTTGCACTGTTAGGCAACAACAGAAAGGGTAGGAGAGCTATATTTTGTTTTCCTATTTTGTTAACAACACTCTGAAGTAACAGACTCTTTAAAGCAAGTGCAATAAAAGCTTGCCAGAGTAATCAGAGAATGTATTTTTTTTGTAACTGCTGGCAGAAGTGAAACAGAGCCAAGTAGGATTTCTTCCACCTACTTCAGCTGAAGAAATAAAACCGCACCAGAGCTGTTCTCCCATGAGAAATTGAAAAGACTCCACTTTTCAACAGAACATGAAGGTAAATTAGTCAGTGGAGTTCTATAATACATAATGATAAAAGATGGTGGAATAGCTATTGGTTTGGAATCTGATAAGACAAGTTCCCTTTTGTATGAAATAAAATACTTTAGTGTTGAATGGCATTTAATAGTGTTTAACCTAATGTATGATTTTTTCCAAGGTATTTTCATAATATGAGCTTATGTTCTTCTGGTTTAATTATTTTTGCCAGCTTGACAAGCTTATCTGAGAACTAGAAGAGTCTAAAGGATTTAGCATATATCAAACAAAGTGTGTCTGTGAGCCTGTCTGTATGCAGGTAACAGAATTAATGACACTTTAGATGGGTCTGGAAGATTACATTTGATAACCTCTCTGACTTCACAATGGAAAACCCATCATTTTCATTGAGTTCTAGCAGTGCATGGTCTGGACCTGTTATGCTAAGAATTCCATAATTAAATGGAGGTTTAATGTCTTTAAACAACTGGAACTCAAGTAACTATATGTTTTTAATGATCTTCATAAATATTTATAACGTGACATTAAAGTGTACAGCCAAAAAAGAGTGAAAAAAAGCAGTTTCCTTTTGCTTCACTTGAAGGAACTGTGTAATAACTTGGAGACCCTATCTGCTGCAGTTTTGTACCTTTCTTGCATAGTAAATTGGAAGTGATTACAATAGCATTAGTGAAATTACACGAGTGTGAAAGCAGAAATATGAAATCTTTTTGTTGCACCACATTTTATTGGCTGTGCTCAGTCTGCACTTCGCCATCAGAATGGCAAATGTGCGTGGATGGAATAGGAGCAGAGAGAAAGCAGGTTGTAAGGCAAGGTTAAGCCACTGCTTGCTCATGGGCTGGAGAGTACTAACGTTTTCTTATTTTTATGGATGTGGTGCAGTGTTTAAGAGATACACACAGAAATCTTTTTAACAAGATCCATCTCCTGTTCAGAAAGTGAGAAACCCTTGCTTTGCTTAAATTGAGGCAGTGAAGTTAATGAAACTTTACTCATTTAAAACTGCTGTGATTGAAGGAAGGGGTATGGCACAGAGTTTTCAGCTCTGGTCATAGCTTTAAGCTGGGCTGATTGTTTCTTATAGTGAAAAAGCTTTATTTTATATGGTAATAACCATTCTAGCTGTGTTTGTGTGGTTGTAGATGCATAAATTGGATAGTTTCCTCTGTTTCCTCTCTATGGCAAACAACAAAGACAATTATATTAGGCATTTATGAGTATTTATGAGCACCTTGCTTTTAGATAGTTGTATAAGTAGCTTATGAGATTGACTTAAAAACATTTAGCCAAAGACTCACTGAATACAAAGAAAAGTTTTGAAAAAGCTGTCCCAGTTCTGCTTGTATCCTCTTACCTAAATCTTGGTCTTTCCCTGCAAGTTTTATTAAATTCATTTCAAAGCTCATTCCAAGCCTGGAATTAAGACAGGAAGACAGAAAACTAATGCATTGTATGTCATAGTGTAGGAGACTCATCTACAGCTACGGCCAACTTGACAGCCCATTTTCTCCACCACCTTAAGGTGTTTTCCTGCTGGGAACAATGCCTTGGCATCAGGAAGCAGCATTCACACTTAATGAGTTTTCATTGTATCTTGAAAAACGCCTGTTTGTTTCTGCTTTTTTGCTTCCATTAGAAATAATAGATCTGATCTCTTATCTTGTGATGTATATTTGGGTTTCCTTGCCATAACTGCTAGGTTAACAACTGACTTAAGAAATGAGTCTGTTTCTCCCTATAAATGCTCCCACTGCATCACTGCTGTTAAATGGCAGACCATGTTGCAGTATTAATTGCTTCCCAGATGAAAGTGAAATACTTGTTGTGGTTGGAAACATGCAGCAGATGATCATAGTTTCACAAAGTACAAGTCCTTGTCTTGACTGGTAACAAGTTTCTCAGCAATATTTTTCCACTCTGATTTGTTAAGCCTTGCTATAGTTGCCTAAGTTTCATCTTTAAAGTGGATGCAATTGTAGAGATACACGTAATATTCTCCTACTGGAAAAAGAAGAACAGATTTATTAACACAAGAGAAATCCTGCTCTGTCATATGAGAGATGAATAACAGCACAATTTGATTTGTTTTAATCACAGAATCACAGAATGGCCAGGCTTGGAAGGGACCTCAAGGATCACGAATTTTCAGCCCCCCTGCCACTTGCAGGGCTACCAACCTCCTCATTTAATGCTAGACCAGGCTGCCCAGGGCCCCATCCAATCTGGCCTTGAACACCTCCAGGGATGGACGGGACATCCACAACTTCTCTGGGCAGCTGTTCCAGCACCTCACCACTCTCTCTGTAAAGAATTTCCCCCTGACATCCAACCTAAATCTCCCCTCCCTCAACTTAAAACCATTTCCCCTTGTCCTGCAGTTATCTACCTTTCAAAGAGTTGATTCCCCTCCTGTTTGTAGGCTCCCTTTAGGTACTGAAAGGCTGCAATGAGGTCACCCTGCAGCCTTTTCTCCAGGTTGAAAGCTCCTTTCAGCCTGTCCTCATAGGGAAGGTGCTCCAGTCCCCTGATCATCTTCGTGGCCCTCCTCTGGACCCTCCAGCAGCTCCCTGTCTTTCTTGTACTGGGGGCTCCACACTTGGACGCAGTTCTCCAGATGGGGCCTCACAAGAGCAGAGTAGAGGGGAACAATCACCTCCCTGCCCCTGCTGGCCACCCCTCTTTTGATGGAGCCCAGGATCCCATTTGCCTTCCGAGCCACAAGGGCACACTGCTGGCTCATGTTAAGGTTTTCATCCATCAAGACCCCCAGGTCCTTCTCCACAGGGCTGCTCTCAAGGACTGCTCCTTCCAGTCTGTGTGGATGCCTGGGATTCCTCCGGCCCAAGTGCAAAACTCTGCACTTTGCCGTGTTGAACCTCATCAGGTTCACCCAGGCCCACTTTTCTAGCCTCTCGAGGTCCCTCTGAATGGCATCCCTTCCTTCATCCATGTCGACCGCACCACTCAGCTTGGTGTTGTCAGCAAACTTGCTGAGGGTGCACTCGATTCTGTCATTGATAAAGATGTTAAAGAGCACCTGAGAACCTGAATTACGTTACTGTTTCAAATTTCTGGTGTGGTTATGCAAGGAGAGAAGTATTTTCCAAAGTTTTTGACACAGCCAATGAAAACTGCATCTTTAACAAAACCTGTGTGAGCTTCCTATGGTGTACTGTAGTTAAAACTCTACGAAAGCTGAGCTTTAAAATCGAGCTGACTGATCATGTTTAATTTAAATGTCTTAATGGGTATATTTTAAATAGAACATGGGTACATGAATGAATCTGGTTTTTCTTTGTATAAAGTGTGTCAAAATCTCTATGACTTTGCTCCCCAAAAGCATACAAGCAGGCTACGTGCTAACAATTCCACTGAAGTCAGCAATATGAATTACTTGCTTGAATTACCTGTTTGCATTGAAAGCTCTTTTGCACCAGAACAAAAACATTCTGATGGATGATGAATATTTCCCTATCCTCTCATTCTTTTGGGACACAACAACAATCTTTTTTCCTTCTGCATCTGGCATAGTGTATTCAAAGATCCCAGTCTGTGTGAGAATTAGTTCCAACTAGAGCAAAGTAGGGCATTACTTACACCAGTGGGGATAATGAAACGGCTGGATGTGTTAAATCATAGTAAATTAGGTCATTTTTTGCCATTAATTTCAGTTTTAATCTAATTTTGGATCATCTAGCAGATTCTGTTTCTCTGTATGCTTCCTAGAACAAGATACTATCCAAACTTTGAGCAGAGTTATTTGAAAACATTTAGTGAACACCAACAAATTTTAGGGGATAACTACATATTTGGAATCGTGAAATTTTCCATCTCCCTTCTGTTTTGCTAGATCAGCCTTTTTGATGAGAAAAAGGTGTTGAAAAATTGTGAAAATGTTTTAGTTTTATGTTTCATGATTGAAGTGGTCCTTTTTCTATGACTCGGTGAATGGAAAAATGGAACACTTTTTTTTTGAAGTTGTCAGCATGTAAGAATTCCTTTAAAGTTTGATACTGACTTTTGTTTTCTGTCATCCTTGATTAAACAGTTCTTCTTGAAATGTATTAGTTTGCAAAATGGACAGAGCTGATACTGGAAGAAGGTAATCATTAGGTCTTTACATGGAACACGCATTTATGGAAACTCATGAAGCTGAGTTGTGGTCTGCTGTTTCAATGCTAACTGCATGTTATGGCTAATTTTCAAATTCCTGGCCAAAAGAGGTTTTAATGGGCTTCTGACATGTCTTTTGATAGTCACTGTCAAGCTGCGGCAGGAATTGAGACTAGTCCACACTGTGATTAGGGGTATGAAATTCTGACTCCTGTCTCTTTTTGGACTTGATTCTACTGAAACATCATGGACTTCAATCATTTAGAAACATACCAGACCTGAAATATAGCTATAAAAATAGATGAAGAATCATTGTTAAATATATAGAAGTAGGAGAATATGAAAATGGAATTATTTTGATAAGAACTAAGCCATAAATTTGGCTTCAGACTTTCAAAACAACAATGTAATAAATACTTATGAAAATGCAATACTGATGAAAATGCAACTTACTGCATTCATTTTGCCCTTCACCTTGGCTCATTTCTTGTCCTTCCAGGCATCTGCTGCTCTTCAGGAAGTGCCTTAGAAATACTCATTTGCAAACATGGGGAAAAGTCTATCAATGTTTGCTCTGATTTCACAGCTGTTCCCAAACACGGAAGAGGAAATACTGCTGTTAATTTCTGTTCTATATCAGCAAACATTGTCTATATTAATGAGATTAATTAGTCATTTAGTAGTTAAGCAGATTAATTAGATGCTATCTTCATTTTTGTGTGTTAATGAATATTTTATATTATGCATTATATATATATAATTTTCAGCATGTTTCTTTCCTGGTGCTTCTGTTTAAAAAAATATTAATAGCTCAAAATTTTTATTAATAGCTCAGTGGCACACATTCCAAGCAATAATTCCAAGATTCAGTTTGTTTCATATCATCTGCTATCAACTGTTCTTGCGTGGATTCCTTTCCTTTTCTTCCATCTACTAAATTGTACTCAGGTAAACTTTTCTCCAGACACTAAGAAGTATTCAGGGTCTCTATCTGTAGTTTGACGCCAATTGATTCGGTTTTATTTATAGAGACATCTGAGTTCATACAGTTCTGATTCCCTTACTATGGGGTCCAACAGGTCCTGCACTGTTTTCTCAAAAGAGCTTTGCTAGATTTTCATTTTGGAGTATCTCTCCTCTTCAAAATTTTGAGTCTTATTCAGGCATAGCAAATACTCAGGAATGCATTAGTAGCTGAAAGCATAGCAAACTACGATCTAAGTGTTTAGCTTGCACTAAAGAAATAGGAACTGTACAGAGTTTATAGAATGGGTCTGCTGCACAAAGTCTTATGAGAAGTGGCTGGGAGAACTGTAATTGTTTTGTCTGGAAAAGAGGAGGCTCTGGGGAGATCTGATAGCTCTCCACAACTACTAGAAATGAGGTTGTGACGAGGTAGGAGTTGGTCTCTTCTCCCACATAACAGGAGTTAGGACTAGTGGTAATGGACTCAAGTTGTGCCAAGGGAGGTGTACATTAGATATTAGGAAAGATTTCTATTCTGAAAGAGTGTTCAGGTGCTGGAACAGACTGCCCAGGGAGGTGGTTGAGTCACTATCCCTGGAGAGGTTCAAGAAGTGTTTAGATGTTGTGCTGAGGGACAGGGTTTAGTGGGGGGATGTTGGTTGTGGATGGATTGTTGGATTAGATGATTTTGGACGGCTTTTCCAGTTTTGGTGATTTTATAATGATTCTGATGTGACAAACTCTTGGAATAGTTAGACATAATCTAAGAAATGGAAGAAAAGTGTAACTACGAAGTGAGATTTAGAGGCTACTGTTCCCATTTTGATGCTTTTTGGGCACAAATGATAGAGCTGCCAGTGCTTTTACGCTGATAGAAATCCAGAGCTTTGATACACAATTTGCTAAATCTTAGGAAGTCGATCTATTCCCAGAAACATATAAAGCTCATTACCTGTGTGCGTCCATTCTATTTTTATAATTTGAAAAATAGCTTAATTACTTTTTGGATAAATATATAAAATATTAAAGAGAATGTTAGCTGTTCTCAAAAAGTCAGCATATTCTTCCCTCCTGTTCCCCAAAGCAAAGAGTGCTGATAAATGAGTTTCATTAGTCGGTGTAGCACTATGACAGAAGGGCCTCCAGCACCTCATCCTCATAGCCACAGCCTAGTCTTAGACTGCTTTGCTCCATACATAATGAATCTAAACTGACCTTCCTAGTTTCCATGCAAACTTGGGGAGAAACTCTCCATCTTAGTGAGTGACAACTTGCTAATAGATCTTACTTAGGTTAATGAGAAGGCTGTTATTTTCCATCAGCCTTTTGTATACAATGAAAAAATTCTTGATTTTTTTTTTTCAATTTGAATATTCTCAAAATGAGTGTAAATGGTGGAAAGCTAGTGTACTGTTTTGTCTTGAAACTGTTCTTTATACATTATTTTTATTGCTACTACAGATGTTGGTAGATGCAAGCCTACACCTTTCCAAGATTTCTTGAGTAATCTTGTGTATGTGATTTGGAATCCCTTCTCTATTTATTTTAATGGCAGTAGAGATTTATTAATGATGTTTTGAAAGGCATAGTTTAAAAAAATTTAACATTGTGAGACAAAAATGTAGCTTTTAAAACTTTATATCTGGTGCATTTGTTTGCAATCACTTAATCACATGTGATAACAATGAGGATGGTCTTGATAGCGATGATTTTCCAAAGAGAGGAGTACCTTCAGTGTGACGCATGAAGTCAAGTGGGAGTCTCAGCAAGAGCCCCCAGCTGCAGGGTTCTCCCCTGCTCAGATCCTCAGGCTTGAGATTTATTTGCGGACTTCGCTGAGGCTTTCTGCAGATTCAAGGGTCCAGTGCATGGACTTCAATCCCCTAACTTTAGGTAAAAGCTTCTCTGAACGAGGGTGTTTATACCACATTCTTGATTGGATTTCACTTAGATCTTGGCCTGTTTTTATAGGAAGAAGTGTGCAAAATCAATTGTATTGTTATTTCACTTAGTTCATAGGCTGCTAGACCTAGAGAAACAAGCAATCACGGAAAAAGAGAAATTGAAAAGAATCTTGAAGTTGTCTCTACCTGGGAGAGTTCAAAATGGCCTCATTTTTTGTCTTTCCCATTAATATGTTTGCAATATTTAATCAATATTTAATTGATTTTATTACTCAAAATTGCTACTAAGTTGTTTCTACTTTTCTAAATTCATAACTAATTTGCAAGTACATTTCACTTATTTAAACTGCATTTCTAATTATTAGGATAAATAATTTCTTCTGGTGAAGATTATAATTCTATATTTATTTCCATTAAGGGCACTTCTCTTTTGAGCTGTTAATAGATTTTTCCACCTAAATATAATCTTTTTGGAAATTTATTCAACACATTTTGGGTTTAATGGACTCCTCTGGATCCAAAACATTCATCATAGAATGCAGTAGGGCAAAGAGTCTTAAGTCAGTCTGCAATGGAAGTATTTTGAAGAAAAGCTAGGAAATCCACTGCACGTACCCACTTAAATTAATGCTCTCAAATGTCAGGGTTGCTGAGAAGCTGTATTTTTTTTTGGGTGTTTCTGACTCAAAGTGGTGTTTTGGATTCTGAAACAAAAATAAGTTTTATTCAGGAAGGTAATTGTCCCTTCAAATGGAAACCTCTACTTTTTGATCAGCATTGCTTCTTATCTTGATTTGATGCTGTAGTATAATTCTTTCTGATTTACTCAGACTGAATTAACATACAAACAAACAAAAATCCAGAGAGAGCAATGCAGTGAGTCTTGTTATTTTCCTGGCTGTGAAAATAGCAATATACTAAATCTAGAAACAGACTGGCATAAAAAAAACTGCAATGCACTAAATGAAAAATGAAATCAGATGACTAACTCAGGGAGAAGGAAAAAACCAAAATGTTGTTTTATGTTTTCTAACACTTCTAATTAATTTGGTGTTTTGCTCTATGCAACGTTTATTGCAGTTTATTCATTTGGGATTAAAAGCAATACCGCATCGTCTTATCACACTCTACTGTTGTTGGTATTCAATTCTAATACAGTAACATCAGGATAAGATCATGAGCACAGATTTTTGCCAAGAACAGGAGACTAAGTACAGTTCCTAGGGAAAAAAAGGATGAGGTATAGCTGTTGTCAAGAGAACCCGAGGGACTGAACTGGGTATTCGCATTCTTTCTGTCTCTGCTGCTTCCCTCCCAGTGTTTTGCCCTTTGTCCTTAATCATGATTTGCTTTTACTTAATTGCTTTCTGTGATGAATATAAATTCAATCACCTCCTAACAGAATCTTCTGATCCAAAGCCAGAGATGGCTGTAACAGAGCAGAAACCATGCATTGCTAAGTAAAAGCTGAAAAGGCCAAGTTTACCTGAGAGAGACACAAATCATACCCAGATTGAACTATAATCAGAATTTTCAGAACAATGAGAACATCTAAATTTGTCTCTAGTTAAGGAAAATAGGATTTTCAGCAGATTTTGAGTACCTGTATCCCTCACTGGATTTTGAAATGTCAGAACGCACTCAGGAGATCTTGCTAAAAAAAATTCCACCTCCAGTCATGCCCAGATTTCAAAATGTATTTATGTCCATGAGAAGTATGCAGTTTCACTCTGTGCTAAATGAAAAAAAATGAGCTGGTAATTAGGGAGTTTTCTACAGGTAATCAGATTGGATTTTTTTTTTTTTTTTTAAGATTTCCAACTTCTGGGCTAAAGATGGCAGCTGGAACAGGATGCTGTGTTTTTTTTTTGTTTGTTTGTTTGTTTTTTTGTTTGTTTTTTAATGTATGGAAATAAATACTGAAACAAAGAAATTATGAAAAGCTGCAGACAATGGATCATAAATAATCA
Organism: Phasianus colchicus; assembly: GCF_987193195.1. Classification (NCBI taxonomy): domain Eukaryota; kingdom Metazoa; phylum Chordata; class Aves; order Galliformes; family Phasianidae; genus Phasianus; species Phasianus colchicus. The sequence continues at coordinate 31,010,988 of NC_143443.1, forward strand.
ACTCTAAGGGTAACTAGGTTTCCTGGGCAGTGCTGGAAGTGCTTAGTAGAAAAGTAAGGCAGTAAGCTGAATGGGGAGCTGCTGGTAACTAGTTGGTAGAGACAATAAGTAAGGGGGCATCTCTGCTTTTAGTCTCTCACTTAAGTGTTTATGATCATGAACTTAAGTCACTTTTTTTTATATAGTTTAATCATAAAGCATTTTGAAGGTGTGTTCCTTGACTGTCAGGAAGATTTCTCAGAGGTCTATGGGTAATTATTGTACAGGCCTTAATCTGCTCTGGCTGTAGGGTTTGATAAAGTTAAGTATTTGCTGGTTTGGAATGAAATAAAGATATCCACAATTGAGTCTAGAGCTTATGGGTTAGAGTGCTCTCAGGGCATTGCAGAGATTGGAGTCTGAGATGCATCTCAGAGATTCAGTGAATATTGAATCAGATTCACTACAGAGTAGCTCCAGCAGAAAAAAACAAGGATAGAGCTAAGTCACTCCATGATTTAACTCACAGCTTGCTGATATCAGATGAGGTAGAGGAGAAAATGTGAACCACACAATTTTACTCATGAATTGTTAAAGCAGCTACAGAGAAACAGTCTGAAAATCCTACCAGATATTACCTCAGTGATGTACTATGCACTAATTATACACTGCTGAACGTTAAGACTCAGATTTGCTTGTAAAGCTGCATTTTATTCCAAGCCTGGAGTTAGTGCTACTGTGTCTTGTATGTGCTGTTGAATTAAGCTTGAGGCAATAAACTTCTCTGTTCAGTTCCTAATGGTAGGAAATTTACCATTACAGGAAGTATCACAAAGGATGATGAATAATGGTGATCACTGGTTCAAAAAAAAATGTGAAGTCTGACCACCTCTCTCACTTTCAGAGCCGCACCAGAAAGCAAAGACCATTCATTTGTGAATAGAAAAGATTGTAGTGATGCAACGTGTGTCATGTCCAAATGGAGATTTGGAAGATGCCAACCGTATGCATTTCTGAACAAGAGGGCTATCCATCAGCCCAGGGGAAAGAAGTTCGAGAGGTCAGATTTGTTCTGTGTTGAGGGTTGTTTTCTTGTCTCTCTTTTGTAGTCTGAATTTCTCTGGGCAGCCATATGTTTTTCAGCAATTGCTGCCCTGATGTGTTCTCTTAAGTCAGGTTTGCTCATCAAGGGGCAAGAGTTGTCTTTCAAGGGGCACGTGTAAGAGGAAGACAAAGGGGCGAAAGTTAGAGAATGCATAGCTCCAAAGACTGGCAATTTGTTCTAACTTAAAAATAAATAAATACTTTGGTTTCCCTCAGACTCGATCAAATAGTGCAAAAATAGCCAATTAGTCAGCTAAAGGGGCTTATTAGCTTTTTCAGATACTGGCAAATTTATACCTTAATGCTGCCTATGCAATCAAGGCTGTACTGTTCTTATGAAAGATGCAGTGGCGTTAATCAGAGTTAGAAGTTTTGAATCTACATGGGTTATTATCCATGAGCAAGAATATCACAAAGTTCAGAGAAATCAAATCCAGCCTGGTACTGATACACCACTGAGAGCACCTCCTCACGCCTTTTCCATCTGAAGTTACTGGGACACATACTGCAGCAGTCTCCGTGTCAAGTTAGTTCATCTGTTTCAGCAGTTTTCTAAAAATGTCAGGTAATGAGGCAGTGATATGATTCAAAACAGCCCCAGAGCTGAAGGCATCTGAGAGCTGCTTTAGAAAGCAGAGTTAAAAACATAATTACAAGAGACTAATGAAGGGCAACTCAATTTCCCTGTGGTCCTTGCTGAGAAATTAAATCAAGCTTATGGCAAATAAACATGACTGAACAGTTAGGACTGGATGGAATGGAAAGATGTGTTATCTTCCAAACAGCAAATATATGATGAGTTGAAAATAAAAAGAATTGGTACTAGAAAGGGTCTGGCAAGAATTTATTTTGATAAAATAACTCAAAAATAGTGGAATTCCTGTGAAAGAAAGCTTCCTTGGTATTTATTAGGAGGAAATATTTATATGGAGGGTGGTGATGCGTTGAAACAGGTTGCCCAAGGAGGTTGTGGATGCCCCATCCCCAGAGGCATTCAAGGCCAGGCTGGATGTGGCTCTGGGCAGCCTGATTTGGTGGTTGCACATAGCAGGGGGTTGGAACGAGATGATCACAATGATCCTTTTCAACCCAGGCCATTCTATGATTCTATGATTCAGGAGTGGTAATGCTGCAGCTGTGTCTTAAGCTCCCATCTTTCAGAGAAGGAAAACAAGATGTCTTTACAGATAGGTAAGCACTGCAATGCAGCACCTGTCAAAAATCTTTCAATTGCTGTCATTAAGCTCTGCGTGAGACTTCAGCAGAGCAAGTCCCCTCTGATTTTGAGATGAATGCTGTGTGAAATCTTGTCTTGATATCTGGAAGACGCAGGAGAAGAGGGCTGTCAAACCAAACACAGCTGTGGGATAGCAGTAATATGCTTTGCAGAGCTGGGAGAGGAACACTTGATTCTAGATGTAAAACACCCCCAGAACTGTTCTGCTCCAACAGGGACTGACAAGGAAGCTAAGAGCTGAAAAGATAGCGTGGAAGGTCTGCCCATAAAGAAAAAATGATATATTTTAATGAGGAAAAGAGCAGTTCTGAATTTTTGGAGAGTGCACAATTACCAGATGACCTCAATTAATTATTTCAGCTTGCCAGGGCTGATCGGGATGATATTAACCTCAAGGTGCAAACAGCTTTTGTCTTACTACCCTGTTGACTAGAACGTGAGCCAAATTGAAGAATTAGAGCTGATGATTTTACAGCTACTAGTTAGTAAATCTCCCTTATATTTGGTTTATTGGGGCTCCGTGTATTATCTGTAAGTTCTCCTAAAGAATACATTTAATTGCATTATAAAATATTCATGTTAGTTAGATGTTTCAAAATTCCTTCTGAATCATCAAGGAATTGTAGTTGGAAGGGACCCACACAGATCATTGGGTTCTTAGTACCACCCAAAATTCAACCTCCATGTCAAATGGAGCCCAAATGCTTCTTGAAGTCCAGCAGGCTTGGTGCCATGACCGCTTCATTGGGGAGTATGGGAATATAATTTTTGTTGTTTATTTTTCTACTTAATCACCAAAAAGAACATCAGCAGTTTAAGAGTTTGAATACACGCTAATTTTCCCATGGAATAACAGCTGACCAGTTCAGACAAGCAGTTTAAATCCTGCTTTATATTTATTCCTTGGTGTTACGAGTAATTGATCACCTACACCATGCTATGCTTTCAGATGTCAGACTACCTAACTGAGAACTTTTATGTTATAAACAAGAGAAGGAAAACAGTTCGTAGCTAGTTCTTCTGACTGTTTCTAAAACGTAAATTTGCAGATTATGGATGTTTATAACACTGTTAATTCCCTAGCTCTTTTCTGTAAAAAACAAAAAACAAAAACCAACCAACCAAACAAACAAAAAAACAAACATAGAAGCATAGAGATGTTTGAACAGAGGAATGGAATGTAAGTCTTGGGGATGTTTTTTAACATCATTTCGGGTCCTGTGACCTTGACCTCAATCTCTTTCACTGCCTGTTCTGTTTTGTTTTGCTAAATCAAGTTTTCTAATGCACTGATTGTCAGTGCTCAGGTTAACCTCTATTTTTGGAATCAAAAGAGAACTCTGCAGTTTGTGGAACTTTTCCAAATATGCCTACGGGGTCCTCTTTAAAATTCTGTGAATCTTAGGCAAATGTGTTCTTGCATTAATTAATACTACAGACACTTAACTACACAAAATCGGAGAGAAGAAAAGTCCTAGTTGCAGCAAATATCTTTCTAACAGATCAGGTCCCTATTTATTTTGTGGGCTGCTGAAAGTCCCCAGACTATATCAATTAAAGCCAATCTCCTGTTACAGTCTTTGCTTAATTTAGTAGTCTTGGAATACATGTACCTTTTTCCTGCACTGCTTTTACAATTCTCTTACAATGACATTGATACAACTAAGTCTCTTCATGGAGACGTATTCTCTTCTCTCCATGGAAATATGTATTTTTTTCCTGAAACCTTACTGGTTTCTCTATCTATTGTCCCATTCCTGTTCTGCTATATCTTTTCTGTCTACAGTAACAAGCTTATGGATATGAATACCCCCACATTTATAACAAATTATGGATGAGAAACCCTTAATCAAAGACACTTGGGAAAGCATGTGAAGGCTACTTGGTACATGGTGATAGATGACCCTCTGTAGCTCACCTATTTTACTGATTTTGTGTAGTGATAAGATTCTTCACCTTATAAAGCTATTAATAATTTAACCTGCTCCATTGCATTCGATATCTCCGTGGGATGTGTCAACTGTGGAAAAATGATACACTTAAGAACTTTCTGAAACAGTAAATTTGATCAATACTTGAGCCAGCTTTTCCTCTGAAGCTAATTCCTAAGTAATTTCTTTTGCTTGATGAAGTTTGCTGCCTGCAAGTAAGAGTTAGATCTCAATGAGCAGAGCACAGTCAGCTGCATTTGCAGATGGAGCTCAAACTCTCTGTAGAATGTAATGGAACTTTCAGTGAATGAGACAAATGGTGTGTGTGTGGTTTTTGTTTACTTATAGAAAAACAGTGAATTAGTCTAAGTGCCTAGGCAGTTCTTTGCACTGATTATCATGTTCTTCTGATGTTTCACACAATACAGTGTTTCATAATCAGAAGAACACGATAATCAGTGAAATTGGTATCATATCAATTTTACTTCTTTTGCTAGAGAAGGAAGGATGCTCTTCTGTTGGTGAAATGAACAAAGTATAGCATTTCTACTGCAACATGCAATTACACTAGGCACCAGCTTAGAGTCATTCTGTAGCTAAAATTTATCCAGTGCTCCTTAACTACATCATTAAGAATTTATAAGTTAAGACTGAACATCTTGCAGTCTACCGAGGAAAGGCAGATGAAAGACAGAGTCGGAGTGATATAAACATATATAAAATAGTGAGCTCATAATTAAAAATACCACCTCTGGAACGATTTCTAAATCTCATTACAAAGGATGTCGTTTTGGGAAAGAAGGAAAGGCTCGGACACAGGATTGGAAATTACACTACAAGTACCAGGTAGTGTAGAAAGACTATCCATAGTTTGAAAGGAAGGGAGGCTTCTCAAGGCAGTAGCTGCTATGACACTGTTCTACATGAATGTGTCCAAATTATGTTCTGTCTGTCCCTGCCTGTTGGTGTAACCTCTCAGGAAGGATAGCTGTCTGCTGGTTTTAGGGCAAATCTTTACTTATTTTAATGTATTTTAACTTGAAACTCCAAAAAACACCACCACTCCATCGTGATTGGTTTTAAGGGTAGAAAATAAATAACTGTTTGAAGTTATTTTTGCATATTGTCACATAAACCACGACAGTATAGGACAGCACCTTGACTTCTACTAAGAAACTTCTGTTTTACTGAATTCTAGCAAGGATGCCTCTGAATTTACAAGTGAATCCTTTGTTTCTTCTTGTTAGCCTAACAAAATGTTATGGAATGGAACCCGAGAGCTGAAATATCACTCAGTCCATATGCCTAATTTTTACACTGAAGATTTATGTGCCAGGTTAACAACATAATTATCCTATTAAACGATATTGCAGGGTATCTGAATTAAGACTGATGGCATAGATGGATGCGTAAAGGTCATTCTTTGATGCATTAGTTCTTTTATTGATGGAAAATTTAACACATAAGTAGTTTGTATTTAGCATGAAACCTCCTCTAGCATGAAAATCACATCCCACTGCCTGTCTTTATAAATATTAATTCACAAAATGCATTTGCTTCATGTAGTTCCTGACAGCCTATGTGGTGGAACTGACAAGTTAGTTGATAAGAGAGAGGCACAAAAGAAAACAATAACAACAACAAAAAACACCTGACAAGTTTACTCCAAGGTGTCAAAGTGCATTAAGATATTTAGATGTAGATTCCTTCTGAGTTGCAGTGGATAAGGGTCAACTCGAAGATGTGACAGTCAGTAGTATATTCAGATCATTAAAATCACACATAGTCCAGAAAGGACTGTGCCAATATAAAGCTATGAACAAAACAACACAAAACCACCACCAAAAACTACCGTGGCAAATAAGTTCTAGGCTTTGAAATGAGAAAGCACAAGAACTGGCAAAGGCTACATCAAGAGGTTTTACCAGGTTAATGGAAACTAAGATAGGAAGGTGATATGGGCACATAAACAATGACTCAAGAGAGCTTTTAGAGTAATTGATATGTTCTGAAAGGTGCTAAGTTAAAATTTTCCTGGCAAATCGATCATTACTGAGCCAGAGGGAATTCAAAGTGGGGAAAGATGGTAGGCACAATGAACTGCAGAGCTGAAGGAGCTGCCAGGGAAGTTTGAGAAAATGGCTGACCTGAGAAGCAGAACCAGCTCTGCTCTTCGGTATGGTGCAAAATTCCTAGCAAAGCTGGAGCTGCTGGAGGTAGGAGGTCAGGGAGTGTCAGGGTATAGGCATTCACAAATCATTCTAATGAGAAATCAGTACTTGGAAACTGTGAGCATCCAAACAACTTTTTCCGAGAGGAAAACTCTTCTTCTATTTCCCCTGAAAAATGACAAAAATTTGCATTTATCCTCTGTTAGCATCATGCTAAGAAGCTGATGTGCATATCTGTGTGTTGGCCTCTTTTTACCTACTTGTTTCAGATCTATTACTCTTTGCATGTGTAGATCTGAGAATGCAAAGTTGTTAAGGAGCAGAGGTCTGGTTTCCTCTGCAAACAAATATATAGCTGTCTGTTCATTGGAGTCCAACTTGAGTTCCAACCATTCTATTAATCCAAGCAGCAAACAAACCAATGCAAGTCAAATTTGAGGCACTCTTTATATAAGTCAAATGTGTGTAATTGACTGTATATTACAAAGATAGAAGTAGCTCTTCAATTTGCTATCCATTCTTAAACCTTTTTTTACTGCAAACAGCATTTGATTTCAGTGACTGGGGATATGCCCAGTCTGCTTAGCCACTAAGAAGTCCTCGATTCATGGAACTTCTCAAAAGAATCTGTGAATTATAAAACATTAATCTTGATTCAAGGAGATCTATATCTCAGTATTAGTGTGTGCTGCAAGAAAATCTTTGCAGGGCTAGATCATTAATTTTAACTAAAGAAGAAACATTAGAAAATATAGATGCATTTTTCAAAATGGGAACAGTCAAATGCCAAGACAATTTTCAGAGGTCACATATTTCAAGGAATTGACTAAAGTCTAAACAATCCTAGGACATTTGACTACCTTTTGAAATATCTTTTTTGCTGATGCTATACGTATTATAGTGTGGCAATACAGAGAAGCTATAGCCAAATTTCTTGCAGTTAGGTTTTGATTTGGTTTTGATAATAAAATCTTGTCCTATCCTATTTTAGGTCTCATTTTATATGTTTCTTACAGTCTGATCAGTTGACAAGGGTTGCAACAGACTAAATCTGCATTCTCAATGTGTATTAATTTGTTTATGTAATAACATTGGCTTTGAAAATATATTAATCTGAATAATTGAATTAAATTATATGTGGTTCTACTCTTATGCATTATGGCAGCTTCATGCACAGAATACTGAATACTCTTCCTCAATTTAACCAATGAACTTTGGCTGCTGGGTGCACTTCTCATTTCATTGCTTCTATAAAGCAGTTTTTATGTCTCAATGTTAAAGTGAGGTACACGCATTTTAGCTTTTATTCATAACACTTAATCCACATTAGTTGTTACTACAGAGATAACCACCTAGATTTGAAGAGCACTGAAATCTAGTAACTCAAAAAGTAATTTCATTTTTATGGGAACAAAACAGGATGCTGAGGGCTTTGTTGGGTAAATCTATTCGTGCACTTTCATTTAAGCAGCAGAAAAGTGGAGTAGCCTACCACATCATGGTGTTGTTTTTGCTTTTTTTTTTTTCGATGCACCATTAAACCCCAGCATGCAAGCAAGTTAATAACTTCATCATTTTATAACATAAGTATTCTTAAGAAAAGATAAAAGACGGAAGGATGATTAGCTTGTAATTAAAAACAGAGGGGAAAGCATTTTGTGCTTACAATAAATAAATTACAAACAGGAGTTATTTAAAATATTTTTTGTTAGTAGAGAATTTATATTTCAAAGCTGTTTCATAGCACTGAAATATTGAGCTTGCTAGAGCAACTCACATGTTTTTATTTATACACAAGAAAGTTAAGGGTGGAAGGCAAAGATATTTAAATATTATTTTTATTTTTTCACTCTGCTTCAGAAAATTATATTGGTCCTTACATTTATTTATTTAGTTCACCCTAAGGGGAATCTACACAGTCATTGTGCAAGCAAAATCTCCAAGTGTGTCAATCAAACACAACTGATTTTCATAATATTTTCTAACAGTAATGCAGCTAAATAAAAATTGTAATGCTTTCTGAATTGGAACATGGAATTGTATGTTTTATGGCTGGCCCAAATGTCTTACCACTGCTTTAATGAAAGATGTAATGATTGAGTCCGTGTTAAAATCTCTCTGTCTTTAGAAATTATTTATTTGACATTTTCTGTGGATATGAACTTGTTATTCCTTTTGCATAACACTTCAAAGCTTTACTATGAAGACTAGAGGACTTTTTGAGAATACTAAGTTGCATTTTCATAACTGGACTCTTTGTCTCAGGGGATTATCTGACTTCTTCACCTCCTCCAGCTGTGAGTTCCCCCCTGCTTCTGTAAGTAAGCATTAATATTCAAGCAGTTCTGCAGTGAATCATTGGACTGAAAATGTAACCTCCAAAAATTAAATGGTTCATTTTCATTTGAGCAATGAAAGGACTGAATTTACCCTGTGGGCCGTGTAATTTTAGCAATAAATTAAGGGTAATTACATGGAACCAGGATCAAGAGGAAAGATGGGGAGGTACCTTTGGGTAACAGAGCAGTCTTAGGTTGGCTTGTCATTGTCCTCTGAGACAGTTTTGAGACAGCATTTGAATGCTGATTTCTTTAGAAATGTGGAGTTGTGGTTCACAGGTCTGTGGTGGTCACGTTATGTGGTCTTTTTGGACTCAAGTATGTGGAAGAAATATAGAATTTCTAGAGGTTTCAAAAGGCATGGACTTAGTCTATGTCTTCGGGCACCTCGTCTAATCCTACGTATCAAGTACCGTGCAATTCTGTGCTCTTCAGAAGTCTCATGGAGAATGAAAATTTAAACTAGAGTTCTCTTAAGGATTTTCACTTTAAAAAAAGAGTATATGAAAATCCTCTGTTAATTCTGATTTTTTTTTTAACAATTCCTCGAAACAAACAAACAAAAGTTTCTATTTTTGATGGAAACATAATTATTCTTTCCCTATTTTTAGATTATATTCCAGGAAAATCCTTTTTCAATGGAACCTGCCTCTGTTATGTGCTATCTGAGAAATTTCATGCCCAAGAGGTGTGGGCAAGGAGGACAAGGAGAGATGATTTCAAGCTGAAAGAGGAAAGATTTAAACTGTGTATAAGAAAAAGGTTTTTAAGATAAGACTGGTGAAGCACTGGAACATGTTCCCAGAGAGATTGATATTCAAGTCACTTGAGACACTCAAGTTCAGGCTAGACTGGGCTCTGAGCATCTGATGGAGCTGTGGATGTCTCTGTTCCTTGCAGGAGGGTTAGGCCAGATGGCTTTCAAGGGTCCCTTCCAACTCAAACAATTCAGTGAAATAGCCTCTGGTAACTCAGACCCTTCTTTAACCAGTTACTCGCATGTTCTAGGAGATGTTACGTATGAAATAATTTGCATATGGTCTGTTTTCCACCTTCTAGGCACTATAGTTACATGACAAAAAGTAGGACACGTTCTTGAAAATAGAGACCATAGCGTCATTTGAAGATTGTTCTTATACAAATGTTCATTTGTAACTTCTTCCCTGCTCTTCAGACATATAGTTCTAAAAATTGCATTTTATATCTGCTGATGAATGACCTACATATTTACTCCCTTACCAAAATTTCTATTTTCGGACTTTTGACAGAGCCATGATGGTTTTTTGGACAGGATTAATTCTCCAAAAAGAGTCAAAAAGAACACATTGAGAAAATGTCACATAGCATGTCATGCTTCTAGCACTGTGTGTGACAAATCCAAAAGCTTTAATGTCACTACTAACAAATGTACTATCACTCAACCTTATCACCTCCTGACATCATACGACTCTTTCTAACTTCCTTTCATCTTCTTGCTGTCTCTGGGTGCCTATCACTACAATAGCTCTTACTGCACACCATAAACGAATTCAGACAGACTGTCATAGTTCCATGGCTAATCTTTCATTCCTTTTTACCTTTCAAATTTAAATGATCCAATTGTAATGTTTTTCAAATCTCCTCTGTCTAAAACTTTGGGGATGTTGAAAACCCATCTCTGGCCCACCAGTAAAAATAATGACTCTTGCTATTTTGGGTTCTGTGGAGCTAAGATGAAGTATCAAAAGAATTGAGTTAACACTTGGATTTGTGAAAATAGTATTATTCAATTGTAAAGTAGATGATATGGGTATATTTTCACATGCAAAAGAGCAATGAGTCACGTTACAAAAGAAGTTCGAAAAATAATGAGGCTTGCCTCAACATATATTATTCATTCTATAGATATTAATACTGGTCTTCAATAATTCATGGCCCGTGTTCGTTTTTGTAGGATTCTGATGTTTTCTGACACCATCATGCTCCCTGGCACAGGAGGGATGAATGGAACAGAAGCTCACATGTGGAAGATTACTGATTTTTGTAGCATTGCAGACAGGAGCTGCCAGCAGGGAAGCTAATACATGAGGGGCTGAGGAGTGAGTGCTTTAGGAGGAAACCATCTAGATCTCTTAGACAGCTCGGTATGTAATTCTGGTAATACTATGGACTCTTTTCATTCCTCTTTCTGTAATAATTTATGAGAGCTAAGAGACTGTAGTTAGTAATGGGTCTACTACAGCTATTTTTCCTCAGAGCTGTATCCTTAATGGTATTTTTATACAATATTTTTTGCCTTTGTGAGCCATGCTATTTTGCTGTGTGCTCAAAGCCCATTGGGGCGCAGTGTGGGTGGCTGTGGGTGCTGTACCTGTGGCACAGCAGGACTGTCCCAAAGCTCTGGAGAAGGGGAGGATGTGCCCAGGGCCCTCTCACATTTCACCAGGAGTTGTTCTCTTCTCTTGAAAGCTAAATAATGAGTATTAGGGTTCAGTAATATTCCAGTATCAAGATAATTTTCTTTTTTCTTGTCTTTGTACAACATTCCAGTTCCTCACTACCCCCCACAGAATCATACTTGACCACACCACTCAAGGATGGAGTCTATAACTTCTTTGTAAGCAAGAATGCCTGCTGTGTGACTATGCAAGAATCTGAGCAGCTAAGTTAAAATTTTCATTATTTTTAAACAGGTGGCATCTTTTTTTTTTTTTTTTTTTTTTTTTTTTTGATGGTAGTGAGATGGGTGCTGAATTTTGGCATTACTCTCATGAAAGATGGATATGGTTCATTTTACCCATTCATCTTCTGTACTGTCAGTTGCTACATTGACTCGTTTTACCCATTTACTTTGATGCCATCGGGACTAAAGGAAAATTTGATTCCAGAAAAGCAGAATGATAGGAATTAGGTAACTTGTAGCTATTGCCAGGTTGGAATGAAGGGCTTTTCAAGGACCATCAGCATATGAATAGGATAACCTCGAATGCACTGGTAGAAGAAAAGTGACCAGACATATTTTTAGCCTTTGGCAGCCAAGGAGAACAGAATCTCTGAAAACAGCATGACTGAAACTCAGAATGAAAGAAAGAATGTGTCAGGAAACTAGGCAATATTACAGAGGGGAAGCTGAAATTTTAGGAGAAAAGGACAAGGGGATGGGCAGAGTCAAAAGCAGAGATATGCTTTTATCCTTTGTTTTTCTTCCAAGTTTGAGTTCCTAAAAGAACATTGTCCACATGAGTAAAAATGCCAGGTTATTTGCAAAAGCGTACCTCTGCAAATTTGTGTTTTATTGATTCTGAAAGGAGGAGTTACTAAATAGATGCCTATGTTCATTTGAAGCAAGCTGGAGTTCCTGGAGAGAAACGCATGCTGTGAACATGGCAACCAGCTCTGATGGCCAAAGATCTAAAACTGAAATTGTGCTCCTGCCAAGGGAGGATGGCCAGTGTCAAAATGTGCAGCCTTCAAAAGGTTTTAGCTCTCATTTAAAATCCTATCTCCTTTTAGAGTGACCTTTAATCATTACACTGACCCTTAACTTGTGAACCGACCTCTGTATACTAGCTGATAGTGCCTGGCCTCTGCTGAAATGCTGCAGTAAAAGTCTCAAGGCTTGACTGTGTTCATTATCAAGAGGTGGTAAGTCAACTTGAAATACCTCTTCCAAATGCAATGTGCCTCTCTGTGTCAAGTTCATGACTCTATGTAGCTTAGAATATCTTGTATGTACAAATCTATGATTAAACTCTAATGATCTTATGGTTTAAGTTATTTCACTGAATAAACTCTGTGCATAATTTTAAATATATTCCACCGTGGGAGTATTTTTAAACCTTACTAACCAGTGTTGTCAAAATACCTTTAAAAAAAGCAAAAGTGAAAGAAACAAAAAAAAGACAAAATCAGATAGCATTTAAACCCTAATGAGGGCTAGTCTTAAAGTATTTTCATTTGCTTCTGTTCATTAGTCTATATTTTTTCATTTCTGAATGCTGTCATACTCAAGCACACTGCAGAGATAGGTATCTCATAAAGCAATTGATCTCATCGCAAAAAAAAATGGACAGGATGACTTCTTCTCTGAAGATGCTGCTCTCTCTGCATTGACTATAAAGTAAGTTTAAATGGCTGTATTAAATTACATAAGAGATGACAAACTGAGGTGACAGGAATACCGTGATAAATTCAGATTCTTGGGTAAGCATTCAGAGGTAAGGTTTTTTATGATCCCAACTTTTATGAAAGTCAACAGGACTTAAATGATAAATGGTTTTCAGACTCCCACTTTCTGTAACTGAAATCAGTATTATCATGCCTTCCCCTTTCTTCTCTGACCTACTGGTAAGACAAACTTCCTGGACCATGATCAGAACTGTTCCTTATTATTGCTATGAATAACACATAAGACAGTGTAACATCTTTTGTAGTTGGACTTGATGATCTTGTGGTTGGACTTGATGATCTTGAAGGTCTTTTCCAATCTGAGCAATTCTGTGGTTAAGAACCCACTCATAGACACGGATCTGAGAGGTCTCAGTAAAGAATTAAATTATGAATATATGCAAGAACCTTTACTTTAAAATCACTAACAGCCCTGAGCCAAGATGCACGTGGTACTGAAACTGTGCTTACTAAAATCTGTAGCTTCTGATAAGACAAGGAAAAAGCATTTTCTAGACTTGCAGCCAGGCCAGTATAAAGCAGCAGAGTTACATGGCTTCTCTGTGCTGCATTTTGTAGCAGTGACTGACATTTAATATTGCACTGTTCATTAAGCATAAGGTACCAGAGGTGGATCTCATAAAAAGAAGTAATAAGGATGTATTTGTCATCCATGGTTCAAATGCCTGTAAGTGAAAAATTCCAGGTGTTGCCTCCACCTTCCTTATATATTTTCAAGATGCTATTTTTAACTGCTGAATTCTGTATAATCTAATTCTATTTCAAACATTGGATTGGGCTGCTCAAGGAAATGGTGGAGTCCCCATCGCTGACGTGTGGATGTGGCACTAAGAGATATGGTTTAGTGGTAGGACTCAATAGGTCAGGCTGATGGTTGGAACTGATCGATTCTGTGATTCTATGAACAGGCATTAAAATTCTTTAGAGCAACAGTTCTTCTCTCAGGGGTTTGGGCCCCAAATCACATATTTCTGTGTATCGTAGAACAAAGTTTTGTGGGATTTTTTTGCTTGCTAGGTGATAAAAAATCTCAGCTTCTTGGAGATCTCACAGCCTTTAGAAGGCTGATGATGAGTTTAGTTGAGGATGCTGCCAATAACAGTTCATAAAAGTGGGCAACAAATGAGATAGTGAAGTCTGTCCTTACATATTTGTTTATTTTTTTATGGTAGAGATTTTTGTTTTTGTAAGTCCTTAAATCAATTTTAGTTTTTGTAATCAGTTGTATAAAGCATAAGTACTTTTCTTCTGGACTCCAGACCTGATGGTTTGCATTCAAACTGCTGGATGGAAAGTTACTTGCTGCAGGACCTTCCAGGTCAGTTTTCCTTTAACTCAATGGATTGTTGCTAGTGTGTGTGCTGCAAATCCCCATTGCGTGTGCAAGTTCATCTCAGCCAGAGGCATTTTCTTTTGTATGCCTGGGGGTCTTCTATTATAAATGTCCTGCTCATCTGCAGTTACTAAATTCTAAGTAGGATAGATATGTATTGGTCAATAGGAGCTCTAAATAAATCCTTGTGAACATTCTTCTCTTTTATTGATCTTCTCAGTGTTTATTGCATTTAAAACACTACATAGCAACCAAGATATTTACACAAGGTTAGATGGAAAATAGGAATTAATGAACACATAGCACTGGAGTATTTCCATTGGCTCTTCTTCACTAGTAAAAATATTATTCGCTATAATAACAGAACATTTTATAATCTTCAGACAGTCATTCCAGCTGTCTCAGACGTCTACTTTAGTATTCATATTCTCATTTAATCAGTAAATACAGAAAAAGGGATTCTGGGAAGTACAGTGTGAATGAATGACAGCTGCCAGCCTGGTGACTGTTAGCCTCAGCTCTGTTGGACTATGACTGCATGCTTTTTGTGAAAGAGTTGATAGAGTCAGCAGAGGATTGTGCTGAAGAATCTGAAGTGATGGAGTGATGAATCATGTCTGAGATTTGGCAACCCGAGAAGTCTGAATCTACACATAAGCTTTTATTGACATCAGTATTGCAATTGGTATCTGAAGATGCATCTTTATTAGCGTGTCAGCACAAGAAGTGTGCTTTTTGAGTGACTTTCCTGAGCACTGCCATTTAGCATTGTCATGGTGTGCCTCAGAGCATAGAAACTGAGTTTTATTTGGATGAAACTGAACTGGAAGATCCACCTAATCTGGAACTGAACAGAAAATTCCTCTTGGGAATTCAGCTCGGGAACAGCCTAGGTGCATTCTGGAGCAATCCCCTAAGCACACATAACAGGCAATAAGTGCTCAGCACCAGCTGTTTCAGTCCACTCCTAGGAGGCTGTGCTACCTGACAACCTAGTATGCACATGCAACCCATAATAGTAAGGACTAGAACACTGCCCTGTTTTCCAGACGTTCCCTCAGGAATTACTCACAAAAAAACCTCCAGTAGCACAGCTGAAAGATAAACACAGATGTTGTAGCAAGATTTTGCTCTGCTGGGATCCCCTTTATTTGCCACATAACTTGTTTTTCTTTTCCAAAGGCTCCACTGATATTATCACATCTGAAAGTACAGCATCTTATCCTCAACATTCTCCAATTCTGCCCAATTTTGAAATGAATAGTTGGAGAGTTTCTGAACTTCTCCTTTCTTTTTGCTCAAGAAATGTTATAGGAAATGGAATATAAAATCATATCAGCATCTAATCAAATTCCCAGCCCCTTTTCATTTTCAAAGTGATCCCTACACTTAGCTGCGCAGTCTTGCTGAGATAAAATGTGGGCTGTGCAACTCCATCTCTCTGTGGGACGTTATTCTATTGCTTTGATGATAGCCTTCAGAGCTTCTATCGCTACCCCATGACTTAAAATACATTTGCTGCAGGGTCAGGCTCCCATCTGCTTTGCTCTTGGCAGCTGAAGTCAGCTTACCACAGAAGCAAAGGTGGGGGGATGAAACAGGAAAGGAAAGCATAACGGTTAAATGCTTTGTCCTTTTTGTTAGATGTGAGGTCATTTGCTGAACAAGCAGCAGAACTGTCCCTGTTCTCTGCATGGATGCCAACGTGGGCCAACTGGGGAAGAAGCAGGTAGTTCATAGAGAAGTCATTCCTTTGTTCTTCTGAAAAGCAAAATGTTTACACTGTTGGGCCTTGCAGGAGAAATAGATTTGCCAGAAATTGGAGCCATTTAATGAAGAAATTAATTTAAACTAAGACTGCATTTTCTAGTTTTGGTAAAGACTTTTCAACCTGCTATTGCTTCAGTTACTTTTTGAAAGAGGAATTAAAAAAAAAAAAAAAAACCACAACAAAAAACAAAAAACCAAAACCATCAGCAATTGCTGCAGTGATGTTTTAAAGATCTAGAAATGACAACTTATTTTCCTTTTATATAGGAGATGCATTTCATTTTTATGTATCAGTGAAATGTACCCTATATTCCTATTTTTTATTCAAAATTATGTCAACTTGTGAAACAAGCACTGCGATTGCTTAGCACATGTAAATTCCTTGGAATTATGGATGTATTTTTGTTTATGCTGTACATTTCTTAGTCCTAGTTGGAGAAAGCCACCCAGAACTTAGCATTACCTTGGAGTTTCCTCTAAAATTAATGGAGTTGCCTGAAGACATGAGAGTCACTGGGCAGAGAACCCAGGTCTTTGGGAATCATGGAAGAGAACAAAGAAACCATAAATGTGGTTTTTAATCATAAGAACTGATAACACTAAATGTCATTGCTGCCTTTGTCCTAACAATGGCAATAAAAAATCCAAGCTTTTACCACAAGTACATTGCAGGAAATACACATAAAGTTGCACAGTAAATAGAAGTGGATGAAATAAGTGATAGCTTTCCCATGTGGCATGGCAAGATTTAATTCATTCAACAGTTTAAGCTACTGTTTTCATGTAAAACACTGTATATGATGCAGTCTACAGTACCAAGTACGTTATGAAATATTTATGCCATTCTTTTAAGGATTAAAAGCACATCTTACAAGGCTAAGAACTCCAAAGGCGATGGTGAGGAACTCGTAGCTTTATCTCAGTTCAGACTGTGATGGCTTTGAAATTGCTACACTCTTCAAAGAAAAAAGAAAGTGCCTTTAAGTGTTTTTCCTTCTCTTTCAGCCAGGAGCTGCGTTTTGGAATGAACTCAAGTTTGAGTAAAGAGTGTGTTCAAAATTTTAAAATGTTATGATAAATACTGCATGACATCTGCATAAAACAGGTGCCCAACGTACACAGGACTGTGCTTTTGTTTATGTCAGATCTCTTGAACATCAGAAGTTTCAGATTGTTCTGGAATTGGTTTTATAAATGAGGGTTGGACGACTCAAAAGTGCAAAGCATAATGGCAGTAGAAAACTGTATCTCAGGAGCTGAACTTAAGTCTTTTTTCTTTCTCACCCCCTCATTTTTATCTATGTTTATCATTATTATCTGCATAGTGCAATAACGTTTTGAAGAAATGCCTGATTTTTGATGCCTCAGTTATTTGATGGTTTTTTTTCAAGGCGTTTTACATTTCAGAGAGTGAGTCAGACACCTTAAACATCCAGACTGGCTGCTTATTCCTTTACCAAGCTGCATTTTTTGTCTCTAGATACAAAGTAAATTCCTTTAATGGATTTATTATCAAGAAAAAGACTCAAAAAAAGCTTTAGCTTCACTCTTCTACTCTCTTGACTGCAGTTTAGCTTCTCACTCTGTGGGGGGTTTGAAAGGCATGGAAAATGTAAAAGAACCTGTGACTCTGTGCCACAATTAGGAAACATGGATTTCTCCCTCACAGAAACTTGTACTGTGGATTCTTTTCCATCATGTGTCTGATGCAAAGGCTTGTGCCTGCCTTGTGAGCTGCTGCTGGAGGACAAAGGGAGGACTGAGATCCCCCACTGACACCTTTAGTGCTCGAGACCAGTGAACTCTTCCTGTCTTTCATAAACTATGCTCTGTGTGACTTCTGAAGGTGCTTTGGATTCAAATTGAAACTGAGCTAATTTGGATTACCATTACTGCACTGTCTATTGGATAGCATGCAAGACAGTCTCTGCTATTCAAAGGTGAAGTCCTTCACCTCAATGCTTTCCCCTCTAATCACCTCTGTAGACCAAAGCTGCAGATTTGTCCTTCTGCCAAGTCTGTGAACTTCATAGTTTCAGAGCATTGCTGTGCTCCCATCCACCTAAAGGAAAACTGTGAGCTAATATCCTGCATTTATGCTACAAGTACTGGTAGATGAAAAAAATGCACCCCTTATCTATAAAAAGATTGTTTGTTCTACAATATTTATGACACTTTTCCATTACTACCTCTTCCTAGGTTATGGTAAACCGAGATGATGCTTTATATTTCTGTATCAGTCTAGCCATGGAAAATTAGGTTTAGTAAACAGAAAATCTTAATAATCTTAATGTCCTTCTCAAAGAGAAATGAATCAAATTATCATTGTGATTAAATTACACGTTTGTTGTTTCATAAAAACACAACAATAAATAAGTGGGACACTGCCAATACTTCAGACAACACTGAAGATTCACTGGCATGCCCACGAGTGGCTTGGCAAACTGCAGCTAATGTCCTCTTACAAAAAATAAATATCTACACCTTTGCACCACAGCAAATATACCATGCAATGTTAACTTCATACTATATCCACACGATTTATTTAAAAGCAGTTAAACAATAAACCAATGTTTTTGGGTATAGGATGTGGAGCACCTGAGAGGAATGATGTGAATTTTCAGCCCATATGTGGACTGAAAATAGCACTGAAAGTGCTATTGCTATGGCTTGATTCCCTTGGATAAAAGTGGCCTCCTGCACTGCACTGCTGATCTCTTTCTCTGCTGTTGTGAAAAATTTCTTTTTCACTGTCTCTAGCAGGAATTAGAGGTACAGCTTTTCCACAGCTCTTTATTGTTGCAGAGTATTACAAAAGAGGACAAATCATAGACGCTTCAAAAATAATGAGAATTCAAGGCTATTTCTGGATTATAGTGATGTGAGAATGCTTTGGTATTTTTGTAACACTAGAAATCTAAACAGCTCTCAATTCCAGTTCTGGAGCATTGAAAAGATCTCTCTACTAACTCTGTTAACACCAGCATCAAAACACTAGCTGCTAATTGGTCCTCTTTTCCCAACAAGGCCCATACTGCAGTCCAGTAAAAGTATTTTTGATTCTCTGGAGGAATAAAGTGGGGCAGGAAAGAGGCATGGCTCTTTCAAGGAGCAAAAGAAACGAAAAGAGTGGGTAAGAATTAAAAATGGGAAGAATCAGTGCAGGCATGGAAAAAGATAATCAGAAATGATTAATCAGACCAAATGAGAAGATTGAGGAGGCTGAGAAAGGGACATTCTTTTAAGAATTTTAGTCATTAGACGGGAGTTTGATATTTTTGTGTGTTCTTTTTTTTGCTATATTCAACACAAATGTAGCATAACTGATTAGTTATCACATTATCATTAACAACACTGGGGACCAAAGAGGGATGAATTATTCATGTGAAACCAGTACAAATAGACACTTGAGGACATAATTTGTTTCATATCTTTCTCTAAAAGTAGCAATTCTCTCTCCTTTTTTTTTTTTTACTATTTCTTTTAAGAAAAAATTGGAAAGGAAAAAAGGAAAAAAGTGTATTTTACAATAATCAGGGAAGCCAATCTAAGGGAAGAAAAAAAGAGCTTTACTGCTTACAAAGGAATTTCCCAGTGTGCTGAGTTAAATGCACTGCTATTTTAAAGCATTTTAGATAATGTATATCTTTGTGACATTACAGTGGCAGCCCAGTGAAAGAGTCTCTCAGCTAACCCTGGTAAGTACCTACTGCATTATGGTACCCCACTTCCAGTGCAGTTGAACCAAATATTCCCTTTAGAACAAATTAGAGCACAAAACATGTCAAGCCTTCCTTTAAAAGCCTTGGAAACTTAAACAGAAAGCCTGTTATATCTGTGGGCTGAATTGCTAACAAAGATGCTCTGTGCTTTTTGATTTGCAGAGACGAAACATTCAGAGCACTATTAGGTCCTTTCCTAAAGCATCGTAACAAGTAACGGATCATTGCCACTCTTGTGCAGCACCAGTTGTGATAAATACACATAACTAATTATAATGAACATGGAATTCTGTAGGAATCCCACAATTTCATTTAGTTTGAATTGATATAACCAGTAATTCGTGCTTGAATCCACAATGGGATCCTTTTCTGAGTATTTGAAACAGATCTTTCTACCAAAAACATTTCTACAGTACAATATTTACGTACAGCAGTATTGTATGGCTTAATGTTTTCTCTCTACCATCACACGATATAAGAGCTAATTCTTTAGTTGATTAAAATCTGCCTGCAGTTGTAGAAAATAAAATATGTATGAACTGATTTAGCTCCACTTTCCTCAACTATCGTAATTTACAAATCAATACGTAAAACTTCATAATATGTTTTAAAAGGCCAATAAATATTTCAGATTTGCCTTAGGCATTCCTAGGAAAAATTGCACAGGAACAGAACTGCTGATTTCTGATTCTAAGAGGAAACACGTTTTAATGAGAAAATGAAAGCTGAACATTGATTGTGAACCTAGAGCAGCAAGCATCCACCTTGCTGCAGCCTGGGATAGCACCTAGCTCAGGTTAGCTGATTTACATTATTTTATATCATCTTTATCAACCACTGTTATCATTTTCAACTTATGCACACAGTCACTCACCTTGACCAATGCACTTAGATTTGCCACATCATGTGGATGTCTAGGACTATCAGTTTATTCCACTGATGGTGATTACTTTCCCTGCTAGGAAACATTGACTGGCTTGGAACAAAGACTGCTTTGTATTGTGAGCTGGGATTCAACCATTGTGTTTAATTAATAAGCAGTCTTTGTTCTGCACACAGTCAGATCCTTAGCCTACTTGAGCTGCAGAGCTGCTGATTTTTTAGAATGTAAATACTATAGAAGAATAAGCAAAAGTAATAAAGTAGTGAGGCTGTCAAAGTGCTCCTAGGTAAAAACAAGCCCTGGGGTCTCTCAGCCTACTTTGCAGGAAATCATGAAACTGTTAATACATTTTTTAGGCATCTAAATGGTAATATTCCTTGTATAAGTAATATTCCTTGACAACTGCCTTTTCCTTCCTCTTCTTGTGTAGTGGTGAAATACATCCTGTGCTGTATGCTAGATTTGATACAAGTTAAACCACAGATCTTCATGTGACACAAATATCAGTCATGTAAGATGGGCCAAATTTAAATGAGCAGAATTATTATGATTAAGCAAATGTTATGAAGGATGAAATCCAGGGTTCAAGCTGGGGAAATCTAGGACAAGCTTTCCCCCCTCAGTCACATTGCATAGCATTAAGAGTTCAGATCTAATTGCAGTTTACCTTCAGCAGCACCTGTGGAAATTGATATTAAACTGGGATATTTCTGCCCTCCTTTTACCAGTGCTGTGTGTCTGACAGAACAGCATCAGGATTAGGTATGGAAATAAGAACATGCCTATTACTTCTGCAGTTGCACAGCTCAGCGCTCAGTAAAGTAAGACATGGATGCAAGGAAAAAGGAAATTGCTCCTTTCACTGCAATGTGAGTGAATGTATCAGATCTCAAAAGATCACAGAATTTAAAGAGGAATAAAGTCCCTGCTGATTGTTCCTACTCTCTGGTTTAGGAATTGCTTTAGCACTAGCTTACAGCTACAGTTTAGAAACTGGTACCATTACCATCTAGCAGAAAATCCTGTTTCTCTTCCTACATATCACTGATGTGACCAGTGGCTGAGGAAGCCCCCAGAATGGCAGCAATGCACAATTCCTGCCAGAACACCTGATGTGTTGTTTTTGGAGCCCTCCAGCAGCACTGCAGCAATCACAAGCCCTGAGCATGCAGTGTTCTCCCGGTGCTGGGAATGCAGGTCTCTGTGCATCAGTGTGTGTTGATACCACCTCTGATTCCTAAGGCTGTGCAACAAATGGCATTGTTAAAGGGCAATGTAGCCTGAAGCTTGAAGCTCTACTAATACTCTCTCAACCCATTTTGCTGTTCCTGAGGCTACTTCCAATAGAACTGGGATAGTACAAAATCCTACTCCAAGGAGCTTCAATAGTCTCACTTCTTTACTGCAGAAAACACAGATGAAATGGCCAATATTTTCAAAAAGTCCCAGGGAAACATGAGCAAACGGTCCTTTATTGCTACTGAGGACTAAAACACAAGGCTGCATTCAAAATTGGGAATATTTGTTCTGCAACTTCTTTCCAATCCCAGAAGTGGCCATTTTAACATGTTTTGTGCTACTTGTGTTATTTGTTCTTCTGGTTGTGAGCTCATACCCAGAGAGTAGTAATCAATGGCTCAATGTGTGGATGGAAATCTGTAATGAGTGGTGTTCCACAGGGGTCAGTACAGGGACTGGTGCTCTTTAATGTCTTCTTGAATGACATTGACAGAGGGATTGAGTGCACACTCAGCAAGTTTGTGGATGACACCAAGCTGTGTGGTGCAGTTGACATGCCTGAGGGATGTGATGCTATTCAGAGAGACAGAGGCTGAGGAATGGGCTCAGGAGAATCTCATGAGGTTCAACAAATCCAAGTGCAACATCTTGCACCTGGGTCGTGGCAACACGTGCTATCAGTACAAGCTGGGGGATGTAAGGATGGAGCACAGGAGCTGGGGGTACTGGTGGATGGTAAACTGGACGTGAGCCAGCAGTGTGCCCTCACAGCCCAGAAAGCCAACCGTATCCTGGGCTACATCAAAAGAAGCATGGCCAGGATGTTGAGGGAGGTGATCCTGCTCCTCTGCTCTGCACTGGTGAGACCTCATCTGGAGCAGTGCATCCAAGTGTGGAGTCCTCAGTGCAGGAGAGACATGGACCTGTTGGAGTGCATCCAGGAGGGGGCCATAAAAATGATCCAAGGGATGGAAAGCTGCTCTGCAAGGATAGGCTGAGAGCTGGGGCTGAGCAGCATGGGGAAGAAAAGGCTCTGAGAGTGGCCTTTCAGTATCTAAGGGGAGTCTTTAAAGAGAAAGGGAACAGACTCTTCAGCAGGGTCTGTTGTGATAAGACGGGGGGAAATGGTTTCAAACTAAAAGAGGGAAGATTTAGATTGGAAAGAAGTTTTTTCAGTAAGGGTGGTGGGGCAATGGAACAGGCTGTGCAGAGATGTGGTGGACGCCCCATCCCTGGAGACATTCAAGGTCAGGCTGAACCAGGCTGTGAGCAACTTGATCCAGCTGTAAGTGTCCCTGTTCATTGCAGGGGAGCTGGACTGGATGACCTTTAAGAATTCCTTTCCAACTGAAAAGATTCTATGATTCTTCTTTCTCCCTCTTACATTTAATCATTCTGTTTTGTTATGTTCACTTTTGAGTCAAGAGGTACCAACATGACTATGGCATCTGTTGACAAGTTTCTTCAATATTTGCAAGCTAAAAAAAATTACATAACCGTTTCATTGAAGTCAGTAAGGCCATTCTTGGCATGAAGTATTACTTGCGATTAAAACCAGCAGATGTCAGCTTTAAGTCACAGTTTCCTATTAAATACAGCACAAGAATACTGTTTATTGTAAATGTTACAAATTTCAGGTTTATTATGGGAGTATTAATACTTTTACAGTGGTAACCCCTCAACAATGTAAACAGCATATTGAGTACTAAGGGCTCAGTAATTAAAAGGTTGACTGTCTCATAAATAATACATATACATTTCATATGTACATAAATGTCATTACTTGGTCTTACCAAATTTCACCTAGAGGCTGCTTGATTGGTGCATTATTATGCTGACTGCATGTCTGTCTGCCACAGGCAAGCACAGTTCTAAAGGACTCATTTTGAACCAGCTAAGGCTGGGGTTCAGGAGACAAAGCCTGCTGAAAACAGCTGAAGTTTGGTGTGTGGGGTTCACTGCCTTGTTGGCGTGGGTTGCACAGGATGCAGATTTTCCCCGTGCCCCTGGCCAGGCAGGAGCCACGTATTCATTGCAGTGTAGTTCTGGACCACGAGATGGCTCCAACCACATACATTCAAGCCTAATCAATTCTCAAACGATGTACTTGACATAATTTCGTTAAATGGCAGCTACAGAAATGTGCTCGTACTTCAGTTTTAGAAGAACTGTCTAATTAGGCACAATCAGGAGCCAATGGTGGGCACTTGTATAGTAACTAAACAGAAACATTACAATTTGCTTTTATAAATGTTTAAATACAATATTCAGGGCAATTAAAATGGGGACAACTACATTGTGCTGTCTGTAATTTATGATTTCTCTGAGCTTTGCTCTCCTAAGTTTATTTTGACCACCAGAATACCAACTTAGCAAAGAAATCATTGGCAGCATATTTGGCAGAGCAGACAAGCCCACTGATTCGGGGAACTTCCAGCTGCCATATGCATCTGTGCAGGCATGTACTGAACAAATAAAATTTTCAAAAGATTCTTGATTCTGGTTGTTTTAAACAACTCCTCCATGACTCTGGAGCTACGTGAATACAAAATTTACAACCAGGGTATATAGTGTAGATCAAACTCTCCAAAGACCAGCAGTGGTACTGAGGTTTCTATCTCCTCTCCTTGGAGGTCGTTGTTGTTCTAGAACTAGAACAAAGCTTGTCTCTTCATTGACACATACTGATTTCTGAACCCTTGGTACCTTAAGACATTTCTTTCATATTAAGGAGAGATTGCTGCTTAGCCTTAGAAACACAGTTTGTTTGTGCAAACATCTTGCGTGGCTTTGTGTCACAGAATCACAGAATTGTAGGGGTTGGAAGGGACCTCTGGAGTTCATCTAGTCCAACCACCATAAAAAGTCAATGCCCTGGCTTCTCTGTACCATGAAGAATCCATATCACATAGAGGTAGCACTAAATTAAAGCTATATAGTATATGCCATCTAATATCTTTGTAAGATATTATTACATACTAGAGGCATAATTCTTACTTTCTGAAAGTATACTTGTTACCTACTTCCTTGATGGGGCCATCATGAGCAAATATAAAAGAAAGTAATCTGCTCTCATATACTCCTTTTTATATATAAAATAATAATAACCAGTGATTTACTGACTTTAGCAGCGAGGTATTTACCCTGAAAAAAATAAAGTTATAAATAGTAAGAGGGTGTT
Source organism: Phasianus colchicus (assembly GCF_987193195.1). Lineage (NCBI taxonomy): Eukaryota > Metazoa > Chordata > Aves > Galliformes > Phasianidae > Phasianus > Phasianus colchicus. Next base: position 31,036,044 of record NC_143443.1, read on the forward strand.
TGGTCCATAGACAGTACAATTGGTTCAGGAATTCTAGAAAAATTTATGTTATAACTTAAAATCCTGGGTTTGGCTTTCCTTTCTGGACAATCTTTAAGCTCTCCACCACAATCTCATTAGCAGTAAGTGTAAGTGTACATAAAGGAATGGCTGCTTTCCCCTGTTGAGTAACGTGGTCCTGATGTGGTTGCATAGACCTGACCTCCCAGTGCAGTACAAACTGTTCACATAACCTTGCCCTAGGCCACCAGCTGAGGCATTCTGTAGATGTGCTTTTTAGCACAGAAATGAACACAAATAAATAAATAAGTAGGCCAGTTGTTTCCAGAATAAGCTCTCGTAATTAAGAAATGACTTATGCAGATTTAAGAGTTTCCCAAGAGGTACACATACATATACATAGAAATTTTCTCGGAAATAAATGATGTGCTGATACATGTTCCAAATTTCTTATTCTTTTCATTCCTCGTCATTTGTGTTTAAGTAACAGAAAATGGCAACTGACAGAGAGAAGAGAGCTATGGAATGACTAACTTTTGGAAGAAGTTCAGGGGAAAAAAAGAAAAGGGACTCTTGTTGGTTGGTTGCACCTGTTTGCATTATTCAAAGAGTTTCACCTGGGTAATAATGTCAGATTTGCAGCTTGTCATTTAATAATGACATCCTAACACCCTGATCCAGAGGAAACAAAGGCTTTAAACAGGGCTTTAATTGATACAATTCTATGATTTTAACTGTGACTTTCATTCTGCCATATTTTGATATGAAAAGCAAAGGTAGCTTAAAAAGCAGTAATCTGAATTCTGAAATAACTTTGCTCTTTCTCTATTTTTTAAAATAAATAAATAAATAATGCTGCCATCCCTTCCCCTCCTCAAACCTACGGATCCTCCAACCAGTTGTATTCTATTGGATTCAAATGCCTTTCTTCAACTTTTGAAATGCTCCAACTGTTTGTTCATAGACAAGCTTTTCTTCACCTGGGCAGCCTGGAACGCTTATTTTAACATATATACTTATATAATACTTGTCTCTGACACAAAACCAAAACCAGATATATAAATGGATTTGGTCTGACTGCATTTAAGCTGGGCCTGTGATTTTTCTCTGAATAACCAGGGCCTGTCGCCACACGAGACAAAAAAAGTTAGGTTCACATAACCTTCTAAAGAATCCTTTATACAGAAGCAAAGCCTTCTGACCATCAGCCCATGAGGCTTTATGGACTTAAAAGCATCTCCAACTGAAAAACAAAGCAAAAGCAACCCATCAAAAAACAGAAAGAATGAGCTAGACAGCATTATTTCAAGCTTGTTTTTCTTTTGTGCTTAAGATCCCAAAGGAGTCACAAGCTCTCAGGAAACAGAAAAAAGAAACCCTGCAGTTTCAGTTGTAACCACCACTTTGGGTTTTGTCACAACTCTTTTGCTGCAAGTATATTATTTTCCACAGCTTCTTGGTTGGATAAAATTTACCTACTTTGATGCAAAGTCTGTCTTTTTTTTTTTTTTTTTTTAAGCTGAATTTAGTGTGGGCTGCAAGGTATGGCACCAAGGCAGCTGAGATGCAGTTGCACATCATGCTGCACTGAGAGCTGTACCCTCCAGAAACACAGGATGGGCCATGCAGTTACTTATGCCACCAAACACCTCTCTGCAGGCTGCAGGTGGCTCAGGCTTTCCTGCACAGCTGAGGAAAGGAAGAAGCTGCTTTCTCCATTCTGCTCCCAAACTGGAGCCAGTACCAAAGGGAGTCTAACCCTGAATCATAGAATGGCTTGGGTTGGAAGGGACCCCAAGGATCATAAAGCTCCAACCCTCCTGCTACACATAAGGCCACCAACCTCCACGTTTAATACTAACCCTGGTGAGAGAAAACTGCTGGCAGCCCCAGCCAGCCACCTGAAAGGCTTGATAGCTACTTCTGTAGGAAAGGGATCATTTCTCTCTCCTTCACAGTAAAAACTAAGTCAATTGCATTAAGCCCACCTGCTATGCCTATGGTAGGGGTGGGATGAATAGTAAGCTGAGTTGTTCCCACTGTGATTTGCTGTGAGAATCAGCAGCTGAAACACAGTGACTCCACGGTGCTCCAGCTGCAGGTTGTAGCTTAATGCCACAATGTAGCCTGAACTCTGTTGCCTGCCAGTTATCTCTCTACCTCCTATTTGGTTGAAAACTCAGAACAAGTTCTGTTCAGTAGCCAGATATAAGCTTAATCTAACTTCAGAAAATAAATCAGAAGTATTTAAGCTTCATAAATCACCATCAGCTAGTGCATATTAAAGAATCAGAACACTGCAAGTAGGTAACTGCAGCAGGATAACTTTTGTTTCATTTCTAATTTAGAACTGTTATTTATTAGCTCTGCTGATATGACTTGAACGATTCCAAACTATTACACCAATCTATCAGGAAAATCTGCTCTTCTGTAGTATTGCAAGTACTGTATCAAAGCCAAAGGGGCTGGAGGATCCACAGGAGGTGAAAAAAATATAGATAATTGCAGGAAAAAAATGCAGAGGGGAAAAGATGTGACTGTTTTCCATTTAAACACCATACAGGTGCTGTCTAGATACTCAAGTGGAGCAAGCACAGCTGACCCATTCTGTCACCTGTGTGCCCCATAGCTGGTGCGGATCTGGTAATTACAGAATCATAGAATTGCTCATGTTGGAAAAGACCTTAAAGATCATCGAGTCCAACCACAACCTAACCATGCTACCCTGACAACCCTCCGCTAAATCACGTCCCTGAGCACCACATCCAGACACATTTTAAGCACATTCAGGGATGGTGACCTAACCAGTATTGCCTGACAACCCCTGCAGCTCCCAGGTTACATGGCTGGCTTGATTAACACCAAGCATGTGGCTATTCCCATCAATAAGGGCTGATTCTATAAACAATGATTTTTCTTATGCATACCTACCAATAATGTATATGTGAACTCACCAGTCATTGGGGGCAGAAACTAGAGAAAGTACCAATATTCAGTAATAGCATACAAATCAATTGAGTGTTTTCTCCAAGGAAGGGGAAGTGTCCTTTAGCAACAACTTGTAGATTTGATATTTAGTTTTGTTTCTTGAAACAAATTGCTTTTTTTTGGTGAATTGAGACACACATGGGAGGCAGATCTCGTTTAAGTAGCACTAACATTTTAAGTGTTGTCTCCAATGGTAGTCACACACCTGTGTTTTCTGAGCTGCTGCCACTCTCCTGGCTGTCCTGCTTAGATTATGTCAGTATGGAGCTCCTTCCACACAACCTTCCACAGCGGTGGTCAGAAAGAGTTTTTCTGCACGGCACTTAATTTGGAGTTCAATGCCTCCATCTGATACATAGTGGATATAGCAGACGGGTTCAATAAAGCCTCTCCAGCATTAACTCTTGGGCAGTAATCATGCAGTAAAATAGATTGTTTCCCTAATGCAATGCTGATGCTTGCTATGTGCAATATTAATAGCTACGAAGGCTTTCCTGAAGCACACGCCTTCAACGGCCACAGAAAGATGGATAATTAAAAGCACTCAGATGTGAATTAGTTTGATTTAGTGTGGTAAGCCTGCATTTTTTTTTTTACAATAAAGTTGATTAGGATTCAATCCTAAGGTAGTTAAACTAACCTTCAGCCAAAGTAGGCTAAGGCAATACAACGATAATAGGAATGATGGAATCATAGAATGGCCCGGGTTGAAAAGGACCATAATGATCATCATCTAATTTCAACCCCTTGCTACGTTCAGGGTCACCAACCACCAGGCTGCCCAGAGCCATATCCAGCCTGACCTTGAATGCCTCCAGGGATGGGGCATCCACAACCTCGCAGTTTCAGGACCAGGTGGCTCAGAGTTTGCCATGGTGACGGGATGAAGATGTCACAGCAGCCATAGTTGTTTTGTCACCTGTGTTCCATGCCAGCAATCTGCAGTCCCACATAGCCACTGTTCTGCCTGCTCGTTGAGCTGGACTGGCTCTGGGGATCAAGGAAGAGAGCTGATGCACTGCGCAGAGCCTGACCGGCTGAGGCAGAGTGCTACCCTGGGTTATTTGCATTAACAATAGGGTTTAAAACAACATTGATACCTGAACGCGTGGAACTCCCGTTACACACACCCTGCGGGAAGTGTTCAAACACTGCAAATCCTTTACACAAAGATTATGTAAACACGCCAAGCTCGGTGCCGACATGGTAGGTCTGGGATGGAGCTGCCCGTCGCAAAAACTAGCTGCAGTAATTAGGAACAGCAGCTGCTACCCGCACCCCACTGTTTTGGGGGCGTCCATTTTTTCGGCAGCGCAGCGTTCCATCAGAAGTCACACTGTGACGCCTCATGTGAGCTGTACTGTTCCGGGGGGGGCGGAGGGGTTGAATTTCGCAGCGGGCAAAGAGTTAATTTCTTTCAGCTGAGGCTTGGAGCGGAGGACTGCAGTAAACGAGGCAGCGCTTCTCACGTCTCTTCCACCCCGTCCAACAGCTTCGGGGCGCTCTCCTTGAGGCGGGGCGGCGATCCCGGGAAATCCCCAGGAACCCCCCCGGCCCCCGCGCGGGGAGACACCGCGTGAGTCACCGGGTCCCTCCCCCCGCGCTGCCGCCCGCCTCTATCGGCGTCGGCGCTGTCAGCTGGCGGCAGCACCGCTCCTTGCCGCCCTCGCAGCCCGGCCGTGAGGATGGAGGGACGCGGACCGCACCTCGAGGGGCTCCGAGCGGCGGCCACGCTCCTTCGGACCGAAGGGGAGAGCTGCCGGACGGCGGCGTGAGGCGGCCGAGCCGCCCCGGGTGCTCCGCCCCCCCGCCCCAAGCGGGGAATGAGAGGCGGCGTGGGGCTGCCGGAGTCCGCCGGGACGCACCATGCGGGAGCTGGCGATCGAGATCGGCATACGGGTGCTGCTTTTCGGGGTCTTCGTGTGAGTAGCGGCCGGGCAGCGGGAGGGGGTAATGGCACCAGCGGGTGTCTCCGGTAGTGCCTCAACTTTACTTCCTCGCAGCCGGGAGGCGGAGGGGGCGAGGAGTCGGCAGCCCTTCAGCGCCGGGTAACAGCCGTCAGCCGCTGTTGGATACCTGCCCTCCCTCTTTCGGGAGCCCTGGGCGAGGGGAGATGCTGCTGTTTCCGTGGACAAAGTGAGGGGGAGCGCTGTGTCTGGGAGGGGGGTTTAGTCCCTGGAGGTGTGGGAACACTTCTGACTCGGGATGATGCGCTGCAGATTTTTGGAGAACGATGTTTCTAATGCTTTGTGGGAGAAGTGTGCAAAAATCAACCAACCAAAAAACCAAACAAACCAAGCCAAACCCTCAAACCTACTGCTGTTGTCGCTTTGACGATTATAGTTGCAATCACGTCTCGGCAGCGGGAGAGCTCTGGTTGCCCCGGGGCAGGCTTCTGTCGTGGAGAGCAGCCGCTTCGAGCTGAGTGAGGTGTGTGTGTAGCGGGGCTGGAAAGGCACTGCCGCACACTGCTATGTGGGAACGCAAGTCATGACAGTCTGCTTGTTGAAAGAGCAGAAAGCAGTTCCGTGTTATTTTGCTCCCTGCCCTTTCAGAGCTGTACCCGTTTCTTTCTTTTTCTTTCTTTTTTTTTTTCCTGATTGTTCTCCATGCATTGGAGCAGTGAGAAGTCCAGTTCTTCATTTAAGCTGGCTTGATATTGAAAGATGAATATCCAAAATCTTTGTGGTCCCTCTAAAGCGTCGCAGACCAGGTTCTGCTGTTGCCTGTTTGCCTGCTTAGCAGTGGGTTCAGATTGTCACAGATGCGTGCAGCAATAGCGGGGCATCTGTTAAAGCACGGCACTGACTTACGGCTGCGATGCTGGCATGCTTTGATCTGACTCCTTTCTGAGTCTCATGGTTAATGAATAACTTGCCCGGTTTGCTTGTAGTTGAATTTTTCCTTGTTGCTCATTTCTCTCTGATCTTCATTTGCATCAGTATCTTTGCAATGTGTCTAATCAGCGTCGTCCTCTTTCTTCTAGGAAAGACTTTCTTTCAATAACCTGAGAGGTAGCTTTGATACCTTTCGTTTCAGTTGCATCTTTACCTTAAAAGTAGTCCTGCTCCTTTCAGCAGAACTCTAATCTGGAATGCATGTGATTACAGGATGGGAGCAGACCTCAGGACGCAATGCCACATCAGGATCATACCTTTTGTATTTGTAATTCAGCACCTATTTCGTAATTTTTGCTGTTCTTTATGCAGTTGTTTTAAAATTAACTGAATGGGTGGCTGAAGGAAATGCTTTTGGTGGAGTCACTGCAGTGCCAAATGGCTGATGCCTGTGGAAGCAATTGTCATGTTTTCTTGTGGCTCAACTCCTGCCTGCTTGGAATTCTGTGGAATAACTTAGATGTTGTAATAGGTCATTAGGAGCATTAATTGACATCTAAAACTAAACATTTCCATCAGGGTTGGCATTTAGTTTCATGAAGAACTGTACTTTATTTGTTGGTGGTGATTGCAAGAATATAAACTCCAAGTAAACAGAACCAGTGGTTTTTATAATGAAATAATCTTAACATCAAGTACATTTTTGTTGTTGTTGAAATTGCTCCTGCTATTTGGTATTTCCCTCAGCTTTTCAAAGAGGCACTTATCCTTTGAAACCCCTTTGTGTTTGTTTTCTGTGGCTTTGTAGACAACAAGAGATGCATTTTTATGGAGTTCTGAGTTCATTGAAATATCTTTTCAAGAACGAACAATTACAGATGAAGTTGGAAGCCTTGGGACTGGAACCCAGGCAACAGCAGTGTAAGCTCTGCTACAGGAACTGTTTCTAGGAATGAAAAGGCTGTGTAGTTTTGTCCTCCCTTGGAAAGGAGTGCCATTAGCATCAGTGAGTTGATGCCAGGACTGAGGTGTAACAGTGGCATTGGTGATTGTTGGCCAGGAATTGGGCTAAAGGGAATTAGCTCATCCTGAGAAGATGTTGATCACTTTGGTCACTGCAAACCAGTGCTAGAAGTCTGAGCTTGAAGAGAATGGTTCCATAGTTATGGGGTGGTCATGTAAGCCATCTGTGCTTCCCAGATGTCTCTAGCTTCAACCTACTGACTAATATAACTCAGAATGATACACTGGCATATTTTGTACTGTAAAAAGGAAAGGCTGCATGTTATGTTTTATAGCTTTACTTGGTAATAAATGCAATTTCTTAAAAATGGAGGTGTCAAAACTTATGCTGATTTCTGAAATTAAATGTATTGCCAGTCTGAATGTATTTTACAGCAACAACAGCCATATTTTCTATCCTTGAGGCTGGCAACTCTTTTTTCTTTCCCCAGTAGCTAAAATTACCAACTTTGCTCATGTCACTTGAAGGCAAAAAACCCAATGCTTTTCATTTATGTTCTCTTCTGTCACAAGAATGTACAGCATTACAAGTTATGCACGTTTTTGGTGGTTGTGTATTTGTTTGGGTGAGTTCAGCAGGCTTTACTAATAACAACTGACTCAGTTCTACACACTGTGTTCTTAGCAGTTGTGAAGTGTTCACTTGGCAATTAAAGACTGGCTTAGGTATTGAAATTAAGCAGCTCAAGCTTCTGTGCATTAAAAGAGATCTGTACTGAAGGGCATTTTATCCCTCAGGATTTACTTCTGTTGAAGAAGAGATTAGTTAGGAGAGATTTATTTGAGGACCTACAGCTGCCTAAGATTCAGAAGTGGAATTTAAAAACAACTGGTTGCAGTCAAAAACGTACTTGATGCTCAGTTGGCTGGGAGAGCAACTAGATGTTCTTTGAGTTCCCTCCAGCAAAGCAGCTCTGCATCCATAAGTCACAATCTGAAGAGAGATCAGCAATATTTCTGTTCCGCCCTACAGCTTTTCCTCGTTCCCGAAGATGAGCAAATTGATACTTAGTTCCCAAGATACTCAGCCTTGCACCTTTTGACTGAACTGAACTGTTCCTAATGAGCATAGATGGTCTGCTGCATACTGGACAAAGAAAATCCTCGCAGTGTAATTCGACCAGTTATTACTTTATGCAGTTTCACATGTTTTTCAGTTAAGTTTTCATCAATTATCATTTCATATTTTTTGTTTTAGATTGTTATTTGTTCAGAAGTATCTGAGAGTACATAACTTTTTGAAAGAGATTTTTTTCATGTAAGGCTTCAGAAATAGAAGTGGTCTATTTACTATAACAACTGTTACAAATACTGTGTTTATAGGACAAAAAAAAAAAAAACAAAACACAACACAGCAGTTTAAAGAATGATATATGATCTTGCATCCCTGTTTTCTTCATTCTGTATTTATTCCTATGACTTGGAGCACTTCATGATGCCTGACTGATGCTAAACCACATTAAATGTGATCAGTTTTTCTGTTCCATGCAGATGGTGGCATTATTGAATGTCTGATGAAAGCAAATTGTTTTGACTGACTTGATTTTATGAAGGTGACTGAAGAAAATATTTGTGGGCCAGCACAAGGAGTGATGTCCTTAAAAAGATATTCATCTTCTCTAAAAATAAGGAATACACTGAGTGGTAGCTCTGAGTAAGCCTGAAATTGCCAGTAAGGCTGCTTCTGTTTCAGTTGTACACTTTTAGTTATCTTCTACAAGGAAAACTTTTTCAGTCATTTCAAGACCATGATGTTGTCTTAATAGGAAAGATGAAAGAATTTATGTGTCTTGTGGTGTATTTAGTACAGTGACTTCTGGTGTCAACAGCATATTGCTTATGTTTCATGAGCTGTCTAAATGATGAAAAAGTCTTCCAAGGACTGCTTCATCAAACCTCAAGCTATTCAGTGAGTGTGATGTGATTAAAATATAAACGTCATTCGGAGTAATTGGATGTCTTCCCTACAGCACAGTTTCATTAATAGTCTCCCTTGGGGCAGAGTATTTATCTGCAGGCTGATATGTGAATTTACACACACGTGAGTGTACAGTGCTAACTAATACTGATGTCTTTTGCATGCGTGCTTTGTTCAGGCTCTGGCTTAAGTAAATGCAAACTGATACAGTGTATGTTGGATCTCTTCAAAACGTACAGTGTTGTTTTAATTGAGTTATGAATATGCGTGAACTGCTTTAGGCTGGGAGGCACTTTCAAGCAGCTTTCTTTGTCATGGGTGGGGATCTGGATAAGTTGCCTTCAGAAATGATACTGTGTATTGTCTTGTTAATACAGACAGAAAATCAATTAGCTGAGGCAATTCCACAGTGCTGCAGTTCTGCCTTCCTATTTTCCTGCAGCTGGAGTTTGCCTTTTCTATGTAACGTCCATTGAGTTTTGGAGGATAAACTGAGTTGGGACGACTGAGCACTTGGAGATCTGTAGGTAGCATAAGCAGAACAGTACTGAGAAGCAGAACACCAGGCTTTGACACCAAGACGTTTCCTCATGTTGGCATAAACTGCACAAATCAGTTGGACCAAGAATGCAAAGGATGCTTCAAGGGTAGGATCTATAGGGGAGCATTTCAAAGAAAAGTTGGGAATTGGCCACGTGAGCTTGTTAGTCTATTTGTGTTCTATTTGCTTGACCTTAAGCTTTGACTTGGTTTAGAACCTGGTTTTTGATCTCAAATCATGGACTTCTCTGTACCTTAATATCTTTTCTGTGAAGGGAGCATAATACTTTTTCTGACCCTTGGTTCATTTAGATGATAAATTCTTTATTAAAATGCATGCAGACAGTAGCCAGACCCACTGAGCAGTGAATTTTCTTGGAGCCTTTTCAGAGTTAGTTTCACAAATAGTAATGATAATAAGAAGTGAGAGTATCCACACGCTTGATTACTGCCTGTTTAAAAATAGGCACTCTACTGTAAACCATAATTAAGATCATGCTAAAATGAGGGAATCAGTAGCCCAGGCTGAGCTCTCCTTCACTGAGTATGGTTAATGCACAGTTAAGGGAGAGACTGGCTTTAAAAAAAGACCTCAGCTTCTCTGGTGCCTGCGATCTGAGAGCATATATCAAAGGTTGCACAAGGAGCTTCAGAGGCTGCATATGGAGCTCGAGCAGCAAGCAACAGGCTTGTTCTGTGCTCAGCAGAGTTCGGGATGCCTTTGAAGCCATGGGAGAATTAGAATGCTGTGGAGCTTCTCTAACTCACTCATACACCACAAAGTAACCTGATTTTTTTTTTTTTTAAAAAGCATCTCTTGGCTATGTCTCCTTGAGAGGTTATAGTAAAGCAAAAGTTCGTAGGTACCCGTTGTGCCTCACGTAATACAAAGCACACAATGCAATGGCTGTGTGCCTGTCCTAATATAGATGAAATATCACCAAGCTAACAGAGACAATTGCAGTTTGGTCCTCACAGAGCTGAAGCTTCAGTTTGCGTTGTTTTCTTATTTTATTTATTGAAGCTAGAGTAGTATTGTACTGACTTTGACTTTTTTTTTTTTTTAAAAAAAAGGTTATTCAGGAAAAAGCTGTACCCATAACGTGGCTTTGGCTTTTTTTTTTTTTTTGCTTTTTTTTTTGTGTGTGTGTGCAGACTTCTGTCTGTTCAAAAGATAAACAAAAAATCTACAAAACAATCTCAATACTTTTAGGCTGATTATGCCATTGAGTTTGTTTGTCTTACCTGAGTACCAGGGGACAAAATGGGATTTAACGTCAAGAATTTGAATTTTCCTGTGAATAGGACAGGGTTTACAGTTTTGTCTGTAGCTAAACTCTCATATGAATCCATGCTGAAAAAGGGTATTTTCTTAAATGCCAAAGCATCTGCTCCAGATCTTAGGGGAGTAACTGGTGACTGTGTGTCTTCACAATGAATCCTATGTACTCATTGGCTTTGGCACTTCACTCTCAGCCTTATTTGAGGACTTTTTATAGCTAGAATTTTACTAAACCTGATGTCGTTCCTGTAAGGGAAAGTTTTCTTCAAAAAATGGAATTTTATACTTTGCCCTAAGCACAGTCAAGCTGTGTTTTCTATGAAAGCCATTACTGTAAGAAATAGAGATGTGCTGCAGTCTCATTGCTGAGAATGTGCTTGTGCATGGTTTGGAGTTACCATGCCCAGTCTAGTGATGACTTTGAGAAGTCAGTGCTCAAAGCAGTTGGCAGACTCACTGACACTGAGAGTGGATTAAAGACTAGATTTAGTGTATTTCCTGTGTTTTCCTTCTTATAGTGAGCACTCTCCTGATACTGAACAGATGTTTTGAGTACAGTATCTGTATTGCAAGGACTGATGGATGCAAAGAAAGTAAAGACAACAATGCATCCTTTTTAAAGTATTGGTTGTGATGGGCTGAGGAACATCAGGGATTTACTTCTTGAATGATTAGAGAAAGACTCCATGGTTTCTGAATGAGAATAACATAGCTTTACATATGATCCAATTGGATTGTCCTCATAGAATAAACTAAATTATCATCAAGTGTGGCACTTGAAATAAACTTTTTATAACTTCTCAACTTTTTAAAGTATTTTAATTCATGTTTTTCCTTCTCCTTGTAAATTTGAGATTATCATATTTAGTTATTACCATACAAGAAACTCTGTGACTAATCAATGTGATTCTGAAGAAAACCAGATCAGGAAAACTGTGGAGTTGTAAACTAAATTGCTGCAGTCCTGTGTATTGTATTAGTTCATTTTTCTGCATTACAAATTGTTTTTGGCCTTTACCACTACTAAATATCTCCCTAGTTAAAATGCTGCTGACTTTTAATTAAACAGCTAAAATTGAATAAATGTGATGTTGGGTGGTGATGTTGGGTGTTTTTTTTGTTGTTGGTGGGTTTTTTTGTGGTGTTTGTTTTTGTTTGTTTGTTTTTGAAGTGTAGGTTAGCATTACAGGATTTACAACTGGTGATTTCATAAGAAGTGGCTGATAACTCATGCAAGTAAACTTGAAAGGACCAGGGAGGATTGAGATGATATGAGGGTATAAAGAACTTTTTTTCTTGGGTGGAAGTGGGTGAGGAAAAGGTGGAAAAAATTGAGCTGTCGTGTCTAGAAATGACAATAATTTCCTCCTTTAAGAGGCTGCTGTAGAGACATATAAAGAGAGCAAACTGCTTTTCTTGTCCTTTGGGAACTTTGAGGAAGGAACGATGCAAGGAAAACTTAGGTGGAGCGTGGGGATGTACAACCCAATTCTAAGGACATCAGAGTGCTGGGATGGATCACCTGAGGCACACGTGGAATCTGCACCACTGGAAACTTCTAAGAGCAACTTATTCTAAAATACATCAGGAGTTTTTGTTTGGATGGTTGGTTTTTAATCTGAATTTGAAACGACATTACTGGAAGGAGATAGACTTGGTGGCTTTGTAGGCTTACATGAAGTAATTTAACAGACTGTGACTTGTTCTGCCTGATCATCTGTCCCAGCATGTGGGAGAAGTTGAGACATTAAAGCAACATTTCATGCTGATGGGCAGAGAAGGGAATGGTATTACTAATACCAAGTTACCTGGAGAATACTTCAGCAAAGACAGAGCAGTAGCTGATGATCCCTTATGGCTGGTGGGCATTGCCATGTCAGATACCTTATTCTAAAGATTCCGCACTGATAAGACTGTGAGGAAAATGAAATTGTAGATTACATGAAATATTTCGCCATGCAATCATGCATTCCAATGTTTTACTGTATTTTGAGTAAGATGTTTTACTGCTGACCTCGGAATTGATAACGGAGGACTAACTGTCAGCTCAGAAATACGTCAGCTTTGAAGGATTTGTGGCACCCCACCACGTATTGTGAAACCTTACAAATTGAAAACAGCATGGAGAACAGCATTTGATACAAAGTGTTATATTTTCATTAGCTGCTCATTTCCCCTAATGGGAGAACAGATCTAAAAGCCTGACTGTACTCTCATGGCCAACATAGAAGGCGTTAATAATTTTATTCCTCTCGTGTCCAAGGTGCTCTATAGGAGTGTAGCTCTTGTTATTGGACTTCAGTAATTGTCACAAAATGCTAAAAGTGATGTTCGTATTCTCTGTGAATGTATCTTTTCTTGATCATTATTAATGCTAGTCTCTGGAACATGTAATTATTCACACAAGTGTTTTTGGAGTGAGTTTACTACAGTTGGATTTAATTTTGATTTTGAACATAGTCCAGCAGGTTTTTTTTTTTTTTTCCCCCCTTGGACAATAATGAAATCATTGCATAAAACAACTTGAAAGAAAAAATGGGAACAAAATGTAAATTCGTATTAAATTTAGTGAATATCTTGGCCCAGAAAGTATCTCTTGAATTATACTGAAGTGTTTCATTTTATAATCTGCATTTTAAAAAATAAGGTTAATGGAGTTTGATAGATTCCCAAACAAAACAATCTGTTGTGGTTAAAATTGTATGTTCCTGCTTGACCAGGAATTGCTATTACATTAGGATAATTGTCCGAGGAACTGCTGAGAGTTGTTTGGCTAAAAAGCATTTGAGATGATAAAATCAATCATTAGAATGCATGGAAAGCAAAATTTTGACCGTCTGCAGTGTATTTTGATTCATTACACAGACACTTGCTTGGGTGATTTTTAACCTGTAATATGAATTCTACTCTTCCATTATTTACAGCAATGTATCACTGCAGGCTTTGAAACTTCTGGCTTTGTCAGTGTTTGAGCTACTGAAGGTTTTCTTTTTCTCTCCACATCTCCCCAAAAACACACACACACACACGTATTACACTTTTGTAATAGGAAATACTTAATAAAAATATCGTACGGAGGGAACAGTTAATACCATGAATTGTGCTTTCATTAACAAAAGTGATAGATAAGGAAAGAATGCAATGGTTTTCACTTTGTTGGTGTCTATACCACTGTAAGGCTGTGTCACTGTTGATTGTTTCTATTGCAAGTTGCAGTACTGCAGCTCTACTGCACTGACTTAAGTACAGTGCATTGACAATAAGGAGCTGGAACTTGCTTGCATTGTGCTTGATCTGCATCACTGTTGCTGAGTGAGCAGGGTTCACAAGATCTGAACTGCTTTTTCACCTCAGAAGCTGCTAAATACTGGATCTTTTTCTTTATTTTCAGAGCTTTTTTTTTTTTTCATGGTATTCTGCTGAACAGGAAGGAAAAAGAGGCAAAGATCATTTTCCACACTATGTGAAAGAAAATTTTAAAATATAAAAACAGCCTTAATATGACAAAATGACTCATTTTACAGTGCTTTCTTCCTGTTTTAGTATAACCACTTGTCTCTTCTGTTCAAAGCTGCAATGCAGCATGACCAACTATCCCCAGTTTCTTTCGCTGTGCTCATTTCCAAATATTCCACTTCTCTAAGGAAGAAATGATGGCAAAAAGGTTGTATCTGAGCTGGTTAAGTATTCTAACTCCCAGATGCCCAACTTTTTCCTATGCATGGAAGTTTTCCAGACTGAATTTCGTCATTCTGGCAATAGTGAAGCTGAGCCATGTTTAAGGCTAAATGTGCAGGCAAACACACAACAAGGAGATTGTAGAGACTGGAAGCTCTCACAGCTCAACTGTTTGGTTCTGTTGATGGCCTGTGGTGTTTGGGTAATCCTTTCTCTTTCCTTGTAGGCTTAGTGTGCCTGAGTTAATGTCACGAGGGAAATGTCCAGAGGTAGTTCAAATGCTATGGTAGAGAAAACAGTAGAGATATAATTTAGGGACTAAGGAAATTCACGTTCACATTAGATTCTTATACTCCAGGCTATTCTCTTTTCAGTGTTGTGAAAGAATTGCTGGCTATTGCTCACTATTTTGTACTTTCTAAGAGCATTTACATATCATTTATATATCGCCTCATAAACAGCAAGGCTCCTGTCATTTAATTCATATCATTTCTTGAATTTGGGCTAAGCTTGGAAGAGAAAATTTGAGAAGTGTTGGGTCTGGTTTTAATCCATTTCTTCCTTATGTTCAGTTCGGATACGTGTAGCTCAAGTCACGCTGCAGCAGACTTGGGTCTGATCCCAGGCACAGCTGGTGAAGCCTGAGTAAATACAGCCTCAAATAGCACATCAGAGAAGGGTCCAGTGGCTCAAAAATATTTAGAAACTCCATTATCTTGTTATGCACATTGTTGAAGAGCTCCTCTCACACTGTAGTTGGTTTTGTTGGACAAATTATAGTGAAGTTTGCTTTGACTGGGGTCCCATGCTAGCTGCAAGGAGAACAGAAAGCAGGATGACCACTTGGCTTTGGAAGGAGGTAGCACCCAGACATACATCTGTTAAATCAATGGATACGTGAAGCAAATCTATGTTTTGTTAGTATGATTAAAGAAAAATGCTGGAAACTCTTTCATCATCACATCTGGAAAACACGACAGCCATGATTTTGTACATCTATATCTATTATACTAATCTGCATCAGGATTTATTTTAAATCCCTTACTCAAAATGATCTCTTATGTCTAGAGGGCTAATGTGGGCATATGTGCTAATTAAACATAACATTGCAATTGCTAATTTAAAATATTCAGAAATCTTTTCCATCAGGTGATAGTGACTCATCCACTGGAGAAAATATCCTCTACTTGCCATTAAATCAAAACAAGATATAAAATGCTTTTAAAATTATTATTATTTTTATTTTTTCTTATATTTCCTTACACCTAATTTTACTGGATTAATGTCTGCCCATTCTCCTCCTTATTCCTCCAATTCAGTTCTTAATTTTCTAATTAAGAACTTTCTAATTTAATGCTTCTGCTGATTTCTGTTACTTGTGGGCAAGTCTTGCTAGCTTGTTTTTGTGTTTTAAATGAAACAAGGTTTTCAAGTGCATTACTTGAGACATAATGTTTTGGGAATGTTATTAGGCTGACACTATTCTTCATTTGGGATATCTGTAAGAATATTAGGACTGCAAATCATTGTTTTGCTAGGAAGAGAATAATAAAGGCAATTTCTCAGGGGTAGGAGATGATCACCCATCACTAGACAAGTGCTACAGGAGGAGGCATTTGCTAACCTTAATAGCGTCTATTCTAATCTACAAATTAAGCTGCTAAAATAAGGGATATAAGGTATGCAGTGTTTGGAGACACTCAAGGTCAGGCTGGATGGGGCTCTGAGCACCTGATGGAGCTGTGGGTGTCCCTGCTCATTGCAGGGGATTGGACCAGATAGCCTTTAAAAGTCCCTTCCAACTCTAAGGATTCTGTATCTCTATGTTACACTAGCTATATTCACTTTCTGACAATACTCAGTCTTTGTGAATGCTAGCTTACATACAGAGGGTTTCTGCAAGTATTAGGGAGGCAACAGATCCTCCCATTTCTGTAGCAACAAAGACTGCCAATGAATTATCTTTTTGTGGCATTTCTGGTGCGTATTATCTACCCTGTGTCCTGCAGGACATTCAAACCCAATAAAGCTTCATATTAGGATTACAGAATGTTAATCAAAAGCGACAGGTGCATACACTGCATGGCCTTGTAATGGGAAGAACTGTGCTCAGAAAAGTAGATGTAAAACTTGCCTTTTATTGTTAGAGCTCCTTCCTTATTGCTTCCCAGTGCAAGTGTAAATTGCTTAAAATGGCTCAGTGCAGTTACAATATGATGGGTACAATAGCATGTTTCCATCAGAGTTTATGAAGAATCAATAAAAACATTAATTTTGTTTCCCAAGTATACACACTCATGTATGTAAGCAGCAGTATTTGATTTTGCACTCCAGCCACAGGCCGTGTCAAGCTTTTAATATTTTCTCTTTCTTTGGAATAGTCCATTAAAAAGTTCTAATTTTTCTTTAATAATAAATAATATTGAGAATAAACAAGAGTAGTTATTCTCAGGGTTTTGTTGTTGTTGTTTTTTCTTGGTGAATAACAAGATGTTTTTCCAGCTACCAGTGTGTGTCAGGTAAGAGCAGATCAGTTAAAATCTCAGGTTCAGATGTGAGCAGACAAAATGTGCAAAAGCAGCATTCAGAGTGATACACCCAACTGGTGTAAACAGTGACAGCTTTCTGTTCAACCTAGGTTGTCTACTTGTAATCCCCGTAGGAATTCCTTCACAGCTGCTGTGCCCTATGCTCTACTTCATGGCACTTCTTTAACAACTTTGGGGCTGCAAATTAGTTGTGTGACAGTGTTTCAATGAGTTATGTATTGTGCATATACCACTGTAATTAGGAGAAGCTGCATGGAGCCCTCCCAACTTCTGTCTTGCTGATACCACTCGCAGCTGTGCAGCTTTAGCTTCAGGACAACTGACTGCACGATGTAACTTGGCATGTACATGATAAAAGCTTTTATTACTGGATCTGAGACCTGTTTTGGGGAATGTTCTGAGAGAGAAGCATCCATGAAGGAAAGTCTGTGATGTGGCTCAAGCAGCACCATCGTTGCTGCTTTGTTTTTGGGGGGGAGTTTGGAAATGATGGTCAGACCCAAATTCATGTTCACAAGCAATTTATAAGGGGAGTTGATGAACACCTGCACCTTTGCTTCTCTGCTTGCTCAAATGAGAAACAGGATTAAAAAAAATAATAAATAAAGAAATAAATTAGGATCAAATCTGCTTGTCAAAGAACTGGTAACCATGTTTGTTCTCTTCTGATGCTTTATGATGCCTACAGTATAATCCTAATGGTGGGCCCATCCATCCTGTTCTTGTTGGTAGATTGGGAACATTTGTGCTACAACATTTAAAGGTTTCTGCATTACCAGCTTTGCCAGTGCAGTGCTGCTTATTGCTCTGCCTCTGTTCTTAGCAACTTCCAAATGTCATTACTTTTTGTTTTCTTGCTGCTGAATGCCACAGGATGGTAGCTGCTATAAGAGGCATTTGAAGCGCTAAGGTAAGGTGCTAAGCAATAGTTTGCCATTATGGGAGATGAAGAGCATGGTGGAAGCACAGGGTTTGATTCACACAGGTCGTTCAGTGTTTGATTCATTCACTACCACTGAATTTTACTTTGATCAGTCTGTGGTGCGGTACTTGCATAGAAATTATCTTGCAGGGTTACATGTTGTTAAATGAAAATGTGGGTAATGTAACTTGGAAGTACTTGTGTCCTTAGAAAAGAAGGCAGTTTTTATTTAGTGTAGTCTTTTAGGCAGTAAGCTGGGATACCCAAAGCAACTTCAGGCACTTGGGTATGTGTTCATCGCTGAGGTTTTTCATCTTATTACCACTAGTTTCTCTCACTATCCTTTGAAAGTGACATTAAAAGGCTCCTGAAGTTAATGGAACTTCTTTATGCCTTCAGTATATGCTATCAGACTCACCTATTCAAAACCATGCTTAATAAACTGCTAAAAATGCTGAGTAAATATGTAAATGTGCAGAAAATGTAAAGGCAAGAAGCAATAGTGGATTTTTATCTGCTTATACAAAGGAAGCTTCGTGAGCTGCCTACCTGCTACCAGTGAGTACCATGTCATTGAGTTTCTATTTTCATCTACAACAGAAAATGTCTAGAAATTAGCTTTCTTTATCCAAAGGCCACATCCATTTCTAACAACATCTAATCATTTAAACAAGCTTGTGTTAGCTTATGAATAGTAATAGACTGAACTTTTGGTTAGACTGAAGGAACATAAATCACTAAGTGTCAAGCAGCTTAGAAACTAGTATGTCCTCATGATTGTTTAATAGAGTACAAAGGGAATTGCCTTCAAGCTAGTGAAATCTTGTACCCAGTCGCCCATCCGCAGTGCTTCAAATAAAGAGGAGAATTGTTCTCATATGAATTTTGGTTATAAAAATTTAATTAGCAGCTGAGTTCTTTCTGAGGATGGAAAAAGTGATTTCTTTTGATGTAGTCACTTTCCTTTGACTGTTTACTTTTAATTTCTGTATTGCTCACACAGACATAATATGCCACCTTCTGTATCTATATTTTTTAACCTTCAGTGGTGATTTTGAACTATTTTTTACACAACTTCAACATTTTTGTTTGTTTCCATGTTTCTGCGTAGTATTTGACTACTTTTCTTGGAAAGCAATTGATAACACGAGGAAAAAATGGATACATAATCAAATTCAGTAGGCGATGGATAAAAAACTGCTCCTACTAAATAAGATGATAATTATAATAACTATTACTGACACTGGTAGATTCGTTGAGGTTCATCTTTCTTCAGAAGATTACAAGGATAATATATAATAATCAGAAAATCAGTACTCAATTGGAATCAAATGCTAAAAAGATGAAAACGTGAAAAATAGCATGTGTATTATTTTGCTTTTAAAGAAATGATGTATTTTCAGGGTCATTATGATTCCTCTGAGAATGATGATATCAGAGAAACAAAAAACAATCAATTTACTTTATTTTGAATTTTCTTAGATAATTAGAAGAAAAGAAAGGACAAAGAGGAAAAAAAAACACATTTAACTCATTTAACATCTGCTTATAATGTCAAGTGTCATCATGTCAAAATAATTAAATCTCTGGTCTAATGTGACACATTTTCTAAAAGTGTACTGGTTCTTGGAAATACTGAGATCACCTTGAAGCATAAATGTTTGTGTATTGTTTATTCTTCACATTTTGAAGAAATGCTTTGAGGCCCAGATACGTCAAAGGACGTTTTTCTGCTTCAAGGCTTTCCATGGCACATCCATCAGCTCCACTGCTCTGAGATTTGCTTCAGAACAGTCATCAGACCAGCCACCAGATAGCTTGGAGTGTGTGTCAGAAAAGATGCAACAATCTGAAAGATGTAGTCATACGATTGTAGAATCATAGTTTGGGTTGGAAAGGACTTTAAAAGTTGTCTGGCTCTCGTGTCCTTTCCATGGGCAGGGATACCTTCCACTAGATCAGATTGGTTAAAACCCTGTGCAACCTGACCATAAGCACTTCCAGGGATGGGGCACCCACAGCTTCTCTGGGCAGCCTGTGCCAGTGCCTCACCACCCTCCTAGTAAATAATTTTTCTTATCTCTATTCTAAATCTATCTTCTTTTAGTTTAAAAACATTTTCTTGTCTATCACTACGCACCCTGGTGAAGAATGTCTCCCCATTTTTCTTGTAGGCCCAGTTTAAGTACTGGAATGCCAATAAATAATTTCTTCTTTTCTTTAGGCTAAATAACTTCAGTGCCCTCAGCCTGCTTTGCAAGGCTGCAGTCCCTCTCCTGTCTTTGGACCTTCTGCAAAAGATCCATTGGTATTGGTGGCCCCAGAACTGAATGCAGTACTGCTGATGGGGTCTCATGAGAGCAAAGTAGAGGCAGAGATTCACCTCCCTCACTCTCTGATCACTTTTCTTGAAAGAGCAAAGATGTTCATCAAAATGCAGCCCGTGGTACGATTGGCTTTCTGGGCTGCAAGTATACATTGCTGGCTTGTACTGGTGGATGAAACACTCAACACCTCCAAGTCCTTTCCTGCAAAGCAGCTTTCAATCCATTTATCACCCAGTGTACAGATGCTTGGGATTGCCTTGACTCAGGTGCAGGACCTTGCACTGGACCCTGTTGAATTTCACGTGGTTTGCAGGGGCACACCTCAGACACTTGTCAAGGTCCTTCTGGGTGACATCTGTTCCCACTGAAGTGTTATTTGCACCATAAACTCAGTACTTGGAGGGTATACTCAATCCTGCCATATGTGTCACGACTGATGATATTTAATAGTTCTGGTACTGATATGGACCCTTGAGAGACATCACTCAACACTGCTCTCTTCCTAGACATCAAACTGTTGACCACAGCTCTTTGAATATGGCTTCCAGCCAACCTGTTTCTTTTCATCATACAACTTAGAGACAAGATTGTTGTGTGGGACTGCATTAAAGGCCTTCCACAGATTGAGGCAGATGACATTGCTTCCTCTTTCCTTGTCCACCAGTGCTGTCACCATTGCAGTTTGAAAAGCCCTTTGCATTTAATAACTGGTATGTAACTTCTTCAGTGTAAAACATCTGCTGCATGTGATTTTTCTACTTCCACAATATTTTGCACACTTTTCCCACAAGAATATAATGTGATAATGAAAATTCTTTAAAGTTGTAGAATATAGACTTTTAAAAACCACTTTCCTGTATTAATGAAGGTTTTAAAAAGCACTGGTGTAGGATAGCAGTGTGTTATAAAGGTAATTAATGCGCTCTATACCATAATTAATGTGAGGTAAGGTTTTAAATGATCATGAGTTTTCTATGTTTGTTTTTATCACTTCTAATTAAAAAAAATATATATATATTTTCAATTGTTATTTTCAGTTTTACAGAATTCCTGGATCCATTCCAGCGGGTTATCCAGCCAGAAGAGATCTGGCTGTATAAAAATCCTTTGGTGCAATCAGACAACATACCTACTCGTCTTATGTTTGTAAGTACTACATTTCATGATCGTTTGATAGCTGTAAACTAAATCCACTACAGCAGTGAGAAACCTTTCATAAGAACAGCTTGTTCCTTTAATTCTAATGAGCATTATTTTCCAAAACAGGAATGTCCAAACTAGCTAAATATGGTGAATTGTGGAGAGTGTCTAAAAACGAGTAATACCAGATTGACAGAATTTAGGAATGTTGAGTCTTAAGATTAAGATTTAAACTAGTGTTAAGTAGAGAGATTCTAGAGAAACAATTAGAGAAGCTTTTAGAATTAGCTGGTTGTGTGACCTCACTAAGCCTTGTTATTAGGTTAAGTGCTCTTATTAGGTTAAGTGTTTGAATTTTGAAATCCAATTTGCTTTAGGCGTAGTAGGCACTGAGTTATTTGTTTCCAAATACTGTAGACAAAACCTTTGTTTTGGCATCTGCCAGCAGTCCTGAGGTATCAGGAGTGTATTAAATGCACAATAGAGCTGCCACTGTTCTTCTGGTTCCCCCCAGCGTGGCTCATGCTGACATGCAGGCTGACTGTCTGATTTTTACTGCTGATCTGGTTATCAAAATTCATGAGTTTGGTAAGTTTCATTAGCAATATTGATTAACTATCAAATAGTCTATGTGTATAAGAGAGTAGTAAGAAAGACCGTAAATAAATGTTAAGAAATTAGGTGAATATACCTTGGGCTATTAGAACAACCAGGTCTGTCTGGAGAAGCTCCTTCGGTCCATGTGGACATTTTTCAGGAAGGGGCATGGCAGATGTGGTCAAATCCTAGTATCCTTGGGTTTAAATTATTTCAGTGAAGCCAGGGTTTTACTGTTCAGACGAAGTACCTGAATTCAGAATAAACACAAATCAGATATGCAATTTGTCTTCTTATTTATTTATTTTTTAAGCCTTAAGTTACGGAATGTGTTAATTAAACATGGAACAACTTAAACATGCTTCCTGTTTATGAGATAACAACATATTTCAGCCTTCTAAGACAGTGGCTGAAGACCTGGTTTTAGGTTCACCAACTTATACTGCACTGAGAATCAGCTCTATTAAGTACTTTTTCAGCCTCGAGGGATGAATTATTTTTATTTTTTCTGGAATGGAAGACTCCTGTTTAAAACAACAGCAACCAAAATGAAACATGAAATCACTGTGCTGTGAAAAGAAAGACTCTGAGTTTAATTTTGCTATTTTCTCTTAGGCTGAGTATTACCTCGCTGTGTGGTTTGTCTGGTCTGTGTTTATAACTAATGGCTTTAAGGACCAATTGTACAGGAGATTTCTTAGTTGATGAAACTATTTTTGAAACTGGTTGGAGTGATCATTAGTCCTTCCTCTGTATTCTAAGCACTATCCACTGGGAAGCATAATTCTGAGATGTAAGCATAGCACTTAGGCTTGTCACTGACTTCACACAGAGCCAGCTCTTGGTATGCTTTATGGCAGCTGGAACTTCCACAGACCTGTGTCAGTAACTTCTGAAATCTGTGTTCTTTCTTTCTGGCTCAGACCACAGCAGTATCTCAGTGAACAGCTTCTTAAAACAAGAAACACAAAACACTTCTATATGGTTTGTACTTCTTTCATTAATTGAAGAAGAAGAAAGAAGAAAAGTCCAACCATAACACTGATCGCTCTCATTATGTGAAGAATTTATTGCTACTAGTGTTATATTCCAGTATTAAAATATATTGCTATGGCTTACCAGAAGGCAATCTCTTAGATCGTATTTATGAACTTCTGGGGTTTTTTATGTGCTCAGAGCTTTGCATTTAAGATAAATGTTTTGAATACTCTAAGTCCTGATGCTTATTAGACGAAGCTGACCTCTGCAATGATAGCAGGCAAGTCATGAAGACTTGAAGACCTGAGCCTTGTTCTGTCTGTGTAGCATTGGATATTCCTTGTCTTGTAAAGTGCAAGGTACTGTTAACTACTCTTGATGCATGGAAGTAAGAGGAAGCCCCTGCCTCAGAGTGTCTTCAGCCAGAAGAGAATGAAGTGCTTATATTTATATTAAAAATGCTTGCTGTTCTTTAACTTAAGCAAGAGCGTGGAAGGTGCTCTGTGCTTATGGCTTCCCTTCTCCCCAGTGAGACTGCTTTCTGTTTTCACCACTCTCCTGAGATACAAGGCTTGGAGCCTCTGCCTTATCCACCTTCATCTGACCTTACATCAGTTCTGGTTTGTTCCAGGACCCTGTTGGGAAAATGTAAGTGTGTCACCAGGAAAATGAGGGGAAAAAAGGGATGGCCTGCTTCTTGTTCTTCTCTTCTTTCTCATCCTTTGACGATACAGATAGCTTGCAAAGTGCTGGCAAGAGAAAGAACAGCAAAAGAAAATGCACAGTAGGACTGAATAGGAAAATAGGTCTGAGCCTAATGCTTTGACCAGTGTGACAAATGCCAGTGCCTTATAATTTCCATTGTCCATCTCCAAACCACCATGCTGTATTAGTGCACTGCTTTCTTCTTGCTACACTGCAGCAGTCCTAAGGCAAAGGAACTTCTCGTGCAGCGTGAGGCTCACACCACAGCTCTGCATGCCATGGGGGATAGAACTGGAGTAGTATGAAATGTGTCAGTCATAGCAGTCACATTTGGTACTATACAGTCACAACTTTCTATGCAGTTTGCCAAGAGTGGTGTGTGAGATTCCCTTGGAAAGTGAGATTTCTTCTGCTACGCTGTGCTCAGGAGGGCTCTGACCAAGGGCACAGCCACTGAAAAATCCTATGAGATCCTAAAGCAAAACAGTATTGTATATCATTGCTGTTTCATGTGCAAATGATGCTGTATGTGGAAGTGGGTTTTATCAAAGTAGATGGAGTGCTTCTCTGTGGGATGTAACTGTAGCATATCTTTGGCTTGCTGGGATGAATAACGAATTAGATGGATAGGCTTTTTGTCTGTGTTTCAGCAAAGCAAGGAATATTTCACTGCTAGAAAATAAAACCTTACAGAGATGTATCTGAGGTGTTCATCAGGCTGCTACTAAATCTATCATATGGATATGAGCCATACGGAATCATTTTATGAAATAAAGGAAAAGGAATCCTTTTGGTAAGCCAAAACTTCCTGTGCACATTTTGTTGCAGAATGAAAAAAAAAAAAAACAACACCAAAAGCTAATGCTTGTGTGTGAGGAACAGCAACTAGTTCTTTATCTCTCTACAAGATCCATATGCTTGTAAAATATGGGGAAGTCTGTAGTTTTTACTAGATTTCCAAAGATTGATTGTGAAGTGGCTTGAAACAAGTTGTTACTTGAATTCTATTGTTCGCTTTTTGCTGCTCCTGTCAGCCTGCCTATGATGAGTTCTTCAACAATGAAATGGAGATATTTTTCTTCTTTCCTGGTGGCAGTCCTTAATTTTTTTGAATAAAACTAACAATTCTAGGATCTGCTTTATCAATTTTTGTTTTATTCCTTGCCTCTGAATATTGAGCTATTGCTGAGCGTAGAAAGAAATGAATGTTTCTGAAGTAGCATAACCTAGCTTAAAGCTCCCTTCTGCTGTCTCCAGGCTGTGTGAGTTTCAAGTGAAAATATATGGCTTTCTTTCTAAATGTATAAAAAGAAAAACAAAAAAGAAAAAAAGAAAGAAAAAAAAAAGCAGACTGTTTTAACCTGCATGGCTCACAGAGTTAGGTAATCCTCTGCAGATGCAGGTGAGGGGAATCTTATCCAAGTAGTAAATGCTGAGTGCTGAGTATGACTCAACATGAAAAGTGTAAAATGAGGATTAGGGTTAATTTGTGTCATAAAAAGAAGAAAGGAATTGCAGATCTTTGATCATGTTCTGAATCAGTGTCTCTGTTTTTCATTTCAGTGGGGAAGTAAATTGTGGTTCAGCCTCAGTAAAGACAGGATAATTCCCCCCACTCTGCCCCCCAGAATGCCATGTACAACTTACTTTTTGCCTTATTTAAATAGTAGTCATTTTCATTTTTCTGCAAGCGTGAGAAGGCTTTAGAAGGACCTTGATTTGGTTTTAAAGAACTGTGATTGTGAAGAGGTTTGTAGATTTCAGACAGGAATTGGTCAACTTTGCCTACCAGGCTGCCTTTTGCCTCTGTGGTTGAAGGTCTGAGACAAAAATGATGGAAGGGCCAGCTAGGAACAAACTCAGGGTTTTAATGGGAAGCTACTAATGATAAACTGCTTGGTATTATAGTTGAGAGAAACTGGTTTGTGTCTGCAGAGAAAGCTGGGATGGGAGGACAGCCTGTAATGTATTAGCACTGCACTGAGTGGATGCTTTAGAGTTAACAGACACGTTTAATGCCAGTCATCAACTGTAGTCCAAATTGATCAGTGCTAATGCAGATGCTCTTCAGAAAATCAAATATGGTGTTGGATTGGATAGGGTCTTGCAGAGAGCACAGACTGTTTGGAGCAATACTTAGTGTGGAAGAACATACAGGTTCTCTATGGATCAGAGAGTGAATTTAGGGGAATTCAGAGAATTGAGAGTTGGTTGCTTTTTTCCTTTCTGAAGCTAACACTTTAAATGTAGCTCCAGGCAATTATAAATCAATTATAGCTCAAAATCTTATTACAGTTTTAATGTATTTGTTGCCCTGTAGTTGCAAAGACGAATCATCCCACTTTGCTTGAGGTCAAGAGTTTGATAAAGATCATTCAGCCTTCCAGCTTAAATGGAGCTAACTGGAACTAATTACTAGTCAGTTGGACTGAAAAGTAATCGATGCTCACACACAACATTTGTTACCTCTTACAGGCAATTTCATTCCTTACGCCACTGGCAGTCATTTTTGTGGTGAAAATAATCCGGCGGACAGACAAGACTGAGATTAAAGAGGCTTTCTTAGGTAATGTATGTCATATTTCAAGATGGGAGATGTGTGATAGTTCTCAGAGATCAGTTCCAGTTTGAGTCATGAAGAAAACCTATCTCCATTGCAGTCCATTACAGTAGGTTTCAGTGCAGCTGTAGCTGTAAGCCATGTTGCAATCTTTGATTTTATGTACGCTTCTAAATGTACAGATTCTGTGCCTTTCTTACAAAGCCTAGCTAGCAAAGGCCAGGATTTTATCAGCTTGTTCTTTCTTCAGGTGCTCTAGCACAAGTGTGAGAAGATCCTACTTTTGATTTGGCTTCCAACAGTCATTTGTAGTAAATTCTGAAATGACTTATAGTGATATTTTACTGTCAAGTCTATTGAGCTGAAGTAACCTTGAATAATAAATCATGTATGATAATAGTGCTGAGTTTCACTTTCTGTGGTGCATGAAGAAAAGGAGCTTTGGATGAATTTCTCCATTATTTTTTCTCACCTTTTTAAAAGAGGCTTTTGGGTTTTTTTTTCTGCTGTCTTCTGTTATGATTCTCTCTATAGAGCCCATGAGGAATCTCTGTTCTCAGGTCCATGTTCTCTGCTATTCTCACTGTAAGGAAACCCCAACCTTGATGGTTCTGCAAGATTTCCCTGTTCAGTGAGTGCCATAGATGTAGAGCTCCTTGTGGCTTAATTATGCTTAAGTATACTGTACATTCATTTGGTTCAGTGTATCTGGTGATGTGAAGCTGATATGAAGATTCTTTAATTGATAGCCTTGCTGATCTAGCACATAACATCCATTATGAACAAACAAGAAATCCCTCAAAAGGTGAATTTCTTTAGGAATGAATGGTTAAAGGGATGTGAAAATGCTTTGCTCATCATGTAGGGGTTACTATAAGAGGTTACTATAAGAGGCTAAGCAGCAGTTAGCTTCCTGCTATCAGTGCCATTTAATTCTTTCTCTTGAAGTGCCTCCTTGACACAGTTATGCACCTTGTGGTGGGCAGCGTGAATTTTTCTTGAAGTAAACAAAGTGAGGGTAGGTGTAATTTTTTTTTACCAGCTTCACACAGACATCTGGTGATTAGATTGCCATTGTAAATGACATGCAACAGAGGAAGAAGCCTGGTTCATTCAGACATGTCACAATGGCTTAATGAAAAGACGTGAAAACATGTTTTGGAAAGCAGGTGTCTGTGCATTTATCCATTTTTAAAATAGAGGATGTGCTGTGACGAAGCTGTTCATACACATTTGATTTTTTGGAATTTTGCAGGTTTCTCATAATATTTGACCACTATAAAAAAAAAAAAACAAGAGAAAACCATTGAGAGGAAAAGAGTGTGTAGTAGTAGTCGCTGTGAACATAGGTGCTCAAAGTGGAAGACTGTTTAGAACAATATCACTGTCTCTAGAATTTACTTGTTCCTTTTTTTTTTTTTTTTTTTTTTTTTTTTTTGCTGGCAGCTACTGTTAAAATCTGAAAGTCTGAGAACCCTTATTTTGTCTTGATGGAGGTCCTCTTTTTTTTCTTCTTTTTTACCTAAAGAAAGATCCTACAACACACATCTTTATGATCTATAATATCCTCAGGCAACGATTTTATGGAGGTAGGATGAATGCTGCTGAAGTGCAGCATCTGGGGCAGCAGCCCAATGGGAAAATAGCTCATGCAGCTGTCACGGTCAAAAGCTCTATTACTGCAACTGTTCTGGAAATCAAAGATTTGCCTGATTTATTTACTTGTATTTTTTTTCTGGTGAGGAATAAAAATTCAATGATGCGTGTCCTGTAACAGGGAGCTACATTGAGGACTGCAACGTTGGGTTAGTTTTATACTAAAAGAGAGTGGATCTAAGTGCCACTGAAATCAAGGCTGAGATATCTGCAGGCTTTAGATGAGGTTACTTGGAATGTCTTGGGACTTGGTGTGTGAGTACAAATAAAGAATATCATCCAGTCATACCTAGCATGAAAGCTCCTGTTTATTACTCCTGTTTTATTAGAAAAGTTGGTAAATCCTAGGAGGGAATATAGGGGACAATGTTGAGATTTTTATTCAAAACATTTTAGCCAAAAGGCTGTTACTTAGCTTTAAAACAGACTGTTTCATTGGGTCATACATATGCATATACCCATGTGTTTGTATTCATGCATGCATAACTTAAGAAGAGGTATATACAGGAATTCTTTACCAAAAGAGCATAAGATTTTAATTTAGTAAATTACAAAAGTGATAAACACAGAAACTGATTCTCTAATTATTGTTACTAATTGATGGTTTATGTCTGTGCAAATGGCATGATAGGAAAATCAGGTTTTGAAGAATAAAAGCAGATCAAAGCAAGTGATGCTTTGGGGTCTACCCTAAGTATGGGTAGTTCAGAAAAAATACAGTTGGCTTCAAAGCTCGTTCAGTTTTCAGCTCACTGATGGTTTCAGTCTGTAAATCAAATTCTGTAATGCTACAGTATATAGCTTGGTATTTATGTTGCTATTGTTCTGTTGTATTTTGTTTTTTTTTTTATTCTGTTTTGTAGCTGTTTCCTTGGCTCTAGCTCTGAATGGAGTCTGCACAAATACTATTAAATTAATAGTGGGAAGGTAAGTCTTGTCGTGTTATAAATGATAGCTTTAACTTTTAAAGAAACTAAGAAAGAGTTATCAGGTACAATACATCTTAATAAAAAGATAACTGCTGCTCCAATGGATATTGAGTTAGCAGGGGCCCCTGGAAAACTGTCCTTGCCCTGGTACAGGTATTGTATAACTTCATTATGTGACATCCAACTGTAATAGGAACGTGTACCCTTGTGTTATTTGTTCGACCAGTTGGTGGATCCAGACAAATGAGGAGTCTGAAAGGAGAGATGTGAGCATACACCACTTCAATATGTTGGTAACGCAGAAGGGTCACAGTATGTGGGAGTTTAGATGCTAGTGCCACTAGTCTGCTGGAACAGAAATCAATTGAGCCTCGATATACCCCACTGCCTGCATTTTATATGAAGTATTCTGCTCAGTGTGGTAACAGCAGACCTTGGAGCTGAGCAGTGAGCACATTGCTTGGTAGGCCATTCTTTAAGCGTAAATTTGAACGAAGGAACCAAAAAAAATTATAGCAAACAAATTTTCTGGAAAATAATTTTCAAGTGGTTTTTGGCTCTTTATCAAAAATTCTCCTGAAAGGTGTATAACTGACTTGAATTTGTACATCGTTTAACTGATTAGCTTCAGCTGTGTTGCAACACTAAGTATTTGTGCTTGGTCTCTGATGGACCCTCTCTGCTACAGAGCTGATGCCCTGACAATAACAGTACTTGGCACTTTTATTTTAAAGAGTGCTTTTGCAACATAATTAAGAATGTCTGCACCATCTTCTTCAGGCAGACGTGAGCTCATTTTGCCTGCACTTCAAGGCAGCTAGCTGCTCTGTCAGCTTGTCTGTGAATGTGGTCATTCACCTTGCTTCTCTGCAAGGTTTATTAGCTCAGTCACTGTGATACCAGCCAAACCGACGTGCTGCTACTCAGCTCAGAGCAGGGCAAAAGAATCTTGGTTTGTTCAGTGAACATACAGAGGCAGCATGGAGGCTGGCAATAGGAATTGGTGGTTGTTCTGGTGACAGTTCCATAAGCTAAGCTGTCCTGTTCTCAACCAAGCGTCAGCGAGACCTGTGCAACTTTCTGGGATTTCTACACTACTTTTCCCTGTCCCTGGAAGTGTTATGCAAGACTGATTGCTGTAGGGAGGTGTAGCCTTACATGCTCATTTTCAGAGCTGAGATCCTGCGTGCTCTTTGAAATTGAACATGCTGTGGGGAGAGACAAGCTACAGCTTGTACGTTGCACTGGAGGACTCCCTGAGGGAGCCTGCCTGCAAAAAATTTGCCTTAAATTGATTATTTCAGAAAAACGAAACATTTCTGCTTCTGTGTTAAAAGCAGGAAGAAACGTACTCAATGTGAAATAGGCAGTAAATGTAATAATCGCTTTGAGGTTTATTTGTTACTACAGCATTTATATTTTTAATATCCATGGTGTTTTTTGTAGACCGCGTCCCGATTTCTTTTACCGCTGCTTTCCAGATGGAGTAATGAACTCTGAAATGCACTGCACAGGTGATCCAGACCTGGTGTCTGAAGGCAGGAAAAGCTTTCCGAGTATCCACTCTTCCTGTAAGTTCATTCAGATGCAGCGCTTCTTTTGTGAAAAGCTGTACCCTGTCTATGTTTTGGAATTACTCTTTATTTGTTAGATGGTGAGCTTGATTTTTTTGCTAGAGGGGTTGCTTCTGTCTTCAGTCACCACTGCCACAAATTTCCCTCTCCTTATCTTACAACCACTTGGGAGCCATAGCAGGACTATCAGTAGAGTGAAATGTTATACAGGGTTAAAGGAAACAGTGCTGTTCTGAACAGATACCTTTTTCTTAATGCAGGCCTCTTTGTGCATCCTGTGCTTGCATAGGAAATACTGTTGTATTCCAATGAAATATGAAATGTGGCAGAGTGTGTTTGACCAATGTAGTTTTGGCAAGTTCGAGTTAATATCTTGCAAGTACTAGATCTACTAAATCTTTTTTTTCTTCCCTATTTCTATAATATTCTATTACTAAAATGCTTTTCTTCGTGGGAAGTTGCATGCTTGGAGGTGGAAGGGATAGGAAGGAATACAGAGAGATCGTGGTGCATCATTGTGGTGCTGTTCATTGTGATGAACTGGGTATGAGATGGGTGCAAGAAGTCCCCAGAGCTTTAGACATTATCACAATTTGCTGGTAGAAGAATGAATCCCTGTATTCTTCCTCTTTTGATAATATCCACGTAATCCATAGGGAATATTATGGGATGGTGCATTATATAGATCAGCTGCTCCTAGCTAGTGCTGTAAACTGGAAGACATGACAACTCAGTATAACTAATTTAATCAGATCTAACTCAGATGTTACAGAGGTTCCTTCCTCTGTCTTACAGAACTGACTTCTACTGTGTTTGATGTCAGGAGGTCTCATGAAACTTCTTATGATGTGTAAAATAACTTGATTACTGCAAGGTTGGTTTATTGTGTGTATGTTTTTTTCCTTTTTTTTGGCTGATACTGTTTGCTTCTTGCACTGTTCTGTTTCTGACAACTGCCTGTTCAGTAGCACCAATGCAAATCTTTGGAATTTATCTTTCTGATCTTCTTTCAAACTCATAACTTCAAGTTGTGTAACTGAACAGTTACATAACAAGTCGCTTAATGAGATGAATGAAATTCCAGGCTGATGTTGTTCACTTTTTCTTGTTTGAGTCCCAGATCAGTTAAGAGTAGTAGATGTTTGTGGCAAGCTTATAAGCTTTATAGTCCTAAGTGATAAACCGACCCAGCTGTGTCAAATTTTGTTTATTAGTTTTGATTCACATTAGAGAGACAGTAACAGATTATATCCTATGCCATTTAGAACAAAAGGTACTTACTGCTATCTTTAGACTGTTTTCTGATGATGACTCTCACGCTTAATTGCAATTCTCTTGGTTCACTGTGTAACAACAAAGGCTTAAAATAATTAGAAGTATACACACTGATGTACCTAGAATCTAGAGGTTACCCCACAATAAACAGCAAATGTTATAATTGCTCACTTCATTGCAGTGTAGCAGTTTACTCCTTAGGGCTGCAAAGTTTAAGCTAGGGAGATACTTTTGGGTCTGCTCTGTCTGGAAACAGCCTGTGTGTGTAACATGCTTGGGTAGTTCTGACCCATGTCAGAGTTCTCTTACCAAGATTCCTTGTCACCTTGCATAGTGTGTTGTCCCCATGCCAGTGGGGCAGCTCACAGAACGCACTGAGGTTTTATTTGTAACTGCCGTTGGTTTTTATCAGCACTGAGTTATGTTGCTGCAGCTCACAGAAAATTCAGTAGGAGCAGAATGATGGCCTGGTAGGCTTAGATAAAAAAAAAAAAAATTATGAGTGGCTTTCCCCTTCCCTGATAGAATAATATTAGCATGTGGCTGAGTTGACTTTATTTCCTGCCGCAAAGCCTTTCATTATCATGTGATGAGAAAGGATATTATATACACAGTAGCTTTTATCTATTCGTAAGTGTATGTGAAATTAAGGCAATTCTGAAGTTGCTTGAAGTACTTAACTATTTGGAGCCTGATGTTATGATATTTAAGTCTGATAAGATTGAATCCATACGTATTTTATTCTCCTAATGGAGAAGGAAACAATTGCAAATTGATATGCATGGGATGCCATCCCTTTTGCCTTCTGTGTAGCAAAATTATATAGATGGAGGTTTTTTCATTAGTATTTTATCAAGAATAATTTATACTTGTGGTAGTATTTATTTTCTTGATAGACGTCGTTGTGGGAGACACATTTCACTGCCTTCCTGGATGTGTGAAGCAATGAGGATGTTCAGGATATTGTCACCTCTGTTCAGAATTTGTTTCTGTAATTCTGCATTTTCAGTCTTTGGCTTTGTGTAATATGTAAACTACATTTCCCTTGTCTTTGTAAAAAGTGAAATAAAATAAAAATTATTCCCTCGTTAGCTTTAAAAATGTACCCTTCCTGCCTTCTTAACGTGCTGTTAATTTGCAGGTTTTCCTTCCATAAATTCAGTACATACTGCCTGTATAGAAAGATTAGAAGCTTTAGTAGAGAGCCATTTTCATCCTGAAACTCATTTTTCTTGCAGTGCTCCTTGGACAGGCTGTCAATCAAAGGCTTTGTTATATCGGGATCTAGTGTCAGCCATGCAAAATGTGGCCTTTAACAAGAAAGTCTGTGTTGCTGTGAATGTTGTATGATAGAAATGTAGGACTGGGATGTGTAACAGTAAGTGGCAGTGCTGGCACCCCCAGATGGCCTGACCTGACCTTGTGTAGTCAATAATAATGTTGTGAACTACCTGTGTCCCACTTGTGCCCTGAAGGAGAGTTCAGTTTCCTCATTAGAGCACAGATAATCTTTTTTGTATTTTTTGGTGGGTTTTTTGGTGTTTTTTTAATTTTTTTTTTCATTTAAATTCCCCTGTCTTTCATCTCCCTCTACCAAGCAGGTTGTATAAAACAAATTAGAAAAGTGTGGAGCACAGACTGTTTTGTAAAGTGAGAGACTTTCAGACAGATGTGAACTACATCATTGCCTGAAACGAAAGAGGTGTTTCAAATAGTAAGAGAGGTTTTAAGCCCTTTGTGTTCATACTCCGTTAAGTGAAGAAGCAAACAATGCAAGCTGAGATCGAAAAATTTTAGAAGATCTTTACAATAGTTTTACAAATGAGCTGCAGATCTGTAGCTGATATGCCATGGTTATGATAGGAGTGATGGTAGAGGCAGATGAGAAGACTGACCTCTAAGGTAGCTGTGATGTTGCTGTCTTACCAATCAGCTGTCTGTAAGACGGGGAGAACTGAAGGAGTAAAATTCTTTTTTCACTTCATGGTTCTGATAATATCACAGACATAAACTGGTCCTGTCAAATATTGTGGGTTGTGTGTTGTTTACATTTTGTATATTTTTTCCTACTTTAAATGATAGAGCTTAATTAAGCTTTTGATCCCTTACTATGCAACAAGTAAAAACAAATAAAACAAAAAATTCTTTGTGAACTTGTACATGGATGGCTTTGGAGAATATCTACTGCTATCTATTTCTTTTTGGAAGGTTTGACCAGGGAGTCAGGTACCCTGAGATCTTACAGAATTAAATGTGGAAACATACTTTGTCTTTCAGGTATATGCATAAATTCTCAGACAATGAAGATAGTAAAACCTCCTCCTATCATTTGTGCTGTGTCAGTTCATTGCCAAATGCAGATATTCATGACAAATTTAAAAAAACATAAGCATTTTGTTATATTAATTTTAAATATCTTATATTGTAGCATTTTCCTACAGTTGAAAATTAGCTTGATTGGCATCTGGTTTGTGAGCTTCCTGTAGGATAAATACCTCCCTCTGGTCTAATCTTGAGCCACCTAATTGGATATCTCTCTTCTGATCTTGGTGTCTCATTTCTAATTGCTCTGAATTCATCATGCTAGTATGATTTTCCTCTTTTAAGCTCTGGTTGAATATTATGGTTTACTGCATGCTCCAGTAATTTAGTTTTGGGTTTTTTTTTCCTTGTTGTAGTAATTCCCTTTTCTCATCAAGTATGCTAATAAGGGATCCAGAAAATATTTTTGGGCTACTGCACCGTGAAGCTCTCCACGTATTAAAACCATTGGAAAACATCTACTTCTAAAAATCATCTTTGACCAAAAACAGATTTCAGTGTAAGAACACATGCTTATCTAGTCTAGATACATTTGGACTATTTGTACACTGACTGATAATTGATTTTAAAGTACTATTTTCCGTGACTGCAACTAGATTTCTTCAGGTGGAGAAGAAGTTGAGCATTGTGAGTACAATGAAAATGGAGAGTTGCAAGTTGAGGGATACTGTAAGAGATATGAAAAACAGTTATCACAAAAAGCTTGTTTTAGAAGCACAAATTCATAGAAATCCACATCTTTTTCCAATTACTGCCTGCAATTAACTCCCCTAAGCTGCCATCTGTGAAGATTTTGGTTTAAAATTATGAACCCAGATCATCTTCTCAAGTTGGTGGTACCAAGCTTTACACACAGCTCTGAATCAGAAAGAGAAAGACCTGCCACATGGCATTTTAATAGCATCTTTGACCCAGAATTCACTGTTGAAATGAAGGTATGCTACCAATGCCAAGTACAAATGTGCTGCAAATATATATTATGGGTCTTGTGTGCCTATGGCTGTGAATGCTGTGGTCTGGGATGGTGGAGGTTTGAGAGGAACAGCACGGTGAGGTCAGTGTGGGACTCTTATAGTCATAACCTGAGTTCTCTTTTACGTATTGAGTCTTGATTGGGTAGTCATAAGAAAATATTAAAAAATATTAAAACATTAAGTATTAAACTGCTTAATGTATGTCAACTTTGTGTCTCTTTCAGCCCACAGCTTGCAAATACCTCACAATCTCTATAGACAGGAAGGAGAATAATAAACAAATGATCAATTTGTATGTTTTGGTTTTATCCATTTTCTATTAGAAATTCTTCTTTGACAAGTGACAGAAACCAAAACCATGACAACAAGTACTGTTTCTTTTAAACTGTGTGGTTTTTTAGCAACTTGCACTTTCTTTACGAAAATGGCCTATGTGGTGATATACCACTATTTAGGTCATTAACACTTTCCATGGCCAGATTGGCAAGAGTTTCACATTTCAAATTGGAACATTGCAGGGAATTGATTTTTAATTTCCCTATTCAGGGTGAGCCTTTTCAGGTGTAAACTCATCACAGATTAAGGTAAAATGTCCTTTTGCAGTGTAGAGGGTAATTTTACTGATCAGAATCAATGGCAGAACTGAATTAGCTGGAGAATTGTGTTCTTTTGATATTTATCATTGCTACATCAAATAAATGATCAGCAAACAAAGTTAATGGGAGCACTAACCAAAGAATTAGGATCTTGATTCCTACCTTGCACTTTAGTACAGCTACTGCCTTTAAGAAAACTTTGCAAGTGGAGCATGTAACACAGTGTAGATTCTATTTATATTAAAAATAGGATATGTACATGATAAGAGTATTGAATATGAGATCATCTGTGCTTATTTGGTGGGAGAAAGAGCAGTGTCTCTAGAAAAGAAACAGTAATAGGGGGAAAAAAAGGGTCATTATTTTCTGCTGGCCTAATAAATGAGATTACATCCTTGGACCAGTTCTGAATAGTAATTTTCTACTTTAAGTAGCCAGATTCTATTATGAATGACTGCAGTAATTGCTCAGCTTGTAGTAACAAGC
Organism: Phasianus colchicus; assembly: GCF_987193195.1. Taxonomy (NCBI): domain Eukaryota; kingdom Metazoa; phylum Chordata; class Aves; order Galliformes; family Phasianidae; genus Phasianus; species Phasianus colchicus. The sequence goes on from NC_143443.1 coordinate 31,071,900, forward strand.
TTAAAAAAATATATAAGGAAAATTATTCTGCAGAGATACTCCAGTCCTATCTGTGACCAAGGAGAGAGAGGAGTCCCAGCTGCCTTTTCTCATTGCATTTCCATGTCTTCCTTCATAAGGAATATCAGCCCCCACATCCTATTAGGAGCACATATGCCTTTCTCTCCAGCTCTGACACACTTCCCAGAAATAGAGTTCCTATTTAATTCCACAAGCCATCAAGACTATGTTGAATTACTCAGATGCCAACTTACTGAACAACTTTAATGCATATTATTGTATTAATCAAGGTGGCTATTTAGCTTCCATTTTCTTTATGGACAGATATAGCCATGTAATTATGCTGTTCTTTGTTAATACCACTTATTTGCCTGAGGCTATACCAAATCTTAAAGTGAAAGGGAATGTCCTTATCTTTCCATCAGTTGCTCTGAAAACAGTAGGCTTGCTTTCAAGCTGTATAAGGGATGTTTGCTTCTCAGCAGCACGCAGCCTTTTTTGTTAAGATGGCTGAAAAAACTGAGGTGTTACATCTCTCTGCTATCTAGCAACATTCACCTGACCTTCTGGAAGAAAACCTGGAAGTAGTGTAATTCTTCACAGTGGTAGCATGTGATTTAGCATTATCAAGGCCTACATGAGACATCAGAAAATTGTAACTAAATTGTACCAGATTTCTTGGTCTGTGATTTGATGATTTGCAGTCCAGTCTAATTTGTGATTCACATAGGAAACCAAAAGGTTTTAGGAGGCTCTTGTTTTGTTTTTCCTAATCTCTTGTTCATGTAATACAGGGAATTTAGGAATAGACTAAGACTTCAAAAGAGAGTGAGGAAAAAAAGGGTTATCATCTTGCATATCATCTTGCATTCTAGGTCATTAATGAGAAGTAGAATGAATGGCTCTTAAGAGCTGACATGGTTCTTCTTCAAGAGCTGGAGAAGCAAAGTGAAAGAAATGACTTGGAAGTAAGAGTCTCTGAATTTGACTTGGATAAAGTTTTTGCAACAGCGGTTGCTGCTTCTTGGTTATTATAGCTGTTTTTTTCTTCTTGGTCATTACAGCTGAATTTTCTTTCATCAGTGCAGAGGAAAAGCTTTCAGACTAATTCTCTCCATTCTTTTGCCTAACCTTAAGCTTTCAGTAAGGTTGAGCTACATGCTTGATTTCATAGCCTGAAGAAAAGGTTACGATATTGTAGATTTCTGCTGTGCACAAAGCTAAGACCATTGTTCTTCTGACTGACCTGTTCAGCAAAACTGACTTTGAGTTACTCTAAGGATCTGAATATCAGTTTTAGTCTGTGAACTGTGATGACAGCTCTTCTGTGGAGCAAAACGGGTCAGAAAGCTCAAGAGAAATTCGAAAATAAATGTATCAACTCAGACCTGAAGACAGAGGAGGCTGGTGCATAGGGTTCTGTGATTTATTTTGTCCAGGAATGACTTTATGAAGCTCTTAATTTTTGATAGGGTAAATTTCTAAATCTTTAGAGACTCCAGGTAACACTTTCTGTGGCACCATTTTCACTCTGATCAGGTGTATGCTGCTGAAACTGTTATGACAGTCTCCTCTTGCAGCACATTGCATTATGTTGTTGGAGACCATGCTAAGACTAAACAAAAAAATTATAATCAATAGAACCCTCAATATTGAATTAAAAGGCTGAAATGTGAGGCACCCTTATGTAGAGGTGCCTGCCTGATTTATCAGGTTATAGGAAACTCAGTAATAAAGGTATGTGATTGTGTAAATATATCTGTTGAAAACAAGGAAATATTAAAAATTTCTCAAGATAAATACTGTGTGATAGATGGCATGAAATCAAGACTGTAATTTATGCCAGAATGAGGGAAGTGCAGAGCATCTACAGAAAGTCCCATTTGGGTTTTGCTGTTATTGTCAGTTCTAGATAGAAAGAAACCAGCTATTACAGATAAGTGAGCAGATAGGTAATATTTTTTTTCCTCCCTTGTGCAGAGAACTGAGCAAATAATGAAGCCACTGCTTTATCTAACAAACCCTATGCATAAAATATTGATGCAAAACATTTTTTAAGTGAATACTGCTTTGTAGCAGTCAACTGATTTCCTGTATTTTTCTGGTGATTTTTCTCTTGAGACTTTTAGTTCTCGCTTGTTTTCAATCTAAACTGAGTGTGATTTTAGAATTTTCTGTATTCTGTTTGAGCTAGCAGAAACTTTTGGAAAATGATTGCTTTGGAAGTTCCATATCGTGTTGGAAAACCATGCAAGTTGGACACATAAATGAAGTTGCCATGAATAGGAGCTCTTTTAAAAATATCTCTTGTATGGGGAGAGGGAAAAATACATGAGTGGGTGTACTGAGAGTTAAGTAAAGAAATCAGGATGGTTTGGATGTTTTTGATAGGAAAGCAAATTCTACAGACTAAGGTCTGTGTGTAATTTAAATTGGTGAAAGGTGCTCAGTGATGCAGTAAGTCCTCTGTCATATTATTCGTTATTTTATTCTGCATTTTATTAACCTGGCTTCTCTGTCTTGCCTGCTCTGGCTGTCTTCCTTTGTGACTTCCTTGAAATAAGTAAGTTTGTGTGGATGAAAGCAGCAAGATCCTGTATTGAATAATGGAACTATCACATGCTGCAAATAAGAAAAAAGTCTAAAAATAGGAGTTCAAACATATTTATGTTATAAATATCTCTTAGAGTAGGAAACTTCTTAGTGTAAACCTGTCATCTTAGATGTGGAAAATCATAGCTGTTTAAAAAAAAAAAAGAAGAAAAAAACACTTTTGATATTGACTGGCAGATTGCTTAATATTTCATTTCTCCTTTATCTCTAAAATTAGCTGTTCTGCTGAATGCATTCATGTATGTTTGTGTCGTATTTGTGGTGTGTCTTGCTGTGTCACTAAAAAAAAGCCCCAAACAACTCAAAAATAGGAGGAGGCAGAGGCTGGAAAGTGCTATGTCTTTTAAGTGAACAGCAGACAGCCACTTTGTCTTCCCCTTTCTCAATAAGTAACTGAAATTATGAAATTAGTTTTAGAAAATAAAATATTTTTACATTTTAAAAGACATTCATTTGTTTGGGGAAAAAAAAAAAAGGTTGGTTTGATTCAGAGTGAAGAAATTATTGAATTTCAATAGAATTGTTTGCTATACTGTCATAATTTATATCAAATATTACTGCAGTACGTGTAATTATAGTTGGGTATTTAAATTTCAAGTGTTAATTATCTTCAGCTAGCAATTTCATGGAGGATAATCATATTTCCTTCAGTTGAGAGTGAACATTTTAAGTAACAGATGAGCTACAACCACAGGTTTTTGGCAGTAATTGCTGCTACTCCCTATTTTCAAGATAAATCTCTTAATTAACAACTGTATAGCAGTGCCTCTTTGAAATATTTCATCCTCTTAAAGAAGTATCTTGAGAAGTAAGGAATAAATGTCTTAGGCAAGGAAAAAAAAAAGGTCCCCCGTAGGGTTTATTGGCTTCTTAATTCAAACTGTAAGTGTACTTGGGAATGTTTGTGTTTCAGGTTTTTACTTCTTTGACGTATTTACCTCTCAGCACTCAAAGGCTGTTTGAATTCATGAAGGGCTTAAGAGACAAACCCTTAAAGCTTAGTTCTCCAGCAATACTAATAAATCAACTGCTGCTAGTCTGAGATTCAGATTATGTACATCTCAAACAGATCTCCAAAATACTTTTCTTGAATTAAAAATACAAACAGGCAACAGCTTTTACAGCAAACTCCTTGATGCTCCCTACCATACTGTGTTGTGTGTTTGGTGGAAATGCTCCAAACCTCTGCTGTAAAGCTTTTCTGCCCACTAAAATACTCTTCAAATTGTGTTTTGGCTGTATTTCACATGCTGATCCATGTGTCCAAGAGAGATTGATGCAACTACCTGGCGTGATAAATGAGAGAGTAAGTAGTTGAGCAGTATGTCATCCATTTACAAGGACAATACTGAAGATTTATGTATGGCGGAAAGGGAGGTGAGAAGTTACCCCATTCAATGTGTGAGATTGGTATATTCCCCTTTGAAGGAATGTTGAGCTGTAAAGAAAAACTTGTCCTTGACAGGACTTACTTATACTTAGTTGCCTCATAAATCTTACAGTGACAATAATTTGTACTAGAATTAAATAGCTAATGATCTAGAGCTTGTGTTTAGATGCTGTATTTATGCTAACAAGGAGCAAAAAGAGAAAATTATCCTCTGGCTATTGTAAATGTCAAGGTAGTAGGCATTTAATTAGAGCTGACCTGTTTGAACTACACTACAAATCTTGTCTCAGTTTTAATATTTTTCTTCTGGAAGAAATTAGAGGTGTATTTTCTTTATTTCATAAAGGGATTCAGGTCTGATCTAACAAAACCATTCAGTCAATCCATGGTATTCCTTATGCCTGTAAGGAGATAAACACATTATCCACAGACCACACTAGGGCAGTGCCACTCCCTAAATGCCATTCTGTCCTGGATTTACATCCAATATCAGTTAATTAGTTGGGTTTAATTTCACCAAGTGTGACTGAAAAACATGGAGATCGCAGTAATGAGTAAAAACATTGCAGAGATGTGTTTTAGTCTGGCACAACTGTATGAAGAGGGCTGAACTCATCAGGTGATCTGGTGTAGTGTACGTGGATGCTAAGGGTGCTGTGCTTAGTGCCCGAGTGCTGTCCTCTTTATATTCAAAGAAATTCCAGAATCTGAGATGTTTTGGGCTTTGTCTTTACTGTGTTCTCAGAGAAAGGGGATTTGTTCAAGGCTTCTGTCATCAGAATTGGCAAAGGAGTCCATGGAACAGGTTCACCTCTAGGATTTTCTGTGAAATAACATAATTAACAGAACAATTCAGAAGAACTTCACTTTTTTTTTTTCTTTTTCCAGATGTGACACATGCCTTGAGACCACGTTAGATATTTCAGATGTAGTGAGATGTCTTGAAAGGTTCCTGTAAATAACATATCAGGCAAAAAATGCACAAAGAAGTTTCTTGGGAATTCCTTGCAACAGTCCTGCCAAAACAACCTAATGATTAACACTCTGCTTACTTACCTTTCAGATAATATAAGTCTCTCTTTGTTCTAATGGCTCCAGTACTTCCTTTTTGTCTTCCAGATCCTTGCATACTTTTGTATTTTGTGATGTGCTTTTCATGTTGCTTCTGCTCAAATGTATTTCTTTGTTGTTGTGGAAAGAAATTAATAAAGCTGAGCCACTGGGAAGGTGATTGACTATCCCACTTGGAAAAACAGATATATATTTTGCCTGTGATAATAAGCTCAAAATGTACTCAGGGAATTGTACTCCTATAAAATCCTCTTTGAATTGAATTTCGGCATTAAAATTTATGCAGCCATTTGGTATCATATGTTTTCCTTCAGGAAAGATAAATATTTCAGCCTGTGAACAGTGTGAAACTGAAAACATTCACCATTTGCCCCAGCTAGCATTGCAGCAGGCTGCTGTGCAATTCCAGTGAAGAATAGTACGTGTTTGAATACAAAAATTATGCAGTAATCATTGCAAGTGTGAGGCACTACAGACAAAGAGATGGATCATTTTCTCTGACAGGCCATTTGTGATGGTTGTTTTGCAGTTTCATAACTTGTTGCCACTGAGATAAGTTGGGGGTATTTATTTTTTCTTCCAGTTTTTAAGCTGCATCATGTAAGGAAGACACATACTGTGTGTTTAGCAAAGCATCCACTGAAACTTGAGATGCTGAAGGTCCTCGAGGGGTACTTCAATTTCCAGAAAACACCCACAAAAGCTATTCATTTTTAATGAATAATTTATTTGGGGGGCTTTAGATCAGATTCCTGTTCACAGGTTGTCCCTTTATGCCTTTTAACTTGATAATTGATTTGCTCCATACAGATGGCTTTTTAAACCCACCTACATCCCCTGAGAGATTAAAATGTCAGAATGGGGTCTGCTGTGCTCCTAGATGCTGTTGTTCCCTTTGCTTCTTCTCTGAACCTTTTTTTCTAAAAGAGGGTGACAGAGGCAATCTGAAAAGTTGAGTCTAACAAAGATCTGTGTATTCCAATAATGATAATGCTGAGATAGAGCTCTTTCTGATATGCTTCAAGCACCATTACTGTGTAGTTTAAAAAATGTGCCTTTGTTCTTTTCTCCTCATTGAGCACTTAATTAAATATTTCTGTCTGGAATTTGTGTTAAGTATATCTTAAGATAATGCTGTTTTAAATTGAATCAGACTGATTTTCTCATTTTCCTTTGTGCCAACGTCTCTAAAGAGGGCTGGCTGGTATTTTATGCAGCTCCTTACTTTATTTATGTAAACAGAGTATTGGTTTCTTCCAGATCATAAGAAATTAACATAGAAGGAGTATTAGCATAGATGAGGAATATTGCTGTGTCTCTTTGCCATCTTTCTTATGCAGAATGATAACTTTTATTATATTAGACATTATTACATTACATTTGAAAATACATATGTAATAGAGTAGGTCATCTGATACGTTTTTGCATTTTTCCTATGGTGCAGTGAAATATTGAGTCCAGCCTGTCTATGTGTGTGGGGGGGGGAAGGCTTCTGAAGTACATTCTACTGACTGACCACTTCTTCAATGTAAATATCACCTGCAGTCCTAGATTTCTTGAAGAGTAAATTGTTTGTTTAATGTTGTTGACTGATCATATCTTCAAAATACAGCCGTCAAGCAAAGTAGCCTGCATGGAGTGCTTAGCAATTGAGTTCTTTCATAGAATCACAGAATGGTTTGGGTTGGAAGGGACCTGAAAAATCATCTAGTTCCAACCCCACTGCCAATCCCATGCAGTGCATTAATCTCAGATAGTGCTGAAATCAGGGCATTAAGCTCCACAGCTGAACTGCATCACACACACACACACACATACACACACAAAAAAAATTATGAATTTGGCTTTTCTGGATAATTTTCCCATCTGCTAACCCAGAAATGTTGGGATCTTAGATTGAAACCTGCCAAATTCAGACGCATTTGCTTTATGTTACATTCACTGACAGGGATATCTTCAGAATTAATACATTCCCTTATTCTTTCCTATGGAATAGAAAAAAGAACTGCCTTTCTTAGATGGTAATTAGCATGAAATCAGTTCCACACTCTCTACTGTGTGGAAACAGGAGAAATCCTCCCAAATATTTTGAAAACCTAGCAGATAAATGTGGAATGAGGGACCATGGCTTCAGAATGTAATGGTACAAGTGTGGTAAATAGTCTCACATCCCCAAGTATTTAGCTGTTAATTCCATGTTCTTCTGTACTGACTCTGCACTAGCACTGTGAATATGGGGTCAAGCAGCTCTTTCTGGATGTGCACACTCCAGAGTTAGGAAAATCAGTTTTATAATATTGTAACATGAAGCTGCTTTGCAAATTATTATTTTCATAGCTACAAGCTAGAGTATCGTTTTGGTAACTTTCCATCTTACACTGGGCTTAAGTTCCCTTGCAGGAGTGTGTGTGAGTCTCCAGTTTAGAAGAGCACAACCATGGTTGGCAAAATCTGGCTTTGTGCCTAGTTCAAAAATATATTCTGTGGATGTTCTCTGTTCATTCACAAGCACTTCTTTCTGGAAACGTATTTTATGTATCATGAGGTCTGCTCTAAAGCCTCTTTAATTAAACCTGCTGCTGTCCACACTCATTTGAATAAGCGCCTTTATCTTGTAGACCTCTGCCATCAGGACAATACAGTTGCAGTTCTGGAGGTTGCATTTTGCACTGGATGGGATGGAACAGACCAAAAGAAAGAAGGCAAAGTTCCTGAATTGAAACACTGATTCTTTTCATTTTAAGTTGAATACTTCTTGAGCTTTGTCTAGATACATGAACTGGTTTTACTCAGTGCTTTCCTATGCTGTCTTGCTTTTACTGTGGCAGAGCTGTTATGTCAAACACCCATTTTATGGAACATGCCTAATTATGCCTTGTTAGGGCTTAAATCCTGTGTTACAGTTTGGTTGTGTGTTGCCATGCACATACATCTTTCAAGATCAGAAAGTAGTTATTTATAATTTAAGGTGAATAAATGAATAAATAACATCCACAGAGACTTAAATCCAGAAATCATGGAAATGTGTGTAGCTACTGTGGCTGAGAGTGTTCCTGTGTGCTGCTTCACCTCTTTAAAACATTCATTGCAGCAAACTGTGTGCTTCCAGTGTAGATTACTATGGAGAAAAGAACAGTTTCCATTCAGCAGTTCCATCTGCAGCAGATGTTCTTTATGATGCGTGCAATTTTCCTGCTCAGTCTCAGAACAAGTATTTCAGTCTGATTTGGAGAGATATATATATAAAATTACATTGTTCCATACCTAAAAGGAACCTCGCCTTACTAAGAGTGTTACAGTAGAACAAATTCTTAAGGTGCTGATCTCCTCAGTCAGTGTCCTGAGAATCCTACAGTGATTCATCTTTCACGAGTGATTAACTATCGAGGAAGATCTCAGCTTAAAACTCCACTTCAAAAACAAATGAAGCAGTTACCTTTCAAGAAGAAAGTTCTGTTTTATGCCTTCTGTAACTGGGGGCTGTTAGGTTGCTGAAAGACAATGCAGTGCATTTTGATTTCGATGGATGTTATAATATTCATTGTAGTGCTTTTGCAGGTAAGCTCTACCTTACCTGAATCATGAGTATGAAACCTCAGTTTAGAAACTAAGGTTTAGGTTGAGGAAATTAAGGCATGAGCACTTGAAAATTTAAGTGCATAAAGAAAAGATTTCTCTGTGTTCCTCATTATCTACAATATTGATGTGGTCATGATGAAGTTTGGTTTTTCTGTATATCAGAGGCATTAATGTACAAGGGTACTCCAATGTTTTTTTCTGTTCTGATCCCATGAGAAGCTCATGCATCCAATAAGACAGGAAATCTGGATGAAATGCAGAACCTGTTTTTTTTGTTTTGTTTTGTTTAAAAAAGCTGCTGCTCTGAGGATGTGTCTAGAAGCCATAGGAAAATATATTCATTTCAAGAATACCATGACATAAAAATGGCAGAAGGAATAATTTCTTTCTGTCAAATAGATGGTATGAAGGGCAAAGCAAATGTATATCACTTGCAGAGGTCTGAACATAAGAGTGTAATCCAGTCTGCACTAAATCTTAGATTTATTCAATTGCTCAAACCTCTTATATGTTAAGGTTTGCCTCCCACCGTCTTCTGACAAATACTGAATCAGCAATGGTTGGAAAAGCTGCTATGAAACAAAACATTTGGTGTATTGGTTGTCTGATTAATTAGCATTCTGTCTGGTTCTCTTTATCCAGTCTAAAGAAATGATTTATTTGCGTGTTTGAAGATGAAATGCAAATCTTCAGTAATTGCATTTAAACAGCTGTGTGGTATAAACTTATAAAACCATTGTGCTGTCAGCTAAAATAGTCCATCCCATAGATTCATCGGCAAAACAGAATAATTACTTTATCACACTTAGCATTTGGGAACATGAGGACAAGGGCATTTAAAAAGCCATAGCAGATTAGAAAAAAGACACGTCTGACCCAGCACTGAGGGCAGAAACTCAGAATTTTCTATCGTGAATGCAACTTATCATCTCTCACAGAGCTGAGTAGGTATTAGAAAGGTAAAACGTATAAAAACAGTCAAAAAAAGGATTTTGAGTACTTGGATAAATGTTAATAATTTTGCTGTCAGTGCTTTATGTGCTTATGCTCCATCCTTGATATCCTGGAGGTGTTCAAGGAGAGGTTGGATGTGGCCCTGGGCAGCCTGGTCTCGTATTGGATAGGGAGGTTGGCGGCCCTGCGCGTGACAAGGGGTTGGAGCTTCATCATCCTTGAGGTTCCTTCCAACCAGAGCCGTTCTGTGATTGTGCTCTATTTTGATGTATGATTGTTGTGGATGTTCACTGCATTTTGCAGGGGTACCTGTTCAGCAGCAGCACTGGTTTTCCTACAGCTATAAAATACATTAAAATGTCTAAAAACAAACAAAACAAAACACAACACCCCGCTTGCACTCTGGAAGGTGAACAGAAGAGGAAGGAAGTTGAGCTCAGAAACTTGCTGTGTTCTGTAATTGCTGCCAGTTCAGCATATTCTGTAGGAACTGGTTAGTGAAACTAAAAATATCATTTAAATGTAAGACAATTGCATCCTTTTATGAATCGTTTTCAGCTTTGAGCCTGAACTTTTTACAATAGGTCTCAAATCATGAAAGACGTATTGAAGGTTAAGCATGAAAAGGCTTTTGTGACTCAAGTTATAAATTCATCTAAATGTCTAACTTAAAGTATTAAAAAAATCAGGCATTCTTTATGCAGCCACTTTCTCCCCCAGAGGAAAAAGGTGAATTGCTAAAGGAAAAAAGAATCAATTGCTATTGGAAATGTGAACAGCTAAACGTAGCACAGTATTTGCAGACGCATTGGATTATATGAGAGCTCGATACATATGAGATGGCAGTGGCTCTACATTGCAGTGTTTACTTCCCTGATTGCTTGCATTGCTGCAGAGATAACACCACTGCTCTGGATGTACGTCATGGATCTGCACATCATCTTTGCCCATTCAGTTCACAAAGTACTGTCGTGTGGTTTTGTAGTTGTTTTTTTTTTAATATTAATTTGTACAGTGATTGATTTTTTTAAAATAAATTAAGAAAGAAATAAAAACATCTCTTCCTAGAGCATAGGCCATGTTCTTTTAAAAGTTATAACTGCATCATTAATATGATTACCTGGAATCACCATTCATGTTCTGAGATTCCCTTGCTTCTTGTAGATGGAGCTTATTGCCATCTCACCTCCTCATGTTCCCCTGTAGAGACCAAGGCTTCACTGCAGCAGAAGGATTCTACTGTCAGATCTGAAAGGATAGTATGCTGTAGTGTGTTTGTGACAAATTACTGTAATTCTGCATTTTTTTCTTTCAGTTGCATTTTCAGGCCTTGGCTTTACCACCTTCTACCTGGCTGGAAAGTTGCATTGCTTCACGGAAAATGGCCGGGGGAAGAGCTGGCGGCTCTGTGCAGCAATACTGCCTCTCTACTGTGCCATGATGATTGCTCTGTCACGTATGTGTGATTACAAACACCACTGGCAAGGTGAGCCATGGAGGTACCTTTTCATGTATCTATACTATTAGCTTTGCGTTTCTGTATTTTGTTTGTTTGTTTGTTTCATTGAAATCATGTGAGTTACAACGCACAGTATTGCAAACCTCTCTTTCTCCTTGACTGACACTCCTGAATTTCTACCTTTTGGTTTCAATTAAATGCAGCGTTACTTGGTCCCACTGAGCTCTTTCCCATCTCATACAGAAGTCCCCATACCAGAGCAAGACATTCTGTTACATCCTTTTTTTTTTTTTTTTTTTTTTTTGCTCTGGTTTTGTGTTTTGCAGTATCTTGTTCTACCATAGCAGCTTAATCACAATCCATTAACCTTGACATGCTCTTGAAGGAGTCTCTTGGTCTCCTGCAGAGTTCTTGCCTTGTTCCAGGGCTTGGTGCACTCAGATCAGAGAGCATGAAGCTGTTAGAGTTCTTGTGCTCTGTGTGAGACCTGGCTGGTTTGAATTAGTTGAACACAAATAATATGAACAGCAGCGTACAGGTTTACTCTCTAGTTCTGGATGTGCGTTTGCATTGTGCCCCACATCTTGCCAAGAGTAAGGGTTAGGATTTATGTACTGGCGTGTGCTCTGAGGCACATTATTATGCTGTATTTTATATATGATGGATGGAAACTACACCCAAGGGGTTGTGTCTGTATCCAGTTACAGGTGCTCATATTTTTGTTTCTGAAACTCAATCTGGAAAGTCAGATAGCTCTTCCCAAGCTAGAAACATGCGTACACAATATTCTGCAGGTAACCTGTGCCCTTAGCTGGAAGAACTGTCTTCTCAAGGGAGAGTCATGTTCACTCTGTAACGTGCCATGCCAAAGCTCAGGCCTTGTTTTTCATGCAGTGTCATCCAATTGTATTGCTTGTGGTGGCTTTGTAATCATCTTAACTGTGCTGTGGTGTGCGAACAAAGACCATCAATATGATGTCCAAGACGTTGTACTGTAGGTGAAAGGTGGAGTAGAGTATATGTACATTATAAAGCCAAGACTGAGAACATTAATATTATGAGATTTTAGGAAGTTTGTTAAGTTTGGCTAGAAAATGTAGTGTTCAGGATTTATTGTTGAAATAGGTGAACGTTAGAATATTTCATTATGAATCCTGAATATACTGACTGCTTTTAAGTCCCCATGATCTCCATTTAGAGATTCTTTTAAGGAAAAGAATCTTCAGCAGTGTGCAGAGACAGGACAAGGGGAAATGGCCAGAAGCTGGAGCATAGGAAGTTCCGCACCAATGTGCGCAAGAACTTCTTTACGGTGAGGGTGACGGAGCACTGGAACAGGCTGCCCAGGGAGGTTGTGGAGTCTCCTTCTCTGGAGATATTCAAGACCCGCCTGGACGCCTACCTGTGCGACCTGGTGTAGGGATCCTGCTTTGGCAGGGGGGTTGGACTCGATGATCTCTGGAGGTCCCTTCCAACCCCTACGATTCTGTGATTCTGTGAAAAAAAGATAACTACTGAAATTGAAAGAATATTCTTTTTCCTTTACGGGCAAAGGAAAAAGGTAGAATGTAAGTCTGGGTTGAACACAGGTCAATCAAATGCTTTATATTTACAGTGTTCCTTACAGTCAGTCCAATCTGTGGTAACATGATTTTGTTGCTTTTCTTACCTAGATGCTTTTGTTGGAGGGATCATTGGCCTCATTTTTGCTTATATTTGCTACAGACAGCACTACCCTCCTTTGGGTAATACAGCTTGTCATAAATCTTACGTCAGCCTGCTAGATCAGAACTCAATGAAGAAAGAAGAGAGACCTACAGCAGATAATGCTACTGGCCTGCCTCTGGAGGGAATAACTGAAGGTCCAGTATGACTAAGAAATGCAAAATGAACTTCTAGCCTTCTCACATTTTCTCCAAGCTGGTCTCTTAACACAGTGTTTCTTACCATACACTTGATCTGTGCTTCTTTTTTTTGTTTCCTTGTTATAAAGACAAATTGAACATTTTATTTTTAATGCCATAGCATCACTATACTTTTAAATTCAGAGTTTCTATTCATATTGACTGCTGAATTATCTGTTTTCAGTCAACTGCAAACAGATAGATTATTCAGGGGAAACAGAAAGGACATTAAAAGACAATCCCACATGGAGATTGATCAAGAAAGTAATTTTAAAGAAGATGTGGTTGAGGTTACTGTAGATCTGGAAACAGATTTTCTTAAGTACTTTGTATCTCCTAGAAAGTTCTGATTGTCTTCAGCACTCACTCACTTCAATGGGTGATGAGTACACACAGCACTTTTCATCAGGTGTTCAGTGTCTGTTCTGGGCAGATGTTTCTTTGTGTAATTTAATAAGTTAGGGCATCATCCTTCTGTTTATCTTGTTGCCTTCTAACACGATAAACTCCTTATGATGGGAGAACTTTGTATTAAGCTTTGGCAAGGTCATTCTGAGCTACTAATCAAGCATCCAATCAGGCATGAGCGGTTACAAGTTTGTAAGAGCCAAGCCTTGTCACATTAGTAGTTCTACAGGATGATGCTGATATTTGAGAAATTCCACACTGTTAAAATTATCAGCTTGCAATAACATGTATGTTCATAGGATGGATCAGAAACTTGGTGTTATATCATTAGCAATTCTTTCAGAGTGCTTGCAGTAATTACCATCAAAACAAAGTGAAAGTAAGGAATATTCATGACATTCAACAAGCTGAAGTCTTTAAAACAAGTTAAAAATGAAGTTTGAGAAGAAGAAACATAATGGTTTTGTGATTCTCAGTGTACCACGTTCATTTGTGTGTAGTGACTCACTGCAGCATTGATGATCTGAAGAAATGCAAAGATTTTCATTTGTGACTTTGGGTGCACGACCATGAATGCTTTTGGTGGTTTCCAGCACTGTAACATATCCAGAGGAATGCTGGCAATGGTGTTCCACTTTAACCATTCCACATTCTCAGCTCATCATGTTCTTGTGCATGGTATTTGCAAAGGTTGGCTTGGTACCTGAACTGAAACTCACTTCATTCAAAACAGTGTTGGTACAGAGGACAACCAAACAACCTGAGTTAATTTATTATTATTAGGATCCAGTTTTGTTACGTATGCACTATGCAGTACACATCACATTCCTGTGAAATGATATAGCTTTGGATGGCAGATTGTCAGATTCCAGAATCTCTTTTTGTGGATATCCTGTGAAAATAGAGGTAGATATTTTAGACCATATCCGGGCAGTAACACATTTCTTCACAGGGGCTGCTACTTAAAGCAATCAAGATAGTGTTGACCAACAATCATTTTTACGGTGCTTTAGACTGGAGGAGACTGCTGCCATAATTATAATTTATGTGTTCCTGTTGGAATATGTATTGGCCTTGTAGGCATTTTGTGATCCAGACAGCTCAATGTCTTTATGTAATGCTTGTCATTTACTTTCGTCAAAGGTAATCTTTGTAGGCTTTTGTTTTGAGAAAAGCTACTTCCTGATTGGCAACGCTTGAATTTTTATGGAAAACAAGGAAATTAAACTCCCTTTTAAAACTTGCAGTAATTGTGTACAAGAGAATACACTGATACTGTGTATAAACATATAAGGTATTTGGAAATCATTGTAAATTGGGAGTGACGTGAAGGGACAAATTCTAATAGGCATAAACCCAGCAGGATTCTGTAGAAATTAGGCCTGATCTACTGATACTGGTTTGGCTGTATAGGCAAACAGAATGTAAGAGGCAGGAATTTTTACTGACAGTTACAGTATTCTGAGCTATAGAGTAAACACAGTTGGCCAAACCTAACTGTCTTTCTGGTGTACAGGTGCTGGGTCATGAAGCTAGCAAAAGTGAAGCAGAATTGTGCTGGCATTGTACGTGCATTGGATTTGACAAAAACACTTATCTGGTGTAATGAGGATCTTATTGTAGAAATCCATGAAGTTTTGTGAAGGTTTAATCTTTCTATAAAGTTTTTAAACCATCCTATCGAGTTCTGTAACAGTGATACCATTTTATTACGTCATATGGGATGACTAAAAGAAAGCCTTGCAGTAAGGGTGTTGTCTTTTCATTGTATAGGGCTTTGCCATTAGCTTTTTCTTTCAGCAGGAACCTTAGTCTTCCAGGTTATATGCAAATGTTAAAAAAAAAACGAATCTTAAAAGTAGAAGTTTAATACTGATGCATAGTGCATTTTGCATGTTTTTATATAGATCTGGCTTATTCTCAAAAGTGAGTGGGGCCTCCTAACTGTGCTGTTCACATTCCCAGTGTTTTAATGGCTTTTGATACAAAAAAGTGATTTTCTTTGGGTTGGGAAGCGCTCGTGCAGACCTTAAATGAGTAGTGGCTGTTGAAAGATTGGAATGTGAAATGTAATGCAGCATTGATACTATGTTGCAAGAGTAATTGGTGAGCTTTGCAAAGCAGGAAAGAATAACAAATTTTAATGTAATTAAGTTGAAAGTCATAACACAGACAATGTGAAAGCTTTGATTAAAATGTAATTAAAATTATGAAAGACATAATGAGGTGAAACTTACAGCGGGATCTGTAGATGCTGTAATTACCAGTGTAAAGTCAGCGTGGGGAAGGCATTTTTTGTGGATCAATGTATTTTAATCTCATGCTTTCTCAGTGTGAAGGAGATGTAATGTTGTAATGCACCAATAAAACAACACATGAATATGGGTTTGTACATCTGCGTGTTACCATTTTTTATCAAGGTAGTTTAATTAATAAACCACGTGGAGTATTAGCAAAAGAAGCCCTAATGTAACTGCATTATTTATGCACGATAGCAGTTCCAAAAGTGATTACTGTTACTAGCCTTTCTCATTTAACCAAAATATGCTACCCAACATCTATCCAGGAAAATGCACACTATAAGCCTGCAAGGCTGAAATTTTGAAATATTAAACCAGCTAGTCTGCAACAGGTCCTTTTACCTGTCACCTTCTATATCTCAGAAGTTACTGGGAATGCCATATTTTATAAAGCCTGGTTAGACAAGGAAAAGGCAACAAGATCTAATAGAACACAGCAGAAATATCCTGACACCAAAAGTATGAGATTGCAAATCATTCAGCAGAATGTCCCTTCACTGTATGCATATCTCAGACAATGTGCTGTGAATAGAGCTGGAGCACAAATGCTGATTCATTCTCAGATTTTCTTGTGTGCAACTTAATCTGGTTTCACCCTCGCTTCTTTCTCCGTGCATAAAGCACCTGAATTACATTTAGTGTGAAGAGAAACTTCCTTTTCCTTCTTTCCTTCAATGACTAAAAATAATTTGTGATGGATATAAAAATAAAAAAAGATATGTATTTTTTTATTTATTTTGCTAGTAATAAAATTCCACTGATTACAGTGGAAATTTTGTGGATCACTAATCACATCACGTCCAGTAAGTGACATAAGGCCTTCACACCGTTTCTGTTCATACTTTTACATTTTTAGGATGATAGTTAATGAAATATTGTAACTTTTGACCACGATTTTTCTATTGGTAACATACTCCTCTCCTGAGTTAGAGATCTGTTGGATTGATCTGACCTAATGCAAAGGGAAAAGCATTGACCATGGCAGCAGTAGAATGATGAGAGGGAAGACGCTTTTTTCCCTGCTTTTGAAGTTCAGTATCTGTAAAGGCTTGCAATAATCTTATTCATTTCTGTATCACCTAGCCTGCCAGTGTTACTGCAATACAGTACATTGTGCCTGCTGGGACAAGAGCAAGGCCTGACATTGAAGAGTTACTCCATGCTTATATTCACTCAAAGCAAGAAAATGGAATTTCTGTTCCTCCTAGGATGCAATCCTGAAAGCCAGAGTAGAAGTTGAGTATCACAGTTAGAGGAAGAACATTGCTTTGAATTTTCTTTTTCTTGTTACCTCCATGGCAGCAGCCTGGAACATCATTAAGTCTCAGTGGAGAACCCATAATGAACATGTTAAATATTAAAATAACAAGACTGGATGGATATTTCCCAGTACGCTGAGATGAATTGAGATGCTTTGTGCACATGCTTGGCACATCCCACCATTGGCTGACTGCTGGAGGACTTTTGATGAAACTTGCAGAGATGGCCAAGAAATGACTGTTCAGACCATTCAGGCCAGATGTGGATTTTGATTAAACCCAGAAACCTCTATGAAAAGCACTTGAGCTGCAATAGATATACACGGACGTTACAGAAACAAAAGATCTGCCTATTATTATTTTGCTGCCAGCTTCTGAGAAACCTTTCCAAAAAAGTTTCCCAAAAAAACAAAAGGCATCAGTGGGTAGTGCGAATCACGCAATCTATGTAGTGAAGCATGAATGGGGCATGAAATAGAAAATTCTTGCTCAGTGCTTTGACTTGATAAATAAATACAGAGATGCATAGAACCAGTCCACATGTATTGTAGAACTTCAAGCATCAAATCAGCCAGCTCTACAGACCTCAAGCCTTTGGACTGAGTTTCTTGTTAGCAGACCATGAAAGTCCTCAATTTCACTGGCAGCTTTACAGCTGTTAGCTATTATACTAGTGACCTATTGGAATTTAACACTTGACACAAGACTGAATTCACGTGGTCTGAAACAAGCTTATTTCCATGAATAGATGGGGCTGGGCACAAGGAGCCTCTCCTTTTTATTTTGTTATTTAGATATGGTTTGCTGTTATTTTGGCATTCTGTTCATAGGCGTAACTCTGCTTTTCAACAGCTCAAAGTCCTGTGAGTCTTGTCCCAGTGTTGCCACAATTCTGGTTAGTATCTCTCTCACAAAATGAGTTTCTGACACCATTAAGAAAATCAAGAGTGAAAAGATGTTAATAAGATAAATGCCCATTTTGTAATTCCTGGAAGAGATCTCAGCAAAGGAACGTTTGAGTTACAAGCCCAAAGACTTGCCTGGTGCCTCTTGTTGAAAATCACCCTATTGTCACAGTTCTCTTTGAGCTCTGTATTCAATTCCTTCTGCCAGTCTAATTAGAAGAAGGGAATCTCCACTTGAGATGTGTACGATGTGTACAAATTACTGATATTTAATGGATTTTGGAATAACTCTCTTCTTTATCAGGCAGATTTAAAATACATTACTATTGTATTAGTCTGAATTCTGTGCACATCATTTCTTATCAGCATTTGTGAATATACAACTGCATTTCATCTTAATTTCCAGTTCTGCCAATTGAAGCCACAGCAAAAGATTCAGATTCTGCTTCTTATTGAAGCCAACATAACATTCCAGCAAAGGAAGGGAAAAGAACATCTGAGCAGTGCCCCATTGTTGTTCTTCAATCTAAGAGGTATAAATCTGTCATTTTGAATAGGCTACAATTAGCACCTGCAGCATTCTCCAGCAAAGAAAAAGTGACTTAAAACATCCTCTGTATCACTGAATGTGAGAAGGACTGGAACTGTCTTCCTTAAACAGGTCACGGAACAAAAGGCCAAACATATCTTTATGATGACTTGCTTGGAAAACAGCAATTCCATTTCACATGGATGTGATGGTTTAGAAAACAGTTCTAAATCCATATATCAGTTAATAAAACTGATAGTTTTAACACAATATTAAGGGAAGAAGCTTGCAGCATTTCCACACACATCATTCTACAGAGTCCTCTGTCAGCCTATGGAGCCCATTTCCACCCTTTTGAGGCTTCCAGGTCACTCATGCCCTACAAATACCCATAGTAACAGGATTGTTCTCAAGTGGGTGATTTGTTCCTACTACGTTTGCCCATATATTCTCACCTGGTCTGAGAAACCTCCCCCCAGATTTCAGTACGACGTGGTTTCAGTTCACAGGGGAGGTAGTCCCATTTTAATTTTTAGCACGGGGAGTCTCCTTTTCAATTTATTTTTTTAATACTAAAAGAAACCTCCTGTGCTACAAACTCCCCACATGAGCACAGCTGATGTGATTATTCAACTCAAGGCAGGTGGGAACAAGCACAACCACAAATAGAAGCAGCGTCAGCATCAACGAACGATCCAGGAGCTGGAAGTTTGGAGAGGGGGTAGAGAACTGACCTATGTGGAGCAGGAAGAGCTTCTGACTAGTAAGTGCATTTATGTTCTCTGGGAAGAGAGGAGCTTTGCCTTTGTTCTGTTTGGGAATTCCTAAGACAAATGCAAATAAACTAGCTGAGAGCTGGAAGTTTGCAAAGCAGAGGGGTGGTGAAATTACAGAACAGCTTTTGAATGAAGGAGAGCAGCATTATCAGCCTTGTTTTTTTTGCAGCTCTTTTTGGAGGGTTTCTGCAGCAGGGAGAGCTGATCATTTGGTGAACTCTTTCAGCTCAGTATTTCTTTCTTCCTTTTGCTGCTTCTTGTTTGAGAAGCACCAGGATTTGTATTCTTAACTTTATTCCTGGCTGTTGTTAAATAAAATCTATTTTCAAACTTAAAGTGCAATGGCTTGCAGCCTGTCAGGGCTATTAACCTCTTGGTTTTTCTGGGAAGACTGTTCTGAAAATCCCTTTGTGAGCCTGTTTGTTCTTAATGTTTATGATAGTTCTTAAGGGGTTCTATAGAACCGTTAAGTGAGTAGGCACGTATTTCCTCATTATGTTTTGCTTGCTATTAACGAGAGTCAAAATTTGTTCTACCTAACATCTTCCAAAAAACTATAGTCCTGACTCGTTGGTATATGGAGTTACTGTTTATTGATACTGGTAATGGCTGTAGGGTATTTATGATGCAGTAAGTGTAGCTATGAAAAAGGTTTTCATAGTCATTGTAGAAAGGCTGCCTCATTACGCTGTGATAATCTGCTAAGCAACAAGAGTCACTGCTGTAATTAATATTAATGCACAGAATTCTGTGTAATGTGTGATGCCCTCAGAGCCTTGTGTAGTCAATCACCCCCAATGGCTGTGAGCTGGCTTTTCTGCTTCTAGAGCCTCACTGGTAGAGCTGCTGACATTCACAGGTGCATTGGGTTTGTGTGGTATTTGTTTAAATACCAGCACTAATAGGTGCAAACTATCCAAACCAACCCTGTGATGTGAATTTCATTGAGTTTGCTAGGAAAGAGAGGAATAAAAATATATCCTGCTCTCAGCTGTACTTGACTAAAAGCTTTCCTGTTGCTTCTCCATCACTCAGAGTTTCCTCTTAGTTTCAGGCCAGGGCAGGCCTGAAATAGTGCTGCCTTTGATCACTGCTGAAATCAGTGGGGGTCAGATATAGCTAGGAATTATATTGTGCATTATTTTCTGTCTGTGATAAAGTGAGCTTGCAGGCATGCTTACGCTCTTAAACAAGTCATTAACTCAAATTGCTTCTTTACATGATATAAACCTCCCTGAAGTCTAAAACTGGGTCAGTCAAACTCTGTTCAACTTCAGCAAATCTTAACCTCAACTATTCCCACTGTTAATGAGACTCTCAGGTGTCTGGGCACACATAGGCTGAAACCAGTCTGATGGGTTTAGGCAGCATTTTAGAATCCATGTGTGTTACCTCCTTGTGTTTGTTTGCTGCTGAAGCCTGACAAGAGTAGAAAGAGTTGAAAGGATATACTTGTAGCTTGTAAGTTTGGAATACCTCAAGTCATTGAGTATTAGTGCCTAATTCTATTTAGAATCATCCAGATAATCTTTATGAAGTGTTGGGTATTAAATAGAACCTTTATTCCAGGTACTTAAGTAGGTTAATTACTGATTATGCATAAGAACAGCAGAAGAAAAAACTTACGGTTTTGTGCAAAGTGAAAATTCTGGTTTGAACTTGAACACATAGCACAGGGTTTCATGTTGCCTTATTTTGTGAATTGTTTTATTGCTGGGCTGTTTCCCTCATCCTCCCCTCATTTATTTGGCATTGTCGGTTCCCTTAGGCCATGTTTTAAATGTAAGATAATATAAAATTGCTCTATCTAGTGTTGCAAATTACCAACAAAATCCATCAGAATTTGGCTTTGTGCAAAAAATTAGGATACAGCAAGCATTGGTGACCCATACAAGAGATTAATGCCAGGGTCTCACTGGGGTAGCATCCCCTGGGCTGGTGGCCAATGAGTGCACCTTCATTAAGAGGTGAAGGAGAGAATTGACATAATTGGCCACCAGCATTCTCAAAATAAAGCCCTTTCCTGTGAGTGAGACAATGTGTCATCAGCACCACGTGGGCTGAGAAGCAGCTGCTGTTCCTGGGATGGTGGCTGGGTCCTCCTTCCCATCACAAAGCTGCTGCCATTTGCTGTGTGCAGCAGTCATTAGCCTGCTCTACCCTGATCTAAGCAGGAAGGACTGCAGTGATGTTTCTCTGCCTCTGGCCTCAGTCCAATCAGTCATGGAGAACATCTTGAATTTTTCAGACCTCCTGGTGGGAAGATGTCTCAAAACCATTTTATTGATTACATCTGAGACCTTCCTTGTGTATGTTCCAGAGCGAGAACATCTGGAAAGCTGCGGACATTGACACTAATAAATTATCCTGCAAACTTCAAACCTTCAAACCGCAGTCTGAATTTGGGTCACTCATTTGGGACTCATTTGTCTTACCTTGGTTAGACAGGTGTATTCCAGTGACTCCAGCACCCAACTGTGCGACTCTTAGGACATGGTAAAGCTGCTTCTGTTTGCATCTGTAGCTGCTGGGCGATGCTAAAATCAGTATGTGAAATGCTCTGGTGTTATGAAATGTGACTGCAGCAAGAGATCAGAGCTTCTGAAATGGTTGGAAATTCTGACATGGAGGAAAAAGTCCGCGCTGTGCTCTGCACTGTTACCTGTTTTGGCACTGTCTGCAGAAGTACGTTTGCATGGGGAAAGTTCCTATGAAACCCTGGTGTGACTTTATAAAAACATCCTAAAATGTGCGTGTTAAAAATACTAGTTAGAATTTAAAAAAAAAAAAAAAGCTGTAGGGATTATTTTCACCACACACTGCGCTAAAGAAAATATTTCAAGGACTTCCACTAAAGAGCTTCTTAGTTTTATAGCAGTGAAGATGAAGATGGAATATTAATTGTATGTATTCTGAGCAGATTTTCAAGATCTTGAACACCACGCAAAACTAAGAGTTCTGAAACAGTTGGCCAAAGCATCATTGTAAAGGCTTTGTAATTTGGAAAGCCTTTTTCTTTTTTCCCCAAAAAAGTGTTGTATATAGTATTGCTTTTCTATCTGGAAATGTGGGGTGCCATGGAAATTGCATGCTTTTTTTTTTTGTGATCTTTCTTGAAGTGCAACATGGAGAGTAATGATGATGTTCAACTTAACACTTTGTTACAAAATCCATATTCAGTTCTAATTTAGACACACCCCAAAGGATTTTAGAGTAAGATGTCCAGCTTCCCTAGTTAGCATTACAAATACTTACGACGTCCCTCAGATCAGCATATTTGGTATTCAAGATGAAATTCTCTTTAAAGGGTACTAAACTTTCAAAGAATTATGCTAATGTGGCAACGAATTTTGTAGGTTGCTTCAATAAAAGATCTAATAATTACTTAAAGCCTTGGTGATATTGTTAAGAGACATCATTCGGGTGTCAGAGGAGGAGGAAGGCTGTGCAAAGCTGAGGAGCCCCAAAGAGCATGCAGCTTGGCAGTTCTGCATTGAAGAGCAGATGCTGACTCCTTGGCTTGCAAGGTTTCTGCCTCAGTCAGCAAACAGCATCAGATGAAGGCTGGCAGGATCTCTGAAATTTGACTTCTTGGATGGCACTTCCATACATCTTGAGTTTTTCACCAAGAGTTTATGTGTGAATGGCTTTTATTTCCTCTACATTAATTTGCCATGAATTATCTATTTTAAATGATCTCCTTCATTTTAAATCCACCAAGGGAAAAATCTGGAAGGACTCAAGAAAGAATATGGATCAATTACATGGAAAGCTGGCCAAATAGCTGACATTTATCTTTACTGTTGAATTTTGATCATTGATGGTGTACTAATCACTGTAATAGTCCAGCTCTTCCACTCCAGGATGTGTTAGCAAGTGACTTAGAGTTGCTGAAGCAGAGAGCTGGCAGGAAAATCCTTCCCACTGGGATTGGCACACATCAGCATATTCCTTATGGACAGGACAGCTACCTCTGCTCTGGGGGGGACTTCTGTGATCCCAGGCTGACAAATATGAGCAATAGTTAACCCCTGGCTGAATGTCCTGAACCATGTTGTTATTGATAGGGATTGGGTTAAAATCAAAGCTCAGAGCATGAATGAGTGGTAAAAAGCTCTGAGATATAATCAAACTGGAAATGGATAAAGTTTTCCAAGTAGAGAGAGAGATTCATAATCCTTTTCAGTGATTCATTAGGCTATGCATAAGAACTACGTGTTTTTTTAGAAGTAAGGCTGTTCTAAAATCTGAGGCTACTGGGTTGTTAGACTAAGGAAAAATCACTCCTTAGCTTTAGAAATTCATTAATTATAAAAGATGATAATAAAAATAACAACAAGGAAGTAATTTCTAATAGCTCTATATGTGACAGGTGAAAAAGTCCAAAGGCGAAGTTTTAGAGAAGCATGTTGAATTGGATTGAATAATCTCAGAAAACATATATACTGCAGAATATAGTGCCTGGCCTTTTTGATTGCATTCAGCTGCAAGAACGTGTTTGTGTTACTGGATGGTTGAGTGAAGTCTAGCAGATTTCATTACTGTCCTGCTCAATAAACAAATGAGCAGAAAGGTTTATTGCAAATCATATGTCTGAAGAGAGCCAGCTCATTAATCTAATTATGTACAATTAACTCCAAAAATGTTGTATTGACTACGGTTGTTAAAGATCTACTCAAATAACCTGGAATTGCACAGCACAGGGCTGATGTCGTATTTGGTCATGCAGCTTGCACCAAATCACTGTGCCTATGGCCACCAGAGCTGAGCCAGCTGCCCCATGCTGCCCTGTGTGCACGGTTCACAACAAATTCAGCAGCTCTGTGTTTCTGAAGCAGATGGGTAATAGTTGAGGAAAGACAGCACTAACCCCCCAAAGAAAAGTAATCTTTGTTTCAACAGTCAGTGTGTGAAGTATTTGCTGAAATTAGCTTATTGAAATCCACTGCGAAGCCCTTGCTTCGTCAGTCAGTCATCATGTGTGCTTTATCTTGTTGGAATCTGAAGTACTGCAAGAAAGCATGTGGAATTAATTCTGCTTCATGATGATGAAACTTGGATAGGGCAGCCCAGAGGCTTGTTGTTGCTGAATGCTGGCTTCTGGACTGCCAAGCTGTGTGTGTGCCAGGCTTCCTCCAGTTTGTGCTCTCCCTTTTGGGGAATGATGGTGTCTCAAGGGCAGAGAAGTGACCTCTGTACTAATGATGGGGCCTGGAGGGAGCTTCACAGCAGAAAACAGACACCCACCAACATTTGGTTTCAATCAACTGAGCCCTGAGGCTGCTTTGGACTTGATAAAATTCACAACAGCTTTTGGGCAAGGGCCATGCACAGCTGAGGAGGGGTGAGAGGGCACAAAGGCCCACGGGAGGTATTGGATTTCCTGGTGGATTAGCTGACTGTTCAGTGCTTGAGAGGTTCCTTTAAAGCCAGATTTGCTGATGTTTCTTGTGTCTCTGTGGTTCAATAAATGGCTTCCACAGAACAGGCCAATAAAGCAGTGACCCACTTGAAAACAGGAACTCTCGCTACCAGGATGTAAATGTGGCCCCAAGAAGGATGTCTAATTCCAGAGGAACAAGAACACACAAAATTACTAGCTTATTTGCAGCTTTATAAAATAGAGCTAGGAACAGATGAACATAGAAATAAAATTTTATATAAATGCACTGCATTATTAGTTTTATACTGTTTAAGCGGGACAAATAATTTACCCTTGCCAATAATGGTAATTATAAATATGGTTATTCTTTACTAAATACACTTGGTAAGTGGAAGGAGTTCAATATTATTCAAGTCCAACTACCATTAAATGAAGAAATATGTGCACAGGGAAACTTGTCTTGTGGACAGCCCTAAGCCAACACAGCACAGCTCATAGAAGTGGTATCAAATTGGCTATTGTGACTCATCCAGCATGTTCAAGAGTGTCCTGACCTAGTATGCTTAGCTCAAATCAAACACCTTTAGTATTCTGCGAGAATGTCTTTCTCTTTGGAAAAGGGAAATAACAAGCATCCGAAAACCAGTTTCAAAATGGAGCTTTAAAAAGGTTCTTGCAGATCTTGTGTGCCTTCTGCTTGGGTGTACCAATGGGGTGACTTTGCTCCTTGTCACTCTGACAGGTACGTCATTCTCAGTTATCCCTTTTGCACTCACAAATAACTTTGGTAGAAAGCAAAGAGATTAGTCCAATTCCATGGCTGCTGAAAACTTGATCTTAAGGTAATATATCTACACAATACAAGAAATTAGTTCTTTGTATCTCCAGGTTTAGAGGTCTTGTGATAACTTGTTAGATCAGTTGTCAGTCTAGGAAATAGATCAGTTAGGTCAGATATAGATCAGTTAGATCGCTTGTCATTCTCTCTAGGAAATAGAGACTAAGTTCTGTTCTTTTTCCATCATTATTTATCTAAGGAAGTGGTAGCTCTGGTGTAGCTAGACCTAAATACTGGATTCTGAATAAAAGAAAACTTCATGTCATCCATTATGTGATATGAATTATTATAGTTATATGTAGATAGAACTTTAACAGCTTCTATGGTCAGGTCTTCTATGGCCTTATCCTAATAGTCTGTGTTATATACAGTTATGCACATTAAGCTTTATATTTCCTTTTTAATAAGGAATTAACTAATGTAACTCAAGAAAAGTGACAAGGAATGGTGAAATCCTGGGACTCCTACTGAAGCTGATAGCAAATTTGAAGTGGAAATTGAATTCACACTGATATTCTGATACCTTTCATTTGTGTTGCAAACGTGGATGTGATCTGCATTTGTGACAGTGGTAGTTTTGGCTTCAGGTTGGTAGTTATCTGTGATTGTAGGCTATAGGCAACAGGAGATCTTCATCAGCTTCAGTGTGGGCTTACTTGATAACTTGAAACCAAAAATAATGAAGTCCTGCATAGTCCTCCTGTCAGGTCACAGAGAAGACATGGGCTGTTAGCTGGTTAATACATCACCAAACATTAAGTTCTCCTTCAGCATCCCAGCAGTACTGATGGGAACATCCCAGGTCTGGTCCTTCTGTCCGGGTTACAGTGTCAGCAGCAAATGTCATCCTTTGGCTTCGTAAATGTTTGTAATGCTTTCTAAAGATGACAAAATCTCAGGCACATCTGAATGTTAGTGCTTTCCAAGAATATGAATATAATCTTCCCAAATGATTGGAAAAGGGTGCATTTCTGTCTCACCATGAAATCGCACAGTGACTTATTGGCAGTTTTGTAAAACAGAAAGTTAATGAAAGGGAAAATGGAAAGTGTTCAGATAATAGCTTTGCATTTTTATTCTGAAAATGCTTGCTTATATACTGTCATTATCTTGGTCTTTAGGCTAAGGAAAAAGAAACAATATTGAAGTAAGTTTGTGGAGTATGAAACTAGCTGTGTGGAAGTTATAATATGAATACTTACTTGGTGCTTAATGAATACTCCATATGATGGTAGGACTTAATTGCCCTGTACTTTGTCAGCCAGTGAAGTGGAAGTCTTGGGAAAGCCAGGCTTGAGCTACAATGCCCTGATTTTGCAGCTCTCAATCTGCAGTTGGTGACAAAGTTCAGAGAAAGTTTGTTCACTCTACAGAGAGAGTGGTGAGGTGCTGGAACAGCTGCCCAGAGAGGTTGTGGATGCCCCATCCATCCCTGGAGGTGTTCAAGGCCAGATTGGATGGGGCCCTGGGCAGCCTGGTCTAGCATTAAATGAGGAGGTTGGTGGCCCTGCATGTGGCAGGGGGTTGGAGATTCATGATCCTTGAGGTCCCTTCCAACCCTGGCCATTCTGTGATACAGCCTTCTGTGATACAGAATGAAGACCACCTGAAGGAGTGGGAGATGTAAATGGGGAAAAAATGTATTCACCTCTCAGGCACGTTCATGTTTTGGTGGTTCCTATCTTCCTGAAATCTCTAGAAAGCATTTTTGCAGGCAGAAACACTCAGCAAATTCACAGGCAGCATTGTGCTCCAAGTTGGGATTCCTCAGATAGTTTGCATCCATCACATTTAGTTTGTCGTGCTAATTCCACCAGCTCAGCAGGAAACCTTGACATTTATCACAGAACTAACACTATTATTCATCTCATGATCTCAGCAGTCAGAGCTGCCACCAGCCTAATTGTCCGGTAAGAGGCTGCTGATGAAAAATTGCAATCTGCAGAAAAGGGACAAGTGAATACCAAAACTTAGAGTGCCATTTCAGCTTGGATCAATATCATAGGATTTAATTGTTTATATGGAACATTTTGAGTCTGAACAGCTGCAAGATAATAAACACAGATTGAAGATGATTTGTTTCTTTTGGATGCCGAAGTGGGGAGTGAGATGCAGACCTAAATCAGCCTGTCATACAGAAAGTTGTGCTTAATTCCTCACTTAGATGGGGTCAGTGGCCCTCTGAGTCCAGTTCTGTGATGTTTTTCAGTGCTTTCTGAAATAATAGCCACACTCAGCCTTACACTTCATATTCCATACAGAATGTATATATCTGTTGCATTTTTGATAGCTTTTTTGCTGCATTTAAAATAAAAGTGAGCTAGATTGCTCACTTCTTGACGCAACTCTATATAAGAAGTTTATCATTGTCCCCTTGAAATCTCTTTATCTGTGAGCTTTGGGCATTATATAAAGCTGCTACTTCCAGTTCTATAACTACAGTCTAGATTAGTGACCTGACAAAAGTAAGGCATCTTCTCCATGTAAGCAGGAATTAAGTTTTGTTCCCATTTACAAGACAGGAAAGGTACATTCTTGCTTTGTTGTCTGCTTTCCTTTATATTCTCTTTCCAGGTGGTGAGCAGTGCAGACTTAGCACAAAACTGGAATTGTTACCAAATTTCCAGCTCTGTCTGGTTACCAGCTGTGAGCACAGAGACTACACTGCATGTGAGCCAGATTCCCTCCTACATGGCAATCCACTCAAATGAAGGATAAACACGAATGGCTTTTCTCAAGTTCTTCTGGTTTCAGGACTTAAACTGATCAATTTCATCTTTATATTATCAAAGTACTCTTGGGTTTTGAGGGCTTTCAAGGCTTTCATTTCTGTGCACTTATCCCAGATAGCCCAGCAATGTATGCCAGTCAGCCAAGCTTGCAAAAAAATTTACAACTAAGTGTCTTTTGAACAAAATGATGTTTTTCTTTAAGAAAACCTATCAGGTTTTTATTATAGTACTCAGGGCTTTATAAATCAAAAGCTAGAAATATGATAACTGCACTGTAACTTTGGATTTGGTTGTAATATTGAAAAGAGAAACAGAATTCTTTGCAATGACACACATTAAAAATACTTTCTTCCACTGGAACTTAATTGTAACAGCACTAAAATATTACACAACCTGAACACAGTGTCTCCTTTCAGTGAAATCTCGGGACATATTAGAACTGTGATGTCAATCATGTGTGTTATAATACATCTTGACTTACTGCCTTCTCTGATCATCCTATGGTGATAGAGATGTGCACTGTGCTTCTGTATTCCTCTTTCCTTAGCAAAGTGGGGAGAACATATCAGACCTTTATCAGGTTATTAAATATAGGTGGTGGTTCTGATATGTATGTGCTGAAAGTGAAGGCTCACATGGGCTGCAGAGAGGGGAAGTTGCTGCTTCGGTTTAACTCATGATGCTTAGCTAAAATTAAGAGTAAGTGGAAGGATAACTGAGTAATCATGATCTCATATTGCTGCAGCATCTGTATGGATTGAATCAAAAGTTTGGCAATCTCTGGAAGTACATGAAAGGTTAGTAATTAGCAGTGATAGTGTGTAACCTGCACAGTACAGAAAATGGAGTCAATCCATTCTCAGCAGCCAGAATGCGTAACTTTGATTTAATTGTTATTTGTGAAGGGTCTGATTTTGCTGGTGTGTGTCCGTGTTTTAATTTCAATGTTTTCTTTAACAGTTTTCTGCCCCAAGCAGTTACACTCATAGCAGTTGGATATAAACACTTGATATACCTTATTTGTAGAGACACAAAGTATTTGATGAGCAAGAAGAGGGTTGTAAATTAATGGGAGTGAGAAAGCTGTTTTACAGGCCAATAACCCGATCGATACCAAATTCATATAGACCAGAAATAGGCATTTCTATAGAGATCTGTGCCCTATAATAAAAGTACGGTACTTATTTTGTTCAAGTTTAATTCTGCTTCCTTTCTTGGAATATGCCCAAAACTATGAATAATGAAACTTCATTTTATTCCCAATGGCTTTTATATTAAGACAAATGTGAGTAAAATTCCTGATTTTTTTTTTTTTGCATCGTTTTGCACATCATTTTCCTGGTCCCAAGCAGGAGGCTGCAGTTGCTCACTAAGCAGTGTGTCATGCTAACAATGGCATATTATAAATGATCTGAGAAATTCCTGCCTTTCTTCCTAAATAAATGATATCACATTAGTATTTGGCCAAATTTGTGCTGTTCTGACTCAAACTTACACTTAGGTGGTAAAAGCAAACTGGATCTATTCTGAATGTTCCTCTCCATTACTCATTAGTTCTAGGAAAATGTATTAGTAAAGGAAAAGGACTAGTCTTCCTCTGTTCATTCTACAATCCTCATCCTTTTCTTTAAAGCTACATCTACCAAACTGCTGAGCCCACGGTTCTGTACAGGCCAAGTGGAATTACTGTGGCTCATGCTGTGAGTGTGAAACCCAGGTTGGAACTGAATGGCATCGTATCATTAATTAAAGTGTGCAAAATCCTAAGAGAGGAAAATTAATGGGATAGAGAGACTTTTGTGTCAGCAGTTATCAGCAGAAAGAGCTGATATCTAATTTTCCTTTTTATTATATATTTTTGGTTGTTTCTGCAGTTTTTGTGTGCTTTACTTAAAAATCTGCAGCTGCAGGTCAAGGTAGGGAAACCATGGACAGATTTTAAAAGTAGAACAAGACAAATGTCTTTTGGACATTGCTTGCCTATGCTGCCATGGTTGTCCATTAATTCTTCTTCATTCCTTCTGTCCCTACCATCATGTTAATCAACTCATCGACATTTTTTCTTTTGTTTGCCCTTACCTTCTCCTTAAATGTTAAAGATAAAAGCTTTGACAAAGCTCTACTCTTGCAAAGTCTCACTGCTATAGCACAGTTTGCTCTTTGAGACACCCTTTTTACTTGCAAAAGCATCAGTCTCTCTTTTTTGTGACACAATCGACCAACCAAAAATAACAGAAACAAGTTGATCCTATGCTCTTTCCCATTAAATTTTCTCCAGACAGACCTGCTCTATTGCTTGCACAAGACAATGTGGAAGTTACTGGGATGTAGGCCATCCACAGTTGATTTCATTTACATGTGTGAAGGAACTCATGGTATATCCCTGGACACCTGCAGAGGTAAAATCCTGGCTGGATTTAGGCAGAAAGATTTCTATCTGAACTGTAGGCCACATAGACATCTCCTGTGAGGGCTGCCATGGCAAAAGGGTGTACCATAATGAGAGTGGTCCAGATGAGCCGTTGTTGAGT
Organism: Phasianus colchicus; assembly: GCF_987193195.1. Taxonomy (NCBI): domain Eukaryota; kingdom Metazoa; phylum Chordata; class Aves; order Galliformes; family Phasianidae; genus Phasianus; species Phasianus colchicus. Next base: position 31,102,531 of record NC_143443.1, read on the forward strand.
GACTGTAAAGATCAAGGTTACAGGGTTTAAGATTGTGGAAAAATTTCATGTAGCCTATTACACTCTCCCCCTTTGTAGAAGGCATTTACTTGACACATTCTTGACACACACAGTTGGCACATCTATGGTGTAAGAAAGTTTTCTGCATGATAGTTGATTAATACAAAGCCATATTTCATTAATCTTCCTACACAGATAGATAATTTCACTAACTTTGATTCTAAATACAGTAAAACTTGTTGGTGTTTTTGTTTTGAGTCATAACTTGTTTGTGGATTAAACTTTTTGGGATTTTGTGATTGTTAAAATAAAAAAAAAGTAAATGGCGCATAAGAAAACAGATCACTGCCACTACATGAGCCATATGGTCAAGAGAAGAAAATGTGTAAGAAGCAATTTACTCCCTGAGGCTCACTTATTAACCTTTGGCGATTGAATAAAAAGTGCAAGGACGAGGTGCATCTATTCATCTCAGGTATGTTCCTGCAGCCTTTTTCAGGAGTCAGCTCCCATAGGATAAGTTCATGTAATTAGTTACTGCTTTGACTGAATCCACTAAGAAAACATTATGCTTTCAAGGTGTACTCAATTCTTATTGCAGTGCAACACTTTAGGTGCACTTGTTCCCTGAAGTCTGGAAGCATCCCACTGAGGATGGAAGCGTTCACTGTTGGGGGAGAAGGGAAATATCTTTTGATTACAAAGTATCACAGCAGTGTATTATAACAAAACCAAAAAAAAAAAAAAAGTGAATTGATTTTGGTGTATAAGTTCTGATTTGTACTATAGGTTAAATAATGCCTGGAACAAAAGAAACAACACTGGTCACATGCTTGTTACAGTGGGAACCCTGGATAGAATAGGACAAGTTGGTGTGTTTTTTTGTTTTTTTTGTATGTACCTTCTCCAATCTACACCTACATTCTGAACTGGAAGGTCATAACACAATGGGAAGCTGGACTTGTTAGGTTAGAGCTGAGCTCCCTCAGTACAGAAATGGTCTGAGAAGAAAGGGAAAAACAAGTGAGTCACAAGATTCTAGAGGGATTCCCTGGAGTCCAGCCTCACTGAGAAGGAAGCAAGCATTGGTGTCCTTGTCATGGGTGAATGACAATGGCAATTGAGCATGTCCTGGGCGTGCTGGAGAGAATGGGAGTCCTGGAGTGAGCTGTGCTGGGGATTATTATAGACCTCTCTTGAACCTTGAAGTGTTTCTATATCCCACATCTCTCTCTGTAAATGTGGTTAGCCACCATTCCTCCATTTGGGTTGTAAGATCTTCAAAGCATTGTTTCCTTTTCTTAAGACAACAGGGCTGAACTTTTCTGCATTGTAAACCAACAATAATCTTTTATTGATTGCCTCAAAGGACACAGCATATTTAAAAAAAAAAAAAAAAAAAAAAAGGTAAAGACACAACAGAACAAAAAACTGCTGTGTTCTCAAACTGCTGTGTTCTCTTAGTTGATTTTGAGAAAAAAAAGTGTAAAAGCTTTCTGGGCTAGCAGAGGACACCGTTATTTATATCTTAACATCTGAGGAATGGAGGAAAACAAAATATCATGAAAACTAAGTAGGGAAAATGCATGAATTATTAGAAGAGAATCTTAACAAATTTGGTTTGTATATCTATTGTATTATCTCCTAGGTAACAAATGATATTTCCTACAATCCACCTCCTCTGTGTTGACTAATAAAGTAGCTAATAACATGGTATGGCAACATGAAGTTCAAATATTTCCAAAGGACATGATCTTTCTTAGGTAAACATTATATAGAAGGGAATTAATCCAAATAGAAGATTTTTTTAACAGAGTTAATTTGTTATTTAATATTTTGACCCAATATATCAACAACAGATGCATTAATGTCTTCTTGAATCACTGTCAAAACCAAGAAATAGAGCTTAGTTTTCCTATTTACCTGTAAATGGGAAGAAATGAGTCAGTGAAGAGGGTCTGCTTTTTGGCCTCAGGACCCAAAGTGAGCTGGGGGTGGATGAATGAGAACAGAGGGGTCATTTTTCCACCTTCCATCCCCTGTGACTTGTAATTCATTAGCCTGAGTCATTCTATAGGTTCTGATTCTTCATGTGTACAGTTCACAAAAAATAAATGAGTAACTTAGTTTGGAAAAGAATGATTGTAGAATCTGATATGCAAGGAGAGGAAAGCGCTGTCTGTGCCTCTGTAATGCTATGAAGGTGGGAAGTCTGATAGTGCTGCTGCTGAGAAGGGTCCTTGGGGAGGTTTTAACCTCAGGCTTTGGAAAATTGTTCTTGAAACAGTGTAGATGTACTATAGACTGGGAACCCTGCTGATTCAAGGTATACAAGAGAATGCTCTCCAGGTCAGATAAAATAAGCTCCTATCCGAAAGACTTAACCTTTTGTTCATGGAGTGCTGGGGGGTGAGGTCTGGTAATGTTGGTTGTCATCTCCTCTGGTGAGAGAAGCACTCCTCACATTCTGTTTCCTATCTCAGGGATAAGTGAGATTCTGAGATGACTCTCTCCTCAAGGTGTTGGCTCTGCAGTTCCCAATATCTACACTTTGTTGGAGTGCTGTGAACTGAACTCAAAATACCATTTAGGAATTCAGATTCCCGTCTTCAGGAGGCCCTAAAATGTAGGGTTTGAAGACCTTGGTAATGTAAAGCCTCCTTACAAGTTGTTTTGTATTGTGAGCCTGATTGCAGGGGTACTGTGAAGGAACAGATAATGAGATGCTGGGGAAGGTTGCCATACCAGTAAGGTCAGGTAAACACAGTTGTCTTCACAGAAGGTGAGGAACAATATTTACACTTTTTGTTGGTTTTTTAATCAGCGCCTCAGAACAAGTCTTTTAAAAGTAGCTAAGTTTCATCTCTAAAATTCACAGGTGACTCCTTACTTATTCTGCATTAAAAAGTAGAAGGAATGTTTATTTGCTCTGCAAAGGTTCAGACTGTCAATAATTGATAGCCGCTTAAAGAAGTATGATTTCTCCAGTTAGCAAATCAGCAGCACAAAGGAGCTTCGCAAGCTTTAAATATTGATGGAACCACCGAGCTCAGCCAGAGACTGAAACGAAGCCACACACTGAGCTGTCCATTCTTATTTGGGGAAGTTGCTCTTACTGCTGTTACTGCATTGTATTAGTAATAACTTACCAGTGGTATCGTGAACTACAGGACAGACTCTGATTCAGAAAGTATACACATAGACCAACTCAGTTAATTGGTCACGTTACTGCAGCTGAACTTCTCTCATCATCTGGAATGTGTTATCAGTATAGGTATGAAACTCTGTAGCCTGTTATGAGAACTGAGGGCTCAGCCTGCATCTGCTTCAGGACGATTGTCACAGCTTGGGTGGCATATGATGGGGCTGTTAAACCTCAGCAGGTTGGTTGCATATGCTTGATACCTCCAAACAAGTTTGGTATTAGGTGAATTAAAGTCCAGGGGGTGTCTGATTGTCACAAATTCATATGACAACATTTTATGCAATAATAAAACCAGCTTGAAATTGGAACAGGATTCTGGCTTAGTGACTGATAGTGCAGGGATGGATACTTCTTATCAAATTTCTTCCTTATGGGTCTTTGAAATATGGATTCTTTTACATGCAGGCATCACCTATTATAGGATGGGAATATCAGTTCATGAGCACTTTCTGAATCATTAAAAACACTTATATTGGGATACCCAGAGCTTTAAATCATAGATCAGTGGGTCACCATGCAGCTCGTGAAAATACTTCCGAAGGCTGTAAACAGCATCACTTTCTACATACTTGATTTTTTTCTTTTATGCTTAGGTGGCTATTAAAAAAAAGAAGGCAGGCATTTTTATTTGCATGCAGGCAGAATGCCACACAGAGCATTAATAAGATAAAGCCCATTCCCTATGCACACAGTCTTAACTCTGCTAGAGCAGTCTCTTTAAGCTACCTGTAGGCTTATGCAAAGCAAGCCCTTCATTTCTAAGGTGAAATGTAAATTAGAAGCATAAAAGACAACTTTAGCTGATTATTGGACGCCCAAGGAAAGTTGTTTTCTCAAGAAAAATGGTAGGACTTCTCCCTTCCTCCTCAGGTCACAGAAGAAAGATAAATCACTGCAATTGTCGCAGTGAAATATCTCCATTTCAGATCCATAAACACAAACATACTCACAAGCAGCCAAGGTACCAGAAACCAACAAAAACAGCAATGGAAAATTTTGGTATACTTGAATCAAAATATGTATGGATGTCTGATAAGCAGGGAGGGTGTGACTCTGCAGGGTGCCTTACAGCATCAGTGCCCTCTGAAGCAGGGGCTGAGCCGTTCTGGGGTTATTTTCTTGTTCTAACTCCCTCCACACTGTTCAGGCTACGCTTTGTCTGTCTTTTAGATATAAAATGTTTGTTTCAGTTTCCCCAGGAATCATTTCAGGTAGAATGGTTAGCAATTGATGGGCTTTCCTGAGGTTTTCTAACTGCACCAGTAAATAGTAAGTACCTATTGGGTAAATGTAACCTCTCTAGTAAACATTTGCCTGCATGTTTCCGAGCAGTGCAAAGTTCTATTGCCAAATTATTTAGACAGTAAATGCTTCATGCAACAATAAGCATATCCCAACCCTAACCTTATTTTACATTTTGTATCCTCACAAGGATTTCCACTCCTGATTTGTACTCAAGCTTCCCCATGGTATAAATTTGGCACGGGCCAGGTGCTCTGCATTGCAGCCCCACTGCTGATTGTGGATGGAGTGTTCCCTCATGCAGATCTTGGGATTTAGAAGTAATTTCAGTCTGGGATTGGCTGTTGTCCCTGGGTGAGATGGCCCAGAGTGCAGATGGCTGCCTGATCTGTATCCTCACCCAGTGACAATGCACCAAGTTCCGGGGAAGTTGAATGTTAGCAGAACATGCAGTTGAGCTCAGGCTTAGCACTTGGCATCCCCAGTGTACATTGTGCTCATGCATAGGTCCTGAGCACCTTATTAACAGACTCTGGAAAGGAAGTGACAGTGTAGCTTGGGCTCAAATTCCAGCCTCAGCAAGGCTATTGCAAGCAGCAAAGGCAAGTCTGAAGAGCAGTTACATGAGACCCTATGAAGTCTGAATGTTTTCTGCCTTTTGAAAACGCCAGAATATCAGTCTTATGGAGTTTTTCTCTAAATGTTATTATATAATAAAGGATGGCTAAGTGGAGTTTTTTAAGAAAGAAGAACATTTTGAAGGAAACGTTTTTGAAAGCAAAGTGGAACAAAACAAAAAGCCCAACTATACAAAGTTGGAATGGTTCTTTAAAAATTATATATGTGGAAAAAAAATTAGGGTGTGGAGCAGAGCTGTCATCCTTTCTTGCCCATCTGCAATCTTTATTTAAGTTATTTATGACAAAGGCAAATGGCTAAAATGCTTAAAATTAGTTATGAGAAATTGATCTGCTGAGAAAATGCTTTGATTTTGCTTACTTTACTCTCAGTGATATCAGTGAGAATATCTGGGAAGTGTGTAGTAGTACACAGCTGTACTTTGGAGCAGAAAATCACTTTTAAGCAATGATGGAGGAGGACACACCAGTAAATAAAACCTGAAATAAGCCCTGAAAATTACTGCATGACAGATGTGTATGTCTTCCTAATGTTTTTCATCTTTCTTTGGCCTCTTGGTCCTATCAGGAACATTTTATTCAGCTGTAATTTTAACTTCTCTTTTTTGATATTTCTGAGGGAAGCTGTTTAAAATACATTTTTGGATGTTTTTCCTTTTTGACATTGTTCCATTTTGCTCTTCTCAGAAATCAGGTTATAGCTCTCCTAATTAGATTTAGGTAACTTTTTTTCCTTTGTTTCTTGCATGTAAGATTTTGAAAGCTTAGGCTTTTGCTAAAAGCCTATTTTGAGAAATGTCCCTCTGAAGCCTTATAGAACTTAATATTCTGGTTCCTTATCTTTCTGGCTTCTTCGTTCTTCTCACCATGGAGACAAATCCATCAGGGTACAACTCATAAATGGAAAAATTTTCCACACTTCTCACATTTTAAAGAAATTAACTGAAAAGCCAAAAATCTAGAATTGTTTTTTTCTTGAACTTTTTAATTTTTGAGATCTTTAGAAATGTATTCATGGAAAATTTAAGTACTTTGCTGGATACAAGGGAAGTAAATTTTGTTAATATACATGCACAGAACAAATCTATTTTATATTTCTCTTTGATGTTTTTTTTAGGAGCTAAGTCTATTATTGAGCTAAAATAGTAATACAACCATGAAGAAATGACAATGAGTGAAAAATGTAGGTATGAGAGAAATATGTCATGAAGAACGAAGCTGTTAGCCATATCCATGTTAGGAACTAAATGCTAAAAATTGTTTTGCAAATACATAAAATTAATATATCATTCTTCCGAGGTTTCCTAACGATGATGGTTTTTGTCTTTGTTTGTCATATGCAGTTGAAGGTAAACCATGGGACAGGCAGAAACTTGTATGCATGATAAATGTTTCAGCTTTAGCAGCAAACTATTTTATGAGTCCATGATTGAATCTCTAGTGTAGAAAGACCATTGCTTTTTGTAATAATGAATGACTCTTCAGAAACGTACTTTGAGGTGAAGTTCTCATAGGTCCTAATTGTGGTCTAATCAGAAGATCAAAGAGGCAGCTGTTCAGACAGAGGTGGGATTATTGGGGTACAAGCAGAAGCATCCCTAACCTTCCATTCCTTCCTTTCCATTTGGAAATGTGGAAATCACCTGTGGCTGATGACTTTTCTCAATCTCCTTTTGAATCCACTACTTACTTTTTGATAGTAATCTTATACTAACCTGAAAGTGATTCAGTGGTAGGGAAAAAAATGGTATTTGTATATATGGAGCTCTTGAAGAAGCTCAAAGATTAGTGAACAAATTGTTTCAAATCACTTATTCTAAAAATATCAGAAATCTCTGAGTATGAGCCTAACTTCTTATTATTGCATTTCTGGAGATGATCTACTGCATTGATTTTACTTAACAAAAATTTGCTGGATGAAATGCTAAAAATATTAGTTTCCCAAAAGAAGAAATGACTCCTTTCTCTGTTAGATTCAGAAGCCTTAATATTGTGTGATATAAAGTAAGAAAAAGCTTCAGGTGTGCCTAGCAATAATTCATACATGTTCTACCTTTATTGCATGTCTTATGGGCTCTCCTCCTTCACCTCTCTGTTCCTCACTGTCAGATGGGATTTTCAAAAGTGATATTCATTTGAACACAACAACCCTGTTGATGTCCCTCCTGCTGTCATGCACAGCAGTGAAGACAAGTCAGTAAAAATGCATCCAAGATTTCCTTCCCTATCTATTTACAGAGAGAATTGCACTCATCTGGTGGAGATAAGCTCCAGCTACACAACCCAAATCATGTTCTCTGAATCCAGGACAAGGGCCAGATTACTGCTGTAGTGTTTGTAGCTCTACCAGTCTTTCTCAAAGCTGTTCTGAGATGGTTTCAACTCTCAGACAGAACAGACATCCTAATCATGAACAGAAAGGTTTTTGATAGAAACTTTATTCCACCATTTTGAAATCTGTGAGTTTTCTACCACCAATGAAGCCACCTGGATTAGAGATGTACCTGGTGCTTAGGACACAGTTCATCATTAAGAAGTTGTCATTATAACCTATGCCATATCTGAACCTAGCTCTGAGCTGCTTCCTTCCTCTGTGGCTTTCTTTTTCCCTGCAGCTTGAGCAGTGACTGCCATTAGATTGCCCTTATGCTGAGTTATTCAATATGCGGCACATCCCCCAGTTTCTGTGCAAAAATTTCAGATCTCTATTGCAGAATCCTAAACAATTTATGTTGGATCAGACATCCAGAGAACATCTGGTCCTGTCCTGCCTGCTCAGGACAGAGCCAGCTTTGAAGTTAAATCCGCTTCCAATGCTTGATCTGGTGGCTCAGATCCTTGTCCAGCCAAGCTTTCAGTTTTTCAAAGATTGGAGATTTCAAAACCTCTCTGGGCTCCACTCCAAAGCTAAACTGCTCACACTGTGAAGTGCTTTTTCACAATGCCTGAAGCAATCTCCCTTGCTTCAGAATGTGGCATTCATTTTACTTGCTGCAACATGTATGCAGCAATTTTAATGTAACCTCTGAGGACTGTCCATCTTTGCTTACTTACAACCTTCTATTTAGAAGCTACAGACAACAACTAAGCACTCTCTTTCTCGCCCAGCCCTCATCCTTGTGGTGGTGACCGTAGTATATCAGCATCCCCCTGCTGAGGAGCCTGCAGCAGCACTCTTCTCTAGCTGTAGTCTCACAAGAGTTTACAGTGGGTAAAATACAATGGCTTGGTATGTCTTAATTCCTGCACAGGCACATGCTTTGCCCATCCGGAACGCTGGGTCCTTTTGTGATTTGTAGCCAGCCAGCCCCTAACCTGCTCTGTTGTATATGGTGTTACTCTGTCCCATGTGCAGAACTGGCATTTGCCTTTGCTGAACTTCAGTTGATTTGTCAGCTTGCATCCTCAGCCTTTCTCCCTAATAAAGTTCTACTTAAGTTTCCTCTCAGCCTTCACTGCCCTCCATTTCCCTTGATGCTTTGGTCTCCATCTCCAAGTGGATTGCTGATTAGTTTAACAGCAGTGTTGGCAAAGTTAATCTTGTCCCACTTTGTCAGACAGGTATTCTGTTCTAGTTTCTGTTAATCAGATATCCTTTATTGACTCCCTTCTCTTTCAGGTTGGATATTAGTCAAAATTTCTTCTCAGAAAGAGTGGTGAGGTATTGGCAAAGGCTGCCCAGGAAGTGGTGGTGGAGTCACTGTCCCTGCAGATGTTTGAGATCCGTGGAAATGTGGCACTGAGGGATGTGGTCAGTGGGGATGGGCTGGGGTTGGATTTGGGGATCTTAGTGATCTTTTGAAACCTTAATGATTCTAAGATTCTACGAAATACCCAGACGTCATTTGGCAGTTTAGCTTCTCCAGCAGCACTGTTGGCACCTGGAAAAAGCCTAGAACTTATTTTCTCAGTTTGGTTTAGTTTGCTTCCTTTCTAAATCCTACAACTTTGTGCCCACAGACACTTGAATAGAGGCACGTATCACTTGAGGGTTCTTATTATGCAGACTTTGCACAGACAGTTTTAAGAAGTAGTGGAGCAGTTATTCCTTGTGGATTGGTAGAGTAATAAAATGTAATTAATCATGAGTGCTTATCAACAAAATATTTGTTGTTAAAGTTCAGAGACGCTGCACAGTTCCTTTAGTTGGTTGTTTTCCCTCGTGACTCTTCTGCTGTGTTTTAATAATCTGTACTATTTTTATTCATCCTGAACAACTGGTCTCAGAAAAACTAAATTAAACCACTAGGATCCTAATTTGCCAAGCATTACATAGGGGTTTTTGCTTGTTTGTTTGTTTGTTTATTTGTCTGTTAGTTTAATTATACATACTTGAAAGACTAACAAAAAGGCTGGAGAATATTAATCAAAGGAAATATTATCTAGAAAAGTAATTGGTCTTCAAATGTGGGCAGTTCAGGTTAAACATCTCAACAAAACAGCCACATTTAGAAACTTTGAAATTTTAACTTAATTACTGTTTGTAAGATAAAGAAGTTTTTACAGTAATTGGATTCAGTAAGATCTAACTATAATTCTGCATGTTGCTTTACCTGAGGTGCAATTGCCACACTAACTTTTCTGTTTATGCAAGCTATCACCTCAATGTGCTTTAAGCCAAAGAATTCATACAAAAATTTTCATAATACTTATTTTAGAATGTATGAAAACAGTCAACTGATAATTAAAAACTATGTTTAGGGGCTAGTCTGGAAACATTCTGAAAATATAGTCTACAAAGCTGCAAGCAAGTAAAATCATAGAATGAATCATAGAATGGCTTAGGTTGGAAGAGTTGGTTGGGAGTTTATCCATACCAATAATCAAATCTCCCAGATGTTACAGAGTACTTAAGAATTTAATATCAAAGAGTGAGTATAAGGATTTTCTGTTTCGTGCATATTGTGTAACAATTACTGGAGCTCCTAATAAAATGTAGTGATCTCTAGCATCAAGGAGCTGTCTGTTCAGCAAAACATAGAAAATCTTGAGTGTTTTAGGATGGAAAGTGAAGGAGACTGTCAACTCATATGGGAGGCTTCGGGGAAAGGTAGGAAGAAGAGTGTCATTAACTGAGCAGAAATCTGAAGGAAGAAAATGTATATTTCTGCAAAGGAAGTTCTAAGGTTCTAAGGGGTTTGGTTTCTTACTATTGTTTTAAATCCTTTTCAAAACATCAACATCAACAGAGCATCCCTGGCCTTAGCTCTGAGGTCCAAATATTGAGATATAGCTCTTAATTTATAATCCTTCAGATATTACTTGATTTCTAAGGACCATCCCTTATTGCCTTAGCTCTGAGGTTCTGAGGGTGTGATATTTTATTTAGTGTGGGCTCAGACGGATGAACTCACAACAAATGAAGTTAAAAATCTGTCACACTGGCAGTATGCTATCTGTACTCTCAAAAAATCACTTTCACAAGTGCTCTCTCAACACTGCCTAAGATCATTTTCCACTTTTTTTTTTGTCTTCCAGAGCCACGCACTTAATTCCAATCCATCACTTTAAAAAGTGCCACATGCAAAAGTTGCTACAAAATGGTATTTAATGCATAAACTGGCATTCCTAAGGCCTATGTTGACATTTCTGTAGCAAGAAATGTGAGGATAACAAACAGCATAAATACTTTCAGACACCCATGCTCTGTTGCTCATGTCCCAGATCTAATCCATGGGCTTCTTGCAAAGGCAGATTTTTCTGCTAACCCAGCAGCTGATAGGGTAGCAATTCCAATAGGGTGATTGATTAATTGTGGAAAAAATCTGGAAATTTCAGAATGCTTTGCCATTCAATTTTATTTTAGTATATGTTTAATTCATCTGATTCTCTTTATTCTTCCTGCGTATAAAAAACTCCCTTGGTGTTGCTTCCCTTTTCACCTGTCTATCTTCAGACATGTTTTGAAACACCTAGAGAAAAGCCTATCTTCCTAGGTTTAACTGGGTTTATGAGAGATCACTCCTTGAAAATGAGATGTGGATTTGCAGATAGGCTGTTCTTGCTCCCCATAGGTTTGTATATTGTGATGTAAATCCTGAGTAACTGGTGTTTGTATTTGTCTTGCTTTTAAGTAGCCAGAAGCAATAGGATGTTCATAAAGAGCTGTGTGTGATTTCCCTAAAGAGATGCTCAGAGTCTGTAATCAGTTCTGAAAAATTCTGAGCCAAGTTTAATCAATTTTACTTACTACTGTAAGATGTCAGGACATACCACTATTAGTTTTATTTCCATGAAATAGAACAGTAAACCATTAGCTCTTCATTTATAATCCTTCAGATATTATTTGATTTCTAAGGACCAAAATACCAATTTTGCAGCATTAGGAGAAATAGGCACTGGAATGGGCTGTGAAGGGAGGTGGTGGAATCACCAACCCCAGAGGTGTTCAAGGAATGTTTGGACATTGTGATGAGGGATATGGTTTAGTGAGAACTATTGGTGATAGGTGGATGGTTGGACTGGATGATCTTGTGGGTCTTTTCCAACCTTGGAGATTCTATGATTCTGTGAAATGACAAAAGCACAAACATGAGATATAAAATTAGCTATAATTTGGTTTCTCAATATTTATGAAAAGTGCACAGGAGGACTATATATGTATTTATATATTTTTAAAAATAATTTATTAAAACATTATTGTCTTAATAATTACACTTGCATGTAGGATTATAATTTTTTTCACTTGGTGGTGAATGCAATATGACATAAACGGTGATATTCCCCAGGAAACTGCTGCTTCGTGGCATAGAACGTAGCTGCATTCAAAATTACTTATTCAGCTCACACACTTAGAAGCTTTTTTGTAAATATCATCAGTGTTGGGCATCCTAGACAAGCTTAAGACAGATTTGGATATGTTACAGAACCATGGCACCACTGAAGATTAGGGCAACGAGGAGGAGTTTGGGTGAGCAGGGGTGCTGGTCCACCTGCATCACTGAATCTCCTCCAAAGAATTTGGACTTCAGCCCTTAAAATGGGAGCCATATCAATTTCACAGCAAATATTCATCTGAAGGCTGCTGGCCCAGATCTTTCTTTGTGAGGCAGTGTTGACTATTATGTAAACCTCTCCTGTCAGAAAGCTGACCATCATATTCTTGGAAACCACCAGTGACAAAGATATAACAGCCACCTCTGATAATCTGTTCCCGTGTTCCACTGCTACTGCAGTCTTCCTTTTATCCCACCAACTTCCTTGTCACAGATTAAAACTGCTACTTGTGTTATGTGGTGCTTGGGGAGAATCATGTCTTCTTTCTATAATGTTTTCTGTATTTGAAAATCAATAATTTTACCCCCACTCTTTCCTTCTCTGAACTAAACGGGAGGAAAATAAAAATTAATTCCATCTAAATGGTCAAAAAAAAATGACTGTCAAGATAAAATTAATTCTCTTTTCCTCCTGATTAGTTCAGAGAAGAGAGACTTCAGAGGGCAATTACCCAGGACTCTGAATGTGAGCATCTCTGACTTCTATAGACAATTTTGCTAGGTTCAAATTCTCATGTGGAACTCTTGAATTACTTTCTTCAGAAAAGTAATTGCTACAAAAAAGGACTTTGCTCCTTCCTATTTCCATCTGTCCATTGAAAGCTGCAGGTTTTACAGTTTTCTGACAAGTCAAGATAACGTAACCATATTCCAGTTAAGGTTAAAACAATCATGCCAAAATAGTTCTATCAGCTCTGTGTGTTGGATTTCAGAGTAGTCATGCCTAGATCTGTCTCTGAAAGTTAAAGACAATTATTAAATAGAGAGAGAAAGCAGCTCAAAAGGAAACTCAGATGTGCACAGCACTAAGCTCTGTATAAAACTTCCATGCAATTACATCTGTTCAATAAACTTGCACAGAGGAGCAAAGTAAATGAGGAAAAGCTAAACTACAGGGAAGTTTGTTCCTCCTGTAGATTCAGTTTGATAAGTAATAGCCTATATCAGTAAGATTAAAAAAAATAACCCTTACGTTATAGGGTCAGAATAGAGGAATCCAGACTTGCCATCTGTCTCCTCCAATCCATTCCTATCACAGCCCTCCTTGACAAGCATGCAACTTCTCAGTAAGTGAAGCAGGATTGCAGCCCAGCAATGCAAGGGGTCTGACTTGCTGGCATCTTTGATTCTGTTTGTGCCTTCTCACAACTTATTATATATAGATATTTAATGAAAAAGAGTAGCAAAGATAGGTGAAATGTGCAATGCCAGGCTAGTCAAGGGGAACCATAAATACTTTCCTCATCAACGTGTCCTAACTGTTAACCTGAAATAACCCTTCTGGCAGTGATAAAGGATGCAGGCTTTTTTGTTAGATGCTGAGAACAGTGAATCATTTTACATAGGTCTTCAAACAGATGTTGAGGAGTTCAGGTCACTAAAGCTGTATCTAGCAGTGATCTATGATGCGGAGTATGAATACCAATTAATTCAGCTGTGAGTCCAGAGGGAAAGAAAGAGCAGCAAGAGAGAGTGCAGGGCAAGCTGAAGAATAGGGAAGGAAAAGAGGAAAAAAAGAGGAAATGATACTGTAAGAGAAGATCCCTGGGCTGATGGCACCCTAGGAAAGAGAAGTGGGCATTGCTGCTGGAGAATGAAGGAGCACGGCAGTCCTGAAGCTGAGCAGGAGGTGCCACACTTTAAGGATAGCCAGTGTGGTGTCACCGTGAGCATGCTGCTGGGGTACCTCAGTGGTGAGTTTTGTAGCTGTGGCAATATGGGACAAGGAACTACTCTGTGGTCCAAGTAGGAGCATGGAGGAGACAGAAAGCAAGATCCGTGTTATTGTTTCCACATCAGCAAGTAACGATGCCTGTTACCTCAGTTATTTCTTTCTCAGGAAAGTTTTTTGGGAACATTGATCTTGCTTTCTTGATACAGAACAGCTACCACACCTGACGAACATATTTACACGCAGTGACATATGAAGAGAAAAGGACAGCATCCTCCAAGAGGAGTTCTTTACCAATGTACATAAGAGTTTGGTATCTGTGCATGTGACAGGAGTGCAAAAAGGAGCACACAGATGGAAGCAGAGACTCCTGTTGTGATCATGAAAAGTGGTTGCCAGCCTGTCTGACACATCATTTAAAAGTAGATAGAAGGAGATCGTACGAGGTCATCCAATTTATCATCCTATCTTCTATCTAAATTACCTGGCCAATTTTTGATTTATGTCCTCTGAGCAACGCTCTACAATACAGAATCTGCTTTCATTCAGTTTGCCCTTTCTATTTCTGCCCCCCTGCCATCCCAGGCAATGCATTTTGGACCTCACCTTTGACATATCGGGGAATTAAAGGCCGAAAGAGGTCCTCTGGGTCACTTTGGCCCAGCTCCATGCATATCATGCATTGTAAATTACAGAGCCTGTTTACTTAGCATCTGTGCAACAAATCTGAAAAGACCAAACTGTATCCGATTCCCTCACAAATCTGAGGGGAAAGCTAATGTTCTCGTTGGCAGTGGGATGAAAACAAAATACATTAAAATGCAGCCCAGCCAATGCTTTCACTTTTCTTTAGAGAATGTAGCCTTTTAAACATGCTAATGTACTATTGTAAAGAAAAGGTTTGGAACCTGTATTATTTAAATACAGCAATCTAACTTTAAAGTGTGCTCTGTGAGCTGGTATTTTGCCCAGGAGAGCAGCTTATGAACACTCTAACGACGACTTTTGCTCACACAGTGAGCAAGTCTTGATGTGTTTTCAGGAAACATCCCGGGAGTGTGCAGGCAGCGCCAGTAAATCATTGCTGATTAATCACAGCTCCCTCACTCCATCCCTTGCCTCCCTCCCTGAACTCTTTCTCTGACATTTCAGTGTTTACTTCATCAGTGAACTCGGTGGGATGCAGTGTGTATTTCAGACTTGCTGCTTAACAGCAGCAATAATTTACAAGGCAGAGAGGAAGGCAGGGAGTGGTGACAACACTTTCTCAGCAAGTGCAATATTAAAGCAAGCAAAGGTTTCACCTAGAAAAAAATGCACCACATCTCCACGCTGATGCAGACTTTTGTGTTGTTGAAGTCAATTGCAATATTTGTTTGTTTGTTTATTGGAGAGTTGTATGTTGTATGTAACCTGTTTTGGAGAAATTGGGCCTGTTCCTGATGATGATTTTCTTTTTGTGTAGCCCATGTTGTATTATTCTGATTGCAAGTCTATGGTTCCCTTTTGTATCTGGGGAAAATGCCACGCTTTGCATATACACTCAATAAAGACGAAGATGGCTAGATTAAATTTATCATGAAATTTGTTTGCATGTTGACATCAATATCAGAAAGCACAACTCGGAGTGCTGTCAAACACACGTCCCAGTCACTCAACTGCCTGTGTTATGTCACATGGTGGAGGTGCCTGCTGCATTTCATCCTTATGAAGCCTAAATGTTTTTTCAAGGATAAGATCCCCTATAGGATGCAGCTTCCATAAAAGTGAGAATTAAGTTCTTACTATATATTTTATGTATTATAAGTCAAATTCTTACATCATCCAGGACACTCTCTTCAAAGAGGGGAATTTGAAGAAATCAAGGGATTTTGCATCAGATGACAAAGTCCAAATTAAAGATGCATGAAAAAAGTATGATCTCTGTTTTTTTGTTGGCATCTTTTTTTTTTTTACACTCACTCATTAGAATATAATTTCCAATATCTTTATGTGGTGGGTATTAAGTTCATTTTTAAAATGACAACAACATTTAGAAGGTAGTATTTTTTTCATTGAGGTGATCCTCTTGGTATTTGGTTTGACAGGAATGTAACTGGCAGACTGGGGTGACTGACAGGTGTCAGCTCAGAGCTTTGGTTTGTCAAATCTTGATGGGGAAAAGGTTTTGATTTTGAGAGAAATTGTGGGTTTTTTTTAGATGCTAATCTAAAACATTTGTTAATTACTGATTTTCTAATGTTTCATGTTATTCCATACAACTGAGGTCCCAGCAATTTGCTGAAAATAATGTATTTCTATTCGCTGAACTTCGTTTTCCTTCAATCTGTTAAATTGCTTGTGCAAGTCTCAGGTTTCCTCTTTACTAATGATGTCTGAAGGCTGTTTTTTAGCAAGATATAAAACTAGTAGGCTTGAGTTTATTAACAGACTTCACAGCAAGAATAGTTTTATGATCAGACTTGGCTCCTTGTGCAATGTTATGGATTAACCAAGCTGGGTTGTAAATGAATTGTTCCTTGATGTGATGAACTAAGCATGCTGGCTGCTAAAAGAAATGCCTAGCTGCTTAAAAATGCATCTTCCATGACAGAGGAAATATGCAGGAGGTAATTCCTTGGGGCAATGAAATGTTTTAGAGCTTTGTTTCTGTAAGAGCATTATGTTAGACTTGATACATGGATCTTAGAAATTTAGAAGTAAATGGAAACCACATCTGCTGAAATGTTAGCATATAAATCAGATACACTGGTTGAATTCATTCAGCAGAATTAACATTCAAATCTGCTGTGCTGCACCCACCAGAGTAAGGACTGTGACTATATCCTTCCATCTCAACCAGCTACTTCTGTGCTCAGTACCTTGGTGTGGTTCAGTTGTGCCACTGCATACTCAGTGATGCTGGTGCCTCCGCCAGGCTGGTTAGGCTCAGGGAGATACTTCTGAAATTTTTAGAAGCAAGAAATGATCCAGGAACCTGTAACTTTTCTTCATCCTACATCAAGCACATCCTGGATTTCCTGCTCCCTTAGGTAGGCTGCAGAACACATGGTTTTGGTGTGAAGGTTTTAGAGCAAGTGCACAAAAAAGGAGTAGAAAAGAGTTTCACAAATGGGTTGGCTGAGATAGAAAGGATTTGCTAAAGATGTTCTCTGAACACTCAGAGAATTTGCTAGACCTTTTTGAAGCTATTGTTTATGTGGAATAAATGCATCCTTTTTCCAGCACTTAAGTAAAGTGCAACACAAACTCATTTACATGCAGAGATTTGTTGGTCAGTGAATCCCCTAAAATCCCTCTCTAAGAAAACCCAGTCAGATGGCTGTTTGGAGATACCAACAAACAAAACGAGATGCAAGAGACTAAGATTTGGAATTTTGCAACATAATCATGCGTAATTTTTCCTCATTTGATTGAGGCTGTTGATTAGTCTTGAATAAAACCATTCTCCAACTTGTAATGACTCTCTGCTTACGTTATTATCTATTGATGCTGTTGGCCATGCCATATTGTAATTGCCCACCTCACAGCTAGAGGTGGCTTTGTTCTCTCCTTAATGCTATCAACTCTTTAGAGAGAGATGCAGCCTTACCACGAGCAGTCCTGGATGCTGCCTGCTCCTGCTTCTGCTCAGCATCTTGGGAAGATAAACAGTATCTGTCCCTCTGAACCTCTCAAGGCTGACAGGCAAGAGGAGGATGAAATTTGCTCTGTCCAAGCAGTTGTGCTGCCTGCTGAGAGAGCAGTGGGGAAAAAGAGCAGGAACTATCTATCCTGTGCTAGAGATATCATTGCTTTTCTTCTGTTTGTGTATTTTACCAACACACTTAAAAATGTAACATTTCCTGGAACTAAAGAAAAGTTATTGGCAAGTGTATATAAGGTGTATATGAAACAATTTCAACAGATACAGGCTTGTCTTTACCTGTTCCTGCTTAGGAGAACACAAATGCATTATCCAACCCTTCTTCCTCAGCCTTTTCCAAGCCCTCAGCTACCTTGGGATGGGTTTGTGGTATCTGTGTTGATTTAAAAGTGATTTTTAATCACAGCATTTGCAGTTGTTTGGAATAGGTATTGAGCTAAAAGAGAGAACGAGCTTCCAGGTATCCATCTCAGCAGATGGCAGTGACCTGTGGGCAGATCACTGCTGGGCTGACCCATAGCTGGGAGCACAAGGCATGTCATGATCACGGGGAGGCAGGTGGGTCCTGGCATAACAATGAACTGTTGTTTCCAGATTTATGGAACTTGTCTCTGGCTTCTTCACAAAATTCAGCGTTTTTTCTGCCAGACAATTTATTGCACTGTGCTTTTGCCTGCCAAAGTGGATGTTACAGTGAACACAGGGGCTCTCGCAAGTGATAAAAATAAAAAAAAGATTTCTGTGTAAGATAGTGGGACTATGTTAGTAAAGTCCAGGAATTGTAATGCGAAAAGATTCTTTTACTTGGAGAAGAAAAACACAAACAGAAACAAGTGATGTTCACTTTGACCTCAGTAAAATCTGGCTAAGATAGGTGTTCCTTGCTGTGTTTATAGTTTTTTTAATCAGAGTGGCTCTTTGCAGAGGAATGTTTTTTAATGATTAGATGAGGGAAAAGAAGCCACAGAGGCTCAACGGAGTTTTGTAGTGCACAATGTTTTTCTGTTATCTGTATTTTAAGTACAAAATAGCAGGGCTGCACTGGGCTTGGCTGAAGCACTTCAGAGAAAATTGCTTTCCAGAGCAAAGCACATGCTCTGGTCATTCTTGTCATCACCTTGTACTGTCTTCTATGCCATCCTCTACATGTTACTATTTTGTCCAGTGTTGAAAACAAGTGGGATGGAATACCACCTGCTGTATTCCCAGCCACATTTGTCAGTGTGCTGTTTGAGAAGCAATCCAGACCTTGTTGAGGAGTCTTGAGTTTATCCAGTTGCGCTGACGCTTATCCTTTTCTTCCTTTTGACTGATGAGCTTCCATTATATATTCAATCCCTGTTTTCATTACCAAACTGTGGTCTTTTCTATTGTCACATTTGGAGTGATGATATGTTTTGATTATGTGCTTTCCTGATTGCAAGCTTCCCTTGTGATCAGCTCCATCAGCAACTTGATTTTCTGATTTATTTTTTTTAATCTCAAAATATTACTTCACTGGATTTTTGTTAGTAGTAAAATCAATCTTAGTTTGGCATTCAGACATGCATTTTGAGTTTCATCTCTACGCATCAGTTGCTCAGTAGCCTACATTTTTCACCATAGAAAATGAAATACCTGCAATGAACTCTATGGAACAAACCAATAATGCAGACACAGTTTTTAAAAACAAATTGAAGGCTTTTATAGTTACACTGGCAATCCCAGTCTTTCCTGATTTCAGCCACTAGAGGAAGACTGCTGCTCTAATTAAGAGCCTGATTCCAGGCTGGGCAGGGGAAGGCTGCCCAGGAGATAACATGGAGATCCCAACAAATCAGTGTGTTTCTCACAGAGCTGTGGGAGTTCATTTATGTCTTTGTGTCCTCATGAAGAGTCGTTTACAGCCCTCCTTTCACAAGGGACAGAAAGAGCCAAGGCAGCTGATAATCAGGCAATAAAACACGCAGAAAAGTTGTTTTACTAAATAGATTATTAGAAAATGTAATCTCAGAATGAGAAGCATTTGTTGCAAATTCAAGTGTAGAAAATAGCTTCATAAAAAGAAGGGAATGGAGTATCCTTAACAAATTAAGATAACCCCAGTTTTAATCTTAAAGGAAGAAACTTAAGAACAAGACAATATTAAGAGGTTTGAAACAGTGTCTCTGAAACAAATCTCTGTGTTTTCAGTCAGCTTTTGGCCCGTGTAATGGCTCCTGTCTTCCAGATGCTGGGTAGGGAATAGATTACATTTTTCCTTTCTTAAGCAGGTGAACAAATCACACCTATGGATTTCTGCCTTTACCTCTGGCAGTGCCAGTGCAGAGACTCTGAAATGCATTTGAAGCATGTAATTATTCTGGGGAACCCACTGAGGCCAGAAATGGAAAAGCTGAAGGCAGGTAGTGCCTGCTGGCTGCCATGAGGTGCCTGGCACACTGCTAGCACCTGTGGGTGCAGTGATGGGACCAGCACAGAGCCCACAGTGACTGGCAGGAGCTCAGGTGTGCAGAGCAGGAAAGGAACTGCCACAGTTGCTGGGTGGAATAGAACATGATTTTCAGGCTTGCCTTATGTAGCATCAGCTTATGAAGTTCACAGAATCACAGAATGGCCAGGGTTGGAAGGGACCTCAAGGATCATGAATCTCCAACCAACCTCCCCATTTAATACTAGATCAGTTAATGCTAGACCAGGCTGCCCAGGGCCCCATCCAATCTGGCCTTGAACACCTCCAGGGACGGGGCATCCACAACCTCCCTGGGCAGCCTGTTCCAGCACCTCACCACTCTCTCTGTAAAGAATTTCCCCCTGACATCCAACTTAATCTCCCCTCCCTTAACTTAAAACCATTTCCCCTTGTCCTGCAAAGTTCGTGCTTATTCAGCCCTGCTTGTGAGATCCATGCAAAAAGCTGTTACAAGAATAGGAAGGAAAAGTTTTGGTCACAGGATGTTACAGCAGAACATTAAGTGGTGGGCATTAATTTTATTCCTTGCAAACATCCTGCTCTTCAACTTTACACCACTTTCTGGCCTCCAAGGTTATCCTGTTGCAAGGACTTCCTTGGAGGCCTGATGACATTTCCATCAGGCTTTAAGCTTCAGTAGGTGACCCCACTGTCCAGAGGCACTTTGCTCTCCTGCTTAGCTGAGCTACCTGAGACCAAGTTTCATATGGCCTGATAGCAGCTGGGGAAACTGGGAGAGGACTTAAATCTGTCTTTCGACCAGCCTGGTTCACAGAGAGTTAATGGCCATGCTATGTGACTGCTGAAGCAAAGATACCAGGCTGTATGAATCCTCCTTCTCCTTGTCTGCACTTGTTTGTGCTCTCAGCATCTTGAATTTGTAATTATTAGGTTACCAAGGACACCTCAGGATGGCTTTTTACTGTTCAAGCAATGAAGAAACTTGCACACGCCCCGTAATATAAGTAGATCCTGATGTCTTAAGGCAGGCTCTTGGCGTGCAGAGCCAGGCACACAGGCAGGGAAATGGAGATAGATGTGATTGGTAACAGGAACAGGAATTAGGATCTTGATTTATGGGGAAATCCTACAAGAGCTTTTACTTTTGGGCATAACAAAATTAGTTTTGTGACGGAAAACAACTCCTCACACTAAGCAGGTCTAAATAGGAACAAACTAGTGCAGCAAGCACAGGAGAAGCACATCAACACCACAGAGCATGAGGAAACAGACACCTTGCCTGAGGCCAAAGGACTGAAGGCTGCTGATATTTCTAAATGGGACCATGACTTGTGCAGGTGCTGGCACAGCCACCTGAGGTAGGAGCTGGTGATAAAGATGCCAAACCTCCCAGCTGCAGACTGTTTTTAAACAGGAGCCAAGAAAAAGGAATGGGAGAGGTCATAAGCGAAGGAATCCTGTTGTGAAAGATGCTGTCATATACAATTTACTCTGTCAACCTTTTTCTTCTAGTGTTCCCATTGTCTTCAGAGATGAAAGCAACTGTTATAGGGACCAGAGAAGAAAACATTTAGCAAGACCTCATCTCTATGCTATTCCTACAGGCCGTTCCCGTGTGACAAAGTTGTGTCTGTACGTAGGCACATTTTCAATACATGAGTGTGTTTTCAATAACAAATTTTGGTAAAACCTAGGTAGCTTTCCCATTGCTTTGATGACAAGAACTTGTGCATACCCAGAGGATGTAGGAATGGAGCAGCAGGACCTGTGGTTTACATGAGAGAGGCTGCCTAGCTGCACACATTTGTGGAGGCGTTGTGGGCTATTCGAGTTCCCTAAAGCAAAAAATCTCAACTATCTGTGTTACATAGAGATATTTCAGTGATCCCTGCTAGGCTACAGAGAAGCATGTCACAACCCAGCTCAGCAGAGAGCTTTCTAGCTAGACTGGATGACTTCTGGTTTGCTGCCATATTTACTTACAGAAACCATGCTGTGCATGAGCTTAAATGTCTTTAGGTCTTGTTCTCATGCTGGGAGGTTAGAGATGCATACTGAGTGCCTCATTGTGGGTTCAGGCAAGTCAGTCTCAGCCTTCACAATTCACAGATCTGTCCTAATATTTGAGTCTTCAGAGAACAAAATATGTTTTTCAGTAGGGAGAGGGCCAGCAGACATTTTGTCAGGTTAATTAAATTCAGCAGTGTTGCCAACGTTGCAGCTGTTAGAAATTACAAAAGAACCAGGCTCCTGTAAGCCTGGGGAACCAGCAAAGTATTTTCTGGCTTATGTAAATCTTTGCAAAAGCAAAACAAAACAAAACAAAAAGAACAGATTCTGTCTGAATCTTTTCAGTGTCTTGGATGTGAACCTGATGGATGTTCTTCTGCCCAGAAAAGTTGTACTGAATGTAATGAGTTAACTTGCAGTATTTAGGAGGAGCAGTACTGACAAAGCTTCATAGAAAACCATTTGAAAGTTGAAATTCACAGTCTTTTTAATGAGATGACACTTAGTATACTTAATGATGCTGATGTTAAGTAGCAAAATCCTTACTGGCCTGAGCTAAATGTTTCCTTAATAGAAGGGAAGGAAGAGGCAGAAGATGTTGAGTCACATCCGTGTCGTCCGTCTGCCTGTTTAATGAACATTGGATATTAACTAAAATATTAAGTAATCATCTCCAGTAAGTGATATGGAAATATGCTTGCTTCAGCTAGACTAAATTCGCTGACACATCCATATATATTAACCTTACATGGTAGCACTGAGAAGTTTCATGTTTTCAGGCTTCTTTCTCTTCTTTTTCTATTCATACTAATAAAATCTTACTCCTGAACATCAAGGTTGAGTTCATGACTTTGGACAATTTTACAGGTTCTGTGTTGAAGGGCTTTCTTAGGCACAAGAGATTTAGATTCATTTTTTAGTTTTTTTTTTTTTTTTATTGTTGTTAGGACAAAGTTTAACAAAGGACCCTTAAATATCAGTTTTTAAAAGTATGCATATAGTACTACATTATATGTAATGTAATAAAACATGTTTTATAGACTTTTAGCTACAATTATGGTAGCTCAAAGATTATCTGAATATTGCAGGGAAGCTCCACGCTGGTTGAACAGTCTTGTGTTTTGATAAATTGTCTTTCATTTCACTTTTCCTTTGTCAGATTTGTTATTATTTATTTTATATTTATGAAATCGTGCAGAATTTTTGGAAAATGCATCTTTAATGGTTTCAACCCAAAATCTCAGATTACAGGTGCTCTAATTCTGGATTCTATCTAAATATTCAAACCAGAAGAAGTGTTTACACACTTCTTTGAGGTATGAAGACAAATTCATACCGAAATCTTCTTAAGCTTTTGGATTGTATTTTAAGGCTTGTATTTACATTTCAATAATTTAGGTGCAATTAAATACACTTGTACTTAAATTTCATGCTGCCTTAGAAACAAATTAAATTCAAAGTTTGTTTTTGCATGCACAGCCATAACACCTACAATTCCGTGTTACATTTTCAGAATAAATAAAGTAGTTCCAAGGCAGAAGGTAACTCAACGTAGCACTGTGTCTTCCTGAATGATCACTCATAAATGCCATGTAAATGGGTCAAAAGAAGCATTTGGCACTGCAGTGTTACATCCAAGGCTCTGATCAAGTTGAGCACTGTTACATTGAGTTTATGGGTTGTCAATAGGCTGCTGGAAAAGTTTGAAAAGCCTTTATCTCTCAGTAAGTTCAGAGAGAAATAAGAAAGTGCACTGACTTCTTTGCAGGCCAATTAAATGAACTCTCTGCTTGGATTCAGGTATTACAGGCTATAGAAAATGCTTTCTGCAACTTCTTTTTATTGTGTAAAAACTGATGAAGCTTCAAAAGTCATTATTGTCATCGAAAACAACCTGTTCTAATTAGACATGCTACACGTCAAGAATAGTGGATGATCATTTGTTTCTGGTGCCATCTGTTTTTACTGCAATAATAGACATTTCTGGGAAATTGAATATGGTAATGCTCTTTTTTGGGTCTCTCTTTTTTTAAATCTTTTGTGTAACAGGAACTTATTTTAATGTGTCTCTTTTCTAAAGACACACAAAAATAAAGGAGAAAACAACCATTCAGCAAGTGTATCTAGATTTCACTAACAACCAGCCACTCTGAGTAGCTTGAATTTGTTTTGTATTTTATTTCTCAGTGTCTTGTAGCAGCAAAAGATCCATGAAAAAAATGTCAAGTTATCCTTTTTTATTACTTCCATAGGCTAAAGGCTCTTCTGTCTGTGTACACTGTCAGCTTTCCTTTTTAGCAGTGATGAGGATTGAATGGTCTTTATCAGAATGCAATTTCAGAGCAGAACTCTTCTGCTTTCACTGCCAGCTCGAGCATGTATTCAAATGGTTTCGATTGAATACCAAAATTTTATTGCAAACTTTAATTTGGGTTATTAAATGGGAAATCTGTGTTTGTCCTCTTTATTTAAAGGTGTCATAATGTGTTGGCACAACCAATTCAGTACAGCTGAACTGTACTAACTCTTTATTGGTGAGGTGATCAAGAGAATATTCTAGTTCTGAAATATTTCCATTTTCCTTTTACTCTCTGGGTAGATTTCATGCTGCCTTCTCTAATGAGAGTTCTTTTGAACTCACTCTCAGACTATTTTCCATGTTTTTTCATCTTCCTCATTCTTATGTTAAAAAGGAAACCGAGCAAGAGCAAAATATCATTGACTTAATGTACTTTACTGTCAGAAGTTATGATCGATAATAGAAAAGAAGGCACGGTGGTTATTTTGGGAATATTTTCCTATATTCTAATGGTCAGGGTGAATAACGCAAACTAAATTGTCTGTGCAAGCCTGAATGGGACTGCCTGATTTTCTGTGTATGGAATGGCAAAATGATTATATCTGACAATTAACACTTTTAAGTTAAGATTCAGCTAGAATACACTGTGTTGCAGTGTTCCAGTTGCAGTTTAGCTCAGCCACGCTCAGAGACTAGCTCTTCAACCTTGTCTACTTCAGTCAATGGGTACAGATTATGTCTCCAGATGGTTGTTGACTAGCAGTCCAATGTAATGTCCTCTCAAGCCCTAGGTAGCCCATAATCAGGGTACCTTCAAACCTGTTTGGAAGTTACCTTACTGCCTGTTTCCATTACAGGAGCCACCATTACTTTTAGAACCAACTTTATGTGCTAAAAGATTGGAACTTGTAGAGGAATGAACCCATTCTTCACTCTATTTTGAAGGGTTTTCATGGAGCCACGTCAAGATAGTCTAATGGGGCTTGGGAGGGGTGAATTACTCTTCTAAAGATAGACAGAAGATATCACTGCACTCAATTCCCAGCCAGCATCAGGTCTTTGTCAGCAATCCTATGATCTCCTAAGCACATAGTTCTACCACTAACATTAATCTGTCTGATAATGAAAATTTAAATATGTGTAGTTAAAATCCTGATGACTACAGAAGGAAAACAAGAAAGGATCATCATTTTTCCCTTTGTAACAATTAAAAAAACAAGTTATTGGGAAAGATGAAAATATACACAGCAGTGCCAAACATCAGGTTCTTTCTTTCCTCAAAGATCCATTAAAGTTTAGGATGTGATAGTAACTTTGCACCTTTAACAAATTCCTTTGAGGACTATACTTTTATCTCTCCTAATAAATGCAGTCATTTAAATATTGGAGTACAGTGAGGTTATTATTCATCACAGGGCAGTATGTTTATAAAAAAAGGTCTTGGGATCTGTGGAATTAGAGGTTTAGCTGTATGTGGTTCTTCTTTAAAATGCAAACCAAAATTGCCCATCAATTATTTCAAACATCATGTAGACTTTGAAATCCTTGTTTCAACATATAAAAGGCAAAGTTTCAAAGCTGCTTCCAATGCACAGCCGTGGCTCCCTCTTTTAGTATTTAAGATGACCAAAAATGCAACTTGCTTTCATAAACTTTATTTCAAGAGCTTTACCTATGCTACGTATACACCTATGTCTAATTCCTTCAAATCACTTTCTATAAAACAAGATGTCTTATTTTTCTCTAAATTACCCCATGATTTAAGATAACTGGAGCCCAAACCTCAGTTCTTAACTTTACATCTAATACTTGACATTGTGTGGGGCTTAAAAGCACAAAACATTCATTGAGTCTCTGTTACTTCTACCTCTAATTCTTGAGAGTCAGAGCCAAGAAGCAGAATCTAGCCCTTTAGTTTTCAATTGAAGCCATTTGATTTTAAGCCAGTACAGTCTGCACAGAGTAAGTCCTTAATCCTGTACTAATATTTCAATGAATGGAAGCTAAACTGAAGCCAAACAAGTTCTTCAAAAGTTTTAGGCAAATCTTTTAAGTATTCTTTTTCAAAAATCCTATTTCATCTTTATGCCTTCATGCCCTCTGCTGGATGTAAGTAAGCTCTCTTGTCCAGGCAGCTGGGGCTGAATCCCACAGGCACTGAGCTCCTCATTCTCCCTCATGGTGGCATCCTCAATTGGGAATATGCAGCCTTTCCACCCCTCCCTCCTCCCCACCATGAGAAAAGAGTTGTTTTGGTTTTTTTTTAAGCAAGTAACTTTTTTTTTTTCTTGTTGGTATAACAAGGCTTAGCAAGCTCAGGTCACAAATGAATTCCTCTTGCTGTCAACTGCTGCCAAATCTTTTAATCTTTCAAATACTCTGTAGTATCTCAGGACAAATACAGTCAGCTGTACCACATTCCTGATTTCTTTCTTCTCTGGTATTCAACCATGGCAGTGATGGGATTTCCTATTGCAGATGAATTTGTTTTGCACTTTGTATATAGAGTGACTGTGTTCATAAAAAATCAGTTTTTCAAAGGACAGTGCAAACATTGTTAACACCCTGCAGTCTGACCTGTCTCTTCTATCAATTTCAACTTCTGACATTAATATCTATTAAAAGTAATTACATTGCTCTGCAGAGAAGTCATGTGTCTTAAAGAGATGCATGTGATAAAAATCACACATTTTCATCCAAGGAAGATCTTGTTCCCCAGTGGATGCATTGTTTTAGAGGAATTTTATTTAACACTTCCATAGCTTTGTTTCACAGCTGCAAGACAGAAATGCAGCACCCATTGCTTTGTCTAAGCTGCTGTGACTCCAATTCCATGTATTGACATAACAAGGTACTGCATTCATTGAAAAGGGAAGATTTAAGAAAAGGAACAAGGTGAATCTTCTGGAAACCTTGCAGTCTTGCATGTTTCCAGCTAATGAGATGTTCTGTGCTTTGCCTCACTGTCGGTTTTTACCAACAGGGAGGAAGAAAGCCCATTAAATAACCACTCCTCCCCCAAAGGAAAAATAATACAAAGCAATCATTAGCTAACTGAATCTGTCACATGTATGCACTCCTACCTTTGAGCTGTCTCGTGAAAGGCCACTGTGAACAAGGATCTTGAGTAATTTGTGTTGTGACGCAGCTTAAGTACAAGCTCCCAGAGCAGTGCTGGACATGTCAGGAATTGAGGGCACACAGGAGTCTGTGATGATGATGTTTGAGCAGAGAACAAGCAGCACTGGTACTTACTGGTGGCAGGGCAGCACTGATAGCACAAGCCAAGGGAGGTTTCTAGCTTGGAATGTGGATGCAGGCTTGGCTTTGGGTGGTGTGAACCAGCTCTCCCTGCTGAAGTTTGGAAGTGGCTTTTGTGGTTGATGCATAATTTGTGGGACTTTAAAAAAGACCATGTTTATTTTAATAGCTTCTGTTGAACACAAGAGGTAACACTGCCATAATTTTGCTCACCTTATGATAGGAATTCAGGAGCATAACTTTGCTATTAACCTAGTGAAGAACAGACTGTCTATAATGTGCACTGCTGGTAGTTTTACATTCAGTTTGAGTTTCCTTATTCAAAGGTAAGTGGACGCTTTTGCTACCTGTAGGCACTTGTGGAAATCTTGTCTTAAATTAAGAAAAAACACAGTATGATTTCCTAGAAGAAAATATCAAGGAGGTTTGTGGATCAGACCACAAAGGAGGCAGGTGTTCCTTTACCAACAGTTTGCTGCTCAGCTCTGCTGCCATCTCTCCACATTGATTTTCTTTCACAATAACATATTCATCATCACTGACAAGTCAATTCCAGATAGAAAACCCTCCTTTCCTATCGTGCTGCCTGTGCTCTTCTGGGGCCTCAGAAATGCCTGGTCTTGTTTAATACGAGGAGCTCAGCTGTTCTCTCTGAACAACCTGCCTGGTTTGTTGATTAGCTGGGATGCTTCCCCAGTCACCCAAAGAAAAATTATTTCCTCAGTTTAAAATAATAACCGATGAAATAAATTTGGGTTAAAATTCAGTGAGCTGCTCCATCCTTTCCCGTTTCAAGTCTAATCATGACAATACTGTTTTTCCCACATTGCCAATGACAGTGTAAATCCCTCTGTATTTTTTAGGACAGATTTTTTAATTTCATATCTACACCAATGACAAAAATGCAAAAAATAATACATAGTTTATGCCAGGTGGGAAATTTCTGAAGTTTTGTGGGGTTTTTGTTTTGTTTTGTTTTTTTCTTTTTCTCTGAAGACCTCTTCCTATCTGTCATATTAAAATTATAGTATCCAAATTTTGGATACGAAGGAGGTCTTTGCTTCAAAACATTTGTATAATATAGCTTGTTGGTAAACAAACTGTTTCTGGTGATCTCTTTTACTTCTGAGTTCAACATGTATATGTGGCTCTAGTTCAGAAAACCTCTAAAGTATGGCTCTGCTGGAACCATGTTGAGTACAATAAAGTCAACAGAATAAGAGACAAAAGTTTAACTTCAGCATCTGCGTAGAAATTGAGTTCTTCCAATTTTTGATGTACAGCTCCTTTTTGTCTACCTCAGTGTAGAGCTACTTCTGAGCCACCTGAAACAGATGTGGGTTGCTGAATACTATATTCCCATCATTCACTACACACCTACTTCCAAATCTGATGCAAAATGTCAGTGTGATGTTACTGTGTAAAGAAGCACTACTACTTAAAATCACAGAATATCTGTGATTGGTGAGTGGCAAGGGTGCAGAATTGTGTATTTCCCCTGATGCAGTCAGGCATAACCTCAGAAAGATCATCATGAGATCTCCTTACACATCTATGTCGTTAATTAGATAGAAAAATGCAACAATACTATATATGTTTTGAGAACTCAGAAATAATGAATACAACCACACCACAGGAAGAGATCTTCTTTTTCTTAAAGATGAGGCAGTGCCTCAAAAAGTGGAATTCATACTTCAGTACATTTAGGTTTCTCCATTCCACATACTGTAGAGATGCAAGGTCTTCACCCCAAATAAACAGTCAAGATTCATTTATCCTGGCAGTGGTCTGGGGCCTCAGAACACTTGAGCTTTGATTACAATCAGAAAAAAAGTAGAGTTTCTCAATTCTCTCAATCGGGTACAGGAAGATGTGACTTCCTCGTGAGTAAGGCAGGAAACCACGGTGCTGCAGAGATGCTATAGTAGATCTGGACAAACATACAAATGAAAGTGTTCATGTGTGAGAGCACAAGAAGAAACAGTGGAACAAGTTTAAAAGACGTGCATGTATTTGTAAACCTTCCTCTCCGTGTCACACATCCATGACCCATACCAGACAGTTTTGATTTACACACCTCCTTGTGGCACTATGACTCCCAGTTAATCATTACTGGAAGCCAAACGTAGTAGTCTTGAGCATATCTTTCCTTATCTATATTTATTTCAGAAAAAAAACAGATATTTGCCAGCAGTAAAAGGCAATGGGCACAACTGTCCCACCTGGATGTAGCCCTGGGCAGCCTGCTTCTAGCCTAGAGCCACAGCTTTGAAGAATATTTGACTTGAAGAGAGCAGGGGAATTGCATGGAGAGCCAAGAAAGCTGATACAA
Source organism: Phasianus colchicus (assembly GCF_987193195.1). Lineage (NCBI taxonomy): Eukaryota > Metazoa > Chordata > Aves > Galliformes > Phasianidae > Phasianus > Phasianus colchicus. The sequence goes on from NC_143443.1 coordinate 31,132,244, forward strand.
ACTCTTCTGAGCTGACAGGGAAATGAGGAAAGCAGAGCTCTCAGCATGTATAATCTTTCTGATTTATGGAGAAATCACAGATCCCTGGGATGGCTCTATGAGCATTAGCAAAGTATCTAAAGACCTGGCAAAGCTGGTGAAATGAAATGTCATGGAGTGCTGCGTGCCTCTTCTCTTTAGCCCTAAAGGTTGATTGCATGCAGAGGTATGGATTGCAGCTCCTGGAGATGGGGGGTAGCCTGCTGAAAGACACAAACCACACGCTGCAAAATTAAAAAGTTCCAGAGGCAGATAGTCAGAGGAAAATGAAATCAAATAGCAGCAGCTGAGAGGAGGTATTTGTTAAATACAAAGGTCTTCCAGGCTCTGATTGTGCCCCAAAGGAGCAGCTATACATGCGGTAATCATGTGAGCTATACATGTGACAACTGCCTAGTGATTTTTTTATGAAGATGGAAATATTACTGCATTCAAAGGAAATTCTGTTGTTGGCTTCAGTAGGGTCAGTACTGCATGCAAAGTTGCAGCAGGCATGCAGTGCAAAGGAAATAATTCACACCTGAGTTTAATTATAACAGTTACATACTTCTGAAGAGCTGAACCTAACAAACTAAATGAGAGAAACACTCCTGCAATAGGGAATATTAGTGAAAGCAGCTGTTAAAATCAGAGGAGGGCTCAGGTGAAGTGTGTGTGAGGTTTTGTGCATTTGCTTAAGCAGATGCATGCCCTTAGCCCATGGGAACACACTGGGGGAAGAAAACTTCTGCAGGAGCAAAGGGAATGAAATGTTATAAGTTAATTTACTTTTAGAAGTTATATCCTTGATTTAGGTAAGGAGAAGTGTTTTGGTTTTTTTTTTACTTCATATAAATTCTCTATATGTGGGAATAAATGAGTATTCACTGTTTTACTCTCCTCCCCACATCCACTGAATTTTCTTTGAATCAAGATATTCTGCTTTATGCTGTATAATTGGGTTTCTTATGATGTGTATTGGTGTCAGCACATACTCAATGTGATTTAAGTCTGCAGTGCTTGCAGCTGATAAGATCAGAAGCTGTGGAGCAAATCAGGGAACTTGCTTCATGATGAATGAAGCTTTTCTGAGGGTTTCAGGAATAGAAAACAGTGGAAAACTTAATTTTCTACTTGGAAAGCTATCCCTAGTTAAGTGTATTATTGATGGTTTTTTTCTTCTTTTACCTTGGAGTAAAGTTAATATTTGGCAGCAAATGCTTTACATTTCCAGGGTTTCAAAGGTTTGAGTAAATTTAATCTTATTTATTCTGAGTGCAAGAGGATGCTTAAAATTCTCAAGATTAAATATCTTTGTAATTCTATTGCTATCTAATGTGTACTTGAAATCCACATTTCCACTCAGAGTGTGATGAGAATATGGGAAATTTGTTGGCTCAAGCTGGTGACAGATTTGTCTAAGGTTAGATATGACCAAGGAGTGCTGTGGTGATTTGTAATTCTTTCTAAGAGTGAGTTTGGTAATCCCTTGTAGAAATAGAAGTGTATGATTTGGTTGGAGAATAACTTTCAGAAATATAGACGAGGCATCTCTTAAAATGCATCTGATCTTTCTGGAAACAAGTTGTGGCGCATGTAAAATGGAAGAAATTATTAGAAGAAGCACCCTTTGGCAGTCCTGAGTCTATGCTGGTCATTTTGTTACCAAGAAGATTGTAGCAAGGTGAGGTCTAGTATCTTCTCCTAGGTAGCAGTGATAGGATCACAGAATCATAGAATGGCCAGAGTTGGAAGGGACCTCAAGGATCATGAATCTCCAACCCCTCTGCCACATGCAGGGCCACCAACCTCCACATTCAGGCTGCCCAGGGCCCCATCCAACCTGGCCTTGAACACCTCCAGGGAATAGGTCCTTATCTTGTGCCGGGGGAGGTTCAGGTTGGTTATTAGGTACAGTTTCTTCTCAGAAAGAGCAGTGAGGCATTGGCACGGGCTGCACAGGGAGGAGGTTACTGTCCCTAGAGGTATCTGCAAGCTGTGGACATGTGGCACTGATGAGTATGGTCAGTGGGCATGGTGGAGGTAGATTGAACTAGATGGTCCTAGTCATCTTTTCCAACCTTAATTATCCTGTGATTTCATACATGAAAAGATACTTCCTGAAAAGTTGCCACGTCGAGGAATGTATTATTGCTCATACATCTATTGTTTGTGTTTGCCTGTGATGATTGTTGCTTTTTGTGATTAAACCTTTTTGTGATTAAATCGTTTTTGTTTAAACAGCATTTGCTGGTGATGGCTATTGAGATAACTGAAGGCAGCTGAGGTCTGCTGCATGTTAAACAGAAGGTCAGGAAGCTGAGCAATCCAGGTTGGTGTACAATAGGAGGTAGCAATGGAATACAGCAGATTTCTGACTGTTATTTTGAATAGTAGAATACTGTTTGTTGGTCCTAGATGTCTTCCTCGTGTCTCGGTGGGGCTACTGGGGATTGGATTCCAATTTCTATTCCGTAGGTGTTTTTTCATTTCCTTGTATTATCTATATTGCTCTTCTTTCACTTCTGAATGAATGCATTCAGAAATTTTGTTGTCACTGCAAGGAAACAACATAGGAAACAACATAACTAACTCATTCATCACACACCCTGGGCTTTCTGTGGCTTAAAGAATTGTTCAGGAAGAAAAAAACCACCACCACAGGACTCCTGATGGACATGCCTAGAGCTGTGTGTGGTGTGAATACAGCTTTATCGTTCTTCTTACAAGCAGGTAGAGAGTGACTGACACTTGTCCTTGTGGGAGGACTCTGCTGCATAAGAAGAATTACCAGAAATGTCTGGTGCGTGACAGAGCTGCTTACATAAAGCTGGAGGCAAAAGATGCAAAGGGATATTTGCATGCAAACAGCATAAGCGTACAGCTGAAGTCTTTCCCAAATCTCTCTTTTCCTTAGGTGGTCACAGTACTGCTGTCTCTTAAAGGGTATCTGTGGTGTCCTTGGCAGAGGCTGCTTGGCCTTGGGTAAATACCTGGCCTTCAGCTGCTGTGCTCAGAGCTGTGTGCCTGTTTGGATGCTTCTCTTGGATGTACCAGTTGGTGTAATGAAAGTTACCACGTTTTCCTACCAACTGTGCCTTGCTTTAATATTCTGAGCAAGTCTGAAGAGGAATATAAAACATCAGTTCCTTATGTCTTTAATTAAAAAACATCTCCGCATTAAGAAATCCAGCCTCTTTTTTTCTTGATATGTCTGTTTGAATAGAAATTACTGTAATTAACTCCAGATTCCTAAATATTAACAAGTGCAAGTGGCTGCGTACCCTCCAAATGAGCGTCACTGAGAGAACACAGACATCAGAGGTCACTGAGATAATTCCCATCCAAAGAAAATATATGGAACCAACAACAGAAAACTCGATTTGTAAAATTATGTTCAATAGGGGAAATATTAATGTCAAATGTAACCATTTTACTGAAATGCAAGCAATTCATCTGAATGTAGGCAATGCTTATTTGATTTAAAAAGCAAATAAGCCAGGTCTTGCTACTCATTACTGCATTCGATGCCTCCTGGTTTTTATAAAACTCTAGGCTCAGAGGCTGGTACAGATGATGTGTGTTGAAGTACAGCTCAGTTCTTGGACAGGGAAGTCCTGTGTACTGGCTGTGACAGTCAGCTGTAACTACAGCAGAAAATGCAATCATAAGCATGTAAGTGCTTTGGTAGTTATCAAGTACTGGCATAGATAACAGGCAAAACAGAAAACAAAATAAGAGGCGGTAGGCTGGGACAATGCAGGGCTGGCTTCCATCGTTGGTCTTAATGGATAACTTATTTTATTGGAAAGAAAAGAAGTAAAATGAAATCTGTTTAATATTACATGTGCTACTCATGACTGGGCAGCTGGATTTCTTTGATAAGGGTCAAATACCAGTTAGAGGAGTATATGATCAACTCTGCAGTTAATGATCTGGCCAGAATCACTGGCACAGGGGAGGTGGGGACCTCTGCACTCATAAGGCAGCAAACGATGTATGGATTTACCATTATTTGAAGGGAAATTATACATCTGAGCTCTCAAGAGGATCCATTCTGTTTTCACATTCTCACATTAACGTTTTCAGTCCAACTTCAAAATGTTCCACCTTTTTATTTTTAGAAGGTACTTTACAAAGGTAAAAATAAGCTCAGTGCGGCAGTCAGCATTTTGACAGTGACTTACAGAGCTATTTTATACAAGTTTTGTCTCAGAAAAAGATATTCTTCCACATAAATTTTTTCTATCAAGTGATATAATGTTCTGACGTAACTCCTGTGAATTTTAAAATTTCACTAGAGACATTCATGTTATTCCCTGAGTCCTCAAAGGTAACCAGAGGAAAGTTATCATCAATTTGAAAACAGAAAGAAAGGAAAAAATGGTTGTTTAGTGAAGATTTCAAACTTCATATTTTATTCATATTTATTTCACATAGACAAAAAAATTTAATGTGGAATGCATTGAAATACTTCATGAAATAATTCCCTGGTTTTAGATACCCTTCCTAACAGATAAACTCATTCTTACACTAAATTCTTAGAATTATAAATCATCAAAATGTGTTCAGGGCCATGATTCAGCCGTGAGCTGTTAGAGTTAGGGTAGCATGGTTAGGCTGCAGTTAGACTTGATGATCTGTAAGGTCTTTTCCAACCTGAGAAATTCTATGATTCTATTTTATCAACAGAAGTGTCTGAAATATTTGTAATGATAAGTAGACCAGCTTAGGTAAAATACTGGCATGAAATACAGAAACCAAAGGCTCCATGCCCTATTAGATCTGTTTCCATTAGTCTATTCTTGAGCCTGTCTATTAATTGTGTAGATGCTGTTGCCATTTCTTTTGTGCTGATTTTCAGTTTTGTCCTATCAGATTCTGCCATTTTGTTTCTCGCTGGAAGGTTTCTGTCTCCTCTAAATGCTGCCTATATAACCCAGCAATCTGTCAGACTAATTAAGAGGGGAGCAATGCCAGTCTGAGACCACCTGATCTCATTGAGTAGTGTCTCAAATGTGAACCAGTTCTGTCAACTGGCCACCACTGGCAGCTACCTCTTCTCATCAGTCATCTCTGAGGCTGGAACAGAGGACCTCATGTGGAAGGAGCTCAGGGTGCTCTGCTTTTGCATCCCTGTTGGAGTGAGGGTGCTGGCTGAATGCAATTAAAATAAGATCTGATCAGATTGAATGAATTAAAAAAGGAAGATTAAAATACTAGCTGGTCTCAGTAACTGAATGGAGAGCTTTAAGGTTGCTTGATAGCATGTGAAAATTGAACAAGTTAGGGGAAATAAACTGCTCTTCACAATTGATTTTATACCTTTTGTGCAGTGTCGGTTATAGAAAGCTACTCTGAAAGCAAAGGGGAAATTATATATGTGTTTTCTAACCACCTTAAACAGACCAAGTTTTAGGGTCTGAAAATGGACACCGAACTATTTTAGCCTCTTAAATGTGCCAAATGCTGTGACATTTTATTTCATTTGTTTGTAGACCAAGGGTTTGTGTACTGTCTGCACAGTCATCATCAACAGGCAGTGTTCTATATGTATCAAAAAGAAAGGAGTATCAAAGAATGAGATTTAGCCTGGGTGATCCTATTGGAACCTCCTTTGAAGTCTTGTTGTTCAGAATTCACTTGCAGAAATTCAGGAAAATTTCAGGGTTTTAACATCCACACGAACTGTAACAGTTCACAAAAAAAAAAAGAAAGTGATGCAGAGTTTGTTTACAGTTCTACACCTAATCTTCTTAATTAACAGCTCCAAAAGTAGATTTCTTCAGTGGCTTTCAAGATTTAGTAAGTTTTCTTTTCCTCCTACATCTGTCTCTCTTTTGTTGTAGATATTGCAGCGGCTCCACGGACCTAAAAGTCATGGTCTAATCAGAACAATTGCATTTGAAAATGTTGACTTAAGTGACTGGCTCAAGGGCAAATAAAAAACTCATGGCATGGAAGGATTACAACAGAGAATTTCAAGCACTGTACTTCCTGCTTTTGGGATAGAGAATCCTTTCCATCTTGGACTGAAAATGATTTTTATCCCAATTGTTCACATCCCCCTTTCTCTTTCCAGCCAAATTTTGGTATAGCTTTTCTCCATTTTAATGTTGAAACTTTCTTCCTCTGTTTTTCACCATGCCAGAAATCTTGATCTTTCAGCCAAGTACTTTGTCTCCTGTGTCTCATACTCATCTCAAACTTCAGTGCTGCTCTATTTGGTCTTTCTATTTTTTTTTTTTTTTTTTCCTATTCTCTTCTATTATCCCAATTGTTCAGCTGCTATTCCAACCTTTCCTTCTTCTACATCAGTTTTTCCCTATACTCGGTGTTGATTTTCTAAATCCTCATTATTTACCTCGAGAGCTCTGAAAGGATAAGCTTTAACTCCACCTGATGTTGCTTTCCTCAAAATTCATTTTCAGCAACGAAGAGGAAAGATGCCAAGTTTTTATGGTAATTTACGTCAACTGCTAATTTGAACCTGCCAGTACAGAGCCACATTTTGACATAGATGTACTCCTGGGAGAGTCTTTGTCTGTTTGTGAACTGGAGACAGGAGATGACAACAATGGAATGTGTACTGTTGTCAAGAGCAGTCATGGAAGATCATCTATTAATTGTTTCCTTTCAGTACCTTCTGGAGAGCATTTTCTTTCTGTTTTGTCAGGCTAAACAAGTGATTCTATGGCTGCTGGGTAGAAACAACTGCCTGTTCCCTGTACAGAAAGGCTCTGATTAGAAAATGTCACGCTTGGGTATCAATAGATTAGGAAAAATCGGGTGAATGGATAAGTGCTATGAAAAAAATAAACAGCAAGATTGTTTTCTGTTTTGTTTCTTGACCTCTCCGACTTGCTAAAAGGTTCCTTACAATAACTTGTCCAATAACGTTTTGTAAGATAGCTATGAGCTATATGAAAGCAAGGGAATGTCAGGAAAGCTTTTCTGCATTGCTGAAATGCTTCCCCTGAGGGACGGTGGCCATTGTGGTCTGTGTGTGAGTTAATCCAGCAAATATGAAATGTTCAGAGCAGCTATGGAAAAAAAAAGCTATAAAATACCTGACTGTACCAATAGCTGCAACGGAGGTTTGCTCTTCAATCAAAATAATTAGTAGGAAAAGAAAACACCAAACCTTTGCAGTACAAAGGTTTTCATCTTGCTTAATTAGTTTCCATAGGGAAGAAAGGAATTTAAAACCCAAATGGTCTTTGTCAGGGGATTACAAAATGATAGAACAAGAGCCTCGGGCAGGGATATGAGAATGGTTATTCAAACAGACTGATACAGTGAGATGAGGCGTTTTTCTGTCTGTGGCAGATAGGTGTGTGCTTTTGGACTCTGTCTATACAGCCTCAGCACCCGCTGTCTGTGACAGGCAGACTAAAATGGATGTTGCTGGTACCCACGAATTGAAACTCTTACTTTGTTAGCAATGATGGGCTTTCACTTTAAACAAAAGCTGCATCTCGGAGAAAATGAAGCATAGAAACACAAAGGCTGATGAGGAGCAATCAAACAATATTCGGAAAATCTCTAAGGTGGTTATGAATGCTGTGAATGTAGCATTGAAGTTTGCTGCTTTGAGTGGGAAAACGTCTTTGTCACTGATTCTCAGCTATACAGGCACGTGCCTTCTTCTGAAGAGCATATTTTATTGCATGATGACAAGGGGCAAGTATGAGCATTAATTAGCCATTGGAATGGCTTTACTGCCGTAGAGTACATTGGAAGGGAAATCTTCCAAATGCAATAAAAATATCAGTTACTTTAAAGAGTTTATTGCTTTCCTGAGCAAAGTAACTACGGGGCAGCAGGGGTGGGGTGTGATTGAATCTTCCTGCGTTGCTTCTAATGAGGGAAATGGGGAGCTGTTTGGAGCTGGGAAGGACAAAGAGGAGTGCAAGCAAGTAACATACTTGTAGCTAAATAGAAGCTATTTGTATAGGAACGCTGAAAATTGCCTGCAACAGCCTCCTTTTCATGGGGATACCTCGAAACAAAGGAATGAAGGGCCAGAGGCAGCATTTGCTCTCCTCCACCTGGTATTTCCAGAAACAGGGAGTGGGTGTTTACCAAGCTGTTCTGTCTCTCTGAAAAACTGAAGTTATCCCAGAGAGGAAATACTGCTTCTGAGCAATTTTAAATTGTTGAAGTAGTTTAGATTACAGAACCACGCGCTACTGTAGTTGCTTCACCACTGACCTCTGGATGATGGGTGGAGAAGAGTTGGAAAGTCCAGGAGAGTCCTCTTAGAGTAAATGAGCCAGTGCAGGAAAATTGTGGTACATAGGCAAGTAAACAAGAGCCCTGACTGTATATCATAAAAGACAGTTTTAAAACAATAGATGCCTGTGGGAGATTCAAGAGAGACTAAAAGCTTTAACTCTGCCATTGAACCCTACTATGACCACTCTTGTTTTCTCTCTCCCCATCCTCCCCTACACTAATGATAAATTCTATTTCCTATGAACAATTGCCCTCAATTAATTGGCTTTGTTTCTTCTTTTACTCAGTTCAAATCAATAACAACAGAAAAGCAGAAACTCTGCTCATAACGAGCTTATGAAGATTTGTAGTGTGTGGTTTTTTTTTTTTTTATCTGGTGCTCCAAAATATTTTCTTGCAGAGGTGTGAGTATGTCTGATGACTGTGGAGAGGCAAATTGCTTGTTAAAGACAGGATGTTATACAATTATGACCATCAAGTCTGATTTATATCACTGAGTAAATCCATTGTTGCAGCCATACAAAAACCAACTCATGCATTCTTTTGCTATCAATTTTAACAAGTAAATGAGTTATTAAATGATGATATATTTATGGTTCTCAATCTGTCATGTACACCAGATTATAAAATCCTTTAGTAGAGGACTTCAATACTTGCTTGTAACAGCTTTGGCTTCCATCGGATTCTAGCTTGTGATGCAGTTCAAGATATGATGCAAATCTATTTTATGTCAGGAGATACCATTGTCAAACTGTTAATGAACAATTATTGCTAATTGAAACACAGCTTTCTCCTTGTCTTGGTACTTCTGTGACCCTCTTTGATCAGCTCAGGTTTAATATCTCTGCCCACTGTTGCTCAGAGAAGGAACAGACTGCTGCTTTACTTTTTTAAGCAGAAGAAGAGTGGAAAAGGTATACTTGAAATAAGTGAAGGTATTAATTAAAACGTTCCTTTAAAACAAAAGGAAGTGCCTTTATAAACCTGAAGGCAAAGTATTTTCGTATGTGCTTGGCGTCGCGTAGCAGCCAAGAAGAGTTGCATACAATTTTTGCTTTCAGTTACTATCTGGCATTGAAATAACACCTGATTTACATTAGCACCAACGGGGGCCAAAACTTGTTATTTATGATTATATTGCTTAATTAGAATGATTCCATGCTAATTAAGAAAATAAAATTATACATACGCTTATTGCTTAAAGGGCGGAAACGTAACTGAGGGCAACAAAGGGAGATCTGAGTAAGTGCTGCTGAGAGATGAGAAATGGATGTCTTGCACATAAAGCTACTTGGGTCATATTATGTCTTTGTTGCTGCCATAAAAGACAGATGCTGTGAAGAGGAGCAGTTGTGAAGCTGGTGTTAGGAAGTCAACTGCTTTGGGATTCAGTGAGCTGAGTTTAACTAATGGGCAGGAACTACATCTGAAGAAAAGAAAAACAAACATGAGGAATGACATCCTCATGAGACAGGCGTGAGATCAGGCGCTGGGAGCATCTGCAGGGTGCTGCAGCCTCAGTACAAAAGTTGCTTACATCCAGTTTGGTTTAAGTGTTTGCAGGTTATTGAAGTAGTAAACCCTGACAGTAGTAATGAAATACAGAGTAGTACACTTTTCTGCCTCTGCCCACTGCTTTGGTTTTCTCCTTTTTCTTCTTCTGCCTGAATACTTCCCCTTCTTTTGCTTCCATCTTTTTCAGTCTAATTTTCCCTTTGGGCTATTTCTGGTCCTATGTATATTCTGTTATTTCATTCCCTCTTTTCTCTTGTGACTTTCATCTCTCTCTAACATCTATATTTCCTTTCAAGTATCTTCCCTTCCTTCTTTAATGAGATTTTTTAATGGTCATTTTCAGTTTCCCACTCTAGATCTCCTCCCTTTTCCTCTCTGCACTCTACTAAGTATGATTTTGTCTGTGTAATTAATTTTGTTTTCTCTACATGTTTTTTTATGGTCATCTTAGGTGGAAATTTCATTCAGTAACCTAAAGATGATTTTGATGGATAACTATTTTCTATCTAAAGGATACCTTGTTATCGTTATAATTTCAAGCATGCTTCGCTCCTTTCAACATGAAAGCAAAGAATGGCTTGTTTCAACACCCAGTTTGGGGCCACTTATGAGATTCTACCTTTTGACAGTGAATTATTCCAAAAGGAGGAGAGGAAAACACAGGAAAGACAAACTGAAAATCGTAGGCAAACAACAATATTCATGTTTCCTGTAAGCCAGTGTCAGCCAATAACCTGAAGCATAACGTTGCAGGTGCAGGGTAGGAAATCTATTGCATTCACTTTGTTAGCTCTAATAGTAAAAGGAACTTTCAGAGTTGCTTGTAGAGCCAAATTAAGGCTTCCAGTGGCGGCTGTGCAATAGGGCTGATGAACAAGAGGGATTTCATGTGTAAGAGAGCCTCAGGTTCCAGATGCAGACTCAGCACTACCAAATCAAAGAAGCAGTTTTGGGCTGATCAAGGATTTATTACATGTTTACTTTGTTGTTCAGTTGATATTCTCTGCTCAGCCCATGTGTGATCTTAAACCTAAGGAGGCTAATGAGCCCCTAAGCTTATGGCTGTCTGCACCACAATTTTTGTCTTCAAGTGTCTTGGCAGCTTTCACACTGGAAGTTCAAAACAAATTGCACTACCAAAAGCATGTCAGGTGGCATTTTCTTTGGTGATTTCTCATGGTAAAAAATACCTACTACGAGAGTTGCTGTTATATTGAATGTAATGAGGTTGGAATGAGGAATGACTATTTTTGGCATAAAACTCCATTTAGAATCAGGTAAACATGAAACTGTTTTATTGTGCATTTAATTTTTTTTCATGTTTTTTTTTTTTTTTTTTTTTCTGCTACTGAAGTAAGTGAAAATACTTTCAAGCACAACGTTTGGGGATTTATCTTATGGGAACTTTAAAATTGTCTGGTTCTGTCAATGAACTCTCTGTGTACTTTGATCTGAGAGTCTTCCATTCTAATCAGCTCTGTGAAGCTCTGCTGAACAGTAGTTTCTTATTTGAGTATTCTTTGCTATGCAGTAAGCATTTCAGTATTTTAGCACTCTTCTGTGTTGATGGTAGAGATGCGGTTTTTATATTACCTTGAGATTCTTCTTTAATATTCATATCTGTAGGATATCTGCTTGTCAAGGCTTTTAGCAGACAGCTAAGGCTGTACTTAGTCAAGAATTATCACCATTTTCTTAAAGGGAGAAAATAGAGATACAATCAGTCTGATTTCTCCAAGGTCAGGGAAAGTGTGAAAAAAAGAGCCTATGCAGGGGAAGAAGTACTTACAAGATTAAAGACAAACCAAAAAAATATAACACATTACAATGGGCATCAGAATCATAGGATCCTTAGAGTTGGAGGGGACTTTTAAAGGCCATCTAGTCCAACTCTCCTGCAACAGAGACATGCAGAGCTAGATCAGGTTGCTCAGAGCCTGATCCAGCCTGGCCTTGGAAGTCTCCAGGGATGGAGCATTAACCACATCTCTGGGGAACCTGTTCCAGTGCCTCACTACCCTCACTGTAAAAAGACTTTTTCCTAATATCCAACCTAAATCTACCCTCTTTAAGCTTGAAGCCATTTCCCCTCATTCTATCACCACAGACCCTGCAAAATGTCTGTCACTTCTTTCCTCTAGCTCCCCTTTAGATATTGAGAGGCCACTGTCAGGTCACCTCCCAGCCTTCTCTTCTCCAGACTGAACAGCCCCAGCTCAGCCTGTCTTTGGAGGTGAGGTGTTCCATCTCTTGGATCATTTTTCTGGCCCTCCTCTGGATGCATTCCAACAGGTCTGTGTCTCTCCTGTACTGAGGATTCCACATCAGGATGCAATACACCAGATGATCCACTTGATCGCCGAGGATCGCCGCTTCGGAGCTGTTTCAGCCAGAGTCGCAGCGGCTGATCGCGAAGAACACGTGGATCTCGATCGGTTCCCTCTTCCGGGGGTCCCCGAGACAACAGAGAAGCCCGGCAGATCTCGCGAGAGCGGCTGACGCAGCGGGGGCGTTGCCAGGGCAACGCCTTGAAAAAACCTCCGGGAGGGCAGCGACGCGTCGCTGCCCACCAGGGCGGAGAGGAGAGGCGTTATCACTGTGAGGTAAGTGGCAGGTGCGGGGTCACCCATTAACGACCTGGTAAGGGGGCGAGGGCAGAGCCAGCACTATCAGCAGCAGGGTGGGGCTTATCGGTCACGCCCTGTTAAGGCTATTCTAGTTGTGCTAATTAGTCTTCAGGTTCTCCATGGCTCCACCCCGGCGGAAGGCTACTGTCTCTAAAAATAATGTGGGGACCCAGACAGAGGCCCCCTGCACATGTAAAAGAAAGACTGCCAAGAAGAATGCAGAGGTGCAGACTGAGGTCCCAAAACAACATGCTAGTGTGCAGGTCACTGGCTGTGATGAGTGCCAGAGCCTGGCCCTTGCAGTGCCAGGCGATGGAGGCAGCACTTGTGTAAGATGTGACCAGCTAAAGGACTTACTTTGCCTTGTGGTCAACCTGAAGGAGGAGGTGGAGAGGCTAAGGACCATAAAGGAATGTGAGAGGGAGATTGATTGGTGGTGCCAGTCCCTATCAGCCCAGAGATCTTGGCACACAGCTGAGGCTCTGCGTGGAGCGTGTCACTCCCTGCCGCCTTGCAAACAGGTAGTAGAGGGGAACCGGCAGGTAGACTGTGTTCCTGCTGCAGTGCAAGGCAATTTGAGAGCAGAGCAAGGCAATCTAAGGGAGGAGGAGGAGTGGAAAAGGATACCAGCTCGGCGAAGTGGGCGTCCTCCATCCCGACCATCCTCGGCTCCCCAGGTGCCTCTGCAAAATAGGTTTGAGGCCCTGAATCTCGAGGGAGAGGTGAGTGAGGGGGTGGAGGGAGGTCCACCTGTAAGGTTGCCTCGGGCGAAGCGGTCGACCCCACGCCTCAAGACTGCCTCCGCCCGGAAGGACAGAAGGGTGGTTGTCATAGGTGACTCCCTGCTGAGAGGAACGGAAGGCCCTATATGTCGGCCTGACCCTACCCGTAGGGAGGTGTGCTGCCTCCCTGGGGCAAGGGTCAGGGATATTGCTAGGAAACTTCCTGGTCTGATTGGCCCTTCTGATTATTACCCATTATTGATAGTTCAGGCTGGCAGCGATGAAGTCGCTGAGAGAAGCCTGAGGTCTATCAAGGAAGACTTCAGGGGACTGGGGCGGGTAGTTGAAGGAACGGGTGTGCAGGTGGTTTTTTCTTCCCTACCTTCAGTGGCAGGGAAGGATACCGAGAGCATCCAAAAAACCCGCCTCATAAATAAATGGCTAAGAAGTTGGTGCAAGCACAGGAACTTCGGTTTTTTTGACCACGGGGCAATTTACTCTGCGCCTGGCATGATGGCTGCGGATGGAAGTAGCCTGTCTCCAAGGGGTAAGAGGATCCTAGCCCAGGAACTGGCAGGGCTCATTGAAAGGTGTTTAAACTAGGTATGAAGGGGGAAGGGGACAGAATGAGGGCCACTGGGGTTGAGCGGGTAGTTCGTGGCTCAAAATGGAGTTCGATGGGTGAAAAGGGTGGAGTTCAAAGGGATGGAGAGAGGCAGGGGGGTGCTGCTTCCCTAAAGTGTCTATACACTAATGCGCGCAGCATGGGAAATAAACAGGAAGAGTTGGAGATCTGTGTGCGGTCGCAAGGCCATGATCTCATTGCGATCACGGAGACGTGGTGGGACAGCTCGCATGACTGGAATGTTGTCATGGAGGGCTATGTGCTTTTTAGGAAAGATCGGCTGGCGAGGCGGGGTGGTGGAGTTGCTCTTTATGTGAGAGAGCAGCTAGAATGTATTGAACTCCACCTGGGGGAGGGTGATGTAGCAGTGGAGAGCTTGTGGGTGAGAATCAAGGGGCAGGCTGGTATGGGTGACACCGTTGTGGGTGTGTACTACAGGCCCCCTGATCAGGAGGAGGAGGTTGACGAGGCCTTCCACAAGCAACTGAAAGTAGCGTCGCAATCCCAGGCGCTGGTGCTTATGGGGGACTTCAATTATCCAGATATTTGCTGGAAAAGCAACGTGGCCAGGCATGCGCAGTCCAGACGGTTCCTGCAATGTGTCGAAGACAACTTTCTGATGCAGATGGTGGAGGAACCAACGAGGGGAGGGGTGTTACTGGACCTTATTCTCACAAATAAGGACGGGTTTGTTAAGGAAGTAAAAGTTGGGGGTAGCTTGGGTTGTAGTGACCACGAGATGGTGGAGTTCAAGATCTTGAGTGGAAGGAGCAAAGCAAAAAGTAGGATTGCTACCCTGGACTTTAGGAGAGCCAACTTTGATCTCTTCCGGGACCTACTTGGAGCTATCCCGTGGGCTAGGGTGTTAGAAGGTAAGGGGGCCTGTGAGAGCTGGTTGGCATTTAAACAGCTCTTCTTCCAAGCCCAGGATCGGTGCGTCCCTGTGAGCAAGAAATCAGGAAAGGGTGGCAGGAGACCTGTGTGGATGAGCAAGGAGCTCATGCACAAACTCAAAGGGAAAAAGAAGGTCCATGAAATGTGGAAAAAGGGTCTGACCACTCGGGAAGAATATAGAAATGTTGTCAGGGCCTGCAGGGATGCGACGAGGAAGGCTAAAGCCCACCTGGAATTGAATCTAGCAAAGGTGGTAAAGGATAATAAAAAAGGTTTTTTTAAGTATGTTAACAGTAAAAGGAAGACTAGGGAGAATGTAGGTCCCCTACTAAGTGAGGGGGGTGTTCTGGTAACGGGGGATGCTGAGAAGGCGGAGATACTGAACGCCTTCTTTGCTTCTGTCTTCAGTGAAAAAGCTCCCCCTCGGGAATCCCAGGCCCTGGTGGTTAGTGAGGTCTGGGGAATGGAAGACTTCCCTTTAGTCAGGGAAGAGGCGGTCCGAGAGCGCCTAGGCAACACCAATGTTCATAAATCCATGGGACCCGATGGGGTGCATCCACGGGTGCTGAGGGAGCTGGCAGAGGTGATTGCTGAACCGCTCTCTATCATCTTTGAGAGGTCTTGGAGAATGGGGGAGGTGCCTGAAGACTGGAGGATAGCCAATGTCACTCCGGTCTTCAAAAAGGGCAAGAAGGAAGATCCAGGTAATTACAGGCCAGTCAGCCTCACCTCTGTCCCTGGAAAGGTGATGGAACAGATTGTGCTGGATGCCATCTCCAGACAACTGGAAGAAAAGGAGGTTATCAGGAGTAGTCAGCACGGGTTCACCAGGGGGAGGTCGTGCTTGACCAACCTGGTAGCCTTCTATGATGTTGTCACTGGCTGGGTGGATGGGGGGAGAGCAGTGGATGTAGTCTACCTTGATTTCAGCAAGGCATTTGACACTGTCTCCCACGACATCCTTATAACGAAGCTGAGGAAGTGCGGGATAGATGAGTGGACAGTGAGGTGGGTTGAGAACTGGCTGACTGGCAGAGCACAGAGGGTTGTCATTGGCGGTGCAGAGTCTGGTTGGAGACCTGTAACCAGCGGTGTTCCCCAGGGGTCGGTGCTGGGACCGGTCCTGTTCAACATCTTCATCAATGACCTTGATGAGGGGGTAGTGGCCACCCTCAGCAAGTTTGCTGATGATACGAAGTTGGGAGGATTGGCTGACACGCCCGAAGGCTGTGCTGCCATTCAGCGAGACCTGGACAGGCTGGAGAGCTGGGCAGTAAGGAACCAGATGAAGTTTAACAAAAGCAAGTGTAGAGTCTTGCACCTAGGGAGGAATAATTCCATGCACCGGTACAGGTTGGGGGATGACCTGCTGGAGAGGAGCTCTGCAGAAAGGGACCTGGGTGTCCTGGTGGACGACAGGTTGGCCATGAGCCAGCAGTGTGCCCTTGTGGCCAAAAAGGCCAATGGCATTCTGGGGTGCATTAAAAGGAGCGTGGCCAGCAGGTCGAGGGAGGTGATCCTCCCCCTCTACTCTGCCCTGGTAAGGCCTCATCTGGAGTACTGTGTCCAGTTCTGGGCTCCCCAGTACAAAAAAGACAGGGATCTCTTGGAAAGAGTCCAGCGGAGAGCCACAAAGATGGTGAAGGGCCTGGAGCATCTCCCCTATGAGGAAAGGCTAAGTGAGCTGGGTCTGTTTAGCCTTGAGAAGAGAAGACTGAGAGGGGACCTGATCCAGGTCTATAAATATCTAAGGTGTGGGGGGCAAAGTGGCGAGGCCAGACTCTTTTCAGCAGTGTGCGGAGACAGGACAAGGGGAAATGGCCAGAAGCTGGAGCATAGGAAGTTCCGCACCAATGTGCGCAAGAACTTCTTTACAGTGAGGGTGACGGAGCACTGGAACAGGCTGCCCAGGGAGGTTGTGGAGTCTCCTTCTCTGGAGATATTCAAGACCCGCCTGGACGCCTACCTGTGCGACCTGGTGTAGGGATCCTGCTTTGGCAGGGGGGTTGGACTCGATGATCTCTGGAGGTCCCTTCCAACCCCTACGATTCTGTGATTCTGTGAGGTCTCACCAGCACAGAGCAGAGGAGCAGGATCACCTCCCTCACCCTGCTGCCCACACTTCTTTTGATGAAGCCCAGGATGTGGTTGGCTTTCTGGGCTATAAGGGCACACTGCTGGCTCACATCCAGCTTCCCATCCACTGCTGCCTCCAGGTCTTTTTGGCAGATCTGCACTCCATCCTTTCATCCCCCAGCTTGTTTTGGTAGTAAGGGCTGCCTTGACCCAGGTGCAGTATCTTGCATTTGGATTTGTTGAACCTCATTTTTAAATGACTGCAGACATTTTTCTGTTTAAACACTGTCCAGTGAAACTATTAACCAAAGTTAGAACATAAGAAATGTGTTGATTCAAAGGCAAGAAAAATGCAGGAGCCTGCAAGTATGATTGTAATGCTTCTATAAATTTGTCTTTGGGGAGTGAATCTGACATACCTACAGGAATTTAGGCAAGGACTGGTGGTGCCATCTGCTTACCTTTCCACAGCAAGTTTCAACAGATTTCTATTCCCAGACTCCATTGCCAGAGAGGCCAACTGGCCCCAGAAACTGGCCAGAGCTTTGTGGTCCTTGTCAAAATTATAATCATAGAATAGCCTAGGTTGAAGGGGAGCTTTAGAGTGGTCAAATTCCAACCCCCTGCTATGGGCAGGGCTGCCAGCCACCAGATCAGGCTGCCCAGGATCCCCTCTAACCTGGCCTTGAATGTCTCCAGAGATGAGGCATCCACAGTCTCTCTGGGCAGCCTGTTCCACCAACTTGTCAGCCTCTAGAGTGAAACATTTATTCCTAATATCTAACCTAAATCTGTCTTCATGGAGCACTGATCTCCGGGGTGATTTGGTACCTTTGAGTATTCACGCAATAGTTCTGGAGTTTTAAGAGTTAGTATCTGAATAAGCTCCTTTCATCTGGAAATGTTTTACAGCCCTATAATCAATCCCTCATGAATCTGTAATTCAGGGAATCACATTATAAAAGTACTGGCTCTCCTAAAGATATGATGAAATAAGATGCTTAAGTAATAAATTCCTATGGGTGACCTGTTTTACATTCAGCTTACTTCAAAGCACAGAATATTTAATGAATGTCTTGTATACCACTGGGAACTGCATAAATAATAACAGTAATAGGGATTAAAGCAAACTATAGTAGCAAGGATCATGTGGAGCTGAAATTACAAGGTAACTCATCAGTTTATAGAGCAAGACAGAGTTTTAAGGTTGAAAGCATACAGTGTTTTGAGCAAGCTGCACTCGCAAGAATTGACAAAAATATGGTCTATGAATAAATTGTGTTAATGAAAAACATTGTATGGAAGAACTGTAGCATGTTAAAAGATTATGACAATCACAATATTTGGATCTGGCTTGAGACCAAAAAAAGGAAGTATGTTCCTAACCTTCCATGGTATGGAGTTCGGTTTCTAGATGCAGATATCTACTTATTCCTATTTATTAAATAAAAATTTCTTTGCTTTCTTGTGTTTCTTGTGTAGATGAGCAACAAACTGATCTAAAGCCCTCTGGAATCAATGGAATTATTATCATTTATTTACTTATTTGTATTATTTATAAATATTTATTATACACAAGATGAGACTTGATATAGGTTATCATCTTGTATCTTTTGGGGATGAAAGTCTAATTATTTTGTGCATTTGATTCTCAGTGGGGCTATCTTGCCCCATCCTTGTTTAAAACACCACATGCTAAACTCTCAGGTGTGACTCAGAAGTCCATCAGTGTATGTTTATTTTGTGTAGGAGGTCAGCCACAAAGCTGGGATTTGCTGTCTGCACAGCCAGAAAGCTTGACTCTAGGCACAGATTATTGTATAGGCTCCCAACTGCTCGTGTATTGCTATTTTAATACACTAATAGCTAGCAGGCACAAGTATATATACCTGTGTCAGCCTACTTGTGCTGCTGAAACTGTAAAAACCTGTTCTGAAGCTAAGTGGATGAACTGAAGAGCAGCCTGTGTTTTATGAGCATTTTTAAACCACTCATCAATATAGTATTATTGGCACAGATAGCCCAACAAATATGGAAGTACTTTTGTGAAAAGGTATAGATGCAAAGGCATAGTCAATTATTGCAGTTAAGCATCAGGGTAACAGATAATACCCTGATAGACTGAGGAGGGGGAAAATGCATATGTTTCTCCCATTCTGCTACATAATTCAATGTGAAATTTCTGCTGCTTCTCAGATGTCTTTTAGTTCAGTCCTCCTTCTGCAGCAATCGTAAAGGCAAAGTTCTCTTTATGTAGATGTCTTGAAGGTTTGATTACGCTGGAAGACTCTGAACTGATTCCAATATTGAAGGAAAATGAACGTGTTGGTCAATGTTCAGCTGTGCAGTTAATATATTTTCAATATATAGGTAGGCAGAATTCCACCAGGGTAGTATTGGCATGAACTTTATTGCAAAATGCATTGAATGTTGAACTTCCTGACAACAGATATTGACATCCAATGTAGTTGATAACAAGAAATGTCATTAAGTACTAGCAGATAATGATTTGAGGAACTGGCCTAAGAGAGGAACAGAAAGATCAGTGTTGATATACAGACAGCTGTGCTGGTACTAGCTCTGTAAAAATGACAGCAAGTAAAACAAATTTCTGAGTCCAGGAGCATGTGGTATGTTTCTAGATGACATAAAATGTCCCTGTCAGTTTGAAATATGAAAATGTTTTTGTATATTCTAAACACTTCTAACTTTCAATTACTTGTTAATACAAGAGACATTCTTGAGAATTGAGATCTGTAACAATCTCTGAATAATTTCCTGCATGAATGACTGTATGTAATTTATTATAGTTGTGTGAGTATTGCTAAGAACTGGTTAGGATCTTCACAGGTTCTACTTCTCCTTAGTAAACACTTGCATACTGAATGTGAGCATTGTTTTTGCTATAACAACTCACTTGTACTGTTCATAATATTATGAAATGCAACCCTACACTTAACAGAACCATATAACTTAGAAGTATATTTTTCACTGTCTAGTTTATCATTCCTTATAATGTTGTTATATTGCTGTTTTGCAGTTCATGCGTATTCAGAAATATACAGAAGTCTGAGGAACACAGTTATTGTCTTTTAACATTCTAAGTATAAAAAGTGGATGAAGATAAAGATCTTGTTTGTCACAGGCCACGAATTCTTATCAATTATTACATCTTTTCAGATCTTCATGCTTCACAATGAAATCAGAGTGCAAATTGTACTTTTATAACTATAAAAAAGGTTTAAAAAGGGCTATAATTCTTGTGAGAAAGTTATTAACCAAGGCAATTTGTGACAGAATCTAAGGAGCAACTGACTTCTCTGTGAGTTTCTATAGATTTTCAGACTGTATAAAATGGCAGAGTTTTGAAATACTGAGAAAATGGGGAGTGAAGGGCACACATCAGGAGGCAATGCAGTGATGGGGTCAGCTTTGCTGTGCTGGCCTGTGGTTGGGCTCTCTGGACAGAGGGAGGAAGGACATGCAGGTTCGAGTTTCTGAAAAAGGTGAGAGGGCAGTCATAGCATATAAATATACCTGTGTATTGTTGCATAAAATAGTAACAAAGCTTAACAGCTTCATCATTCCAAAAGCTGGATCAAGTTTTCCTCATGCTATTCATCGTATTTTTTGCATTGCACTGCAGCAATACTTCTAGCTCCTCTCTACATCTCCAGACATCTTTTCCTGCCCATAATAGCCCAAGATCACAGAATCATAAAGGCTGGAAAAACCACAACAATCACAAGGTGAAACTCAGCATGTCCATCAGTGCCACATCTCTACCATTTTTGAATACCTCCAGGGACGGTGACTCCACCACCTCTGGGCAGCCCGTTCCAGCACCTCACTGCTCTTTTGGAGAAGAAAATTTCCTGATATCCAATCTCAGCCTCCCCTGGTGCAACTTCAGACCATCAGCTCTCAGAGTCCAGCTGGTCAAACTGAGAGCAATTAGCCCATTTTTTGCTGGTTTGGAGCCATGCCTTTGCCCAGAAGTCCCTTGAGGGGAGCACAAGCCCTGACGTCAGCCTTCCCCACCTCTGCTGTTCCATGAGTGTGTTCTTCCCAGCTTCTAGGCTTCCTTCCAGTTGTTTTCTCCCTTCTCATCCTCCAGGTCCATGTTGACCAATCTCAGGCAACAGAAGGACGGTTCACCAAGAGCACGGTAGTTGCTTTGAGTCTTTCTATTAACAGAACCACAGCTCCAGCAGCAGTCACATCTCCTGCCTTCAAGACCACAACTTCTGAGCCAGACTATGAATCTTGTGCCGAGATGCAGCAAACTTTAAAATATCATCAAGCAAAGTCCTTAACACCTTTGATTTGCCAAACAGAAATTCATCCTTATGAGATATTTTTGTTGAGAAAGACCTAAGGCCAAAGTTCCTGGACACAAATAGTGGAAAACCTCTCCAGGCAACAACAGCTAGAATCTAATGTTTAGATTAGTATATTTCAGCTACTTAATTCATTTTCTGATTGCTTTCTTAGGTTGAGTTGTTATATTTCATTTAGTATGCAAATCTATATTCCATGATGTTCTTCATAATTTCAGCTTTAACTCTGAAAATATGGCTCACAAGCTTCAAGACTGGTAAAGAAAAGAATCCCCAAGATCAAAGAGGAGGTAACAGATGAAAGAAAACTAGAGAAAGCCTTCAGGGATTATCAAGGAGTATTGAGGAAGAAGACACCAAAAATGCACTCAGTCACCACCAAAGCGTGGAGAAAAATCTGTAGGGGAAATATAAAGAGAACTATATGGATTATTTAGGCAAACACTGAATTTTTGATGTGTGTGGTGTGTGAGAGAAGAGAAGAAAAAGATTTCTTTTTTTATCCATTGTTCTAGAGGCAAAACCAGAAAACGTGACCTTATGTTAGAATGTTTATTATTTATAATGCTTCAGATGAAATGTAAAATAGTCCATGTTCCATGTGATTTGGAGCACAGGGAATGCCTTTTCTTTTCCAGTGTTTACAGGCTGTGCTAAGAAAACTTACTGTTTCTGTAGGAAACTTGATAGTTGCATCATCACCTTTCACTTAAGTATGGGAAGCAATTGAAATCGCACCACAAATAGATAAGGTTAAGAAAATGCTGACCTACACTAAATCATCTTTCCCAACAGTGCATTTAGATAATAAGCATACTGAAGTCCTAAGATGAAGCTTATTATTTAATGGAAATTCTTTCTGCTGAATTTAGTTAGCTTTTGTTCAGGTTATGGAAGAGAAATAACTATCTGCTACCAAATTCTAGATAATTATTGCCTTTCTCTCTGACATTTAATTGGTGGCACTGGTGGTGGTAACCTGTTCTGCTCTGCTGGAAATGTGGTCAACCAACTTTTCCATGCGGCAGCTGAGAGCATCTTTTGTCTCACTGACCACGTGGAGTCAATAGAAGCTGTGTAAGACCTAACGTTGGCTTGTATTGCATGTGTGACTTTCACTGCCTTAAACCATTTAATTGTTCTCTCTTTGAGCCATCCCAGAATCTTAAAAATTGGATTATTTGGTTACTTTTTAAAATATAAATTAGTCTGTGTCATTAAGGACAGTTTTTAAACAGTGTTTGCAATCAAAGTGCTCTGCCTAGTTAAAAGCAAAAAAAAGTGGCTACTATTTTTAAGGGCTGTTATTTACTGTGTTCATTATCTGATGATCCTTTTGAAGACTATATGAACAAATGCCTTGCATCATGGAAAATATTTTTACTTCTTTTATTCTCTCGAGCTCTAATAATTAGCTCTTTTATCTTGTTTTAGCAGCACACAGCCAGGACATCTAAGGCAGGGAGCCTTACCTAGGACAAAAAACAGAGCATTTTGTAGAAAACTCTGCCTAGGAACCAGCTGAGCCTGCAACAAGTTTGGATACACCAGAAGATTTGGGCTGGGCAAGACTGTTCTGTTAAGTGGGTAAGTGGGTGGAATGAGGAAATGATGGTGGTGTCCATTTCTACCACAGGTTGTAAAATCCACGTGTAACTGGTGCAGGAAGGTCCCTTCAAGCCTCAGACTTGTGAAAAATGGATAGGATTTACTACCATAAGTGTCACCACAGCCAGTTATTTATCAAAGCACAGTTCATTGCACAGTGGAATGGTTTGTTTTCACTGTTTTCACTGGGCATTTTGGCAGAATTGCCTGGAAAAAAACAGTATCAAGCAGTTTTAGAAATTATTTAAAGGAAAGAATGGAGTGATCCTAAATATACCCTGCTCGAGTTATTAAATTATAACAACAACATTAGTCCTTCACAGGCCATTATTTTATCATTAGCTTAATGTCATCAGTTAATGATGACTTTCAAGAAACATTCATGCAGCTATCATATATGATTTGTTAGATACACTCATAGACAATGGATGCAATTAAAAAGCTGCCAAAGATATCAGCTTTGCAATAAAGTGTTATCAGTATCTACCAGTAATCCAACAGCATGTTTTCTTGATGGTGGAAGACAGTTTTAATTTTACCAACATGAGCGTTTGTTTCCTACTAACCCTAATTTTGCCCTTAGAATCAAGCTAGGAAAACTTCTATCATAAATGATTTATTATGCTTGCAATCTCATCCCCACCTCACCTCTTTGCATAAGGCAGATTTCAGTAATACTAAAGATGTATATTTAGCATATGCCACTAAAAGGAGGAAATGAAATGGTTTGAAAGAGAGTAGGCACCTAAATGATGATACCCCTACAGCAAAATTATCATGCTGCATTTGCTTTTCACTTTGACTTCTTGAGACTGAAATTTCTTTCAGCAGTGGCTGTATCAGATTTCAGAAAATACAACCCACCTCTGCAAAACAGTGATTTAGCATTTTTTATCAATACTGTACAATTTAACAAATAATTAAGGCATTGTTTAATCTCACCACATTTTATTATAGGGAGTTTAAGACTCACTGTGGAAAAAATATTAATTAATTAAGCAGAGCAGTTGGTATGTGCTCTTTGGGACTGAGTCAGCAAATATAAGAGTTCATTTCATTGTTTAAAGAAAGGATAAATCCCAATGAACTGGTTAACATTTACTTCACTTGTTAGTTGTACATTGCAGTTCTGGCACAGTGTACCTGGAAAATCTTATATAGTAGCTACACTTGTTGTCTGCTAGCTTTCCATATATAACAAATGATAGCTGTAGTAAATTCCTGCCTAGCGTTTTAGAATAAAAAGATCCTTATGCACAAGAGAGTTGCCAATTCGGTTTGAATCTGAGTTGTTTTAGAACTCTAAATCTACTGTTTGCTTTTCATTATGGATTTCTTTTGAATATTCAAAGCAGTCTGCATTGACAGTGGGTATAAATTCATGACATCTGTATGTCATCTGTATGGGTTTTAAACAACACTTTGAATGTTACTTTCACCTGTTGTTCTCTTTCCTGGTGCTGTCCTTTCTGCAAAAGAAATATTTTGCACTAGTGAAAGGATGGTATACTATAAATGGGTCATTCTGACTTTTAAATCATTTGCAAATATTTCCAGAAGAACATTTACAACATGGTGGACATCCAAGAATGTAATTAAAGATTTTAACTTCACATTCTTGCATTATTCTGTCACTATCTTAACACAGAACCCTCAATGGCTGTTCAGCAAATAACACAAAGCTGCTTTTTCAGGTCTGCCAGCACTCCTAGCACAAAGCAGGGATGGGACAGAGCAGGGAAGCTCACAAGGTCACAAGCCAAATTGTCAAAATAGCATTTGTCAGAAGGAATAGATTTATTTATTTATTTATTTATTTATTTATTTATTTATTTATTTATTCCTCAAAACCTCAACCTAGAGACTTAATAAAACGCTCTGTGCTGCTTGGGGATGTACAGCTGTTGTTTTGCTGAAAGGTTATGAAGCATTTCGAGGGCACTTAGATTTATTTGCACATTGTTGCTGATGACTCATAAAACAAAATGCTGTTTTCGAAGGGTTGAGTTGACAAAACTCTTTGTTTTACTGTACTAGAGTTTATACAATCCCTTTCCCATTAACCAGGGAGACGTTTCTGTTGTGACAGCAGCCTGAGAGACCTCCAGGGTAGGTAGTGAAGCACTGCACAGGCTGTCCAGAAAGATAGTGGTGCCCATCTCTGCAGATATCCAAGGTCAGGGGATGGGCTCTGAGCACACAATGGAGCTGCGTGTGTCCCTGTGCATTGCAGGGGGTTGGACCAGATGGCCTTTAAGGGGTCCTTCCAATTCAAACAAATATATTATTCAGTACTGCTTTCTTCTTTCTTATATCCTGTTAAGACACTGTCTTGAATTTCTCCTGACACCCTCCCTGCTACAGACACTCAAAAATATTTGCAAGGCTAGGCTGAGAGAGTAAAAACTTCTTCCATTCTACCTGTTCTACTGTAAGGTTGAGTGTTAAGAGTATAACCACACGTTTCAGCTTTCGTGGCACCTTAGAGAAATTTGGAGAATTTAGATCGACCGTCCTTAAAATGGGCAGCTCTAAGCAAAAGTGAGGCTTTCCTTCGCAGTGCTCCTCACCTCCATAATCCTCTCTTTCCATGTATGTGGAAGTCTCAAGCTATATGGAGTTATGAAGCTCTGAAAGAAGAGACTGGCTGAAAGGACAAGAAGCACTTCCAAATAAACTTTCTTCCTCAAAAACCTTAAATTCAGCAAATTACCTGGACTAGGAGCTGGCATGCTGTTAGAAATTTATATCTGACTGTGTAAAAATCACACCAAAAAAGCACTGCACAATAGCTGAATTTTTGTTTGCTATAGTGTATCTAGTCTGTTTTTAATACGCTATATATTTTGATTTAGATCAGCTTAGTTACTTGAAAAAAATTCTGTATTTTAGCAGTAACATCACAGAGTGGATTTTTATGGGTGGACTGCAAGTGGAGGAACAGATACTCATCCAGAATAGTAATAAATGCAAATGCAGCACAAAAGATCTCCATGAATCTTCCAGTGAGTCAGTTTTCTGAGGTGGCAACAATCTGCAGTTGGAATCTTTCTATTTATTGTTCTGGAGGCTTTAAAGATCTTCATCTGCAAGAGCAGGGGCTGGAAGGTGTTGGTGCTGGCTGCTGGCAGTTCTTAGTGCTTTTTCTAATTTATTCCTCGGTGTAATACAGCCATGGCAGACAGAGGAGAGAACTGAGTTCCTGGATGCAGAAGGGGACGTTTCAACTGAATTTGCCAAACAAATGGTTTTCAGCTCTGTGATGGAAGTTGAAATACTCTGTGCTGCATTAATAATGACAGTGGCATTGCTTGCAATGGGAGCATATTTCTACATGTTCAGAGACACATTTAGGAAGGAAATTTTAATGAACTAATCTGTAACTTAGAGTGAAGTTAAGGGGTTAAACAAGGTTTATCTGAAAATTAATCCAGTTTATGTCTCATTACAGGTGCAAAGAAATGACAAATGCAAACGTGATTTGTTTAAGCAAATAAGGCAGATTAAGAACAGTTGGAAAAAAAAGGAAATTTTCCATTCAATTCCAGGCAATTGTAAAAGTTGTAGCCGTGTCTCACAGCAGTGGGATATTCAGGTGTCTACCTAACAGGGGTCAGAGGGATGGCTGAGGTCCTCATTAGCACAGAGAATTCTGCTACAGAGGAGGAGAGGAAGAATGAGGAGATGTCTTCCTGAGCAAATGACTTTGAAGGAATTTGCTTTTTAAAAGGCGTCCTGAGTTTCCTAAGTTTCTATTCATGATAATACTGCCTAGATCTAGTGATCCCTATCCATGAATGCTATGAACATTCCTACTTAAGGACAGCCCCAACTTCAGAAGTGCCATTTGCCTGTCAGAACGAAGCACTTGCAACCACTTTCTGAAGTGACAGTGTAATGGGACAGTTCTGGGGGAAAATGGTGTAATTAATACCGGGGGTGAGACTGGGACAGCAGCCTTTCCTTTCCAATCTGAGAGAATAACTTAATACACGTGGCGACTTAGTAAGTTCTTTACTCGTGTGAGACATTATCCATGTATGTGAGAAGCTGTGGTTAGTAAAAATTGCTTGTCACTTTTCATACACTCAGGAAATTTAGCACCTCTCAAATCTGAGCATTTCTTTCCATCTGCCTAAAACATCATCGTTTCAGACTTTTCTTACCCTTGCAGAGTCAGCTAAATTTGAACCTCAAACGTGACTCAGCATAGCTGCTTCCATTCCAGTAGAAGAGCATCATTTTATACCACGTTCATCAAATTTTCTCTGCCAGAGATGATCTATTACAGATATTATTATCACAAAAGTTGTACCAACAAGCAAAGTGCAGGGTGCAATTACAGTGAGCTGCAAGTTGTTTTCTCTGTCTGACCGTTTCAGTGACATGACAGTCTTTTCTTCTTACATATTTGTTTCTTTCTCCCTTCAGGGTCTGTAGAGTTAAGGCACTCGCCTTTACATCATGATTTTATATATCCTTTTTTATGTTATCATGCTTATCAATTCAGCAATTAATAAAGTTCTCAATAGCAGAGAAGAGGTGGAATTCAGAAATCCTGCTTGGGATCAATAAGTATTGTGTTCCAGAGGACAACTCTTTGTAGGAACAGTACAGCTTTCCAGGGAATAAATTTCGCATAACAAATGCTCTACAGAAATCCTCCACAGATATATGAGGCTGAAATTCAGACAAAGGGCAGTGTGAGTGAAAATAAGGATGAAACAGAGCTGGTGCGCTCCGCCATCGGTCTGGAGAAGAAGAGTGCAACACTTCCATTTCCACTGCTGATTTAAGAGCTGTAGACTCGGTTTGATAAAGTTTCAGTTGGCTGCTTGAATCCTGTTAAAGGAAATAGGTTTGCCCTTTATCTTTCACTGGCTCCAGCACGCTTATAGATATTAATCTGGAGCAGAAGACTGATTTCTAGCACAGAATAAATGTCAGACTGGAAATGATCTTTGTCATCCCATCCAAGTCATACAAAATTCTTTGCATCATCCCTCCCAGTCCTGCAAGCCTAGAGGAAAAAAAATCACTCTGGTAACTCTGATTTGAGGTTTGGGGACATCTGAATTCAGCTTTTGACTTTACCTGAAGCATCAGCAACAAGTCTGTAAGGCAGTTATAGTCAATAAGGTGGAGGTGTGTGATCGTATCCTAACCTTATTCTTCAATGACTGTCATGCAGTCATCAAAGCGACTGTAGCTAAACCAGTTACCTCAGTTCTGATCCTAAGCAGACCCCAGGTAAGTGGAGCATGCATGAGAAGTGTCATTGATGTACTAGGGCTGTCTGATGAGCAGATTACAGCTACAGTTACAGCAACCTGGTCTAGAGAGAAGTGTCCCTGCCTATAGCAGGGGGTTGGAATTTAAAGGTCCTTCTAGCCCAAACCATTCTATGATTCTAACTCATCAGAACAGGCCATAAAAAAACAGACTACAGCTTGCCATGCATCGTGGATTGGAGGGACAAAAGGGTTCTGGTTTGCTTTCTGTCAAAGGAGTAGGATGCTTTATTAGTAGGCAAATGAAGTGTCCAGATGTTACGGAGTAAAGGCAGGAGGAATACTGCAAGCATCCCAGGCAGCTGGATGACAACTTGCACATATTTTAAGGAAAAACAGGATAAGATCTGTTAGTGCCAATGATTTGCATGAAATCCAATTCAGCCTAAGTGGTACCACAGAAGTCATTTTGTGTTAATAGAAAATGATAGACCAGATTAGTCATCCTTATAGACATCTTGGGAAAATAGGTTTTGTTTTCTGAGAGCTATGTGATGTAGGGGATTTTGCTTCCTTTTTTTGACACGTTGCCTAAATGAAGTAAATGATTCTCTTTAAGGATAGCTCAAGTGTAGAATTAAATATTTGTGTTATTTTCTCTTTATTTTTGGAATTCAGCAGAACTGACGATATTGTTGCAATAGGAATCAAACTTCCTCATCTCTTGTGGACAGAACAAGTTGATAATGCTAGAACAAGGGTTTAATGGAGACATCTTGTGCATATACATCTTGTTGATATGTAGTGTTATAGCCATAGCCAGTGACAGCAACAACCTCTCTGTGCTCCTGTTCTGTGTTCAAGATGTAGCTGCTGGAGTTTATGCTTTCAGGGGCAAATTACATTTTTAATCAATCACAGATCTCAAGTTGGAGTGCCTTTAGAATTTAAGTTTTACCTTAAATTCAGTTTCTATCCATCCATTTGGAGTAACATCCTCTAACTAAATTTTGCTTTCATTGTGAAAATCCCTGTAGAATGCGATAGCACTTTCAACCCATATTTTTATTCAGGACTCATTTTGTAATTATTGTGCATGGTACAGCACTGCCTAAAATGCATTGTTTTCAATTACATCTGCTGTCCAAAATGAAATGAATGAAACAAAAGTGGCGTTATGTAACAGTATTAGTGACAATAGCACCCAATAACCATTGATTACAAAGTAACTATTAATGATCTATTTTCATGTTATTTATCTTGCTTCTGTTATAAGTTCTGATAAGTAGAGCTGTCTCTGTGAGACCAAAACCCTCTTTTCTTTTTTAAGTGCAAAGTGATGGTGATTGCTTTACAGAAGGTCTTGTGAGCATCCTGAAGGCAGTGAAACGTGACATCCAACACAGCTTCATGAAACACAGTTCACAGATCGGGAACTTCACTTAAATACATTCCCTCACTGCCTGTTCAGTTTGAGCATGAAGGATTGTCATGCCCAACACAGGTACCTGGCAGTGACATTGCTTTAAATTGAAATATGAACAAAAGCTGAAGTTACATTCTATTCATCTCAATATTTCTTTTTCAGTATGGCCAAAATAAAGCTGCTTTTTATAAAAATATTGCTTAGCTTGGAGAAGACAGTATCTGTTTTTCACACGTAACACACAATTTCTTTGAATCCAAAAGCACTTAAAGCTTTGTTTTTATATTTTTGTCTAAAACTTGAAACCTTGATCATTTTTATACATATTTTGGCCTATTTTTCATAATAGTGAGAGAACCAAACTACTCAGAAAGCCCTGGAATGTGCAGTGCATTACTATACTTCTTGTCTGTGATCTGAAAAATTCATCTGTGAACCCTTAATCACAGTTTTATTATAGATGTATGTGTCATTTCCCTGATTAATTCCTTCTCACAAGCAGCCTGATGATTACAGAAATACCATCTTAGTTTTGTGCAATAGCAGTGTATATATGAAAGCATCAAGAAAGAAATGCACATTTGCTGCAATATGGACTAGGAGCTGGATCTCCTCCCTCCCTAAAATTCATAGAGAGAAACCCGACGGCTGCCTTACACCTACCATGAGGTCCTGATTGCATTGCATTAGAAATGAGCTGCTCAAATGCTTTATCATCTTTTATGCAACTCAATGCATGAAATCACGCTAAGCCAAAAGTCATGCTTCACCTTGATTGCATCCTTCTTGAACAGCTAGCCTGTAATTTTCTGCTAAATACAGTGTTTCTGCAAATATATCAGATAGAAACTTAATTGTCAGAAATTAGAAATGATTGGTATAATTTCTGACTTTTGGGAAACTGATTGGGATAATGAAAGGTGTCAATCTAAATCTTGTATTTTGCAGTCCAGTGATTAAAGGAGAAATTGGTTAAAATTAATCAAAGAGAAACTAATCCAGAAGTGAACTTTTTCCACTAGTGCTCTGGGCAACGTTAGAATGAGACTTTCTAAAACAGTTCATGCCCTGAAGGTTTTGCTGGATACATTTCAACCATCTTTAGGAATACTCTCTTCTGAGGTTTGACAAAGATGAACGTTCAGTTTGTAAAGAAGGCCTATGGCTTGAAAATGAGACAAAGTAGATCTGCTCCAACCTCAAACCTTAGCTAAGAACAGGAGAAATGTGGGAATTTTTACCTACTCCTTAAAAAGCAACTATTTTAAATACTGAGTTAAAAGGAACTTTAACTAAAAAGTTACATATGGTCAATAAACTAAGAATCATGAATAACAAAGGAATATTTTGCAGTATGTGTTAGAAAATATAAACTAAGAATCATGAATAACAAAGGAATATTTTGCAGTATGTGTTAGAAAATATAAACTAAGAATCATGAATAACAAAGGAATATTTTGCAGTATGTGTTAGAAAATATATAAGCAGAACATATACTTAAAGTTGACAAAGAAAAGACTGATGTCCAAATTTTTTAACTGTAAGGTATGGAGTAACAGTAACAGATGGCCAGTTCACAAAACAGGACTTTTCCCCAAATGATTTATGTTGATTATACAGAAAAACAGTCAGCTGTGGCTGATTGTATGAGTAAAACAGAGTAGGGAGAGGACGACAGAAACTTTTGCTCTAGCTTTCTAGAAACCTTTGATTTGTTCCTACTGGACGTGACTGGGATCCTAATCTTCAGTCCTTTATCTGTTCTTTTTCAATTTCTGCTTTCTTTCCTATTTCTGGTCCTTTTTTCCCTTATTCTTTGACTATTAGAAAACACCTACCATGTAAAAGCATGAGAGCAATCATACTGAAAAGCAAATCTAGTTACTAAAGTGTTTCTTTTCTCAACCAAAAGCTTACGGGGATAGATTTTTAATATACTGAGTTATTTGTTAATTAGCAGATGTTACTGCCTTTGAGGACTCCAGGTGGTACAATCAAATTTTGCAAACTTTTTGCACAGAGCTTTGAAAATATATTCCTACAGTGGCAAATGGATCAAAGTATGTAAATATATAGAAAGAGAAAAGCTACAAGAGGGTTCAATTGTTTCATCAAAGAGATGGATGGGAATTGCAAACGCATGAACAATGGCCTTTGGGGAAGGCTACAGTATGACAGAGGACTGCATGCAAATATGCTGGCAAAATGCACTTTCTTGCAAGTGAGGGGAAAAGTAAAGTCATCTTCTGGGTGCAGTCAGTTATATCTACAAAAGCTGCAGGGTAGATTTTTTTATATTGTGCTTGTTTTCCAAAATTAAATCCACATTTTAAATCTTAACTCATGCCATCTTAGTAATTAGTTCCATCATCTATCTGTGCCCATCACTGCCACTGTAATATTGGTTCATTAAAACAGTTGTGGCAAGGGAAAATTAAAAATGTAAATGCCTCAGGTTTCATAGCAGTTGCTGTTGTGGAAATTTGGGAACACTGTTGACAAGGCAAAAAGTTTCCACTGAAACAATTAATTTCTTTGCTGTCACGCTTCTTCTGCAGCAATGCTGTGGAGGTTACTTAATGTGATAAATGCTTACAGGTAGGCTGGTGTTTCAGTACACCAACAGCGGATGAATCAAACACTATTTCCAGGCATCACCCCTTTGTGCTGGGAGAGATTGGCCAAATGTGCACACAGGGCTGCTCAAAGCCCAGTCTGTGCCTTGCCTCCACTGCCATGGGAAGTGAAGAAAACAAGAGAGTTAGAAGAGCCAGCTGACTTCTTATTGTCTCAAACAACCCTTTCTTTTATTGCACTTGCTTTCTTCATTGCTGCTATGAGAAAAGAAGGGATTGAATTCATCCTTGCAATAAATCCACTGATGTGCGTTCGCATTAGAAAACTTCATTCTTTTCAAAGGCAAAATTATCACAAGTGGTGAGAAGGGGTTTGTGTCACATTAAGGCTTTGTGAAAGAGCCAGAATTCTCATACTTTATTAATGAGGATTTTCTTTTGACAGATGTGCTTTGTATTCCAGTAGCTGCAAGTGGTTTCTGTGTTACAAGGACTTTTATGGGAGATAACTGGGTTACTCACAGCTAAACAGTAATTTTCAAGGAAGAGTTGATAAGATAGCCACAATGCGTGAGTTAATGAGGAGTTTTTGTAGAGCAGCTTCCTGCTGGTTGTGAACCCTTTCATGTGAGGGAACATGTTTTAGGGCAGCAGACTGGGATGTGAGAGCCTCACGCTTTCTTCCTTGTGTCACCACTTTGTTGGCTGCTCTAGATGACCCTGTCATCTTCCTGTGATCGTAGAATCATAGAATCGTAGAATCACAGGATCATAGAATGGCCTGTGCTGAAAAGGACCACAATGATCATCTGGTTCCAACCCCCTGCTATGTGCAGGGTCGCCAACCAGCAGACCAGGCTGCCCAGAGCCACATCCAGCCTGGCCTTGAATGCCTGCAGGGATGGGGCATCCACAGCCTCCTTGGGCAACCTGTTCCAGTGCCTCACCACCCTCTGTGTGAAAAACTTCCTCCTAATATCCAACCTAAACCTCCCCATCTCATTTTAAAACTATTCCCCCTTGTTCTACTGGACACCTTCCTAAAAATCCATGATCCTGCAAACTTTTTCCTATAGCACAATCAGCACCTAGAAAGTGTGTGTGGTGAGGAATGCTAAGATGCAGTACAGCATAGAAGTATTCTTTTTCATTGAAATTATAAGAAGATTAACTATTTCTGCAAACAGTAACCAGCTGATCCCTTCTACAGCTTCTTATTTTCCTCTTCTCAATTAAGCAGGACCAATCGCCACTGTGGTGACTACAACATAGCAAGTGAGCAAACACAATTAACCAACAATTAAGGCAAAATTTTTGTTGTCCAAGGTACCACCGGCTTTTGATAGTGAGGACTTGCTTTTGTAATTTGAAAACATAGCCAGTGGGTAGCATTCACAGTTCCTCACAAAGAAACTACCCTTTCCCACTCACATACCTATTGGTACTTGGTGATCTATATACAACTTATTCAGTTGCATATTACTGAATTACTGCATATTACACTATTACATTGCTCAATTGCCTATTACTGAATCACGTCATCACAGAGCTGTAAGGGTTAGAAGGGACTTTTGGAGATCATCTCATCCAAACATCATGCTAAAGCAGGTTCCTTAGGGTAGGTATTGCTGAATCCTTTTGTACACTGAGGATCCTGAGCCACTGACTCACTGAACAGATATTGAAAAAATTATAAATCAGATTGTTTTCCACCTAATCAAAGATGTAAGAACTCATTTTGCCCAGTAGCTCTTCTGAGGACTGATGAAATCAACATGAAAATTGGCAAAATTGTTGCTGACTGGCAATAACATACTTTTCATTGAGCTTCCTAATTCAATGAGGAATGTGCTTAATTATGTGATCCCAGTGGTAATATCTGACATAATCAGGTTTCTATTTGGTTCTCTCTTTATCTCACCATCCTCATGTAATTTCTAATCTTGCTACAATAATTGCTAAACTGCTCTCCGACATTTAATGCGTAAGTAAGGATAGGAAGAAGGCTAGAACAACGTAAATATTTACAGTGCCACCATAATTAGTCTCATCCATTGAAAAAAAAACTTCCTTGTGAGTCACATAATGAATCCTTCTAAGCTCTGAAAACATGAAAAATAAAGAAAAAAAGTGAAGAAATGTGGTATCGTGGCAGGGGAAGGAACCTCTAAGGGTTTTTTTTTTAATGTTTGCTGTGTTTTGTTTTGTGTTGTTTTTGTTTTTTTTCTGTAAATGAGCAATTATCTCGCAGTAAATTGTAGCACAATGCTTGTCAATACCATGTAAAAATTAAGCCCTTGAGATTACTTGTGTTCAAATTAATTTAGAAAGGATTACAAAACAGAAAATGATATTTCAGAACTGGCTTAAAATTGTGAAAGAAATCGTGGCTGTTGGCCATGCAAATTATTTGCATGTATCCTATTTGTTGGATTTTGTGTGCCAGCAAGCTGTTCTGCATCCTGGAAAATCAGAAGACTCATAATCTTCTGGAATTTAAGACTTCCTATTTCAACAGTTTTGGTGAATAGGAAATGGATATACATCTGGGTATACTGGGTACAACCGCATGTACTCACCATATCTGTGAAAAGTTCTTATTTTTGGCAGTAATACAGAAGTTTTCCTAACCCAGATAAACGACTGAGAAATCCTTTAAAAGGAACTAAGAGCAATCTTAAGTTTGTAAATGAAAGAATCAATGTTTATTCTTTGATAAACATAAAGAATTTCAGTGCTGACCCACCTAGAAAGCAACTGTTGTGGATATTAGGAAGAAGAGCTCCAGATGGGATATTTGCTATGTATGAACATTTTTTTTGGAGGATAATGGACACCGATGATAACAGCAGAGTAAAAAAAAAAAAAAGTAAAGTAAAAAAAAAACAGAAAAGTAAAAAAAAAAAAGAAAACCACCAAATACTTGCAATGTGCTTTTTGCCTGTTCAAATGCAAGTCTGAAGCTTAGGGCATTAAAATCTCAGAAATGCATTAAGTAAAAATTTAGACAAATTATTTGTTTATAGATCAGACATTTTTTCATTATGAAAATTAAGAATGCTTTGTAAATATCACCACTCTGATTTCAAATCCCCTTTGGCTTTAATACTGTATAACTCTTGCTAAATATTTCATTTTTGTATGTCTTTTGCTCTGAAGCATGCATGTCTGTGATGTGATTCAGACAGATGATTCCCTCTTCAAATCATGGATATTTTATTGAAACTTCTGTGAAGAGTAGGGAGCTAGAGAACTGTTTTATCCTTGAAAATTCATCTCCAAGAATACATTATTTGAAAAACTCCACTATGTCAAAAAGTAGCCAAGGGAAAGAAAGAATGAATATGAAAATACAAGGATGAAGACGGAACAGAAATGATAAGCAAGCAACATTTTTTTTTAGTCTCACAGTCTTAGATCTGTTGAACTTGTATTAAAACTGAGCATCAGACCTTCTCATGGGAGAAATTCCATAATTGTCAAAAGAAACAGTTTGCAGAATAGGAAATAAAGTGAAGGAAATCTTTCAAGAAGAGTTGAAGACTTAATCCGTGAAAATAACATTTATGATAGACTTATGCTTACTCTGGGTTGGTAATAGCTGAGATCTTAATTAGTCATGTTAATCAGTGCTGCTTAATTGTATTCTCAGGGTCCTTCATCTTTTGAACTTTCCCACTGCCTCTCACCTAATGCATCAGTTACTTCTTAGGAGCTCTGACTGAGGCTCTGATTGGCTTTGAAAAATTAAGACACCCTACAAACCCCAGGAGAGCTGACGTGAGGAATAACCATCCTAGGACTGGAGAAAAGTGATCATCTTCCCACTGAATGTAGGAGGCACTGGCATTCTGAGATGTATGCCATTGATTTTAATAAACCAAACACTGTTTGGATAATTTGTAATAGGTAATAATTTGTGAAAAAATATGAGTGTCTTTTCATTTGCACAATCTGCAGACTGGCGCCTCTCAAATCCATCAAGCTTCCTTTCTTTCCCACTTCTGTACTTAATATCAAAGAGATATAATGGAATTAGTTTCTGATTCTTAAAAGTGTGTGAGAAACACTTCATTGTACTAAGCCTTGCACAGTTAGCATGCAGAAAAATGTGATTCTGTCCAGAGCTATTCCTTCTCTCCACCCGAGGCTTACATCTGCTGCGCATTAAGCTTTTGAAGATGAGAATTTTGGTGACAACAGATACTGTGCTTTTAGTACACATGTAAGCCTTGAAACTCAGTGGTTACATATAACAATAGTTGGAAGTAAAAGTTTTTCATTCCTATGATTTCTCTCCCAGCATGAATGCCAACCATTAATTAAATCTATTACACTAATATTGCCTGAGAGAACTGGCTTTAAACTGAATATATTTCATCCTTCCTGATATCATAGGGGAAAAAAAAAAGGGTTTCTCAAGTAGTTCATCTTTTCTGAGATTTCTTCAATGTTAATTGGGTGACTTCAGTTGACCTTAATGATGAGTGGAAGAACACCACGTGTCCCTGTAGAAGTCCTACATTTCAGAGATTTAAGTCCTGCATTTTATAGCAATTCCCACTTGAACAGAGATCGTACTTCTGAGGCTTGAGAGCTCTCCAGCTGATAGCACTCCTAGAAAGATCATCACGCCAACCTCTGGAGGCCCGATTGGTTTCCTTTTTGTTTGTTTTAAACCTCCCTTTGTTTGTCTTCTGTCCTTAACGGAGTAAAGTCAGAAATGGAAAGGCAAATAAAATCAAGTATGGGAATATTTTCATAGTGGGTACATTTAAAAGTCTTCTTATCGCATGGCTGAAGCCAAATAGTCTCTTGCATGCATGGGAATGTACTCAAATAACAGCTGTTTGGTTTTTGTGTGTGTGTGTGTGTGACTGCATGTAGAGAAAACAGGATTACCTTTTAGAGAGTCTTCTTTAAGATAGAGGATGTGAACATTTTAGAAAATGATCAGTAAATCAAAGATCCAGCTTTCTATCCACTACTTTTACTGCAGGGAAAAACAGACACATACTGCTGATGCCACAGAGCATAAAACAACATATACAGCTCAGACAGCATGGGGAAGGAATACATTTTAATCCACTGCTAGTTGGGGAGGGGTCAGATGTCTATTCCAACATCTTTTTTTTTTTTTTTTAAATGGACCATTCAGAGGATGATCCTCATATATATGCATGCATGGCATTTACCTGTTAATACAGTATTTCAGCCAAGTCACTTTCCACACAGACAGACGAATAGGACATTTTATATGTCTTGTGAGGATTTTTGCTTCTATGTTGCCTTGATCAGTGACCATAAATATTTCTTTTTCAGCACTATTTCAAAGATAAAAAATATACTGTACTTATGAGAAGCATTGACATAAACTAAACTCTTTAAAATTCAACATCTGAACAGTAATGCACTGCTGTAAAAGAAGTACCAATGGTCACTTGATTCTCCATAACTTAATGCCATGTGAGAAAGCAGTCTGAAGCATGAAAATCAGCCACTGAAGGAGGAAGCCTTATTGAAGAAACACTTGTGACTGCCTTCACCTGTTAACCATATGTTCTTTTTTTCCATGGCTCCTGTACTCTTATTACTATCAACTTTCATTTCTTCCCACTTCATATACATGATGCTTCTGTAGAGCTGCCTTCTACTGTCACCATCAAGGGACCAACTTTAGAAGCTGATTCTACTGACATTTAATATGTAATGCCTTAGCAGAAACAATAATCTAAAGCTACTAATACCTTCCAGGAACTGGAACCACAGCCTGGGATAGCAGCAGTCCTTCACACCAGCCAAGTATCTCCCACAAAGACTGGAGTTGCACTGGATGTGGTGAACAAACTCTTGCTTTAATGGTAACAGAGGGTATGGCACAATGCTGTGGATGCATGAGGTATATACATAGCTGTGCAAGCCCCCTGTCTGTGCATGAGCCCTGACAAAGCTGAGAACAGCATGGTACTCTGTATTTTTCACTGACAGCCCCAGCTCAACAAGGGACACTTAACTAAGGGAGAACATAAGAAGCTTAAATACACGAAGTAGAAATGATAATGCTAAGGTAATAATAACATAATTTGTAAGGCAAATATAGCTGTGCCCAATAGCATATATGAATTAGTTACATATCCTGATTTCAGATAGGGTTTTGAATAATGAAATACAA
Organism: Phasianus colchicus; assembly: GCF_987193195.1. Classification (NCBI taxonomy): domain Eukaryota; kingdom Metazoa; phylum Chordata; class Aves; order Galliformes; family Phasianidae; genus Phasianus; species Phasianus colchicus. The sequence goes on from NC_143443.1 coordinate 31,170,312, forward strand.
CAGCACATAGTCTAGAATTATGGTGGTTCACTGGTGGATCCCAGGAACTCCTGAAGCTCTAACTTAAGGCCATGGAAATTAAAGAAGCCCCAGAAGATTTCACAGGATTATTCCTTCAGTAATTACTATTACATAAAAGAGAAATGCAAAAGAGAGAGACGGTGAATATATCTTTATCTTAATCCTGCTTTTTCTACTCAAGCTCACAGCATAATTATTTAGAGACATGAGCCCAAAGCTCATAGGGCTTGTTATTCACTTTATCTGGCCTTATTATTTCTTATGATCACTCACATACTCATTCCCCATATCTACTTCATGAGTACAGAACTCAGAAAAAATAACTAAAATTAGTGAGGTTTATGACTGCTAAGAATTCTGCAGAGTGGATCTATAGATCATATTGTCTTCAAACTCTGATAAAGGAACAAAGAAACCCTCTACATCTCCAAACAGTAATTCATCAGCTTTAACACTGACAGAGACATTTTCGGATGAGAAGATTTTGAGAAATAAAAAGTTAAAGTTCATCTGAAAATGGTGGTCAGCAATGTACTGTGATTCTACTGTTCCGTTTATCTACAAGTGAGTTGGAAAAGGCACCAGCTGCAGATTGCTCCTTGAGTTCCAGCTTGCACATATTGAACTGTGATTAAAAAGAGAAAGGAGAAAAAAGAAAAAGAAGAAAAGAGGAACAGCACTTTCAGTGGCAAAGCGATGCTCCAACACTGCAAAAATATGTAGCCGGCATTACGATCATGCCAACTTTGGCCATCTAGTGGCATCTTTTTCATTATGAAAAACAACAAATAAACAATTATTAGCAATCTCTATTTTGAAGAGAGACAGCCCCCCCAAAACCACAATGTACATCAAGCACAACTCAAGAAACCTGCTTGGAGCTACAGGATTATTGCCTTCTTATTGATGCTGTGGCATAGAAAATATATGTAGAATCATAAAAATCAGGGAATGACTTGGGTTGGAAGGGACCTTAAAGATCTGAACTGCAAATGGGGCCTCATGAGGGCAGACCAGAGGGGGACAATCCCTCCTTCACCCCGCTGACACCCTGTTGGTGCAGCCCAGGATGCAGTTGGTCTTCCATGCTGTTAAGTGCACACTGCTGGCTCACGTCCAGCTTTTCATCCACCAGAAACCCCATTTCCTTCTTGGCAGAGCAGCTCTCAGTGAGTTCTCCCAGTCTGTCATGTATCTGGGATTGCCCCGACCCAAGAGCAACATCTTGCCTTTGGCTTTGTTCAACCTCATTTGTTCACATGGTCCCAGTTTTCAAGCCTGTCCAGGACCCCCTGGATGGCATCCCTTCCTTCTGTTGTATCAACTGCACTGCTTGTAACGTTTGGGTGCTCTGCACCTTGGTGCCTCGCAAACAGGCACTGCCCAAGGAGGTTGTGGATGCCCCATGCCTGGAGGCACTCAAAGCCAGGATGGATGTAGCTCTGGGCAGCCTGGTCTGCTGGTTGGTGACCCTGCACATAGCAGGGGGGGCTGAAACTAAATGGTCATTGTGGTCCTTTTTAACCCAGGCCATTCTATGATTCTATGATTCCATGCTCCTGCCCAGGGGTAGGTCAGCATGGACGCTGTCAACAAGCACAAGTGATGGCTCAGAGCAGGGCCGGGGTGACAACCGCAAGGGCACAACCGCAAGGCTGCCGCTCCAGCCTAAGGAAAGAGAACAGGTTTATACGGAAACGGTGAAACTGCTGGCCGGCAGCCGGGTGGCAGCACCCCGCCCTGTGCCTGAGGGCCGGAAAACGCTCCGCATAAGGCGGGGCGATCCGGAACTGCCGTTCTCGAGGCGCGGGGCGCGGCGGAGCCCGGCGGGACGGACCGACGGGTGGGGCGGTGCTGCGCTTCCTGCGCCGCGGCGGCGGGTTGTGCCGCGGTCGGTAGGCTGTCGGCCGCGGGGCTGGGATCGGTGCTGCCCGCATCGCCATGCAGCCCTTCACAGTGAACATCAAGCTGTCGGCGCGCACGCTGACGGGCGCTCTCAGTGCGCCCAACCGGGGGGCGGCGGATTGGTGAGAGGGGCCGGGCCGGGGCCGGGTGTGGGGTTACGGGGGAGGCGGCTTCTTTGTCCCTTCCCAGCCCCACTCTGGAGAGTGGTCACTGATGGAGTGCTCGTCCCTCCTGGCATTACAAAACACCTGCCTCTGTGTTGATGTTAGGGGAAAAGGCTGTTTACGAGGGTGGATAGAGATAGGACAAGGAGGAATGGTCTTAAACCGAGACAGGGAAGGTTTAGGTTGGATATTAGGAGGACGTTTTTCGCACAGAGGGTGTTGACACACTGGAACAGGTTGCCCAAGGAGGCTGTGGATGCCCCATCCCTGGAGGCATTCAAGACCAGGCTGGATGTGGCTCTGGGCAGCCTGGTCCAGTGGTTGGTGACCCTGCACATAGCAGGGGATTGGAATTAGATGAGCACTGTGGTCTTTTTCAACGCAGGTCATTCTACAGTTCTATGATTCTATGATGTGAAGTGCTGCTTGCTCTGTTTGTTGCTGGTTTAGTGATGAGATGTGCTTTCCTAGGGGCTGGCAGGGTCTGATTGCGTATGGATGCCATTCCCTCGTGCTGGTGGTGGATGCCAATACTGCCCAGACTTTGCAAGTTCTGGAAAGGCACAAAGCAAATGTTGTCAAGGTGAGACACACGTGGTTTAAGGTGTATCACTTGTCTCTGGTGTACATATGGTGTACATACCTATGCAGACACGTATGTTTAATCACTTCAAATAATTGAAATTATTTGCATATATGTTTACATCAAGTATTAGAAGCAGTTGAAATTGTCATTGTCAAACCACGCATACTCAAATTGGGGCTGTGGCTGACGGTAGACTTTTAGATCTTTAAAATCATATTTGACTTTTAGTAAAGAGAGGTTATTACTCATTTATTGCAGATAAAAGATGCTGTTGGTAGCAATCACATAACATACAACACTCAGTTAACCAGAGCCTATCGTGCTTTTTAGCAGCTGGTTTGGGCAAGCATCCCCTTAGCCTCAGTTGTTTCCAGGCTAGCCTTGAAAATGAATAAGACATCTACTGTAACATAGATAATTTTGGGCTTCTCACTGCAAGAAAAGCATTGAGGCTCTGGAGTGTGTCCAGAGAATGGCATTGAAGCTGTAAAGGATCTGAAGGAGCAGCTGAGGGAACTGGGATGGTTTAGTCTGGAGAAAAGAGGAAGCTCGGGGGGAACTTATTGCTCTCTACATCTCCCTGTAAGGAGGTTGTGATGAGGTGGAGTTGGCCTCTGCTCCCAGGTAACAGCAACAGGATGAGAGGGGAAGGCCTCAAGTTATGTCAGGGGAGGTTCAGGTTGTGAAATAGGAGTAATTTCTTCTCAGAGTGATGAGGCACTGGCATAGGTTGCTTAGGGAGGTTGGAGAGACCCCATCCCTGGCAATGTCCAACAACTGTGGAGATGTGACAGTGAGGGACGTGATTTGTTGATGTGGTTAATGGTTGGACTTTATGGTCTTAGAGGTCTTTTTCCAACCTTAATGATTCTACAATTCTGATTGTGTAAAAAATACAGAAAATGCAAGTGGTATGGAGATGGCAGCTTTAATGATGTCTGTGTTTTAACATTTCCACTGAGCTTGGATAAATTGTAGCAAAATATTTTTTGACCCAGGTAATGATAGCATTTTAGTGTACTTCAGTTATGTTCAGATTTGAGAACTAACTATTTCAATAGGATACCAAATTAAGTAGTCCAAGTAGTTTCTATGTTACTTACAAGATGCATTTTTCACGTCCATTCTTTGGTGACTCATTATCAGAAATAGACTGTAAGAAATTGACTTATTTGTGAAGAGAAAGATTGAAGAGAAATTCTTTTCCACTTTAATTAGAGATTATTTGAGAGCTGTGATCATTGGTAGATACCTCTGTATGCCTAAGAAATATTCTTCAATTCCTGTTTCTATTTATTTTTTTTTAAGAGTTTTACTGCTAAAAGCTTATATAGACTGGAGGAGTTATATAAGACTGTTGTCTGACTGTTCAAATCTTTGTAGCAGAGGTTCACACCAGCAAACAGTTTTCTTCCTCAAATCGCCATGCTTCAGTTTTGAAAAATTTCAAAACACACCACTGTACTTAAAAAAGAAAGAAGCGGTTGTTTCATAAACTTCCTGCAGTCTGTTTAGCTACTGATCTTTTAAGTCTGCCTATGTTACAGCTGTGTCTGGAATAGGTAATGATTGCATTGAAAAATATCCCATGTCATTTCTCAGGGTGGTAATTCTGTGTTTGTGGGAGACTGATAAATTTGTACAGAGTGGATTATATCTTTTTTTTTTTTTTCAGCTTTGCAAAGAGTGCTTGAAGGAGTGCTTTTACAAAAGAAAGTGTAATTACAGGAAGGATTTTTTTGATCCATTACAAAAAGAGAGGATTGAAATCTCCCTTGGTGTTTCTTTCTCCATGTTAATGAACAGGACTGATAAAACATCCTGGTCAGATCTCTGACAGGGGTAGCACAGGGCCCTGGGTGCAGTTATAAATCTAACTCTTGTTGCAATTAGTGATGCCCAGTGGCAACTGTATTACCTTATCATCTTTTCAATACCTGCAGAAACAGTTGTGTTTGGCCTAACCCTTTCTCCATTGGCTATGGGGACAAAATACAACAAGGTAGCTGCAAGATCAGTTTTGTAACAGATGAATTTGTATTTGCATAGCATTAAGGTTTACTTACTCCTTTAGCATCTTTGTTCTCTGTCAGCAGGAAGTAGCAAAACAATTCTGGATTGAATAATTAGGGAAGGAGTCAGTGTTATCTCGTTGTGTTATCTCTGCAGACTTGTAAACAGAATGTATGACAGAATATGTCAAGATACCTAATTTATGTGTGTATTGCCATCTTCCTGCAAGCCAGTGTAGCTTGCAATCCCAAACCAGAAAGTGGTGTATGAAAAACAGTAGTGGTGGCATGCTCAATGGCACAGAGATAGCAGATGCAGTAATGGATGTTATCAAGTATTGCTATACATTTTGGTGAGTTAATTATTGTTTGTTTGTCAGTCTGAAAAATATTAAGTTGGATTTCTCTGTTGTATGTGTTTTTCTCATTTGACCACCTTTCATCTTTATCTTCAGGTTAAATGGGCTAAAGAAAATTACCATCACAATGTTGGCTCTCCATATTCTTTACGTTTAGCTTCTGCTGATGTTACTGGTAAAATAATTGTATGGGATGTGTCAACAGGAACAGCTCGTTGTGAAATACAAGAACATGCAAAACCAATACAAGGTAATGGTAATGCATGATGCTTGATTGAAAGTTGCTTTACAGAGTAGCATGGACAAGTCCATATTCTAGGCTCAGTTCAGCCAGTGAATTTCAATCTGAAACATCACTCTGTATTTATGTTGTACAGAACCGCATCAGTTGTGATGAAAAGAACCATGCACCATCTCAGATTGACAGTGGTGTTAGTATTGGACCTGGAAACAGATGTTTTCTTCAGATAATCTTTAGCAAGATTCTTGAGTTCAGGTCTCAAAAGAAACTAAATGTAATGCACAATCAGATATACAAATACAGCTTCTAAATGCTATAATGAAGATGCATGATTGCCTATCATCACAACTCAGCATCATTTAAACACTCAAGATAAATGGGCCAAAAAACCCTGATTTCTAGGTTAGCAACCTCAGCTAGAATCAGAGGTGGCTATACTGAGAAAAGTGTACTGGAACAGTTAAGGCCTTTTTGATTTGGAGATGAGTCAGGTTCCCCAGCTCCATAAGTACTGCTTTACCTTAGGACTTACGTAACTTCTCTATGCTGTTAATAGTCTTAATGCACTTAACAAAAATAGAAGGGTATGACCAATAAACCCACAGAGAAGTATGCTTTCAGAAGACTTCTGTATATCTTGTTACTGACAAGTTGCCATTCACAGTGTATTACAGAAAAAGAATTGTTTTAAAATAGAACAGAGTTTTTCTGAAAACTAGTTTTGGTGTTCACTGGTCCTTCTTTCTTTTGACAGACATGCAGTGGTTGTGGAATCAAGATGCTTCTAGAGATTTACTGCTTGCAGTTCACCCACCTAACTATATTGTGCTGTGGAATGCAGACACAGGCACCAAACTTTGGAAGAAAAGTTATGCAGAAAATATTCTGTCTTTTTCATTTGACCCGTTTGATCCATCCCACTTAGCATGTAAGTTTGTATGTATAAAATAACAAGAAAAGACAGATGTAATGTTAGTTAATTGAAGGTAGCAGAAAAACAAAATATCTGTGTGATTGTGTCAAGAATTGCAGATACCCGTGTTATAGTATATAGTATCATTAGTTCAAATTGGAGGGGTGCTATAAGGGAGGGGAAAAAAAGATATGTTGTAAGTAACATAGAAAGGAAGTTGGCAGGTGTGACCAGGAAAAATGTGAGACCAAGATGTCGAAGTAGAGATATTGAGATTAAAGTAATGGAATAGATGGGGTTATGTTATTAATGCCAGGAAGAAGTCTCTAAACAAAGACAGGGGAATCTTTGGCCTCTATGAGATTGTCTAAAATAAATCGTAATTGGGAGAGGGGAGGGCAAAAGTGCTCATGAACAGAAAATACAAATTAGAGATCTGAAAAGAAACCTTTGTGATTTCATAAAGAAGGAATGCACCTGGGAGAGAGAGGTGCATAGAGAGCTGAGGAAGCCAGGCATAGAGAACTCTGTTGAACTGATATAAAAGGCTATAAAATAATAGGATGCTGAGAGAGGATTCAGTGAGATAAGAGCAGACCTGAACTAAATGGTATCTTCAACAGAAGTTTTTGTTGGAGGAGGAATGTGAGTATCAGTTTCAGAAACAATTCAAATGATAAGGGGGGATGTAGCATGTGCTAATTCAGGTTTTTGTGTAGAGAAACTAAGATAAATAAGAGTCACTATTTCTAGCCTATCTTGATCAATCCTGGTGTGTTAAGAGACAAACTGCAGTTTCCAGGATTTGTAGCTGTGATTTCCTACTTTATATCTGTTGTACCATTCAACATAGGAAAAGAGCTTTGAGGTATAAAACGTAGTAAAATCTTAGCTACATCTTTACAGGTTAGCTGAATCTTTATCCCTCCACACAAATAGTGTGTCTTAATGGTTCTTTGAGCAATGTACTGCATGAGAAGATCAAATGGTTATGCAGCCAGTGTGGGCAACTCTACTTTCTGTAGAAACTTAACAAACAATAGCTGATGACAGAGAATAACTGTACTGAACAAATATGGAGTGATAAACAAGAAATTTCTACCATTAATCCACGCAGTGTTGTGTTTTTTAATACTGACTTAATTCTGAAATTAATTGCTTTTTATGCATTTTCATTAATGGTAGTGAGCTGTCTTTTGCTCTTTCAGTAGAAGGTGCCTGTTGTCTATAATTACACGTTTTCTGTGTTAATGCATTAATTAGGCTATTATCATTTATCTCCACCAAAATTTTATTGAAGTAAAATGCCAAAACAAAATTGCAGATTGCATTTTGTAATAATTGTTTTTCCCCGTACAGTGCTTACCAGTGAAGGGATAGTGTTCATCTCTGACTTCTCTCCTTCCAAAGCTCCTGCCAGCTCAGGGAAGAAGGTTTACATCTCCAGTCCCCATTCCAGTCCTTCTCATAGGCTGGCTGCTACTACAGGGGCCAAGAAGGCCCTTGATAAAGTAAAAATCTTAATTAGTAATGAAAAACCAAGGTAGGTTTCTTTGTGGATACGTTTTTTAATGCCTGTGTGTTCTGTAAGTAGTATTAGATTACTGTTAGATTGAATATAATTTAATTAACTAAATCAAATTAAATATTAAAAAAAAAAAACATGTATTGTTTTTTTCTATTGTTTGTCTTCATGTCACTGAAAGTAAGATGCATCTGTGAGGAAGGTCCCTGGCTTCTTTTAATTCATGCTTATTCAGCTTTGTTTTTTTAATTGAGATTCAGTTGATGCCCCCTTTCAAAAACTGGTCCTTCATTTTAGTTACAGCTTTCTTTTTTTTGTCACATCTATTTATAATATAAACAAATATCCTTTTGTTTGCAAAAATCACTTATTGCCATGTAAAGCAAATACAGCCTTTAAGGAAAGCTGGATGTTGTTCTCCCTTGACATCCCTGAGCTCTGAATGAAAATTCTGACTATCATTGATTTTATATCAGATTAGGAGAAGAGGACTGGGAAAGTGACTGCAAACACAAGGTGGCTTATAGTCCTGGAGACGGAAGCTGATAATGGGGATTTAGTGTATGGCAGATGTGATTAAAACAAACAAATAAAAAACCCTTAAAAAAGGCATTAAATCAGTTAAGAACATGTCCAAACTGAACACAGCGTAAGAATAATTTTCTTCAGCATGACTTACATACATGCAATTCATTGAATTTTATACATCTAACTGGAAGAAAGTTGCTTTCCTTTTCTGGGCCACTTAAAGTTTATTTTTCATGTTTTTCAGTGCTGAATCTGTGACACTCAATGACTGCCTTCAGTTATCCTACTTGCCTTCTAAAAGAAACTACATGTTGTTACTGTATCCCAGAGAAATTCTGATTCTTGACTTGGAAGTGAATCAGACTGTGGGTGTGATTGCAATTGAAAGAACAGGTGTGCCTTTCCTACAGGTAATAAAAATTGGATTGGTTTTTATCATTGTAATGGATTATTGAGATGAATTATAAGTTCATGACCTACTGATTCTTCTATTTTGATTAATGCTAGGGAATGAAAAGTAATATATTCATCAGAAGTATCCTCTGTACCAAGCACTGTTTAACTTAGTGTTCTGATGTCTGTAGCAAATCTGATTCCTTTTGTTGCTGCAGAAGTTACCAGCATGGAAACAATGCTGTGAAGAATGGGCATTTCATTCTCTTCTGGTTAAGCTGCTCATATAGAACTTAATACTAGTTCCTTGAGTGTTTGTCTTTGCTTAACTGGATATCTGCATCTAGTCTGAGATCTTATTGAAGCACCTTTATTCTCATGAACATCTTCAGTGATTTTCATGATCATCTTTAATCATGAACACTTCTATTACCAAAACATAATGTTTTAAAACAAAGTGATAACTGAAGACTACATATGAGTTTAAAGAAGGAATGCAATTCAATTCAGATTCAATTCTGTTTGAATTCAGTACAATTAAAACAGAAGCTCACTGAAGTTCTCAAAGCCATCTATTGGTACATGAATATGCCATAGTGTAGTTTTACTATTTGATTTAAAAATTTCTCTTAAGTAATGATAGTTTTAAGAAATCAAACTTAAAATCTTATCAATCTTAAATACTATTGTGCTCTTTCCTTTTTTTTTTTTTCTTTCTTTTTCTAACTTTTTCCTAGCACTGATTGTTGAGTTTTCCTTCATTACAAGTAGTGTAGCTATAGAAATTCATTGAAATGATGACTTAAAGGTAATTTTTTTGGTGACTTACATATTCATTCTGAGTTTTATGTTTAGTTACAAGAGTTTTTTGCAAAGGTAAATTTTTTTTTAACCCTATATAATATGTTTTCTTTATGTAGGTAATTCCTTGTTTTCAGCGTGATGGCTTATTTTGCCTACATGAAAATGGTTGTATAACTTTGAGAGTTCGCAGATCTAACTGCTCTGCAGCTGGAATTCCAAATGAAGAGCCAGGTAAGTTATGTGTCAAAAATGGCAAGAAATCAACTTTGAGGCATTTTATTTAGTATTTTAGCACCAGTGTCAACCATCATGCCTTGTGCACAGTGGTGAATTACAGCTCTACTAGTGTTTTTTGTCTTCAGTAAATTTGTGCTGTGTTCTACCAATTTTTTTTTTTTCTTTTAATTTTTTTACTTTGTGGATATTTATATGTTTTCTGATCCAATTGCTTGTTGATGTTACAGATCCAGACCCAGTTCAGGAGCTGGTTTATGATTTAAGAAGTCAATGTGATGCAATTAGGGTAACAAAAACAGTTCGGCCATTCAGTATGGTGTGCTGCCCAGTGAATGAGAATTCTGCAGCTCTCATTGTCAGTGATGGCAGGGTAATGATCTGGGAGTTAAAATCCAGTATTGCCAGCAGAAATCTGCGTAACAGGTAATGACTTTGTTTTTCTGATCAAAGTTTCCATTTGATACATTTGCAAATGATATTTAATTATATTCTGAAAGTAATGGTGCTGTGCTTCTGTGTGTGACATGTGCTATACATGAGTATGAATGCAAGGGTGAGGGAGATATTTGGAATAAGGAAATAAAAGATAGGAATGAATATTCACATTATTTCAGGGGAATGTTTTCTTGTAATCTGGCTTTCTGTAGATTGTATCATTTTCTTCAGGATTGGAGCCCTTAGTTTCAATCATTTGCAATTTGTCAGTTTGACACAAAGCAGTGTGAGTGCACAGTAGGTGGCTTGAATATGCCTGTGTGAACAATTAATGGTTTTACATATGAAGCCTTTACAGTTTCAGATTTTAAGCAGCCTCTCATACATTCAGTTTATCAAGGTTATTCTGTTGCACTAAACCTTTAATATATTATTGGATAAAATGGATAACTTATTGTCATTAGGAAAAAATACTTAGTATACTTTTAAATTTCAGCAATACTTTTCTTAACATTTTTAACATTTTCTTTTGTTGCACATCAGTGTTGCAACATTTTTATCTTCTCATTCCCAAAACCACTGTTAGATGGATTCACTGTGTTGCATAACCAGTATAGCTGTATAGGATCTATGTGTTGCTGGGATGTATTTGTTGGCTTCCTAGGCTCATTTCTAAAGCATTGATTTTTGTTGTGCCTATATAACCGAGCAGAATGTTATATAATAAGCAGCACTGAGCCTAAAGGAATCTGGCTCAGTGACTGTAATGAACAGTAGTGCATATTTCTAGTTGGTACAGAGTCTTTAATGGCTACTTAAGAAGTCTTCCCATTAGCTCATGGGTTTGTTGGAGCTTTGAGTATACGTAGGCAGTTGTGTTTCTTTCGTTTACATGAAAGGCATTATCTGGAATTGATGAAAGAAGGTTTTCTAATTGAAAGTTTGGGAATCTGTTTTTTAATATCAAACATGCTTAGCAATGTTTCTTAGCTGTATTCCTTAGCATAACTCTAATATGTTGAAAAGCCTCTATTGAATGATTAGGTACACTTGAGAGCAAAGGATGCATGAATTTGAGATGTGTATATTTCTGTTTGCATCATCTGCTGGTAAGAGTTGGGTATAATTTTGTCAACATACTCTGCAAGCAATAAGTGAGAGAGCAGCCTGTGGAGAAAGCAAAACTAAGAACCTGAGCCAACAAGTCATCCACTTTGCATCAGGAGTTTGTTTTCATTTCTTTCACAGCAGTTCAAGTGCATCACCTTTGTATTCCCCGGTCTCATTCTGTGGAATTCCTGTAGGAGCATTCCAAAATAAACTTCCTGACCTCTCATTAGACAACATGATAGGTAAGAGTATTTTCCATTAATATTACTGATACTGATCTCTAGGATTTTTGAATCATTGTGCATTTTGGTTTAAGATTACACATGTTAGAATTATTTTGTGTGTAAATTAAGTACTAATTCTAAAAGAAAAGAAATATAATACCCATCCATTAGAAAACACTAATATTTTTGAGGTTATTCTGTTGAAGACCAACATTCAAAGTTCACTTACTCTAAGAAAAAAATGTAATTTAAAATGGAATTTAGCCAAAACCCCTTCTGTTTTTAGATGTAATCTTAAGTGTATGAAGACAGTTTTGCTTGATGCAATGCATCTTTGTAAAATCTAGATGGCAACATCAGTACTGAGAAGTGTTTCACAAAGAACTTCCAAAAATGGTTACATTTTTAAAACTAATTTTTTAGTGGAAAAGTGACTAGTGCTCCTCACAAGTATCATGGTACAGATTTGGATTTGCTTTTGGAAAGAAGATATTTAGTGCATGATTCTTTGATCTTCATTTCCTTTAGTTGTTGGTCTCATAGCTATTGTTAATTTGCACTTGATGGCACTTGGGCTTACACAGTTGATTGCAGCAGGTGGGCAGCAAATGGGTTTTTGTACCCATCTTCAGAGGCCCCAGCTGTTCTTGAGCCCATCTTCCTTTATGTCCTGTTTTTTTTTTTTTTTTTTTTTCCAGTGTTAGGGAAGAAAGTTAGGATTGTAATATTGGTGAAGTTGCTCCAAAAAGTTTTATCGTACCAAGTTCAACAAGAAGAAATGCTTCTTCAAATAAGTTTTGGCAGTTCGTAAGGTTATTTGCAGTTTTTCTTTTATTAACTTCTGTGATGACTTTCTGTAATCCCAGATTAAAATTGAATGCTGACAAGATCTTTAATTTTTAGCAGGGCAAGGTACAGTTGCTGGGGAAGAACAATTGAAAAGTTCTTTTCTGCAAGAAGTTCATCTCAAATTCCTGCTGACTGGACTTCTTTCAGGCCTTCCTTTGCCTCCATTTGCTATCCGCATGTGCCCACCTCTTACAACAAAAAACATTAAGCAGTACGAGCCACTCCTTGCTGTTGGTAAGTATCTTGACTGGTTTATTGATTACTCTGCAAATTATGCAGTCTAGATTAAATACAAATACAGTTATGTGTTACCAGAAGGTCATTATTTCAGGGATGAGAAAGGAGACTTATTTTAATGATTTGGTAAAATCTATGCATGGATTGTCCCCTAGGATTATTGGTGATTAATAGTTAATACTTTTCCTTAAGACATTTACTCATCTTGAGTCATCAAAACAAACAAACAAAAAAACCTTCCTGTTTTCCTGCATCTGGGTACCTTGTGATAATACAAGAAGGCTTTCCATAGGCTCTACAGATAGGTTCAGGAAAATGTCTTTATTCAAACTGATTTTACTGGCTGCAGAGAGAATCTTGAAAGGTATGAAATCTGGAAGGTATGAAGGTTTGAGATCTAGAAATCAAAATATCTCTTCTAGAATTGGTAAAGTACAGTAGTTAGAATGGCAGAAAGGAGAAATAGCTGTAAATCCTGCATTTTCACTGAAATATGGAATAGAAAGATGAAACAAGTCTTGAATATTCTATGATTTATTTTATTAAATCATTTTTTATAGGTACAAGTAATGGCTCTGTCCTGGTGTTTCATCTTACAAGTGGACTATTACACAAAGAATTGAGCATCCATTCTTGCGAAGTCAGGTAAGAGTTTAATTCCTAGCATAATCCTTCAGGGAGCCAAAAATTAAAACATCTAATGCGTTCAAAGCAGTGTGTGGTGCCTTATTTTGTTGTTAATGACACCCAAGTATTTGTCTGTTGAGCAGTCTGACTGGATGGTATCTTTTCTTCATATGAACAGTAACACAGTGTTGAGATTAGAGTGAAAAATCCATTGAACTATAAATATTTGAATTTTTTTCTGTTCTGTCTGATCTAGTGTGTGTGTGTCAGCTACTTCCCATTTCTTTAGCACATTCTGGTACAAAGATGTCTTTTTAGCACAAGAAACTATTTCAGTGTCTTATTTATAGTCCTGAGTAGCACACTGTGTACTTTGAAATAATTCTGTTTTGTACATCAGAATTTATTTATTTCCTTTGCTCACTTGTGAAACTGCTGTTAACATAGTTCTAGACCTAACTGAAGTCCAAATAATTTTATCTTTAAAAATCATTCAAAAACTTTGAAGACTACATACAGGACTCGGGATTTAGCAGTCCTAACTAAGGAATGGAGTCAGTTTGGAACCTGTAACACGTGGTGTTTGTGTACACAATGGAATAACTATTCATGTAACTAATGACAAAAATATTCAAGGTGCTGACCAGATGTGTATTTTCAGACAGGATTAACGAAGGGAAATAAAATATTTTAGTAGGAATATTAATTAAATTTATGTCAGAATTGTGGCTTGAAGCTTTCTTGAGGTTATGGTCTTCATTTTACTGTCCATTCTACAAAAAGAGAAGAACAGAGCTGTCTGAGAATAGCTTCATCTAAGAGAGCTCATTATGTAAAACTGCTTTGAATCTACCACAAAAATCACATAAGCAAATCTGCATTTGTGGTGTGATTAGCAGACACTTCAAAAATAGAATTCCTCTTTCTGTTTTAATCCATTTGAGTGTTTTTTGTGAGTTTGTTTGTTTGAAGAATACTTAGAATATAAATTTAATTTTATGTTCTGTTATGCAGCCTGGAGAGGTGCTGATTTTTTTTTTTCACTATAGTTTCTAGAATTTAAAATTAAAACCACTACTAATGCTTCACAGATTAATAAAAAATAATAATAAAAATTGGAGAGGCAGCTTTGAGAACATATTTCTATTCTGGTTCATGTCAGTTTCAGGTGTTTCTGGAAGTGCTGTTGGTGCTTTTCACGTTGCAAAATTTCTGCGATGTTTGACAAACTTTCAGAATGCTTTGCCTTTCTTAGCAGGTGGTCCTCACTCAGGTGGTATTTTTAGAACACACAGTGATTGTGAATTTTGTTCAAAGCTCAGTCATTAAATCCTTTAAATATTTATTTTAGTTTCTCAACCCTTAATGGCAAGAGTGACTTTCTACATAATTTTCAGAAGTTCCTGGGAGCGCTTTAAGCAGTGTAGAAGAAGGCACTGTGGTTATGTTAAATTAATATTCCTGGAGCGTAACAGTTTTTCTTTCAGTGGGAATTCTTACTTTACTTCTGAAATGCAGATAATTTGCATAATGCCTCTGTGTCAGTTTTAACTGAAAACACACCTTCAGGAAACACCATTTTAATGTGAGTTGATAATGCCCTGTAATTGTAACTCAGTGCCTTGTAGTGTATGAAGACAATGTAATGGAACTAAGGATCTTTATATTGGCAGCCATCCTTTACATGTCAGCTGTGCTAAAATAACAGCCAGTAAGTTTTCTAGATGCTAGCAATTATTACACCTTCTGGAGATTAGTGCTCTTTTCTTCCAAGCTAGATTATTTGGTCACACGTGGATTATTTTTTTTTAATGTATTTATTTCTGTTCATGGCTGTTACTTTGCTGTTTCACTGGGATTGTGTGGGCTATTAGTTTTCCTTTGAGTTTAATTTGTTTTTCTATTAGGAGTACAAGGCAGGAGGAAGCAGAAATGCTTCAGAGTCCACAGAGATGAAAAGTCAATCAGGCTAAACTAGGAGCATTAGTGGGCAAAAAACAGCAGAGATCATAGCATGTGTAGAAAAAGAAGCTGTGAACAGGAGGTTAGTCTTCCATTAGCATACAGAGAAGTGTAATATCTTTTACAGATAAAAGGAATGTGAAGACAAATGCAATAACTAATTCTTACAACTGCTTTTTTTTTCCTAAGTTGAGCAATCTAAATTATTTTTGTACATTATTGAAGTAAAATCACAGAATCATTTAAATTGGAAGTGACCCTTAAAGGCAGTCTGATCCAACTCCCCAGCAATGAAAAGGAACACCTACAGCTCTATGAGGTGCTCAGAGCCCTATCCAGCCTGACCTTGGGTGACTTCAGGGATGGGGCATCTCTGGACAACCTGTTCCAGTGCCTCACCACCCTTACTGTAAAAAAAAAAAAAACTTTTTCCTTATATCCAGACTAAGGTAAGATAGGTGATGATAGTACATTTTCAGTGTAGAGGAGAATATATTCAGTGTGTACATAAAAATGCCTCACTAGCTATAAATAGAATGGCCTGCAGGCAAAACTTGAGGGTTGCTGAGTTACATCCAAGTTTTGACAGTTGAGTTTACGCTCATTCTCCTTTGGGAGACTGTTTTGCAAACATTCATCACCTTCTAGGAAAAAAAAAATCCAGCACAGAGTAAAATAAATAAAGTGTTTTCCATTTCTGCCATATAGATGTTGGTGTGCTAGATTTATTTCTGTGTGTTTTGTATTGCCTGATGGGTGTTAAGTGGCATAGCAATGAAATCTGCCGATCCAGAGCTGAATTCCAAAGTCATCATTTTGGGAGGTTGCAAAAAGCAAAACGTATAAATGGGTTCAAGAAACAAGTGGGCTGTAAAAAGTTTGTACATCTAGTTTTGTTTCCATTTTTACCTCTTTCCTTCTTTTTTTTATAGTTAATTGAACTAACAGCTGCCTTGTCGTAAGGTCATAGCAATACTTTCCCAGCTAGAAATGTCATTTGTTTCTTTACACATTTTAGTCTACTCTGTAATTTGTCTGCGATGAAACCATTCATCAGAACAACTGGGTTTTACACCTGAAGTAACTGAAATAAGTTGCACGTCTAGAATCTCTGAATTTTACATTTTGAAAGAGTAGATGCTATCTGAGAAACAGATTGCAGCTGAACGTAACCTGTAGTTCTAGGAGATAAAGTTGTCTCTTATGGAGAAATCTTGCAAATGGAATTACTGCAGTAGGGAAGACATTAGTTGTTTCCTTTATTAAAAAGTAAACCACTGTCTTCATTAATTTGGTGAATAAGTAGTTCCTTCAAATTTCTCAATTTACATGTAGGACAGTAACAAAAATTTGTATTGTTTCAGGTGCAAGCTGTTAGCTGGGCTGAGGTTTGTGTTTGATGATAGGTGTCCTGGGATTCTGTTATCTTTATTGGCACTGACACATGGCCAGCTGGCAGCAAACGAAAGGACTTCTGGTGTTAAATTTGTGCAGATGAGTGAGGGAAAGAAAATGCCTCAGGTCTTTGAGTGAGAATGGTGAATAACTGTTGTCAATAACAGTGCATTCTGAGTATTCTGTGACTTTTCCAAAAAAGCACAGTGGAATAAAAGTTAAAAGATTGCCAAGGTGTCAGAATTAATGTTTCTTCCATTTCAGAATATCCTCTGCATTAGGACTGTTTGGAGGCTTGAAAGGAGAAACATTATTGCAATCATAGATTTCTATTCAGTCTTTCTAGTGTTTTGTTTAATAACTGTGTTTCTCTAATGATGATTGAAGTTCCTGGTTAAACTTTTGTTAGTACTGGTGGAAAAGAGACTGGATTCTGAATTTTTGAGCTTTTTTTGAGGACTTGGAAGCAATGCTTTTTTTTTTTTTTTTAAATAGTTTGAATTAGGAAGAAAAGAAAGATAAATATGGCTATAGCTTATATGTATAAAATGTTATGGGAATGATTTTTGCTTTTCCTGCTCTAAATCGTGTTTAGGAAACTTCTACTCAGTACAATGTAGATTGGATTTATTGATAATAAATTATAAATATCTGTTTCATATTTCACATGTATTCCCTATGACAGACCTGGATGTTAGAAATGATGTAATGGAAGACTGAGCTCTCCTGGAGATAGTTTTTAAGTAATCAGTGTTTGAAGGATTTGAGGAAAACTTAAACCCTTTAATCCCTGTTGAAATTAGGGACAGGTATTTTAGAACAGTCTCAGTTTTCTTTCAGATTAATACTTGATTTAATTCACAGATAGAGCACTCAGATATTCCTACTGTCAGTGTATGTAGACAGTGGGGAAGGATGGGACCCAAAGGTGCTTACATTTGATACAAGCATTGTAACTTTACATCCTTGCAACGTTTGAAGGCATTTTGGTTTGTGGCTGTTTTTGCATGATCAAAGGAAAAATAATTTGGACTCTCAGTTTGTTTCTGATGGCTTGTGAAATGTGTTCAGGGTCTCCCTTGTTCTATCACTTCTGTTTCTCCACTCTCTAGACAGCAAGATACCTGTCTTCTCACCCTGCTGTCCATGATTATTTCTCCCTTTTTCTGTACTTAAAAATCTGAGTTACTTAATGGGCAACCTGTTCCAGTGGGAAGAACCAGCAAGATTGTGGATGCCCCATCCCTGCAGGCATTCAAGGCCAGGCTGGATGTAGCTCAGGGCAGCCTGGTATGGTGGTTGGCAACCCTGCACATAGCAGGGGGGTTGGAAATAGATGATCATTGTGGTTCTTTTCAACCCAGGCCATTCTATGTGTCTATGATTTGGTAATCTACTCCAGTGCTGAGTACATGGGGTATTTTTCCATAAAAATTAGCTGTGCTGCTGACTGGAATTTTTGTTTAACCCAACAAGAACTTTATTACCAGCGTTGTCCTAAAGAAAGGCATTGGTTTTAACTTAAACTAGTAACTTTGTGAATTTATATCGTAGTTGTAAATGCTTGACTTCTTTCTCTGCTCAAATACAGTATTTTCATAAAATGTAGAAAATCAACTCTGTGGTATTTTCGAACTTGAAGAACATGCATGAGAATAAATACTGTCTTTTCTATCCATTTGAGTATTGCAGTTAACATGCTCTGTGTTGTTTCTTCTGATTGTAGGGGAATAGAATGGGTCAGCTTGTCTGGTTTTATTTCCTTTGCCACATCAACACCTAACAACTTAGGGCTGGTGAGGAACGAGCTGCAGCTGGTGGACCTGCCAACAGGTTGGTGTTTCCTGAGACATCTGTCCAAGAGGCTGTCAGATTTGCTGAGGAGCCTCAAATAAAAATTGTTAATACTTTATTTTGTCATGACAACAGAAGGAAAAAAAAATAAAGAGGAATGTAACTGATTCTGTTCTTCCTTGTGAAAGCCACATGGTGTGTTCCAACTGGTGCTCTACAGCCAGACTTGAAACAATACTTTTGTAGATATTCCTGTGGCTTGGGCTGAAAGCATGTGTGTCAGCAGTATCTTAGGAGCGTTCACACAACATGACTGTTAGTGCTATAGCTTGTTGACAAAAGGCATGTATTTCCAAATGTGTTTGTTCAGAGTCTAAACCCATTGTTACTGGTTGTTCTTCTGAGTTTAGTAGTCTGTTGTTTCTGTCTTTGTATTTTTGCATTGGTATAACACTGATGTGTATGAATGTGAAACTGGTATTGCAGTAATTAAATAATAGGATTATTCTATAAAGGATTGGAAGGGTTAAAAATAAGTATCCTTTTTAAAAGATATAGTTGTTAGCAAGCCTAACATTATGTTTTTCAAACCATTCCGTGAATACCAAGAACATTTGTGATTATTATTTGCAGAATACCAGGAGGTTAAATCTGAAATTTAGAGAGCACTTTAATGATAATTTTAAATTATTTTTGAGTGGGAAACCCTAGAGTCATTTAATTTCTAATTGAAGAGCCTGAATCTTGCAATGCATGGCTAATTCTCAATTGCTTTATGTAGCATAAAGTGATTTTTTTTTTTTTTTAATTTATGTAAAAGACTCAATTTTTCATTTCCAGGCTGCTGCTAAAAGAAGCTATCCTTTTAACTGGCAATATTGCGTATTTTTTTCTTCATAATGACTTTTGTTTGTTTAAATCAAAACAGAAGAGGTGCATCAGTTTCAGTTGTTGTGCTCCAGAAGCAAGTCAGGGATTGTGATACACAGTAGAGTTTACATTCAGATTTTGAGATACTGTATAGCAATGACTGGAGTAATGTCAGTTATGCAGGTCACTTGGGGATGTTCTAGGTGAGTGTGGTTAAGTGTTTTTCCTTTCCATCCACCATGGAAATTTTTGTGTTTGTATCATTATTGTGTTCCAGGCAGGAGCATTCCATTTCGTGGGGAGAGAGGCAATGATGAGCCAGCTATTGAAATGATAAAGGTGTCTCATTTGAAGTAAGCAATTATGACCTTTCTGAAGTTAATAAACTTTACTGTATTGTGTGAAGATCCTCATTGCTCAATAGAAATAACAAGAATATCAGGAAAAAAAAGAACCACCAGTCCAGAAAGGATAAGTGAATATGTAACAGCATTAATGAAAGCATAATTTAAAGTATTAGAGCAAAAGTTGGAAATGTTTTTGTGGTAGATTTTCTCACACACTTCAGAATTCAGTCATAAAAGATTGCTTTGCTTTCCTGTATAAATGGAATTAAAATAGTGTTGAATTTAAGAGTTTTTTCTTTAAAACTGAGGGAAAAAAAAGTAGTCTTCTCTAGCATGCATAGTAATATTTTGGAAAATGTTTGTGGTCAAGTGTTCAGCCATATAATGGTCTTGCTGATATTTTAATATTTAAGAACAGCGCTGGGCTTAAATGAAGACACTACAAAGAGCTGAGCAAGAACAAAAAAGTGTAGTTTATTTGAGTAGAGATTAATGAAGTTGAGAGGAGTACATAAAGCTACAGAACCTGTCTGTATTTTCATGCAACATGTGAAAAGTGGAAGATCGAAGGTGTTTTCCTAAATTAGCTGCACAGATGAAAGATCTGAAGACATGACTGACAAGTGGTTTAGTGTAAGAGGTTTTTATGGTCATTTATCAATGGATTAGGAAAATGCCATGTGTCTGGAGCAGAGAAATAAATGTACCAGACTGCAGACTTGGTGCATCTTTCTGATAGATTGTGCAGTCATTGACTTGGGTTTAATGTGGCTAAATTAGAGGGGCTGCTGCTTTCTCTGGATTCATTCCTTTGTATCCTGTACAGTAACTGAACAGTGCCACCAACCTGACAGAAATATCTCATTCTTTTAGCCTTGAAGTAGGCCTTCATTTCAAACTGAGTCTTAAGCATCTGAGTAACACAAGAAAATCACAAGCTTTGGATTGGGATTTGAGCCAAATTAACTTACTCTTCTCTGTCTTAGTTTTTGAGTTTTAGTTGTGGGGTGGTTTTTTTTTTTTTCTTTTCAAATCACTGCTGTCTGGAATATGGATGTGGAAAATGTACGAAGTAAAATACTAAATTTAAAGTGGAAAGATTTCTTTTGATATAGTAAACTGTTGTGTGTTTCAGGCAGTATCTAGCTGTAGTATTTAAAGACAAACCACTGGAAATCTGGGATGTCAGAACTTGCACTCTGCTCAGAGAAATGTCTAAAAACTTCCCTGCAGTGACTGCTCTGGTAAGGAATAGAATCTTCCTTACTATTTGTTAAGTGTAATTTGTTGAGGAAGTATGAAAACTTATGAACATTTCTGCATCAAAATATTATTATATCTGTAGTAGATATGTGCTTTCTTCCCCTCCCCTTCCCCCCCTTTTTTTTTTCCTATCTGTTACCAAATAGAGGAAGGAGAAAGGAGATACTGCTAGATACTTGGTCTGTCTTTTGGGCAGTGAAGGAATGTGTCAGAGAAGGCAATCTTCACTGAAACCATTATAATGAACAGACAGTTCCTCTGTGAGTTCTGGGAGCAAACATAAAAAAGCTTTTTTTTGC
Source organism: Phasianus colchicus (assembly GCF_987193195.1). Lineage (NCBI taxonomy): Eukaryota > Metazoa > Chordata > Aves > Galliformes > Phasianidae > Phasianus > Phasianus colchicus. The sequence continues at coordinate 31,191,412 of NC_143443.1, forward strand.
AGTAGGGATAGTGAAGCACTGAAACAGGCTGCCCAGGGAGGTGATGGATGACCCATCCTTGGAGATGTCCAAGGTTGGGCTGGATGGCATTGTGAGATGTCATGTTCATTGCAGAGGAGTTGGACCAAGTGATCCTTAAAGGTCCTTTCCAACTCAAACAGTTCTATAATTCTATGATTTGGATTTTCCATTTTTCTTACACAAATTTTTGCAGGAGTGGTCACCTTCTCATAACCTGAAAAGCCTGAGAAAGAAGCAGCTTGCAGCCCGTGAGGCCATGGCCCGGCAGACAGTTGCATCGGATACTGAAGTTAGCAGCGTGGAATCTTCTGTTATCAGGTATTTCTGATTCAAATTTAGTCTGTTTTATCAGTTGTTCATTTCCCCGTATCCTGTTGTTCTAAAAAACAGCATAATTTCAAGCTGATTGTTGAGTACATACCAGGCAAAACAACTTTCTGTGCCACTCTCGAACTTTCAGGCATTGATCTCTGATTTACTGCAGAATGAGAAAAACTGTACCAAGTGGAACTAGTGTGTGTTGCAGTCCATTAGTTGCATCATTTTTAAATCATTGTTCTTTTGCCCCATGAACTTTTCCAGGAGTGTATAAATGAGTTAAGTGTTGCAATTCTGATTTCAAGAAACGAAGACTTCTGCTTCACTGTGTTCTTTTTCAAGCTTGTTACAGGAAGCTGAAAGTAAATCTGAGCTGAGCCAGAACATTTCTGCCAGGGAGCACTTTGTGTTTACAGATGCTGATGGGCAGGTCTATCACCTCACAGTAGAAGGAAACTCAGTGAAAGATAGTGCAAGAATTCCTCCCGATGTAAGTTTCAATCTCTTGTGTAGTGTTTAGATACGATCCCAAAACTATGGAAAAGTTTATGAATATATTTACAGATTTATTACTTCTGATCTACATAAAATGAAACTGAGAGCTATCAAGTTGGAGAAACTTCCTTTATATTCCTTCTTCTAATTTTTGTTTTTTGTTTTAGCATTATTGTTTAACAATTGAGGACTGTCACATTGGCATTTCGTTGTGACAAGAGATAGAGAGGCTGATTTCTATTGCTTTAAATCCAAAATTTCCCACGGGGATCACTGACATTGAATAGAATTCTTTCAATTTTTAACTGAGAAGCATTTGTTTTATTAATTTCATACAATTTTTAAAATATTAAAGTTTTCATGTTTATTCCTGTTTGGCTCTACTTACTGTAAGATTTTATCCTGCTTCTGAAATATTTGCAGGGAAGTATGGGCAGCATTACATGTATTGCCTGGAAAGGGGATACCCTGGTTCTTGGAGATGTTGATGGAAACTTAAACTTCTGGGATTTGAAAGCCAGAGTATCCAGGTATGAATGCAAATGATGTCTGGTAAGCTTGTGATAATGAGTGTTACAATAGAATTGTTGTAGTCCCTCATGTTTGCTTTTCACTGTGGAAGTGTTTGAGGGGAAAAACAGAAGTATTTTGAAATACAATTTCAGAAAATGCAGTACAATTCTCTACATTTTATTTTTTATGTTTTCACATGGATTAACATTTTATGAAATATTTCAGTTTAGCTAGATATCATTCTCCTGTTAAATCTGCAGTGGCTTCTCAAAATTTTAAGTAATGCCTGAAGCAAACAACTGCCTTTTTACTTTCATGATATTTTGGATAGCCAGATGTACCTATTTTGTTTATACGGATTGTTGTCCTTCTCAGTTCCTTCTCAGTCTGTGCCATATCATGATGTGTAATATTCACAGAGGGGATTTAACTACCCACAATGTTAGCTGTAGCATGATTGATAACAATTCTTGTGCTATGCTGTTCTTAGGGGGATTCCTACACACCGAAGCTGGGTGAAAAAGATACGTTTTGCCCCAGGGAAAGGAAATCAAAAACTTATTGCTATGTACAATGATGGAGCAGAAGTTTGGGATTCAAAAGAGGTAAACATTGGTTGTGTTTTGTTACATGTTTCTTTGCAAAATACATGTATTGCTTCTGAAAATCAGGAAAAGTCAAAGATTTTCCTATTCATGATATCTTGCTGACAGTTACAGGAGGTATTACATATGTACCAGTTGGTATTACAGGAGGGTTGACATTTCTGACATAAAAGCATAGTTCAGTTGTTAAAACATATCTCAGCTTGTTTTTTATTTTTTGAGAGTAGTTAATCATCACATCACATTCCCATAATACTATGTTAATATTATGTTTAAATGTATCTATATGCAAGTTCAGTATTTATCGAGGAAGTTCATGAAAGAACATGAGTTAATCTAGCATAAAGGCATCAAAACAGAAGCAAAGGATTGGAGTTGACAAAGGATTTCCCCAGTTTGCCATAGGAAAGATAACAAAAGGAGAGTTATACAGTTGTGTTCAAAAAAGAATTTTTTCATAGCTATTGATTGGGGAAAAAATATTGGTTTAGGGCAACTAAGTGCCTTATTTAAAGGTTTGAGCATTTCCAGCTCTCCAGAGGAGACTGAGATTGAAGTGATTTACAGCTAACTTCACATTTTATTGCAAATCTTGTGGCATGCCTCAGAGGGTGTGACAGAGTCTTACACTGTATGATGGAGATCCTACTAAAAGTGAAAAATATCTCAACTTTTCAAGGTACAGATGGTGAGCAGTTTAAGAAGTGGAAGAAATGTGAATTACCGAATCCTGGATGTAGATTGGTGCACTTCAGACAAAGTGATCCTGGCATCAGATGATGGGTGCATTAGAGTTCTGGAGATGTCTATGAAACCATCGTGTTTTAGAATGGATGAACAAGACTTATTAGGTATGTTGATTTCTGTTTTGCTATTCACTGCTAGATATTTCATTTTGAAAGAGAACGCTAAAAATGTTCAACAACTTCAGTAGAAAATAAAGTTGTCATATGTGGATGATTAGGTATCCCTGTACTGTTTTTCACAGTTGCAACTAAAATGAAGCAAACTATGCAAATAAATGGTAAACACAGAAAATTCTGAGTTAGAGAATACTGTTTTTAAATTAGGAATCAGTTGACTGCAGTGATTTGCTATCCAAAATGAGTAATGCTTTGTGTAGATTGCTGCTGTACTTGATAAATATTTTTACTTGAATCTGTGTCAATTTTCATCTAAAAAAGCAAATTGAATCTGGTAAATAATCAGTTCAATCACACATTTTGTTTGTAAATGTACGTGAGTGATACAATCTAAAAGATTCCTCCATGTGCATGATTCTGTTATTGATCTGAGAAATTCCTAATGAAAAATAAAACCAAGTCCTTGTCATGATTCAATACATTACAGTTCCTTCCTGATAATCTGCTTACAACCCACTAACTAAGGAACCTTGCTGGACTGACAGTGCTGTCAGCTGACATCCTTTGCTTTTCTTATGACAGACCACACTGGCAGTTGTAACACAGAGTTGTATTCATGCTTGAGTACATTTGCACTGAATCTTCATGTGAATAATACATACTACTTTCTTTTGCTTCATATTAAGTTTCTTCACCTGGAGGATTAAAAGTATCAGTGTTGTTTTGTAAGCTGGCAACCATTTAGGTTACTTTGATTAAAATAAACTCTTTGTATTTCAGCTGTCAAACAAGCAATTTGGTCTAATGGCACGTTGTTTCTTGGACATCAAAAATGAATTCTCTTTAATCTTGCTGCAGCTAGGCATTTAGCCTTCTTTTCTTATTACTAGAAAAACAAAATCCACAGAAGTTCATATATTGCAAGACTTAAAACGGACTGCCTGCTGGCATGTGCTTAATGCAGGTAGATGTTCTTCAATATCATATCAAAAAATGTTTTCTAATTAGGAAAAAAAAAATTTCAAAGAAATTCTTCTGATCTTTGAAATATGATTTATCAGAGAAGGTTGACTCCCGGTGTAAAGTATGGCTTAAAGTACAGTTGAATGGTAAGTTTTGGTCACTTATCACAGGAGAATAGTATGCATTTGACCTCCTGAGGACTTTTTTCAAGGTGAGGTCAGTCTGCTCTGCAGGGTTGTCACAAAGCTGTACTTGCATAGAAGCATTCTCAAAGGAAAAGAAAATTGAATCACAAGAGTCAGTTTTACCAAGAAACATTACTAATAGCAAACTGATGAACATAAAACTATTCGTGGATAAATAAATCTTTGGTATTGTTACCTGAATCTCACTCTTTCCAAGGCAGCTATGCAGAAAGATTGTATTTCCTGATGCTCAGAGTGCCCTTTAAAAATAAGAGTGAGTATGGTCTGGGTCTGTGTCTGTGATCTTGAGCCCAGAACAAAAGGCTGGGGGGGTTAGGAGGAGGCTTTTCATAATGTCTTGGACATCTTAAGAAGCTCTCACTCTTTAGAGAAAGACAGGATTGATTGTGAAGGCTTTCATTAACCACCTTCACCTTCTCTATTTTTACTGTTTCACTTGTAGCCCAGGCCCATCTGCACAGGTTCCCTAGAGCTTTCAAATCAGGAAATAATTAAAATGCCTCATTATTGAACTTCTGAGGAATGTGAGGAGTTCTTTCCTTTTTTTCTGCTGTTATAAATAACTGCTTTTGTTGTGATTTTTCTTTTTGTCAGTCCTGCCTTGACTCATTAATCTCCTTAAAGCCAATAGATTCTGATTATGATGCTCATAAAAAAAAATAGCGATGTGGGAAATTATGGTGTGGAGTGTTTAGGGAAAAACATCATTTATCATAGCCATTTTTTTTTAATCAAATAAATGTTCTGTAATATTGAACTATAAAAATTAATGTTCAAAACCAAGCATACCAACATTAGGATATGCCAAGACTAAGGTTGCCTTCCTCTATGCTGTTATAATCTTTTAATTATAAAAACACATTTACAGGATTCCTACACCATTCAGTACATGCAGAGTACTGGAATTTCTGAATATTTATTTGATAATGTAACTGGTTGATACCTGTTTTACCCATAAGTCACTGGTATCAGTTACTGCATATCATCCAAACCTTATCCTGAACACAGAGTCTCTGACCTCTATATTTGTGTAATGGAGGTAGTGCTATAATTTTCATCGTTTTTCTTTGCAAATATAAGCAGGTATTTAACTTCACAGCATCCCTTTGGAGTAATGGGTATTAACCTACATGGTATGTTGCAAAAGCTCTGATTGCAATTTGAAAGTAAAATGCACATTACAGTGCATTTGGTATAACTGTACTTACTTTCAAGCATGCTCTTGTGGCAGCAGTTATTATTATATATGGCTCTGCTCGATGTTAGTGTGTCGTGTTCCAGAAGTCTATAACTAAATTTGATATGGGATATCCTGAAATTCTCATTTGAGCATGGTTGATAGCCCCGTGCTTTCTACAAAATGCTGTTGCTTAAATGTAACAATAAGCTTTTATCTCCAGTAACGCGTGCTGTGTTGTATGTATATGACTGTATGACTTATGATTCTCTTCTGGTGCTTACAAACAGGGTGGTACATTTAATGGTTTACCTAACAGAGTGTTATTGCACTTTGCCATTCAACAATGAATCTTTTCTGTTTGTTTCAGAACCTGCATGGTGTCCCTATCTACTTGTTCCAAGGGCTTCTTTAGCTTTAAAAGCATTCTTGTTGCATCAGCCATGGAATGAAAAATATTCTCTGGATATTATGAGCATGTAAGGAGGTGTCTTTTTGAATTCTACTTGTATATCTTTTATCAGTATTCTTGTGTGAATAACTTTTAGCAAGCTTTCCTCACTCTTTGGGACTTTTAGAAAGATAATAGCGTCACTTGGAAAGTAATAAATAGGAAAGGCTTTAAGGTGAAATATTGTTTTCTTGACTTTCAGTAGCCCTTAACTACTGAAAAAGGATTTCTGCTTTAAGGTACTGGCAATGATTTGTTATTTTCAGGTTGTATTACTTCAGAAATCATCAGCGGGTTCTGTTTTTGCAAGAAGTTAACTTAAGAACAATCAGAGTTGGTCCCTAAAGTGTAAGTGAAGGTGTGCTAAGTGATGTCTAAAAGATGTGTAGTTACTTTTAGTGAGCTATGTTTCATACCATAGGGGGAGCACCTTTCTTTATCCTTTATTGCATTTGTTTACTGACCCATAAAACAAAATTGTAAATGCAATATAAGTACATGCTCAAAAGATACTGCAATACAATTAGGAGTATATAAGAATTGTGTTCAAAGGTAATAAACACATAAGCTTATATAATTCTCTGATTTGATATGAATAAATATGAAGCACATACAGCAAGGAACTTCTTGACAAGGAGCAGTAGGTCTTGGGATTAAAAAAAAATAAAAGAAGAAAGAGGAATCAAAGTCTTAGAAATTTTTCATTAAAAAGATACACGGAGATTCATAATTCAGATGTTGCAAAGAGGATGAGATTACTACTAGAGGGACATAGCAGTTGCAGATGCTTAGGCAACATCTATTTTATAGAATGAGTAAGGCACAGGGGTAAGGATTGAAGATAAGACTGCAAACAGGGAAGAAAAAACAGGAACAAAAAGTTTAGCATGTAAGAAAGAATTGCATTACAAGAATGTAACTACTAAGCTTTCAGTGTTGAAATCATAGAATGGCTTGGATTGGAGGGTACCCAAGGATGATCAAGTTCCAACCCCCTGTCACAGGCAGGGCCACCAACCTGCAGATCTGATACTAGACCAGGCTGCCCAGGGCTTCATCCAACCTGCTCTTGAATGCTTTCAGGGATGAGGCACCCACAGCCTCTCTGGGCTTGGTGTTGGCATTTTCATTAGTTTCAAGTGTTAAAAAGCAGAGAGGGAAAAGAAAGATCAGTTGTTCTGACTCTGAGGTTGAGTGAGGGCAAACAGTCTTTGATGACCGTCATGAAATTAGTGACTAGACAAAAACCTTGCAGGAAGGCTTTCTTTAGAAGTATAGTGGATTGGTTTCATATATACGTATATACTCTTGGTGTTTTTTTTTTTTATTAAGAGTAGTACACTTTCTTTACAGATAATGTGCCATCTTCGTAATGGACTCTTTTTTTTTAAATGCAGTGATTATCCAGAAGATGAAAACATCAAAAATCTGATTCAAGAGCAGCTGAATTCACTGTCAAAGTAAGAGTTTTCCCTTTTAAATGTTTTATTAAGGTAGTGAGTTCAGAGAAAGGGGGAAAAAAAATATCCTCTCATTAAGGAATAAGCCATAATACGAAACAATTCTTTTTATATAGGCAACTTGTCTGAAAGCAGTTGGTTAAATATTGACCCAACAATCAAAATATGTTGTTCTGACCACATAAAGTCTGATGGAAGTCAGTACTGAATGTTTAACATTGTAGTAATGACTGCCAGCAAAAGATTGAAAGGTACTGATTAGGATTAGCGTGTAATTTGTAATTGGCTCATGACATGCTGTAGTTTGTTAATCTATACTGCTTTTCCAAGGTTTGTTGAGATATTTAAGCTCTCAGAAGGAAAAGAAAAACTCTTGTAAAAAATACTCTACTGGAGATAGACTTCCAGCATGTAACATTCATGATCTCTGCTCTGCTTACAAAGAAAACAGGTTTTTGGCATTCTGCTTGAACTATGACAATTAGATTGGAAAGCTTTTCCATTTTCCCTTTTTTTTCATTTAATAGAAGGGCAAAAAAAAAACTTAGAGTATTTTTAGCCACTTTGAAAAATATATAAAAGATATCACTTCATACACTGTGTAATTATGTAATTATTTGTAATTAAATTAATTTTGTAGTTTGTAGAATCAGTGCAGACTGAATTACAGCATTGTATACACCCTTGTGGTTGCTTCCTTTATTGCAAGAATAAGGTGTTCCTGACAGACTCAATGTTGGTATTTAACAGGTAGAGTAAGTTGCTCATTGTGATTATTACATGTCATTAAATGGTTGTTGCAATTACTTTGGTAGATTTTTTTCACCTCAGAAAAGAAATTTTATATTTTAGGTTTTGATTTTTTTAAACTTGTTAGATAATATATGCTAACAAAAATCTTGCACAGCATTTTATGGATTTCTTATGGATTTCTCCTTTTGCAGTGACATCAAGAAACTTCTGCTTGATCCAGAGTTTACTCTTTTGCAGAGATGTCTCCTAATTGCCAGGTAGCAGATATTCGGAGAACTGTATGAAATATGTCAGGATAAAATCCTTATCCATTTAATGCATATGAATATGTTAACATTTCAGGTGCCAGATAATTCTGTGTTGGCACATTGAAGCTGCTGAAGTACTTTGCTGTGCATCTGTTAGAGTGTTTTCAGGACTGAAAGTGAAAATGTTACATAGCTGAGAGAGTTTTGTTTGCTTACTGCATATACAGATCCTGCTTTGGTCTTTGTGATGCTTTCATAAATGTATTTCTGCTCTAATGTATTGAACATAACACTTGTACAGCACTCCAAGGCCATAATTGAGAACTTTACAACATAGAATAGATTGTATAAGCAGAGGAGGGCCTATTTTCATTTTATTTCTTTTTTTTTTTTTTGTGGTGTTGCTCTGTATCAATCTGTATCCAGAGATGTGTTTTCAAACAATTCTTAGCAACTTTCTTTTAGTTTGTAGGCAGTGTTGCTGTTTAAGTGTAAAACAATAGTTTAAAAAAATCCACCACTTAGAAGCTAAAAATTCAGTGAGTTTATTTGCTGTTGTGAAAGTCTTTTGGCCAACCTCTTATCTATCTATTTGAATCTTTTCTTGTAGTCTGTCCCATTGATAATGCAAAATTATGCCCACAATAAAGCAGCTTCCTTGTAAAAGGACATGTTAAATGTATAATATTTCTGTCTTGTTTCTCATGCTGAATTCTGTTTTCTCAGACTGTATGGAGATGAGTCTGAACTGCATTTCTGGACCATTGCTGCCCACTATTTGCACAGTCTATCCCAGGAAAAACCTGCAAAACCAACAGATGCAGTTATCCTTCAAGAACAGCTGGTTAATCCATTGGATATATGCTATGACATACTATGTGAAAATCATTACTTTCAGGTATTCCAAGGAATTACAAATTATGCAGGGAAAAGTCCTAAGATGTATATTTAACTTCTATTGTAAGCACACAACTCTGAATTAAGTCATTCCCTGTTATTTAAATGGGAATTATTTAGAATTCTCCAAGTATTTCCTTGTTTCTTTTTTTAATTGCTTGCCTTTCTCTCTTTTCGTAGTCTTACATTCTTAATAATTCTTCATGCAGAAATTCCAGCTCGAAAGGGTAAATCTCCAGGAGATGAAGAGATCAACATATGATCATACCAGGAAATGTGCTGACCAGCTTCTTCTCTTGGGCCAGGTTTGTGGGTAATATTTGAATTTTGTGTCCTTCTTCTCTGTCTGTTTTACATTTTTACCGTATTCAGATGATGTCTGTTTTATCTCATGTTGTTTCATCCCATTACATACTTTCTGCTGTCTTAATGTGTTATTATGCTGTAGCCTCCATATGACTGCATGGTGTATTATAATGCATGTATCATTTTCATGGGATCCTTATAAAAACCTTTCCTTGTATTCCTGGGACTAGAAAAGAAAATTTACATTTTGAATTATCCAAAAGTCTAAAAAACACAGTATCTTTGGTCTAACTCAGTCTGCACACAGTACTCTCATTATAGGTAATAATAGGTATGTCTAAGCTTTCACTGCAGTGTCTCTGATCTGATGGGTCCGTACTGAGCAGTAAAACACTGTAGAGAGCTGCTTACTGAGCCCCTGATATGAATAATTTGAATCTAAATGACTTCTGTACCACTTTGTGTTTGAGCACGGCAGCAAATATATGTAAAAATGGCAGAAACATTACCTCATTACAGTGAAGTGGCAGTGGTGGTCCATCTGTGGTGGTTCATTCCATTCAGAAGCAAGTGTGTGTAGTTGGTGTATGAGCCTCCATGGTTCAGCTCTTGAGCAGCTACTCTAGAGTCAATGGCTGTCTACTTACTTGAGGTGCCTAACATTGAAACGGTTGAATTCTTCCTTTGTTTCAAAATGCCAGTTATTAAATCAACCCTTCAGATCCTGCTTTTTATATCTCTACGATTATATTTGTCTTCTGCTTATTTTAAGTGTTTCTCTTCCTTTTATAACTTTGCTAAGATTCAAGGAAAGAAATATTCTCAATTAAACTTTTCTTTTGCCCCTAGTAGAACTCTTAGGCTGTGGTTAAATATTATATGCATGATGACTGCTGTCCTAAGGTTGCTGTACTGAAATAAAGCTATAACCATTACTACCCTGCTACATATCTCTGTAGTCTGCTTTTGAGTAACTTTCATTGTTGCTTGTTCCACATCTTAAAAAGAGTAAAAATATATAGACAGATAGATAGATATAAAGACTTCTGTTTGAGAGTGAATGGCTTGAAGTCAAAGCTGTATGTTTTTCTCTTGTCAGACTGACAGAGCAGTACAGCTGCTGTTAGAAACAAGTTCAGAGAATGCACATTACTACTGTGATTCACTCAAAGCTTGCTTGGTAACAACTGTCACATCATCAGGTCCATCTCAAAGCACCATCAAGCTGGTAGCAACCAACATGATAGCTAACGGAAAGCTCTCAGGTAAAATGGGACTTGAATTTTCTGTTGGCTTATAAATTAGCAATTTGTTTGTTATTAATGCTTTTAATGCCAGAGGGAGTGGAATGAGTCCTTTTCTGTAGCATATGTAAAATGAAGGAATGCTAGGAAAGAGGTATACTTAATAGAGATTTTTTTCTGGTGGTGAATGATCTGCTCACAGTTTTGTATAGTAACACTTTTTTCCCCTATTATATATTCTAATTTCTTATTTTCCAGAGGGTGTTCAGTTGCTGTGTCTGATAGATAAGGCTGCTGATGCTTGTCGCTACTTGCAAACTTATGGAGAATGGAATCGTGCAGCATGGCTTGCAAAGGTATGCAGTTTCTCTGCTTTTGCTGTCCTAACCTGTGAATTGCTGTGAATGACCTACATAGGTATGAAGGACAGTGATAGTATTAAGATCTCCAAAGTTAAAAAAAACTGAAGGATCAATCTGAAAATAATATTTGTTCTTTCCATGTTTTAAGCTACAAGAAGCCAATGTGTTTAGCTAGCACTCACAGGTCTTTCAGCCTTTTGACTACTGAGGTCTGCCCTAGTCATCCAAATGACAAGATTGGGCCCCAAAAATGGTTGGAATACTGAGTTTTCTAACTTCAATTTATGAAATTATATATAGTCACAACAGCAGAGAATTCATTGTGAAGTGCAGAAACCCATTCCTGGAAGTGGATAAATAACTAGACAGTGATTTAGTGCAGAGCTCCATGTAGCATTTGTGCTGATTTTAACATTAGCACCAACCACATTAGCACCAACTTTGGTTTCAGTATGTACACATTATAAAATCATGTACCTGTAAAAGTACTAGATTTAGCATTAATACTCTATATTAAATTGTGTAGGAAACAAGAGTCACTGAGGATTATATTTGAGTGAGTCTGTTTCTCCTGCAGAAAGTATGGAAAAAGACTTTCTCAGATTTTCTAAATGGATCATTCTCTTTCTTAAGAAAAAATAATGATGCATTGTCCTTCAGTCTTCAGTAAAGAATAAACATTCCCAATGTCTTAGTACCTGAGGTTTTAGTAAAGTCTTATTTAAAGAAGAAAAGAAAAGAAAAGAAAGAAAAGAAAGAAAAGAAAGAAAAGAAAGAAAAGAAAGAAAAGAAAGAAAAGAAAGAAAAGAAAGAAAAGAAAGAAAAGAAAGAAAAGAAAGAAAAGAAAGAAAAGAAAGAAAAGAAAGAAAAGAAAGAAAAGAAAGAAAAGAAAAGAAAAGAAGCACATTTAAATATTGAGTGACCTGAGTGGACTTCTGATATATCTGTGTAATTCTATTTTTTTTTTTTTTAATTGTATTTGCTCAAAGGACTTTTTGAAATAAAATTGGTAATTTGAGATGCTTTTCCTTCTTCCCAAGGACTGGAAGAAGTGAAAGAAAGCTCTGTTTAGTTAGAATTCATAATCATTTTTCCATCTCCTGAAGGTTCGCTTGAACTCAGAGGAGTGTGCTGATGTGTTAAAGCGTTGGGTGGATCACCTTTGCTCTCCACAAATCAACCAGAAGTCCAAAGCCATTCTTGTCCTCCTGTCACTTGGATGCTTTACAAAAGTTGCAGAAATGTTGCACAGGTAAAACTGAAACAGCATCACCTGTGTTTTATGAACACAGCAGCTGAGAAGTCAAGGGGGAAGGAGAGGGCCTACAATTTGATTTTAGACATTTGTTTCTATATCAGCATGTGTTTTGTGGGGTGTGTGTGTGATGTGGGAGTGTGAACATATGCCATGGTGGCAGCTCAGTGGTGGCACTGTGGTTTTAACCCTGGTGATGTTCAGAAGCCCAGCACAGCTGTCAGTGCAGAAGAGATCTGCCACTCCAGAGCTACATGCAAACTTTTAGAAATTCTGTTTGCCACTGTTTTGATGCAATATTGAATATTTTTCTGTTTTCCTGTCCTAACAAATAATTCCTTTTTTTCCCCCCATTTTGCAGTATGAGATACTTTGATAGAGCGGCTTTATTTGTTGAAGCTTGTCTGAAGTATGGGGCATTTGAAGTCAATGATGATACAAATATCCTTTTTCTGAAATCCTGTCTTTGCAACTTATTTACAGTTTTGTGTGAGTCAGCGTTAGGTTAACCAGCCTGCACAGGAATAGAAGATTCTGCTTTTGTTTTCCAGGATGTGCGCTTGAAGGAGGTGTGAGGAAAGAACTATAAAGGAATCATTTGCATAGATACATAAAACCTCCTTCTCCTGATAGTCTGTGAGGTCAGTGGCGCTGGGAAACAAATAAAAAGTTAAAAATAGAAGTACAGGTGATAAAATGTTCTTCACAGAACTCAGAAGTTGTTATTTCAGACTACATGGTAAGGTCAGTGGTTTGACAACCCTTTATTGACAACCATACTGCTAGTGACTGAAATGCTGTGTGAAGGTTTCAGTTTTGGGAAGGTGAAAACAAGTGAAGTTAAAGGTCAGGATTCAGGGTGATCTGAAAATGTATCTGAAGTGTTCAGAGTTCAAGAAGATCAGACCAGAAGGGCAGACTGTACTGCAGAACATTTGCTCTAACACTCTTATTTAGGTATATGCAGTAAATTATAATACACATGTAAATAATACTTGACTGTCATCACTGATGACTCCTTATAAATTAAAAAAGCCACTGTCCCATTATGGGAGGTAATGTCAGACACATCAAACTGGTGACCACATGATCTACCAGTTTCGTTTCACAAATTTAAATGTGATATTGTTGTGTATGCTTCTGCTTATATGGAATTTGTCTGTTTTATTATATGGCACTTCATGTATTGCCTGGTAAATGGTAATATGCATTCAGTAGTAGAATTTAAAGCAGCATTTTTTTCTGTTTTTTGGTTTAGAACATATAGCAGCAACGTTCAGCATTTTCAGCTTGGGAGAGCTAAGGAATGAATTTAGAAAATGGCTTCTTATATTTTCATTTTGCTTTTCATGTTGTCTTCCTTAACGCTTCCTTTACATAAACTGATCCATGCTGTCTATGCAGATTATGCCAGGGGCTTGAAGCTCCTGGGCTTTAGGCAAGGAGCTATTTTCTTTGCCTCAAAAGCAGGAGAAGCTGGTAAAGATTTATTGGTTGAGCTCAAACAGCCTAAAGGGGAAGCGATGGAAGTGACAGAAGAGTAACAATTCTATATTTACTGCTAAGAGGAGTTTTTCTGTCAAACTGGATTGTCCATCAGATTGACATTCCACTGTGTGAAAATGCACTTTCTCTTGAATCACTGTAATAGCTCATGTGTGATTTGAGCAAATAATGTTAAATGTGTGAGGAGGCAAATTTAAGAACTGTTTTGTTTAGTCTTAAATTGTCTTCGTTTTCAAGAGAGAAGGAAAAAAGGCTATGATAAAATTATACACAAATATTTTCAGCTTTTTCAACTAAAACAGAAATCAAACTTAACAAAATGCTGAAAGCGTTCTGTACCTGTATAAGAGCCTACTCCATTTACTTCCAAAAATCAAATCTTTATAGTTCTTCACTACTGTTGTATTTATATGTATAAATGATTCAGTCTGTACTATAAAAATATGAATTTATGTAAAGAATAAATACGGATCACAAAACACACACAGATCATTCCTGGAAAGTTGTTTTCTCAAATCCAATTTTTCTCTTTAAAATTACTGTTATTTTACATGAGTTCCATTTGTTGTCCTTTTCATACCAGGCTGGAATGGAATCTTTAACAGATTTATTTACGAAAGATTCCTGACATTTCAGAAACCTATGACATGTCTTCTTTTTCAATGAAGATATTGTTATATTTGGTGTCATTCGTAATTGAGCACTGCCTGCACACCTTAAATTCTGCCTTGTCTTGACTGTTCAATGGGATCAAAGGATGGGAAAATTATCCTACCTCAAAAAGCAGTAAGGTGGGCTCCTCAGAATGTTCAGAAGGATGCTCTCTCCACAGTTATTATTTTGTAAGGTATTTCAGTGTGTCCTGAATTAAGAGGTGGAAAGAACATTGGATAAAGCAAAAGATGTTGGGTTTTTTTTTTCATTACTTTATATGATATCACATCTTGTGGTCCATATACTTAGGGATGCTACTGAAAGCATCTCTTCATTTTTGTGCCAGTATTTCAGCAGGATCAAAACAGCTTCCCACAGTATTTTAGTGTTGATGTATTTGTTTTCATTACTGTTCCTCATGTTAGAAATGTTTTTTCTATTTATTACTGTTTGACTGAGAGATTTTGCAGCTGAAGAGTGGATGCTAATGTTAGACTGCATTTGCAAATGGAAGATTGTGGCATGTGAAAATAAGTCTTGGCTGAAAAGGTTAATTATTTAAAGGAAGTTGTTGGAGCTGCTGAAGTTCAGTATGCAGTAGTGAGAAGAATCATATCATGTAAGAAGTTTCCCATCTGAATGTAATTCATGACTTTTCTACTTAAAGTAATTGTGTCTTTGATTCTTCTTGTGCTTGAAGATTTGTAAATGCGTATTCCATATTCCTTCTTATAGGAGCACTAGCTTCCAGAGTTGAAGAGAGGTAATGAAACCTTTTAATTAAAATCTAGCATAGCATTTCTGAGAACACACTGAAGGTTCGAATTTTCAATACTGATGGTTTTTGTACAAGTTGAAAATGTTTTGTTGCTCTAAAAGTGAATGTTTTATATAGATAAGATAATGTATCTTACGTACATTGTCCCATATCTTATGTACATCACTAAGGATGTTCAGCATCTTACAAATGATACTTACATACTTGCTTGGGAAAACAAATATACAATGAAATTTGCCTTAAGTATTAGCTGGTGAGCAACAAAATTAAGCAAAGTTAAATGTCATTATCAGTGAGCTGAATTCAGGCTGGCATTGACTACAACAGCACTCCTGAGTTCCTTTGCTTGACTTCAATAGCAGTAGTGCGGGACAGGGACACCAGAGACTTAATGTAAGCACACTCAGACTTGTGCAGATGACACAGAATGGTTTGTTGTTGGGTCTCTGGCAAAGGGCTTTTGATACTGAATGTTTCTCTATACTTTCAAGTGTGAAGGTGCAGAATACCATGTGCTTATTCCCTAATGAAACTTTTATGATGAAAATACAGCGTAGAAGTGATTTAAAAGTTTCTTTAGCTAGAAGTGCAATCACAGTAATAAAAGAAAAAACTTTCTAAATCTGTGTGTCTTCATTTAATGCAAAAATGTCATCTGTTGCACTTGGATTGAATGCTGATTGTGTAATTGTTATTTTGCCTTCTGGACTGGAACGATGCTCATGGCTGCTTTTAGAAGAGGAAGTGATCATCTTTCATATGTGTTAGGCACAATTTCCCTACTGGTCCCAATGACAGTCACAGATCGTTTAGAACTGAGTGGGTTTGATCACCTGTCCAAACCTGTGTTCTATAATATGCCTAAGGACATAATTGCTGGTGATTGATAAAGTAACAACACTGCTTAGTATGGAAAGTGCTGGAATGCAGTATAGTTTGCTGAACGTGGTACATCAGCTGTTTGAATCTGCAGCACAGGCAGTAGTGAAGAGGGACCTAACATTGCTCTACTGGGTCTGAAAATCAGATGAGAAAGGTAACTTTGCCTTGGTTGTGCTTAAATTTTAGCCTACTCAATTTGTCACATGTTCTGAGTGGTCAGAGACATGGGTTGATGGTTGGACTTGTTGATCTGAGAGATCTTTCCAACCTTAATGATTCTATGAAACTTAAAAGCATGCTTTGTGGCTCTGTTAATCCCAGCAATATCATTTAGTGGGGAACCTGATTTCAGATAATACCATGACAGTTGTATTGCTTCCATTGATCCATTTATGACTTTCTGATAATATGTGAAGAGTAGTCATATTTTCACACGTATTTGTGTTTACCCTGTTCCATTTTAAAGGCACACACCTTTTAATAGAATATCTAATTGACCTTTACAGCGGATTATTCTTGACTTTCCAGAAAGGTAAGATCTGAAATTGATTTTGTTTTTGAAGCAGGATGGAAGATTTGAACACAGCGAAGTTGTTTTCTTGGGCCATATGCACAACTCTGTTCTTTTCAAGCTCATCTTTCCTAATGGTTGGGCAGATTTTGGCAAAACAGCAAATGAGGCTTTGTTGTCTTCCCGCAAAGAACTGTACTTTGTAGTGACTGCTTCCTTTGAGCGTCAGAGCTGCAGTTCAGAATTAGCCAGAATGGGTGGGATCTTTGTATTTCTTTAAAGGGGAACCCAAATACACGATTTACCCTTTCTACATGCCTTGCTTCTGACGAGCATTCATTATAGGCAGTGAATGGAGAGATCTGACAAAACTACCTACTGACAACTCGAATGGATGACACTGATTTCCATCCTGCAAAATTTAGCAGTGCTGAACAACGAAGAGAGACTCCTTTTGTTGATAGAACCAGTTTCAAAGCTAGCAGAATGCTCCCAGCCTCCTCCAATAGAGAACTCTGACCTTTTCAATGTTATTTTTGCTGTCTCCTCAGCCCGTGTGTGCAAATGAAGTTGTAGTGCGTTGGGAAGAAACAACCACCAGGTGACCGTGCAGCTGAAACAACCTGAAATTCCTGTCACCCCAAAAATGTGTTAATTCCAGTCTGAGGACTTTCCAGCGAATTACCAGCACTGGTTTTTTCCTGGTTTCTATGTTATACAACTTGTCAATAGGAGCTGAAGAAAAGTACTGTAGAAAAATGCTTCCTTTTCCCTACATTTAGGAAAGGAAGGCACGCACAGCTATTTTTTCAAACTGGAAAAAAAAAAAGAAGTAAAAAGTTTTCCTTCTCCTTTCCCTTTAGAAAAATAGTTCTCGAATACTTATCAAGCCAAAGAGACTTTTCTTTATGACAGTTTCTTCCAGCTCTGTTCTGCGGTTTACCTCAGCATCTGCTTTCTTTTTCCACTTTCCCAACTTATGCCTGGTTTTGATTAAAACCAAGCTGAGATGCATGGCAAGAAAAAAGCAGCCTTCCAACACCAGGAGAGCAGGAAGGCGATTTGTCAGCGATCGCCCGGTCCGGAATGTGATATTTTCTGGTAGCAGCTTTTACTCCTAGTAGGACTGGGCTAACACACAGCTTTTACATTATTATTGTATGCCACAACCATCTCATCAAAAAGCCAAGAGACTTTCTTTGAACCCAACCGAAATCATCTGTTTATTCTTTCTGACTGCTTTGCAGGCAAATTCCTCACCACGGAATTAAGGGCACAGGGCATTCTTCTCTTTGTGATTCCACCACGTTTTCATTTTCAGTGAAGTTTTATGTTTGTTTCTCTCCAAAATTCCACTGTTTTGTGGCAGCGTGCCTCCAACCCGCCAGCACAAGAGGTGGTGTAAGTAGGCAGTGTAGATAAGCTAACCCACTTTTATACTGTCTCACTGGATGTCTCCCTCACAGATACAGGCTGGTGGCTGGGTATATGTTTTTTAATATTATTATATTTACTTTCTATTATATTAACTCTCCCCTCTCTCCATTCCACCATCACTTTCCCTTCCCAGCTCATCCTCCAACTCCTGTCCCCTCCTCAGGGCATAACCAAATCCCATCTGGAAGCCACAAGAACGAGGTATTTCATTGAAATCCTCCCAGAATTTCTCAAACCATCAGTTTCCACTTCGTGCAGGAGAGGGCAGCAGAGCTCAGGGAATGGGGACAGTCGCTCACAGCGACAGGAGTTCCAAGGGGTGTGCTGCGTTTTCCCACTAATTCTGCCCTCGAAGTGGGGCAGCCCTAAGGAACCAGCCAGGCAGGACAAGCTGATTTCGGTGTGATTTATGACTGGCTGCAGGCTGCTCGGGGAGGGAAGGAGGATATTGAGGACATTCGGGTTTCTTATAACGCGATAAGAAGTTGGAGATTGGGTTAAGCTTAAGCACTCATCTAACCCTCTCTTGAAATCTGCTTTGGCTTGATGACTAAATGCTTGAAAATGCATGATAAGTACAATTTTAAGCCTTGCCTCTAATGCAGACAGGTTGATCTGCTACATTCAGGTGGCTGGTAGCCCAGTCTAGTTTTGTCTATTTCTGTTTTGAACTACTCTTTCTTAATCATTCATTATTTACAATAATGGGGAGATTTTGCCTCCTAGAAAATACTGAGCACAGAAATCACAGTGTGTGCTCTGTTCAGGTGTTGAAAGCAGTGTTTCTGCACTGACCTGGAGCATCAGAGGATGCTTATGCCAATAACCCATGGCATAATGCTGGCAGCGCTCCTGCAAGGCGCTGTGGATCACAGAAGCTGATTTTGTGTGCGTGGGAGGAAGAAAGGAGCACAGAAAATTTACAACAGGAAAAGTTCTTTCTGACAGTTTTGAGATTTACATACCTCAGCACTGCTGGAATGGGCATTTCTGGAGCATAGCAAATGGCTGGCTGTGAGTTTCAGTATGATTTGAGCGTTTTTATGTAAGCAAAAAGCATTGGAAGCACAAGTGGCCGCCTGTTTTGAACAACAGATATCCTTAATCAATCTATTATGAATATTGTTGTTGTTGTTTATATAGCTTCCTAACTCTTGCACCCTGCTGTGTGTCTCCTGGCTACATGGTGTCATGGAGACACCATGGAGAGAACCCAGCCGGAGCTGCCTCTCATCCAACCTGCAGACAGGTAGTGACACCTCCAGCCCTACCTGAGACAGATCTGAATGCAGAGCAGTTCAGCAGGAATCCACCCCTGTGTGCTCAAATCAAGAGAGAATCAGATTGATCCTCCAGCTCAGCGAAGGACATGGTTTCTTTGGACCACGTATGTATCGCCTTGGAGCTTTCAGTGATTGGTGGCTATGGGGAAGTTTGCACTTAATACAAAGCATCTCATTTGCTAGACAGCTTTCTACCATGGTAGCTGAAGAATTCTATGAGAAAGCCCATGATGAGTCCCACGTTGAAATTACTCTCACAACTACTGGAACAGGTTGCCTAGTTTTACCTCATCTGTCTGTGGTGGTGCTCACTTGTTTGCCCACGACCTTGAGGAGGCAGTGAGATGCTCTGAGCAATGAGTATTGCTGAATCTCTCACTTGCACATCTAGTCTGAAGCCAGCTCAGACTGACAGAAGTTGCACCCCAGGAGAGTAATAAATTGCTTGCATAAACAAAGATGATGTAAACGAATGATGTCAGGGGAGCTCTTTCCTAAAGCTGTCCTGGGTTCACTGATGCAGTCTTTTCTTAGTTTTCATCTTACAGAAAGGTCTAAGGAATGAACTTCCTTCTTTCAGCCTCTGTTGTGAGCCAGCAACAAAGCTGGGGCACAGGGCTGGGCTGCATCACTCAGGACCTACCCATATAACCTAACAATATGCAGAATACTGATTGTAATATCATAAAGGAGGAAAAAAAAAAAAAGCAAAAGCAAAAAAAAAAAAAGAAAAGATTGCATGTCTTTTTGGCCTTACTACAACAAGGATATTTTCATAGGAACCAAACATAATATTTGGAGGGGTGCCTCTTTGTATGTTAACTACGTATCTGACTTTCAAAATAAATCATTGACTTGATCAGAAAATGAGGGCCATAATTGTTTCATTTCAAAATTTCAACAATTGCATTTGTTTGTAGAGATGTTTGACTAACCATGCAACCGTTGTGATGTGTATCTATATAGACAAAAATAGTTTCTGTTGAGTATAGCTCTCTGTCATACAGAATTTTTAGTAAAAGTTATGTTAAAGCCATTTCATCCGAAAGTCCTTACCAATAATAATCAGTAATCTCTTTGGAGAACTTCATAAGTGTTTTGGTCAGTCTAAAGCTTCTTAATCAGTACACTGAGAGTGGATTTGATGGTTCTGGTGGATCCCTTCCAGTCTGGAAATTCTATCATTTCAGATATTGGCCAACAACAACCACAAAACCAAACCACTGTTTGTGAGGCAGGACTACAGCAGGGACTGAGCACTGCATTGCTCCAAGAGTTGCCCTCATCTTTGGTGAGGTGCCCAAACAGGCAGGACTGGAGCAAAGAATGGTGACAGTTTTGATGTTGTGCAGCTTGGAATCCCAACAGCAGACCTTCCCCCCTTTTTTTTTTTTTTTTTGATTGTAGCTCTTCATGCACCATGAATTAGAAACAATTTAATTTTGGCTTTAATTAGTTGCATTGCTGGCCGTTGACTCATCTGTTCTTCAAGATAATGTTTGATGCTACTCGTGGCATTTTACCCATGTGATGTACAGTGCTATTTGTTTCTTATTTATAAGAGTACCTGGTTTGCTCCTGGCAAATCTTCCCCAGTCTTTTCTTGTTGTAGAGTCTTCTCAATGATGACATGTTTTTACAGGGGAATGACTTGCACTGAAGGCTTGGTTCCCCCCAGAACTTTTCCTTCTTTTCAGGTCTCAGCAGGGTTAGATCCCAGCCACCTTTTTCCTTAAGTTCTGTGTACAATTCAAAGCTTTTCTAGTCGGTGTCTCTGTGGCAGAGGGTTTTATGGCAGTAATTATCTCGGAATGAATACTTGGTCGGGTTGAAAGGCCTCAATTAAGGGCCTTTTGATTTTGTGGTTTTTATAAAATTTCTGCGTGTGAATCATAGGCTGCTCTTTGATTTTGTTTTCCAAACTTCTCATTATTTAAAAAGTGGGGGCTTTGATCTGAATAAGATTGTTACAGGTTCTCTGTGGGATTCCACTTCAGGATTCAGTAATAAAGTTGAGGGAAGAGTTAATTGCTTGGGCTCAATCCCATACCATTGTTCTGTCCCCTGACTCAATAACCAAAATCTTTAAGCTGAGATAGCTGATGGGAACAGTTGCATTCATACGAGGTGAATAATCTCCAAGAGAGCTTTTCACATCCACTGTGGTGCATCTTCAGGATGTAACTGAGTGTAGCTTTACTGCAGCCAATTGAAACAGCTGAGGATTTGCCCAAAGATTTCTTGTGTACCATTCCCTCACTAAATTCATTCATGGTAAGTTATTCAAAGGGATTGAAGTGAAAAGGGTTGTGGTGGAAGGGAAGGGAAAGGAAAAAGGAAAGGGAATTCATATTTGCTTTGAATCTTTGTAGAAAAATGTTGGATTCTTTCCTGCAACTTTGGCAGCTTCTGATTCAGCTCTGGCAGTAATTATTCAATATGAAGATGGATTCTGTCTGAGAGAGATAGAAAAAAAGCAACACAATTCCCAGGGAGTCTTGACAGTCGATGCAATTAAACTGATCTCTGACATCTCTGGACAGTGGGATACAATGGAAATGAAGTTCATATTTGAGATAAATAAATTCTTAAGGTCGCAGTATTTCTGCATCTGCCCCACAGTTGCAGGAGGTTCATCTTTTAGGAAGATACCCAGTGCAGATTGAGATCCTTATTTAAAATCACAGCTTCTGCTAAAAATAAAAAAATAAATACGTAATAAAAAAAAATAAAAATGCTGTGTTTCCAGCTTGAATCAGCCTGGCTTCATCTCCTCGCCATTCATCAGAGAGCAGCCAAGGGCATCTCTGTGTGTCGGATCCAACAGAGGGATGCTGGGCATCAGCCAGGTCCCACCCGAGTGGGGCTGGACAGCTTTGGGCTGGAGGAGCTGTGCCATTCACCCTTCTCCCCAGGCCCCATTGGCTCGCTGCCCACGTTCCATAGGCACAGTGAGGTGTGGAAGCCTCCCCCCTGGAGCACTGCGTTTGAGTTATGCCAAAGGGTTGCTGGTTTGTCCCCACTTAGATGTGCCCTCAGGAAGGTGTCATTTTACCCTTGTCGGCCTCAGAGTTGAGCTGAGATTTCCATTCTGATTGTATTTCAGCTCCTGAAAATCATTTCTGAACTTCCCACAGCAGTGATTCTTTCAGTAAAGACTCTCATCAAACAGTTTTGTGTGAGATCAGCTGTGTTATCTGCCCAAAGCAGAATAATTGATAGAAAGTTATCACTCCAGCCTGTCCTTAGCAGCAATTCTGATGGTCTTTCAAGACATAACGAATAACGTGACCTGTTATCTTTCTAATGGGTATCAGTGGTGAAATGTAAGCTCAGTTCATGATTCAGTATAAGTTAATACCTTTTACATTATATACTGGAAATAATTTGTAACTTCTGATCAGTCCATGAGCCTTTATTTCTGTTGAGAGGTGTTTGTTGGATCTCATGGTCCAGGGAAAGCCTTCTCTCCTGAAACCCTCAGCTGGAGTGGGCAGGTCAGCAGGTGAAAGCTGAAAAAAATATTTCATTTTGATAAGACAATGCAGGTCTTTGGGCTGATTTTTTTTTTTTTTTCATAGCAATGCATCTGATTCCAAAAGCAGAACTTATGATGAGACTGTCTTGTTTAGGATTGCAACTCAGTCAGGTGAAGACACCAAAGCCAAATGGGCAGCCCAGCAGTCCCATGTTCCAGTGAGCACCTGACCACCATGTGAGTACATGGCCTGAAGTTTTTGCTTCCCAGTTGCATAATTTTTTGTGGGGGGAAGGGTGGGAATTCCCAGATAACATTTGGTTTTCTAAATGTAATGACTCTTCAGAAGTCCTGTTTTCTTGTCATTCCTCACTGAAGTTCCCCTTTCTGGCCTCTTTCTCCCCTCATTTCCTTCAGCAGCTGGGATGGAGTCTCAGGCTTAAACCCTATTACACCTTGAGTTGCTGACTCAGTAAATCAGAAAAGACTTTGGCAACATCTGCTTGTGATCCTGTAACCAGATCAACAGACTTTGAGCCAGCACAGGGATATGAAGTGAAGGTCGGGAGCGCAAGGCATTAGCCAATACTATTCTCATCATCTCCAGACGTTTTCTCTGAAGTGGTTTATCCATACTCCAAACTGGATCAAGCCAAAAAGGGAGTGCTAGCTTTAAGGCATACATGGTATATACTTAATAAAAGGAAGCTTTCAAGAGAGGAATGTATGAGATAATGTAATCCAAGAGCAAGAGTAACTCGTGCTTCAACAAGTAATATGCATTTCAGTGTCTGTAGCTGATAGCCTGCCCCTACTTGTCCATGCTAATTATCTCTGCTAGGAGAGTGTTCAGCTCTTTGTGATCAAGAAAAACTTCTTAGCTGCCAGCTAATACATTTACAAATATATGTGACTTAGTGAATCAGCATGTAGACATGTCTATTGAGGTTGATGAACAGTCTCCAGTTGGATAGCGTAAGTGTGACAAAGAAGAAAAGGCTAGACTAAGAACAAGACACATATCAAATCTCAGAGCCAAACCAACATGATGTGTGATAATATCTTTGTCATTTGGCGCCCTAAAGTAAAAAATAAAAAATGCCAGAGCAAATTTTGTAACCTACACCAGACGAGGCTTTTTTAAAGACACACACTTGCTAAGAACAGCATGGGTTGTTTGTCCAAGGGCAACAGAGTAAGGCTGGCTTCTCACAGCCTCCCACAGTACAATTTTCTATCTGCATTAAATATGCTCACTGTCTTTATCAAACACATCTTCTAGTGCAGCTGAAAAGACATTGCTTTTTGAGTCTCAGCTGACATCCAGGCGTTGTGCCGTGCACAGCCATAAACTCCTCCACGCAGATTATACATCTCAACTGCTAAAAGCTTTTGCTAAGAGGGAAAAAGCATGTTCCTGAGCTAGTGGAAAGAACGAAGGTGAAAAACATTTCCTGCTTCTATAAAATATGCATTTGAAAATACAATATTTCATTACAATGGTCATTTGGAAACTGCAGCTGGGTTTTGTGCGGTCTGGTGTTGAAAACTCTCAGGGTGGAGACAGCACAGCCTCTGGGGCAGCCTGCTCCTCTGACCTTATGAGGAAAAGCTTCGGTACTGGCATGTTATGGCACTTGACTCTGGTTATTTGTCATGATGAGATAAATGTAAGAACAGTGGCCTTTGACACTCCTCCGTTTCTGTGAGATGATGTGGCCCTCCACCATCTGTCTTTGGATGCAGTGCTTTGTCACTGGATGGCTCCCTGTTTTGGGAGAGGATTTATCCAACCTCTTCTGATGGACCTATTTAATAATAAGTACTTCTGGAAGGTAAAGCGAGTAGTTGGCTGGACCATTGGTGAAGACAGCAGACAGGAATTCTTGCTTTGCAGTATTTCATAGGGGGTTTTACCTGGAGGGTGCTTTGCTGCTGCCTGTTTGATCCATTGGGATGCATAGGTTGGAATAAAAGAGTAGCTGAGTTGTAGTGCAAGATGGAGCTTCTGCAGTCTTGTCTGTGTCTAAACTCCAGGAGCTTTCCTAAGGACTTTGGTTGCCTTCGCCATTGCAAATTGGGGTTTTAGAGGCTGTAAACACGCACTTCCCCTGGGTTACCTGCTGTGAGTTTCAGTCTTGGCCATAGACATCACTGTCTGATCTGCACCGGGGATAGCAGTGGAGAATTTTGAGGTTTTTTTCACCTCCCATGCTGCAGTGGAGTAACAAAGAACTGAAATTGTACTCAATGTGTGTTTTAACTTCAAACATTGAAAATAGCTGAACGGCAGCAAAAGCACGCTCTGCAGTAGCAGTATGCAGAGCTTGAAGTGGTTGGCAGGCAGTCATCTGATGTTTCACTAGGGCTCCTCACACACTCCAATTTCAGCACTTGTTTAACTGTTTGGCTGACCAAAGCCAAGAACTCTGAATACTGAATAATCATGTCTCGTGTCAGTACCTGTATAAGTATGTGTATACTATTGACGTTGGATGCCTGGAAGCAATTTGAGTTCTGTTGATAAACCCCTGGGGATTGTTTTCCCTCCTTCCTTTTCTCTCTTTCTTTCTTCCTTTAGAATTTATCCTAACAGATTATATACAAATATCAGTATCTATTTATTGGTGGAAATATGGGAGGTAGAAATTCAAAGTTTCTTTGCTTGTTGATGCTGACCTCTTCTGTGGCCTTAGGAGTGACATGTATGTATGTATGAATGCAAAACATGGCAGGAATATTAACACCTACAAGTCTCTAGGCCTTATGGCTGCTGATTAAGAAATTCTTTGAAGAGGTATTTTTTAATACAAAGGATCAAATGTAATGGTATAGTTTGAAGACTTTTATTGTTGCTTACACGTTGACATTAAAATAATGATTTCGTTTTCTGACTCGAAGAAAAACTGTTGAGAAAAATCCAAATGTTTGCCAAAAAGTAATGCCTGTGTTTACGACGGATCTTATCTGCAAAGATTAACCAGATGGGAAATGGAGACTGTTTGAAAAACTCTTTGCCACAGAAAATGTGATTGTAAATGTAAAATTTTGATTTTAAAGCATGTAAGGAAAGAACAGCGGATTCTGAAAATGTGTGCTCAGGAATGGCCTTTACCTCTGCTGTCCTCTTACTATGGATGGGACTGTT
The DNA here is from genome assembly GCF_987193195.1 of Phasianus colchicus. NCBI lineage: Eukaryota > Metazoa > Chordata > Aves > Galliformes > Phasianidae > Phasianus > Phasianus colchicus. The sequence continues at coordinate 31,217,226 of NC_143443.1, forward strand.
CACATGAATGGAGGCTGCAGGACTGGATCCACGGTAAATACTTGATTTAGTGGGATAATATTCTGAGCGTTTTGAAATGAGATTCAGCTTACTCAAAAGCATATTTATAATTCACTGGAAGTGTTTGCTGTTCCCAGGTTGTCTTTCTCTATTGGTGGTATCTGATACATAGCATACAGTAATGCTGTGTGGAACACAAGTATTTCCCATTCATTTTGAGCTTGTTCAGAACACCATTAAAAACAAACAAAAAAGAAAACAAAAATCAAACCTTTTCAATTTCTTTCATCATAAAGAAAGCACTAAAATCTCAGGATAAAAAAGTGAAATAAAATACGGAAGGTTAGCCTGAATTATGACATGGATTCTGATATGTTCACATTTCTATTTCCAAAAAAAAAGTTATTTGGAAGACTCCTGTGACAAAAATTACATAACTAAAATGACATTTAGGCAGAATTTACAGAGCTATGCCAGAAACATTGATACGGAGATCTTGTTTTTGTGTCTTGTATATTTTCCAGGTTCTGAAACAAGTGTGCGGTGCCTGGTCACCCCCATGGAGCTCTTGCCTCCTTCTGGACCATCACTGCATCTGCTCTAGTTTGGACAACTTCATTCAGAATCTGCTGTTGCCTTACAGAGAGAGTGGTGAGGTGCTGGAACAGCTGCACAGAGAGGCTGTGGATGCCCCGTCCCTGGAGGCGTTCAAGGCCAGATTGGATGGGGCCCTGGGCAGCCCTGGTCTAGTATTAACTGGTCTATTATTAAATGGGGAGGTTGGTGGCCCTGCATGTGGCAGGTTGGAGATTCATGATCCTTGAGGTCCCTTCCAACCCTGGCCATTCTGTGATTCTGTGATTTTCCATGGTGGACTGATGGCTACTGCATCAGCACAGAGGTGGGTGACTGGCTCTCCCTTGCCTCCTCAGCTCCCACTTCTCCCAAGATTGTGCTGCCAGGCCCTTGAGATTTCTGTGCAGAGACAGCTTCAGCAACAGCAATGGGTGATGAGATGTGAAGCCATGAATACAGAGCCAAAGGCAAAGGGGAGTCAGCCAGGTGTGTGCTCACAAGACTTTGGTGCTACTCCTTTGGACCCCATCACTGTTGTTTCTGTCATTTGGAGTCAGCTCTCTTGGCCTCTCCCAAAAGATGCAACACGTTTGTTAACAAGGGGATAGATGCTTTACAAAGATCTATGCAATTCATCACTCACTGAGGACCTCGTTTCTGCGGATACATCATCTCCTACATGGTGCACTTGGCATCAGGAATAGTCCTGCTGAAACATCTCATCAGTGAGCATATGTATTTATGGTTTGCAATAAGATATTTGCATGAACTAGTTGCTGCTTGGCTTCCTAAAAAAAAATGTTTAAGAAATTGCTTCTGTACCATTCCGTGTTATGATACTCAACTCTTCACTTCTTCAAAACACATTTAAATTTCCATCTAAAGCATATTGGCTCTACAGAGAGCAGTTTAAGAGTTGGCGTTGCTCTGTTAATGCCCAGCCAGCACTTCTGTATGTGTGCATGAGATTAATGTACTTGGAATCAGATGGTGCTGCTTCTGATTGAACCTAAGCCTTGTGTATTTCAAGTAGAACTCTCAAAGCAAAGAACCTGGTATGAGGGACAGGGGCAGGGCTCAGCATCAGGCCCTTTATCATAGAATCACAGAATGGCCTGGGTTGAAAAGGACCACAATGATCACCTGGTTTCAACCCCCTGCTATGTGCAGGGTCACCAACCAGCAGCCCAGGCTGCCCAGAGCCACATCCAGCCTGGCCTTGAATGCCTCCAGGGATGGGGCATCCACAGCCTCCTTGGGCAACCTGTTCCAGTGCTTCACCACCTCTTTCCTACAGCTACCTCTAAAGATTTATTTTATTTTGGCTATAATGGTGAAAACAAATTCACTACTCACGTAGGTTAAAGATCTGATCAGACAAACTTTAGTACAAAGTGTGTTTTACATTCAAGCTGTGAACCCTTGGAAATAGGGGCTTATAAGGACATTGCAGACAGAGTGTTCAGCATTGCAGTGGAGTTGATGCAAGCATGGTTGGCTAAAATAATCTTGTTTTTAAGGTAAAGATTTGGATCTGTTTTTACACAACAATGTCTTGGAAATAGAGGGAAAGCATTTCTTAGGATGACTCATAAAAGTGCTTTAGAAATGCCATTAAGATTTAAGGCATAATACAGATCCTATAAATCTACTCTGCATTCTTTCACTGGGAATGAGTGACTTTTATGAAAACTGGGGATTATAAATCAAAAGCCTAAATAAGGGTGGGTTTTTTTGACATGTAAATATAGATTATACATTAGCTGAGCCCTGCCTTGACAGCCTAGTGTTTCCACCAGGGGCAAACAAAGTGAGCATTATTCTCCTGAGCACCAGTTTCACCTTGTAAAAGCCAGTTAGCAAAAACGTAGGGAAGCACTGCTGCTGGGAGAAAATGCTCAGTGGTTTGGGAGGGGGAACTTTGTGCTGTCTCGCTCAGTCCTGCTCCTTCATCTCCCTGTTCATTCATCTGCTGTGTACAACTGTGTGTTTTCATGGCAGCATCCACGCCAAACTGCCCTTCAAAACGATGAAACATCCTTAGGAAATGCCAACAGCTTTCCATTGTGCTACTGCAAATATACATGGCCATTTGGCCTCATCCTAATTTGTTTTTCACATTGTATCCTGTCCCCACCCCATATTTCTTGGGTGAAATCTGGTGCAGCAGTGAGCTCTGCCCCCAGCCCCTATCTGCAGCCCGGGCTCATGGCAGCAGTGGTTTGCTCAGCCTTATCTGCCCTATGCTTCTATATTTAAACAAGGAGGGCTCTTGTTGGCTGAACTTATATAAAACATCGCTTGCCTGGATGGCTGACTTGTAAAGAAAGGGCATCTATCACTTTTATGCTGCATTTCAAAGGAGAAGGCATTTAATAACACCGTAAGACAAAGAAGGGAGTCTGTCTGCATGCACAACTGGCCGGCTAATGATTAACTTCTCAGTACTTGATTGGTTTGTGGCAAAAAAAACAGCACTGAGGTACTGCTCAGTGTTGTGCTAAGGAGCTTGTCGCACTAAAGAGATACCAGAAACATGTGCAGTTGGTGTAAAATAGTGTGCAATTCAGTTCAAAATAGTGCATAGCTATGATACTTGCAAGCGCTTATGCATTTAAATGCAGGAGAGAACACTGAGCCTCATGTGGGTGTTGGTTTCCCTATGGTACTACTCCTTTTGCTCTTAATTTCTACTTCTTAGAGAACTAAGAAGTTTGCTTATCTATCTTCTTTCTAACTACTCCAAAAGTTGCAGATAAACCCTTCTTCTTCCATCTATGGATGGTTTGGGTAGCTCTCAGCCAGTACAACAAGAGGCAGTAAAATCCTCTGCAAGGTTTTTACATAATCACAGATATAGACTTAAGCTAGGGAAAAGGGCAAAACAAAGCAGGAAATTGTTACAGGAGGTGAGATTGTTTCATTTGTAGTGATTTTATCCTTTTTCTAAGAATCAAATTAACATAAGGCAGCTCTCCAGTTGATTCTCTTTATGGGAAATAGAAATAGAAATCCTTTCTTTTGGAAAAAAAAAATATTCCTTTTTTTTTTTTTAGTGAGTTTCACATCTCCCTTGCTATGCCACAGCACTCCATACAGAGCACTAGCACAGTAACAGCCTGCTGCATGGAATTCAGTGTATACGTGCCACAATACTATCCCTAAAGATGGTCTGAGGAACCAACGGAAAGACAGGAAAATAGAGAGCAGGGAAAAATCTATATTTCTTTTAGCTAGGATTGCAGCTTTCATAGTTGTTACAAAACTTGTGGTTTTTTTTTTTTTACTCTCATCCATGAGTCATATTTTTGCTGAAAAAAACAGGTACCTTATGTGTCCGGTTTGTTTTTAGGGACGCATATTGCAAAAGAGGAAGAACAGGATGTGTTGACAGTCGGTTGAAAGACCCAATGTCGAATCATCTTGGGGATTATTGTTATATGCACTTCCAATTGAAACTGTGTAAAAGTGAGACAGTTGGGGAAAAAAAAGAAAGTATATATTTTTACGTCAACTATAGGAAACTGCACACAGTACCTTTGAGCCTGCTGTGGTTTATAAAAGCAGCAACACTCAGCATGCATCTTACCAAGTAGTCATGATCCTGAAAATGGTTCAGCAAAGCGCTGAACCCGGTGCAATTAGAACTGCCGTATGGCTCTGGCCTGCTTACATTTTGGCCTAAATTTCTTAAAAGGTGTTTGAACTTTTGTGAACCCAAAAAGCCTAGGCTGAGGACATGGGGCTGTGATTATTAAACACTTTTTCAATGTCTCTAACAGCTTTCACCCAAAGACCTTAGGACACTTGAATGCACTCATGATTAACTGCACTCTCTGCACTTTGTCCCAGTAGAAAACACCTGGGAAAGCCATGTAAAGCCATGTCAGCTCTGAATATACTTTCCCAACATGAGGACACAGTGGAGCAGGACCTGGACCAAAATCTGCTTTAAAATACTTCAGATGCTGAAGCGGTTCTGCTTTCCAGCTCTACATTTTGAGTGGCCCTGTTCTTCACCATGATTTAAATCATTAAAACCACTTCCAAACTCCAGACAAAACACAGATCACAGCTCAGCACCAAATTTTTGTGATGATTATACAGCGAGATGAAGAATAGGCGTATGATTTGAAGACACTGTTTCCTATGTTTTCCTCTCCAGTTGCAGGACTTTGGAGGAAGAGAAGAAGAAACTTTCCGATTGCAACATACCGTATAGAAAAATGTACTGAAGACTGAACTCTGCCCCAGTGTTAAGATGACAGCAATCAGGCAGATGTCACCATAATCCATAGTCAATCACTGCCATTGACCCAAGTATAGAGTTGGCACTGGGCTCATGTTTGCTCTGGGGCTGTTCTGCAGCTAAGGGACATGGTTTGATGGTGGCACTTGGTAGGCGAGGTTGACAGTTGGACTCTGATGATCTTGAAGGTCTTTTCCAACCAAAATGCTTCTATGGTTTTACGAGTCTATAAAGAGGCCCTTGCCAACCTCTTGAAAAAGAGCTGCATCAGTCACTCCACACCCCAGGTGGTGTTTGGATAGTGATGGCTTTCTTTTTAAAAGAAAAAGTCACGTTTGTGCTGCAGCTGGTTTTGCTGTCTATGTGACTGGATTTTGTTTGTTTGAACATCTCTGAAAGCAACTGTCAGCACTGATGCTTGAAAGTCTACTTCGTTCTTTCAGTATTTAGGACACAGCTAAGCATAAAACCACAGAGCTGCACAGCCAAAGCTTTCTGCCAGCTCTCTTACGTGACTGGGGTTTTATAGCGATATCACACCTAGGTGTGACTGACAATTCATAAAGACACAGAAGTTAGAGGTGGAAAAGATTGCTAGGTCACCAGCTCCATTTCCCTGCCAGGGTGGGATATGTTGCAGATGTTTCTGCTCTGAGATTCACAGAATCACAGAATCACAGAATCACTAAGGTTGGAAAAGACCTATAAGATCATCCAGTCCAACCATCCACCTGTCACCAATGGTTCTCATTAAACCATATCCCTCAACACAACATCCAAATGTTCTTTGAACACCTCCAGGGTCGGTGACTCCACCACCTCCCTGGGCAGCCCATTCCAGTGCCTGACCACCCTTTCAGAGAAGTAGTATTTCCTAATATCCAGCCTGAATCTTCCCTGGCGAAGCTTGAAACCATTCCCTCTAGTCCTATCACCAGTTACACGAGAGAAGAGGCCGACCCCCAGCTCGTTACAACCTCCCTTCAGGTAGTTATAGAGAGCAATAAGGTCTCCCCTGAGCCTCCTCTTCTCCAGACTGAACAATCCCAGCTCCCTCAGCCGCTCCTCATAAGGCCTGTGCTCCAGACCCCTCACCAGCTTTGTTGCCCTTCTTTGAACACGCTCCAGGGCCTCAATGTCTTTCTTGCAGTGAGGGGCCCAGAACTGGACACAATACTCAAGGTGCGGCCTCACCAGAGCTGAGTACAGGGGAACAATTACTTCCCTACTCCTGCTGGTCACACTGCTTCTGATACAAGCCAGAATGCCATTGGCCTTCTTGGCCACCCGGGCACACTGCTGGCTCATGTTTAGCCGAGCGTCAACCAACACCCCCAGGTCCATTTCCTCTACACAGTCTTCAAGCCATTCCACCCCAAGCCTGTAGCGTTGCTTGGGGTTGCTGTGGCCAAAGTGTAGAACCCGGCATTTGGTCTTATTAAACCTCATCCCATTGGCTTCAGCCCAGCTCTCCAGCCTGTCCAGATCTCTCTGTAGGGCCTCGCTACCCCCAGGCAGATCGACACTTCCAGCCAACTTGGTGTCATCTGCAAACTTACTGAGGGTGCACTCAATGCCCTCATCCAGGTCATCAATAAAAATATTGAAAAGGACAGGCCCCAGCACCGACCCCTGGGGAACACCACTCGTGACCGGTCGCCAGCTGGATTTAGCTCCATTGACCACCACTCTCTGGGCTCGACCCTCCAGCCAGTTCCTTACCCAGCCAAGAGTGTACCTGTCCAAGCCACGGGCTGCCAGCTTCTGCAGGAGAATACTGTGGGAGACAGTGTCAAAGGCCTTGCTGAAGTCTAGGTAGACTACATCAACAGCCTTTCCCTCATCCACCAGGCGGGTCACTAGATCATAGAAGGAGATCAGGTTGGTCAAGCAGGACCTACCCTTCGTGAACCCATGCTGGCTAGACCTGATGCTCCAGTTGTCCCGCACTTGCCGCGTGATCTCGCTCAAGACAATCTGCTCCATAACCTTCCCTGGCACCGAGGTCAGGCTAACAGGCCTGTAGTTCCCCGGGTCCTCCTTACAGCCCTTCTTGTAGATGGGAGTCACATTGGCAAGCCTCCAGTCTTCTGGTACCTCACCAGTCAACAAGGAGCGCTGATAGATGATGGAAAGCGGCTCGGCTATCACCTCCGCCAGTTCCCTCAGCACTCTCGGGTGAATCTCATCCGGCCCCATGGACTTGTGACAGTCCAGTTGGAGTAGAAGGTCTCTGACCGTTTCCTTCTGAATCATGGGTGGTTTAGTCTGGTCTCCAGCCGAGACCACCTGGTCGAAAAGTGGAATATCCTGAGGATAACTGGTCTGACCTTTAAAGACAGACGTAAAGAAGGCATTCAGGACCTCTGCCTTTTCTTTATCCTCAGTAGTCACATTCCCTGCATATCTTAACAACTTCTCTGTATTCTTTCTGAGTTGCCCGTCCCTTCTTCCACAGGAGGTAGATTCTCTTTTTCTCCCGGAGCTTCAAGAATAGTTGCTTATTCATCCACGCCGGTCTCCTTCCCCGCCGGCTCATTTTGCAGCTCAGGGGGACAGCCCGCTCCTGCGCCTGTAAGACTACCTTCTTGAAGAGCAACCAGTTGTCTTGGACCCCTTTACCCTCTAAGACTGAATCCCAGGGGACTCCCCCTACTAGTCTTCTAAACAGTTCAAAGTCCGCCCTCCGGAAGTCCAAGGTAACAGTTTTGCTGTTCTTCCTCCTGGCTCCACCAAGAATTGAGAACTCTACCATCTCATGGTCACTCTGTCCAAGACAGCCCCCAACCTCCACATCTTCCACCAGACCTTCTCTGTTTGTGAACAGCAGGTCTAGCGGGGCAGCTCCTCTCGTAGGCTCTCTCACCAGCTGCATCAGAAAGTTATCCTCTATACACTCCAGAAACCTCCTAGACTGCTTCTTCTGCGCTGCGTTGAATTCCCAGCATATGTCAGGGAAGTTGAAGTCCCCCATGAGGACAAGGGCTGGCGACCTCGCAGCTTCTGCCAGCTGCTCATAGAACACCTCATCTGTCTCCTCATCCTGGTTCGGCGGTCTATAGCAGACACCCACCAATACATCTGCCTTGTCAGCCCTTCCCCTGATCTTTACCCATAGGGATTCAACCTTATCATCCCCAGCCACAAGCTCAGTAACATCAAAACACTCCCTAACATACAGAGCCACACCACCACCCCTTCTTTCTTGCCTATCCTTCCTGAAGAGCTTGTAGCCATCCATTGCAGCACTCCAGTCATGGGAGCAGTCCCACCATGTTTCCGTAATGGCGACTAGGTCATAGTTTGCCTGCCGCACCATGGCTTCCAACTCTTCTTGTTTGTTGCCCATGCTGCGTGCATTGGTGTAGATGCACTTCAGCCGAGCCCCTCGCCTCATCCCTAATCCCATTGCCGCTCCCCCAGGCTCATCTCTAGCAGGCCTGGTTTTATCCCCTACCCCCTTCATATCTAGTTTAAAGCCCTCTCTACAAGTCCTGCCAGCTCTTGGGCAAGGATCCGTTTCCCCCTTCGAGACAGGTGAGACCCATCAGCAGACCCCAGGCCAGGAGCCGAGTAGACCGCCCCATGATCAAAGAACCCAAAATTCTTACTTTTGCACCATCCTTTCAGCCATGTGTTTATAAGGTGTGTTCTTCTGGTCGTCTCAGCGTCCTTCCCTGCCACTGTAGGAATACAGGCAAATACTACCTGTACGCCTGTACCTTCAACTAACCTCCCCAGTCTCCTGAAGTCATTTTTCATAGTTCTCAGGCTTCCGTCAGTGACCTCATCACTGCCAGCCTGGACTATCAATAAGGGATAATAATCGGAGTTGCGAATCAAACTAGGAAGTTTCCTGGAAATATCCCTGACTCGGGCCCCAGGGAGGCAGCACACTTCCCTGCGGGTGGGGGCAGGCCGACATATTGGGCCTTCTGTTCCTTCTAGAAGGGAGTCTCCTATGACTATTACCCTCCTTTCTTTTCTGGAGGAGGCAGTTATTAAGCGTGGAGCTGGATGCCTCCTCTTGGGAACACTTGGAGGCAGTTCTCCCACTTCACCCTCAACCACCGCACCCTCCAGTTTCAGGGCTTCAAACCTATTACATAGAGGCACCTGGGGAACCGAGGTAGGTCGGGATGGGGGTCGCCCGCATCGCCGAGCTGGGACCTGATGCCATTCCTCCTCTGCCCTCAAATTAGCTCTCTCATTTCGATCGTGGCAAGGGAGAGGGTCCACTGCTGTTTGGGGGGTGCAATCTCTCTGTCTTTCACGCAGAGAGTCACACCACCAGTCTATCTCCCGCTCGCACTCTCTGATGGCTCTTAATCTCCCTACCTCCTCCCTAAGCTCCACCACCAGGCTGAGAAGCTCGTCCACCTGCTCGCACCTTGCACAAGTGGCATCCTTCCCATTCTCCCCTGGCAGCAGCAGGCTCAGGCACTCCCTACAGCCAGAGACCTGAACTGCTACATTTCTTGGCAGGCCCTCTGTCTGGGTCGCCACAGTCCTCTTGGGGGAAGCCCGCCGCCTGGTAGAGACCATGTTTGAACCTGCGGTCTCGAGGTCTGTCAGTAGGAGAGCTGATCACCTGAACAAAGACAAGGACAAGGCACTGATGTGTCCTGCCACAAGTCACAACTCCCACACCAGCTACTGCAGTAATGTATGAGCAGTGTGGGCTGCGTTCACACTCTGACCACCCTCTCCGGTGTCAAAGGCGGGTAACACCTCGTTCTCACCTGGAGCGATATGTGGGCAGGAGCCAGCTCCTGCCCTCCCAAGAGCTGCTTTTAAATTCCCAATGAGCAGTCAAGGTCAGGTACAAGAGATAAGGGCCAGCTGTTTAAATTATACCGCGATTTGGGCCAGCTCCACCCCTGCTGCCTCAGCAGCCCGCCCACAAGCTGCCAGCTCCCGGCGCCGACCACGTGCTTTTTGCTGCCTTCAAAACCAGCCCTAAAAAGAGCTTTTTCGTCGGCTTCTTTGCTATAGATCCCTTCCCCAGCGCAGTCTTACCTGCGAACTAGAAGTGCTGTGCCTGTGCTGGTTGTCATTCATTATTGAGCCCAGGACTATCTCCTGTGGTTCTGAGAACTACCTTCCTACAGCAGTGAGAGTCCCATTGCTCACTTCTTCCCAGACTTGGGACAACACTGTTTGAAACATGATCTCCTGTGATCTCCTGCCTAGAAGACTGGAGGACAATAAAGGACATGGGTTAATTTGCTTTACACACATGGCTGGTGAGAGCTGGACAGCAAACTGTATCCACTCTACGTGATATCTTAGTCTCTCTGTGCCTATTTGTAAATCAGGGAGAACTTTCCTTTTGCTATAGGGAAGTTCATTCACAGTCAAGTGTTCTCTTCCCCTTCTTAGTAGCTACATGTTAAACAAAGTCACTGGAGTCTTTTATTATAATGCTTTCTGCAAAGGATGTTTCAAGCTATTCATTACTAGCTAGATTTTACATACTGTTTCTACTTGTAGAAGTAGGTACACTGTGTATACATATATATTTTTCTTATAATTGCAAGTAAGAATAAATTTCTTTTACTATTTTATGAGTCTCCTAATACATCTGACAAAAAGAAACTAGAATTAAAGCAAATAGTATTTCCCTTTCTTACCACAATATGAAATCCTGTTTGCTCTCTGACTGCACATCAAATGTTGACATTAACTAGCAGATATGCCACTTCCATGCCAGGGTTTCATTCTTGGAACATGAGATCAGGCTGATTCTGTGAAAATAAATATGAAAGAAAACACGCTCAGTGAAGTGCTCAGCTCATAAAGGCGCAGTGCTATGAAATCTGGGCAGCCACCTCCACCCCCTCTGAGCTCGCTCAGCTTGCAGCTCACACTTCCCATGATTTGCATTACAGTTGTATTTCTTGCAGGTAGCCAGCATGACTCCATTTTTGTTTGGTTCTACAACTTCAGTCTCCAGTTCCCCCCAACCCAGTGCCACGTTCTGAGTGTACTCTTTTCTAGATACTGCAAGTATCTATGATTATTTTTCAGCCTCTTCTGTTTCATAATAACCTGGCACTTCCTCAGTTTGCTTTGTTACAAACCTTGAGACTTTTGTAAAGAGTTTTTTTCCTTCTCTTTGTCAGCTTCCATAAGTTTCAGATATGACTGTACAATGAGACCCAGCATGCTGTGAGCCTACTCTTTCTGCACAGTGGCACACAGTTCCCTTGCCTCATATTTGGAAGATTTGTCTATAGGACTTAGAATCACAGAATCCTTACAGTTGGAAGGGACTTCAAAAGGTCATTTAGTCCAACTCCCCTGCAATGAACAGAGATAAACACAGCAAGATCGGGTTACCCAGGACCTGATCCAGTCCTGCCTTGGAAGTCTGCAGGGACAGGGCATCAACTACATCTCTGGGCAACCTGTTCCAGTGCCTCACTACCCTCTCTGTAAAAGAAGTTATAAGAAGCTAATGCACTAATAGAAAACTCAATGCATTTCTTTTGGGCTGACAGTCTTGGCTATGGAGTACACTTGGCTCTACTCAAGGAAGAATTCAGTCTTTGGCTGTAGGTGGGGACAGCATCAGCCAAGTTTATTCAGCCTTTGTTATCACCATTGAACACATCCAGTCAGATGAAATGGATCCATTTTCTACTGTCCTTCTCTCTTCTGTCCAGACTCTGCCCAAAGAGGTATAAATAATATCAATACTATCTGTGTTATATGCATATACGTATCTGCTCCATCCCTTCTTCGAGGATTTAACAAACTCAGGTCTACCCTTCTATGTAGGGTGATACTCTGAGCACTCCCTGCTCCTTTCAGGATCAAGGCTAAGAAGGACCAGATGAAAACAGGTAACTGTCTAAAGGAAGAAAAAGGGGTTGAAATTTTCTTCCCTGGAATTCCATTTAGGTCTGAACAGGGAGTCCTGGGTTGAGAGGTTAGAAAGAAATTATTTTTGTTTCTGGTGGATTTCTTGTTGGAGAAAAGCGTTGAAACAAGAGAGCTTTGGGGTTAAGAAAGTTTCTATGATCAAGTACGTGGTAGCTGAGAATTGGCTTTAAATAATTTCAGTATAACTAGTGAGCAGGGAAATTAATTTCCTTTCACAACAATGTGGTGGAAAGGCAAAACGTTGGGTTACACCTCAGACAAAAGGAAAGGTAAACACTTTGCATGAAATTCCTTGTGCATTTCCTAGTTTTACAGACAGCTTTGAAATTTATAGTGTAGATGAAGCAGTTGGAAGTACACACTCACCTTGCCTGACCTCCCACATAACACCAGCCTTTGAATCCAACCCTGTAATTTCTGCATCAAGCACCCCTCTCTGTTTGAGCTTTAACATGTCTCAGATATCCATCTAGTCCTAACTGGGAGACTGCAAATAAAAGAAATCCATCACATCCGTAGGTATCTGCGTTTAAATCACTAAGATAAGCCTGTATATCTAAGGCTTTTCCTGAGGACAAGACAGCAACAAGAATTTGCAGTGGAGGCCAGCACTCGTGGGAGGGTGAACATCTGCATGTCCAAACATTCTGTTCACAAAGCCCCAAAATGGAGAAAGCACAAAGCATTGCTCCAGGTGCCACACAGCATAAATGCAACACTGTTATAGAGAGGACTTGCTCAGAAAGTGTTCTTCTCAAAGTTAAAGGACTTTGATGGAGTAAGTTGGTCTTCATAGCTGACAGGTGGTAGATTAGACATAATTAATTGAAAGCAAATTAAAAACAATTTGGGAAAGCGTGTAATGCTATCTGTGAAAACATATATTTATATTCATGCTGCATCTCTTTACAAACCATCTTCTCTCTGTCCCAACTAATACAGAAGAATGTTGTAACAATATTTCACTTGTTTTTTTGTCACTGGGGGATGTTCAAGGGTTCTGCATGGCTCCTCTGTCCCAGATCACAGAATCACCAAGGTTGGAAAAGACCTACAAGATCATCCAGTCCAACCATCCACCTATCACCAATGGTTCTCGCTAAACCATATCCCTCAACACAACATCCAAACGTTCCTTGAACACCTCCAGGGTCGGTGACTCCACCACCTCCCTGGGCAGCCCATTCCAGTGCCTGACCACTCTTTCAGAGAAGTAGTATTTCCTAATATCCAGCCTGAATCTTCCCTGGCCCAGCTTGAAACCATTGAGATCATACTGCGGACCACCAAGCGGTCACTTAATGCTTCCTGAGCTGCAGACAACTGGTACATTCCTTCTTGAGCATCTTTGATACCTCCTATCCGGAAGGGAAGATACAAGGTGGTTGCCACCATTACACTCGACAATGCTTTCAAAAAAACATAGCCACAGTTTCTCAGATCTGAGCATGAACTTTCAGGTAGGCCAGTTTCGATGGCAGTTGACAACATGCTTTTTATATGACTGAAGCAGCACTGTTCTTATCAAAGTCTGAACAAATCAGCTGACTCGAACCATGCAATGGCTCTGTATCCTTTTCATATAGATCTTTTGGTACGTTTTAACGTGTTGAGGAATTTTCTTGTCTTTCTGTGTTTTCTTTTCTCGCCTCTAAACCTGTATTGTAAGCCCCTGATTCCTTACACTTTCACTTAATTCCTTTTCTGTCTCCCACTCTCCCCAATACAGACCTTCTGTTCTTAGCACACATCAATCAAAGCATAAATCCCAGAGACAAACACCTTGCCCATGCAGCTACTGGGTGGCAGGAACCTTGCATGGCAGAACCAAGGCAGTGCCCAGACTCCAGCTGGTGCCCATCAGCCCTTTTGCTCCATCTTCATTGCATCTCACTGGAAAGGCTTTCTGAAACACATGTGCTCATTCTGTGGAATAAGCCCAGGCTGACTCACTCAGAAATAACAATAGGATTTCCTCTGAGGGGAATGTGTGTAAAAATGCCCTTTCAGTGACTTCTACCACCTTTAGGTACCTTTCACTTCATACTCCAGCAGTGTTAATTTGTATATTTCCCATACTGTTGTTGTCTTCTCTTTGTTGTTCCATCAGCGAGATCTGTGAAGTTTAAGCCATCTGACTTTACAGTCAATTCAGTTCCATAATCTCTTACTGGATTTATTTTTTACCTGAGTTAACTTTCCCACTGATAGTTCTTTAGTTCCTTTGTCTTTGCTGTTTTCCCAATTACAGCCATCCAGGAGACACTTGCAGTTTAAGATGACTGAGGTAACCCCTAGGTTATATTGTTCCAAGTGTTTCTGTGTTCAGACCACTCCACCACTACATTTGCTTTCATGCTACAGAAAGAGCTGTTCCATGTTTTTAGTGCATCTCAGGACAGAATGGCCACTATTGTTCCTAAATGACTACATAGGCATCTGAAAGCCACTCTGGTTAATTTAACTACAAAGGTATAATGAATCCAAAAAATGTAGGAACCTTACTTAGATTCAGTAATCTCTTTCAAGGCTAATGAAATTCCCCAGCCTCTCAGAAAACTACCCAAACAAGTGCTCTGGTGTGGGTTTTTTTTCCCCCCTCATAGAAGCCTCTTAAAAGGAGATTGAGTGGGTCACCACCAGGTCAAGAGCCTGTGGTTATGAACATTACCTTTCATCCACTGGAATCAGTCATCACACAGCCCTGCATGATGTCGGGTACAGCCTTGTGTCACCAGTCCTTCAATATGAGGTAAGGCGTTTATGGGTGGCAGCATTGAGTGTGTGGCCCAAAGTTGTATGCAGTGCAATAATTCACCTCTTCCATCCAAAATTTGGTTAAAAGTTACGCAGAACAAATTTAAGGGAGTAGAACATGCTGTGTTTTTCATCCAGTATTCATTTCAAGTTGGGGGCAGTTTATCTAGCAGTTATTTAAATGCAGTTGACTTGTACGTTGTGAATGAAATCACATTTTAAAAAGCTACTAAGTGTTTTGTATTACGAAAGTACAACAAATACAATCATTAAAATACTTAGGCCTAAGACGTTAAAAAAGAGAGAAAACCGAAATCTTCAAAATGTGTTTCGTGAAGACCAAGGTAGTTATGAGGAAAAGAGTAGTGCTATTCATTAATTGATCATGATACATCTATTCCAATTATTTTAGTTTTTATTAAGAAACAATATCTGAAGATACACAAAATACCAAAGTTTACCCTTCTGACGCACGATGCATTAATTGCACTTAATTAGTAGCCTAGCTTTATGAGTATGGACACAGAGGTTATAAGCACCTGATAGCATGGTAGCTGCCTACACCAACTCTTATTGAAGTTCTATTATTTGCACTACCATTCTGAATATTATAGAAAAGTGGATTACTCTTCTAGGGAAGTTTTGTAGTATTGTTCTTCTAGGTCAGGAGCATGCTGGTAGATGTCAATAGTTACCAGCACTCTTTCCTCTGGGCTGTTTAAACGGATTAAACTTTTAAAATTACTCAGTAAAGATGGAATTTGCTTCATCAAACATTAGCTATTTAAAAGTTAGAAATCTATTTCAAACAAACTACCTATCCTAGGCAAAGAGGTAGACACCAAGCAGCAATTCTTCCCACCTATTTATAGAGGGAAGTCTGAAGACAGGGTGGGTACTGAAGTACTCGTTAATCTCTCTCCATGCATGAGAAGCAGAAGTTACCATGCTGTTAGGCAGAGCGTAGAAAATATGAGGTAAAATGTTTATTTTCCAAGAGCAATTAAGTGCGAGTGAGGTCCTGCCTGATTTTGGGCACTGCTTCTGAAGGAACTGGCTAGTTTGGCAAGTGCTGGCCTATCCAATGCATGATGACATTTGTAATGCTATAACATGACGGAAAGTACAGCAGTAATAGCAGAGTGGTAATGACTTTGACTACAGAAAATACAGAACAAGCCCAAATGCAGCAGACATAGACACAAAAACAAACAGAAAGAAAAAATAAATTCTTCTTACCTTCAGAAAGCCTCAGGTAAGCACAAATCTCCAGGGATATATCCTTGCCTCCACTGCCAACCCTTAAATGAGGGCTGGGAAGGGGTGGATCCTGGGTCCAGCCCTTCTGGTCACTCAGCTGCATTGAATGCACCTGAGCTCCCTGGGTTGGCCCTGCCTTCCACCAGGTGCTCAATCACTGCTTCAAGCTGTGATTCAGCATTTCAACTGCAATATTAAAAAATAAAAGCATTACATTTGGAAGGTAGCATCCAAGTAACTCCCAAGTGGTTTCTAAATCATATCTTAAAGGAAACAAACAAACAACTAAAAAGAAATAAAAAAAAAAAAAGGAAAAAAAATACACCAAAACAACCTAATGCTCTTCCTACAGTGAAATTCACAGATCAAGGTAAATTTGTACTGCCTAGCGTTACCACCTGACTTCCAGTTCCCTCCCAGACCACTTTGCATGTCTGAATTAGAATCACATAATCATGGAATCATAGAGCCTGTAGAGTTGGAAGGGACCTCTGAGGGCCATTTAGTCCCACTCCCCTGCAATGAACAGGGACACCACATCTAGATCAGTTTGCCCAGGGGATTTTAGTTATGATTAGTTATAGCTCATGCTGAGAATTCAGAACCAAATCATGTTCAATCCACATCTACTTCAGGCTAGATGTGTCCTGGGTCTGTTTTTCTAGGTCTTGCTTTGATCACTTGTTTTCTTTTGATTGGTTAACACAAAATTAGTAGTTATTACTGAAGCAAAATAAAGTTAAATCAGACATTTTCCAAAAGGTTATGGGAACTATGGACTTATCACCCAGGAAACCTCACCAGATACAAGTCAGCTGTGGTCACAAAGTGTATAGAAGCATTTTCAGTAATTTTCTTTCAGTTGTCTTAATTTTACGTATCACGAGGTGCTTAATAAGATGCCATGTGCAATGCCTAAGTGAGCTGCTTCTACTTTACAAGTGCAATTACCCAAAGACAAGCCAGGTTTTGTGTGTATTTCTGCTGGGACGCTGAGGAGGCAGCAGGTGGTAGTGTGGTTGGTGCCAACTATGACGGGGCTGCCCGACTGGAAAGAGAAGTGGAGGTGAAAAATGTTACCACATCCCTGGGTCACCTTTCCCCCTTCAGAGCCTCCCACTCTGGAGGGAAGCCTTGCTGGTCAAAGGCTCTCATTGTGCCCCCTGGTCGATCTAAATAACATAAAATGTTCAGTGTGGGTGGGCAGTTAAAGCTAAGGCAAACACCCTGCATTGCCAAGCAACGGGGTTATTTTAAGCAGGAGGCAAGATGCATTTCAACAGATGCTGTTTGAAAGAAATAACCACAAAGATATAGGAAACACCTGCAAGCCTTTGTTGTATGAGTCTCTACCATGGGGCCCAGAAGGAGTGTGAAACCCACCTGTACCTTTTCTGCAAAATTGTTGCATTAATATCCATAAGGCAGGGAAAAAAATGAGACTGTTGATTGGGCATGCTTTGGTTGTGAAAATGAGCTTGGGTTCATGTGATTGCTACTATTAATGTGTAAAAAAATTCCATCTCCTATATTCATGGAGGATGGTGGAATACAAGAAGGGCCTGAAGGGTTGGCTGTCCCCTCCAGAGCATGGCACACCTGCACACACCTGTGGGACACCATGCTGGCTGTGTATCTATTGTGTTTTAGGACTTCAGCCTCAAGATTTTTACTTACTGACATCTCTAAAGGCACAGCTGTAATTCGCAGATGTCACACTGGCAGCATAATTTCATCAAGCACACTTTGTCTTGGCTAGTTTGATTTGATGGCTTGAAAATATCAACTTAATGGGGAGGAGATGATCATCTCTATAGGAACAGGTAACTACATAATGTGTTTTTAATCATATGTAGATTAAGGTTACAAGGGAATATGATGATGATTTAATCTGGCTTTCTACATATTACAGGCTAGACTAAAATAGTAAGTAGAAGTCTATCTTTTATAAAGAAATCAAATTATAAAAATCAAAAAAATTAAGTGCTGGGGAAACCACGCATGAGAAATTCCTGCAGTGATGGGCTGTTATCAAATTAAGGCTGTCAACTTTCTTCCAGTTTGACTTTGTGTAGCTCCAGTTTCCATTCTCAATCTCACAGTGGTTTTGTCTGATGTGTTAAAAAAAATTCTCAAATATCAGAGTGTGTTTTTTCCTAATCCCTTTTGCTCTAGGTTAGGGTCTGGGTAGTCTCCACCTTTGGAGATTCAGATTGATTTAGCTTCTATTATTATTCCATGTTTTCCAGAAGTCTTATTATTACTGCATTTGCCTTTTGGCTTCTCTCCAGTGTCTACGTAACAGAAGTGGAAGACACAATTTTTTTCCAGATTTGACCTTTTAATTTCTCATTTCCTCTACATTTCTTTACAAATTTGCCCCTTGGTTCTAACATGGTTCTAACATGAGTAGAACCAAAAACTTGTAGAAACTGGGAGCTGCCACTCAGTCCTGCATGCAGTAGTGCTGCTTTCAGAGCTATGTTTTATTTCTGGATGTGTTTCCAGCTGATGAGTTTTTGTGAGAAGCAGCAAAGATGGTGAGTATGGTGACACCAAAGAAGAATAGAAGGAAACCAGGGCAGCCCCTCTCCATGGACTCCTGTGTGCCTTGGTCCTCATAAACACAGCTCAAAGTACAAATAGCATTGCTCTGAGGGACCCTTGTACCACCAAGTGGGCCCGGTGCTATGAGAAGTTTTGACTTAACACATCTACCTGTACTACATTTTCTTAGGAAAACATCACATTAGTGCTAGCTAATGTCATCATATTCCTATAAAAAGCATCACAGCAAGAACTTGAAGTCATGGCAGCAGTACAGCTTGGAGCTGTGGAGGTCTTGGACTACACAGTATGTTTGTTATGTCAAAGACCTTTTCCTGGACTCTAGCTGCAGGCTCTAGCATGTATTTGTGTCAGACAAGCACACATAGCCCATCTCTGCCCTGATCCAAGCAAACTGGAAGTCATGTAACCACGACTGGTACTGGAATAAGTCTAAGAGATAAAAGGTTGAGAGTCTGAGGTCGGATTGGAATAAGGCTATATCTGCCTGCAAAAATACTATGCATTCATGCACCTTCACTTCCCTGCATCAACTGAAGGTAATCTGCATCTTCATAGGCTTCATCAAATACCTGGTGGAAAGATCTCTATTGGATGAGCCCCAGCATGTGGCTCTTGTCAAAACTTACACAGATTTCATCGTCATGAGACACTGATCTGTTTCCTGTGTCTGCCTGCAGTCAGATCTATTTACTTTGGTCTTTAAATAACCTATTGCTGCACTTGAGGGGTTTTTCTTAATCCTGTAGAAGTACAAGGCAACTGGAGTTCTGATTCACACATTGTAAGTTAGTTTAACATTCCTATTGTGACTTATTTTTAGAGGGTATGACCCAGAAAATATCTGTTACTTTTGTAGGGCTTTCAGTGATGGACAGCAGCAAACCCATCCTTTCAACGCTGAACCGAACAGGTTTGATCTAGAAACAATTGTAATGTAATAAATGGGGAACCCCAGGATGCCATTTTTACAAGTTTGCTTCTTGTAAAAATCTTCTATTCTATTAAATTAGTTTTCTCAACAAAAGTAAGGCCTCCTCCTTTATTGGGATAATATAAAAAATAGAGAAGAGAAAGAGACCCCCTAGGGCTGAAGGAATGCTTACAAATCCTATGGTTTTGATAGGTTATAAAAAAAATAATGATCAAATACCTAAGCATTTGAAGTTTTTTTCCTTGAATTGTCAAAAGTCACATATGGATCTATCTTGATCTTTCCTTGTAAGAATAAGAAAAGACTTGTTCTAGGGCATGGCTCTGAGTCCCACATTGTGATTTGGACAACTATTTCACTGTCCTACAGGACTGAGATATCTTCTTAAAGTTTGTTCTCACAGCTAAACTCTCCACTGCTGTTATATTACAGAAAGAAGAGATGTGCAGTGCTACGCATCTGTATCCAGTAAAATACCACTAAATTTGCTGTCCAGAGGCTTGTCTCTTTGATGGCAGAGAGGAAATAAATGTTCCAACTGTAATGATTTCTTCTTGCTCTCACTTCTGAGACTAACGTTACAATTGCAACAAGGTGCATCAGGAGAGAATAATAATTCTAAAAGCATGATGTGTCCTGA
The DNA here is from genome assembly GCF_987193195.1 of Phasianus colchicus. NCBI lineage: Eukaryota > Metazoa > Chordata > Aves > Galliformes > Phasianidae > Phasianus > Phasianus colchicus. The sequence goes on from NC_143443.1 coordinate 31,237,098, forward strand.
GACTGCTGTTCAGTTCTATGTCTGCTTTGGCATCCTCCAAAGTGGGCATGGTGGTGATGGCTGATGGCTGAATGGATGATCTTAGAGGTCTCTTCCAACCTTTTATGATCCAGTGATTCTGTGATCTTATTTAGAGGAAATAACAGTATTAAACAATTTCTTTCCCTCTTTATTTCAGGCATTGTTCTCAAAATGTAGACTGTAGCATGATAAAGATCTTTGCTGTCAGGGAGAAGGAAGAGTTACATGAAAGTTTTGCTTTGCTTAAGGAGCACCATTCCTGAAAGTTTAATAGTTGTATTGCTTTAAGCAGAATGGACTTTGGCCTGAAGAAAATGACAGGCTTGGGTTCATTATGCTATTGGTAGAGAAAATACTTTAAAAGTTTTCAAAATTCTTTTTGTCTGACAGGTAACTGATACATCTTCTTGGATTAATGGATCGTTATACAGGATACCCCTGCAGGCTAAGGTTCTGCTCCTTCCCTACTGGCAAGTTACAGCACGACGAAGGTATGCAAGTGCCAAAAGCATCTCTTCTATCATGATTGGTGTCACCCAGCAAAGTGATGAAATACCAAGCAACCATATCAAGGCTCACTGCCATCAAAAGCCTGTCGTGCTGACACTGAGAACTAAACAATAAAACACAAACATCATTTCTATTTCTTTGCACAGAAAGTGAAGTTTTCATGTTTATCTAAAGAACAAAAGGATCCTGATCCATAACTAGAGCTGACATTCAAAAGTACTGAAATAAAAGTACCACCAATGTGAAACAGCTAACTAACTTCACAATGGGCTTTGTTCCCACTTGGTGGAGTTCTTACTTCTAATAGTGTCTGGATACCACTGGAAGTCATGCATGGAGGTGCTTGCCTTTTTCCCTACCAGCAATAGCTCTCTTCTTTCAAGGATGACAGGCCAATATCATCCCAGAGTGTACTGAACTCGTGCCAGCAGTATTTCTCCTTTATGGATCAAATAGCAGGAATTGGAATGAACCTTCCTCAAATTCTCTTTCAGGATCTCCTCCAGGCAAAACTTTGAGGTTTGCATAACTCTGAAAAGTAATCTGACTTCACTTTGGCAATGACAAAGATGCCTCTTATTTTTGCCAAGCAAAAAATATATTTCTTCTTAGCAATATCTTTCATTGCTAGTATGTCATTTCTTTCTTATCCTTCCCTCTCCTCTTTTTTTTTTTTTTTTTCCCTCTTGCTGTGGTTTTTCCTTCTTTTAAGGACATTTCTACATATACTGTTTTGAGAATGTGGTATATCAGAGTGTGTGAATTTGATGTGGTCAAGAAAAACATTTTGCTTTGTGTTCTGAATGTGTTGCTGAGAATTGAAAGATGATATGAATAAATGGAAAATTTGATTTTCCTTCTTTCCTTGAAGAACTCCCAAAAGAATCCCTCAGGAGTATCCAAAAAAAAAAAAAAAAGAAGAATGTCCCTTTGTAATTAATAAAGAGAAATGTGTTTTTAATACAACACTGCCAGAATAAAAGCAAAGAAGCAGCTATCATCTTCATTTTTGATCAAGGCAAAGAATTTCTGTGATGCTTTTCATTTTCTCATATGAAATATTAAGCCCAGTTTGGAGACAACTACAGCCACAGGGATGTCAAGACGCAGTTCTTTCTGCCATTAGAACTTCATAACAGCAGCTACAGAAAGCTCAGATCAGAATCTCCAACATCCTTTGGGCGGTTTCTGGAAACAGTTTGTGTCTCAAATGTGGATACTGCTTTGCTCCCCCCCAAAATTAAGATGTGTGTATGTCTGCTCGGTAGCTTCTTGCAGCATTCTTGTGGGTTCCTGGGAAATTCCTGAATATAGCAAGCTCTATAGTGATAATCTCAAATTCCTGATGATTTTCTGTGCTCTGAAACATCACAGATGTGCCCTGCCTTCAAGTCCAAGATGCCCATGAATTGACTGTTCTCCCCCGATTCAAGCTTTTATTTTTTGAGGAAGAGGAACAAGAAAACCATTGAGCTGCACATTATGGATTTAAATCAAGAAGTGTCAGAGGGGCCAAGCAAAGAGGGGTGTTGCTAAGACAGGTTAGAAAAAGGTCAGGCTGGATCACATCGATCACTAGTTACAGCTTTAACCATGCAGAGGAAAATCACTAAGGCACAACAGCAGCAATGCAAAGCTTTCATCACAACTTTGTCAGCTCTGCGGGTGATGGAGTACAGGTTGTGAGTGAGCCCTTGATGTTAACTATGGTAATGCCCCATGGAGTTAAAGTTAATAATAAAGAGGGGAACAAGAGAACATGATGTTGTACAAAAGGGGCAGGCTGAAGTGATTTATTGGCAGGGCTGAATTTTTCATTATGATGTAATGGGGAAAAATTTTTAAAACACCAATAATTTTTAGTTTTCCAAGTTTTCTATGGCTAGAGAAGAGTGCTTTGCAGAAAGAAGAGTATGCAGAGGATGTTCTTGCCTTACACTGCATAATTATTCCATAGTGAAAAGTACCTGCTCTATTCTGTGTGCTCTCTTCAAGCATTTACTCTGTGCTCCTTCTCATAAATTAAGCAGACTATATTCACTCATTGCTCCTCAGAGTTTCCTGCTGCTTGATGTCATTGTGCTTAACTCCTCCTTTACATCAGGGTTAATCCTGATTTGCTTCACTTTACTGCTACCCCTACTTAATTTTCTTAATTGTTGTGGAGTATTTAGAACTCTAAAATCAAGACCTCACTGAAACAAAAAGAGAACCTCTCTTAATAGAAGCAGAAGAGTAATTTCACTCTTTTCTCTCAGTAGATCACATTCATAAAGAGAAATTGTAAGGAGGAAAGAGTTCACTCTACATTAAGTCACTTTTAAGGAGAAAACAGAATCTGGAAATAGATTTCAGTGCATTACATCACAAATACAAAGCATACCACTGCATAGAAAGAGATGACATGATGAGAGCCTCTCTGTACAATTACATTTCAACCGAACAGAAACTGATGAAAAAGACTGTTTTCATAAGCCAAAGATGCATCATCTATTGACCACACAAGACAGAATCATCGTCTACCAATTTTAACTCTTCTGCTCATAGCAACATTAACTGAATGAAAGATATCACTTAAAAAAACTTCCTTATTTTCCCAACTTGACAAACCCTCGGGTGTGCAGCTCTTTCCCTTTTTTGAGAAGGTACCTTGATTTCTGCTGGTCATACAAACTTCCAGCTTCATCTTTGGATTTAAATGATCCTCTCTCCAGAAGCTGTTGGTTTTCCTAATGGATGTTTTACTTGCTATGCTTTTTGTCACTTAATAAAGGTGAAATAGACCAAAGGAGCCATTCTGTCACCTACGTAGCATCACTGCAGCTGAGCTTACAGTTGGTCTGCTGGAGGACCTGTAGGTAAGTGTTATCATTTGCCACTTCTCAGCTGGGCTTCTTCATTTGAATGGCTAAAAGCCTCAGGCTAAACAAGTTGATTTTATGGGGTTATAAAACTCTATCCCAGTAAAACAGGCTAATTGTTCCATCTCTTCTAGGCTGTGACTGCTAATAAAATTATTGTAGCTGTTTGGATTAAGGAGACGTTGTTTATAATAGCAGCATGTGAGGGTTTTTTGGCTGGAAGGATTGTTCACTGTTGTGCCTTCACATAACAATAAATGAGAAAAGATATATCAATTAAACTTACCAGCAACATTGCTGGGAGAGATAAGACCCAAAATGGTAAAATAATATCCCTCTATTCAGAATTCCCAAAGGAATTCCCACTGCTGTTAGATTCAGAGTATTTGCCTTAGGCCAACATGGCCACAGCTACTCTTGCACTAATTGAAACATGCCTTTGACATCACCTCCTCACTGATGGGTAGCACTGTGTCTACTTCTTCTCTCCCTATCTTTTTCAGACTGAAAGATGACTCCCCTCCCTGCAGTATTAAACCAAAACTAAACATGAGTTCATTTTTCACACTAGTGATTTTCCTGAGCAAGTTAAGTGAGCGAGGTAAAAGTCAGTGCTTTGGTGTTTGGTGGAGCTCAGTGACTTCTGGTGTCACCCAGAGTTTTGGAAGTCAGCTTTGCTGCTGCTTTTCTTTCAACATAATTGTTTCCATCAGGACAGTATGGGTTCCACAGGCTTCTAAATCCAAATGCTAACATTTCATTCTCTCAGCACGTGTAAATGAATATATGAATTATGGAAAATTAAAATTATTTTCTTGGGGCAGTTTAGAGAACATAACACATCCATCACACTGCTATTTAAAACCACAGAGAGAAAAGTGACTGTCTCAGTTAAGACGGCCAGCTGACGATGTGGCTTACAAGACATAAAGCACTTCCCTCATAATGTTTGCATTTGTGGGGATATTTCTTTTTCTTCTGCTTTGTCACGCATTGATTTTGAATGACTGATCTCTTGCACGACAGCCTGTGTGGCTATGATACAGCTGGCAGGCAACCTGAGGCATTCATTAATTTTTAAATAAATAAGTTAAAGTAACAGTGATTGAAATGGCAGCTATATTAAACATGATATAAATAACCTGACTTACATAAAGATGGTTATAATGCAAACTTGAACTCACCTACAGGTTCTGTAACACCTCATCCATTATCTTTTCTTGAATTGGCAGAAGAGTATTTTTTTTGTCCTTGAAGTCCTCGTTCATTTCCTAAAACCATAAAGAACAGGACAGCATGTTACTGTATATACATGCAGATTTCCTGGATAACACAAGATCAATTTCAACACCGAGTTTATTTTTTTCCATTTCAGGAAGCAGGTGGTATCTCCACTAAATGCCTGCATGAATTCACAGCTGATGTAAATCAGCAAATCTCCATTGTCTCCTATCTAGGTGCCGTATAACCTCAGGAAATGCCAGGGTCCTCAGATGAAACCATCATACTCTTTCTATGCAGAAATTTCACACAAACTTATCTTGAACAACTTAAAGTGCCTGGGTTTTTACACTACAGTGATGGCATAGCCATGTCAGATAAAATAGAAAACTATATTTTGTATTCATGTGTATTACTTAATATAAGTGCTATTCCAACCACGCTATTCATCCCAGGAGCTGAAGTAATCCAAGTCCTCCTGGGAGAAACTGAAGTCTGGGCTAACCCTACTGCACCTCCTACTCCCATCCTTGGAGCAAGGTGAAAGGATTTGAGACAGATTTACTGTGGCTGCAAGCCTAAGTCCATCTATTTAATACCAGAGTTAGTTTCCCTTGTTATAAAATGAAAACACAGAGCACTTCTCTGTGCATCATTGGTGGAGTATAACGTCTCTTCATTAGGCAGTGTATAACTGCAGGACATCTGTACCCATATCATTGACTGGTTATGCTATTGGTCCCTCTGCTTCCTCTGCTCCTGTTCATGCTGTGATTTAAAGGCTCTCCATCGTGTGACTTCTTTGGTTGCTTGTTAGATTGATGTCAGAGTTCACTAGTTCACTTCAAGTTGAGATTTTTTACTGTTATTTAAGGGATTATGATGCCAAATTCCCACTGCACTGAACTGAAGTAGGTGGGAAAGTAACTTTTCCAAATCGAGAAGGATTTTTGTGATTTGGCTAAAGAGTTTCACTCTAAATAATTCCAGTATAGGCTCTGTTGATGTATTTACACGTGATATTTATTGACCTGATTCTGCTCTCACATGTCATCAGGACTTCTTTCATTGAAATCAATGCACAGTTAGTACAGCTTTTGGGAAGGAGTGATAGGTTCCTTTGAGTCCCATAGTGTCTTTCCCAGCACCTGTGCTATTCTACATGTAGAAGCTATACAGGAAAGGCTCATGGGCTTTATCTATCATGCTCATTTCTATCTCCTGTAACAAGACCAATACTTGATGGAAAGTTACCTTCATTAATAACATTCTTAATGGGGAAAAAAATAACACAGACGGCCTTATACATATCATCTTTTGTTTGAATGCTAAAGATGATTTGACTGATTTTCTTTCTGTAAAGGTTATTTCCTCTCTCCTCCATGTCTCCATGCAGGTTCTGGGGTCCTTGAGGACGCTGCATCTAACTGCAGCAGGCAAATACAATCCCTTCCCTTAATCCCTGAAGCTCAGCAACGAAGTTTTGTTTCAAGCACCTGGAAGGCAAGAACAGGTGTTGTCATTTTTCTTCAGCACATTTTTTTTTTTTTTTCCCCCAGTGTTATTAATAACTAGAATGGAAGATTTTCATCCTTGGATTCTGACTTCTTTCAGAGCTTCTGAAAGGTCCCAAATTACACAGAGTTTCAGGAGGGACTGCTGTCTCTTCCATGAAGGCGGCACTGGGGACAAATAAAAGCAACTGCAGAAAGCATAAGATTGGGCATGCAGGCAGATGGGATACCAGATGGCAATCTTTTTTAAAGTTGTCATGGGTAAACAGGGAGAAAGGAAAAGAGCTGAAGCTCAGCTAGATGTGACTTCTACCCACTGCGTAGGAGGCTTAAAAAGTATGATTTACTGCTCTCATTGTATGAGCCTGCAGTAACTTTTCCTCCTGTATGACAGAACTCATATGTGCACTAAAAATGCCACTACTTTCATCATCTCACAAGAATAATTGATAGATTAGGGCATGCAGATGACTTTATTATATAGTCACCAGCTTCATGAAGCAGAACCTGCTTTGAATAAGCACCATCATCCCGTGGAGACGTCTCACAGAATGATAATTAAAATTCCTGGTCATTTGCCAGTTGCCATAAAAGTTCTTTGTCATACAGGAGGACTATGTGCCGTGTAACTAAGAGGCTGAGAGTTTGTTTTGTACATTATTATTTTCCTTGTTTTCTTACCTTCTGGCCAGCACAATGCTGTTGACTGCACACCTACAATATTTAGGAGAACGTGATATGTTAAATCTGTTAATGTTCATCTCATCTGTGATAATGCCATGATTAGTATTTGCAGGAACAATGCATTCCAGGAGTTAATGTTTTCATAGAAGATGATACAAATTAATCAGAACAAGGCGTGCTATTGTTCCCAAACTGACCTGGTGTATTGACAGACAGTTAAAGTAAAATGCAGACCATGTTAATTGTTAAATATGCTGGTCATTCTTTCCAATTCCCTTCAAACTTAATACAACTTTATATTAAAGGAATGAATTCAACTACATTTTAAATGGCAATTCTCCTATTTTAATTTGTGGTGATTCCTAATCTTCCTTTCTCCTTTTTTAATAATTTGCAGACATTCTTCCATTTTTCTTCAAACAGTAAATGCTGTATGAAGCTCCATAACAGAATATATTGGCTACTGCTCCTGCTTTGCACCATAACAGTTGCATGATCTTAACATGTTTCCTGACCACTGCACAAAGATATTCCTTCTCTGTGACACCTCTGACAAGTCATTCTCTATCACTGCTGTGTGGGAATTACTACCTAAGGAATCAGAAAATTCATTTCCAATGAATGGGACAGCCTAAATCTTCATAAATTCTGTGAACTTTGCAAGAGTAACAGACCCAGCTGAATGTCTGGATGTCTCACAGTTTGGTACATCCAAGTTTAGGATATGTTCTTAGGTGAAAATCCACTAATATAATAATAGGAAATTATTTAGCTATAGGTACCTAGAGCTGTTTCCTTTTTGGACTACAGAAGTTAACAGTGATTGCAAAAACCTGTCATGCCTTTTAATTTGCTTTAAAAATAAAACACTCCTCCCTACCTTTTAATAACACTATAGCCTGTGCTCTTTCCAAAGTTCTATAAATGGCTTTAAAAAGAGAACTCTGAATCTGTGAAATGTGGCAAGTTGACTTAACATCTGGAAGTACTCTCGGGGCTTTTCACAAGACAGTGAAAAACTGGGCTGTGTGATTTCTTGATATTCGTACCAGGAATACCTAGTAGCATCATTGATAGTGAATAAAATATTACATTTTCTACACTGGAGATTGGTGTTTTAATGTTTGGGTTTGAGCATTTCCTGACATGTTGCTACCAATACATAATGTTAGGAGCTGTTTGTTTTTACTTTGTAACTAGAGGAGGTAATCTAATACTCATTAGGTAATCTTTATTGGGTCATCTCTGCTGCATTTATACTGAATTGTACCCTTATTACATGCTTAGTTCCATTTATTTCATCTGTTAAAATTAGATATTTTCCACTGTATTCAAAAAGCATCCATGTTCTTGGCTAGCAAGCCCAGAATTTGACGCTATTAGAAACTGTTTCTAAAACAATTTTTTAAATACATTTTATGATTCCCATCTCTTCTGATTAGGAAGAAATGTTCACAGTATGCGTGGTAGAGAAAATCAAATGAAAGAACGCTCCAACAATGTTCATATAACAACATATGAAGATTAAAAAGTGCCACGTTTAAAGAGCTCTTCATATCTTACTTCCAATTGTTTTGGTTTTGGATCTTCCTTAATCTCTTTAAAAATAATTTAAAAAAAAAGAAACAAAAAAAGAAAGCAAGCATTTTTTAACAGCTTAATCCTTGTTCTGATATTTACCACGTATTCCATGGGTTTACTGTCAGACTCCAAGTGCTACAGTGGAATAGCAGCTATAGCAGAAGAAATAGAACTTCAAGAATAGAACTGCGATGAAGAAAAACAAAGAACTTTCAATTAAACTTCTTAAGAAAAATGAACAAATCATTGTTTAGACACCTTTGCACAGAAGGTACTGAAAATTCTGATTGTGTACTTATAGAATCATAGAATCAGCAATGTTGGAAAAGACCTCCCAGATCACCCAGTACATCCATTCAGCTACCACCAAGATTTCCCATGTCCCCTGGTACAACATCAAACTTCTTACGTTAGTTCAGGTTTTTGGTTTTCGTTTGGGAGATGTTTGTTTCTTTGTTATGTTTTGGTTTATTTTTCAGCTAACCCTAGAAATACAGAACAGGATAAAAATTCATAGATGTGCTGCACTCACATGACATATAACTTATAATGTTGGCACAGGCATTGCAGCAGTGATGGGCATACTTGAAAAGTTCCTATTCACATACATTGTGCCTCTAGTTATCAACTATATTTGGCTATAGTTGGCAACTACAGACAGATAAATAGTTGGTAGGGAACTATCTAGCTCAGCTTTAATTTTTTTTTCTTTTTTTTCTTTTTTAATTCCGCTAGGACAAATTCAAGAATACACTCTTTAATAATTATGGTGCTTGGATGAATCCCAAGGTCACATCAGTGACCTATGGGATACTGAAGCAGAGGAAGAACATACCATGGGCAAAAAGCAAGCTTCCATGTGGGGTTGACCTTCACAGAATCATTGAATAGCTTGTGTTGGAAAGGACTTCAAGGATCATCACGTTCCAACACACCTGCTGCAGGCAAGGTTGCCAACCACTAGATCAAGTACTAGATCAGATTGCCCACAACCCTGTCCAACCTGGCCTTGAACACCTCCAGGGATGGGGCATCCACAGCGTTGTGCACACACAGCTGTGTGCTGAAGCTCCTGCTGCTGCAGGTTGATGGATGTGTCAGAAAAGGGGCAGTGACCCAGCTATCAGATCTGGCTGAGGTTCTTGTGCTATAGTTTAACTCATGACCTAAATACTTCCCTATCATCAAATACAAGAGATTTCACCGGGTTATGAGGAATTTCTGCCAGTAATTCCTCCAGAAAAGGAAGTAGCTGTTCAGGATCTCATGACCTAGATTGTGAACTCAACTCATTTCATTACTGAAAGTACTTATTTGTAAAGATTGTTTTTCTATTTACTATTCTAAACAGAGGAAATTCTTTGCTGTTTTCTGTCTTTGTAACTTTTTTTTCTTTTTGAAGATTCATTTATTTTTTCTTTCTTATTGTTTGTATGTTCTGTCTGAGGCAGAAACAGAACAGAAAAAAAAATTCAAAACAATGTCTTTTCCTTTTTAATATGACATACTATTATTCAAGAGACTCTCATTTATGTGCACTTGGGACTTTAGTGCTAAGCTACAATGCTTTAAAAATGGTTATGGATGCAGAGTTCCTGAGTTTTAGGCGTCGCATTTGACTCAGATATGTTGAATTATCAGATGATCACACAGTGATTATCATGTCCTAGGCATTTTGTTTGCTGAAACCTCCTGCAGTCAACTATTTGAACTGAAAAGTCCTAACATTTGATAACATTTGAGAGTATACTTTTGTCTTTTCAGCTGCAATTTGTCCAAAACCTGAGTAGTAGAAGCAGTTTCAAGTAGTAAATTTGTCAGTTATTTTGATGTAGTCTTATGGTAGTTCTGTGTTTCTGTTTTCTGATGATAACTTATAAAACTTACAGGAGCCCTCCCAAGCATCCACAAAACGCCTGGTGAGGGAGTTCTTATTGGCTGTTCTATTCCTACTTGAATATGGTGATACAAACACAACACTTCATAGCAGTATACATGATATGCATGTGGTATTAAAGTTTTCCCGAGGCTCCCAGCTCATCTATAAAGAGGCATGGAAGGGATTTGGATCCTTTGTAACAGGAAGATACTGCAGGGTTCTGTAAAGCAATTCCACTTGGAATATGGATATAAATGTTCTCCTCGAATTCTTTTACAAGTGAAGACTTTGGACTGAAATTAGATGAGCTAATCCTTAGAACGCATGCCATGCCAAGTAGAATATAGCATATTAAAATATTGGAAGCCCTTTAAGATCTGTGACATTCAACCCAGTTTAATTTTTTGAAACCGGACTCCTCATTTATGAAACAGCCAATTCAGCTTTTCCAGGGTAAATGAAATCATCCATCAGCACGACTGATGGTCATCCAGGGCTTCACAGAGGAGATTCTAGCAATTGTAGCTGGCTCCTGATTTGTGAGCAAACAGGCATAAGTCAGGAGAGCCCTGCTCTAGCTTTGTATCACATCAGGTGTCTCTGCACATTGGGCCGTAGATTAACAACACCATAGCCAGAGACTATGGTGCACTGATACCTGAGTTGAATGGTAAGATAGCACCTTTTGGCTATCTTCCACTTCTGCCCACAGCTGGGAAGAAAAAAAAAACTAGATATCATAGAACCACAGAACAGAATCACTGGTATACGCAGAACTCAACTGGCTGCAGAACCTTCCCACAGCTGAGTGTATTTGAAGAACTTAACAGAAGCAATTTACAGGATAATCCAATAGATGGAAATAAAACTCAGTTGTGTTTAACTTCAAATTCATCAAGCAAACTACTCTGAATTAAGGGATGTGTTCATTACAAACACGTCCCATGTCACGGAGCTATTAGCAATGCATTATTTACATGTCATCATTCAGGAATTCCGATATGCCTTTTCTACCAAATTTCCCCTTGCATTAGATACAGGACCAGCTTGCCCCAGCTGTGCACTACATCGTCCTGACAGGTTCAGAAGGTGACCTTCCCGAGGGCTGCTCTGTGACCCACTTTGGTTGCAGAGGCACTATCACAAAATCCCTTGCCATTTCCCACCTGCTGTAAATGACACTAAAGATTGAGCTGACACAACAGTTTACTAGAAAACTTAATTACAGGACCATTTTTCTTCATTAAATTAATGTTAAACAGAGGTTCCATTCAAAGAACAGATGGCAAACACGAGGTAATGTAGATACAGATTAAACAATATCGGCAACCGTTGCTAAACATACACAAAGTACAAAACTAGTACATGCTAAGTGCACCTTAAAACTATGTTTGAATCATGAAAAACAAAATCCTTTCATAGATTTGGCTCTTATCTTGTTCAGATGCAAATTACTTCAATAAGGCTACAGGGAAAAGGTCTCCCAAGATTTCCTGGGTCCACTCTATTAAATGTTTCCTGGGTCCACTCTATTAAATGTTTCAAAGATTTTCTTGTAGTTTCTATTTTTACTAAATTATGACACCAAACAAATACATTTGTTCAGTGAAATCAAGTGGTTAGAGCATGAGAATTAGAGCTGAGGGTCTTGGGCTTTTCTAGTGGGAGTAACTGCTATCTGGAGAGCAGTAAAGCAAGATATCATCTGCCTAAGAAAATAACAAAGATTTCTGCCCCCACATGGTATAGTGCAAAGTATCATGTGAAACAACGCATTCCATGCTGCAGCTAAACATCTAAACATAGCTTGCATCACAATCCTTTCTTCTTCATATTTCTGACATCTGCTGAATAACCTTTTAATTTCATATGGTATCACCTCCATCAGTTTAAGAGCAAGTCGAACCCTTTTGCTTGCATCGCCATTACCTTTCCACAGAGCTGGATGAAGACAGTGAATGGATTTTAAATAAAGCAAGACAAAGAATCTCTGGATTTACTGCAAAACTAAAAGCCCAAAGCAATGCCTGAAAAACAATTGGCTTTACACGCAGAAATAATTCTTTGAGGCAGATTATATGGGCCCTTTACATGTGAGTTGCACTTCAATAATGAAATGCAACTCAATCTTGCAAGGAGACACAGCTGTAATGACTGGAGCTGGCAGACTCCTGGGCCAGAAAGTGCATCCTTGTGGCTCACTGCATGACTCAGCAGTACTGCTTTGCCACTTTTCAAACATATGAGATCCGAGATTTTTCAGTTTTAACAATGGGATACCGTGTACTTACAGCAAGATACAGATATTATTTTCCATGACTACTACAAAGTTGCTAGGTCACATAGAATCACGGCAGAGTTTCTATGAAGAGTCACACTTAAGCCTTCTCCTACCCACAGTCTGCTTTACATCTCTCCCATTCCTTCTCCAATTTGTGAAAGCCTGGCTTGAAATTTCTTAAAATCCTTTTTTCTAATGTGGTTTTTGTTTTGCTTTGTTTTTATGCTGGTGGTTGTTGTTTTATTTATTATTATTTTATTTCACACATAATGCTGCACTGTTACAAATAATAACCCTTGCCCTTCCTTAACAGCCATTAGCACATGTAATTTTGGCACATCCCTTCCCATCAAGAAAGCATAAACATATTGGGTGCTGCCTGATCCAAGACACCTTTACTTTTTCTTAGGCATTTGAGTAATCTCCTGCAAGATGCCTTGGAAACTCCATAGTTTCCAGCATAACTGGAAGTGTTAACACTAGACATCTTATGTATAAATATTCTTTCTTTCTCTGCCTCCTGTGTTCCATTTGGAAAGCAATTTTGCCACCATTTATTTTATTTAAGCCCCACTTTGGAACAAAATAAGCTTATCACTCTCCTAGTTTATTTTTTCCTGTCCCATCTTTGTTTTCTGTGGTCTTAGAAGACTGTTTGTCTTGTTTTCCCACTTGGCACACATTCCGTAAATATTTTAGTTGTTTCCAAGGCCACAAAGCTAAAAGGCCATAGAGGAGTGGGGAGCTTGACTGGAAAGATAAGAGCAATGTGGAAATCCTACTCCTCTTTAGAGTTAGCAGAAATGTGTATTTCTATGGGTCTGGAAGGAAGCTATAGTGGCATGGGCATCATATTTGTGAATGGAACCCATGTTATTTACAACAGTAATTTAATTCCTGCAGATGTGCATTACCTTCATGACTGCATCCTCATGGAAATCCTACAAAGAGTACAGTGGAGATGGGGCCCGTGTACTTCTAATTCTTTATGTGCAAAGAGGTCAGATGAAATAAGCTAAAGAAGGAGACCATATAAAATGTCTTATCGATGTAATGCCTTTGAAGTAAAGAAACAAAAACAAGAATTCAGGGCGGAATTGCTTAAGAACATAGGCAATGACTTACTGACAATACAGTTTATGGTAGATTTAAAAGGACAGTCACACCCCAAATGAGCTTTGCACTGTACGCATATGTAGAAAGACAAACTCCCTGCCCAAATAGCAAACAACTGTAAAGTATTTCTCTCTTTGTCTTTTTATTTCTTGACAGCAATGCAAGTTTCGAATGTAGACAGCAAAGATTTAATTCCAGTCTCTAATGTTAACTATGCTTTATAAATACATTTCAGTGTAGTTCCTACTACATGTGACAAGGAAACATTTTAGACTTACAGTTACCTGAAAACTACTGATGACACATTGACATTGACAGAAGTAATTCACTTTGCTATCTGTCCTGACAACTTTTCTCTCTTTTTCCTGTCAATAGGTTAGGTTTTTTTTTAGTGTGCCATTATTTGAAAATATTCTTTGCAATAATTAATCAGCATATATTCCATGCAGCGTGAGACAGGAAAATTCCTCTCCACGTGGTAATTCTTCTCACTTTCCTGATTTTAATTAAGCAATTCCTGCTCCTATATTTCTACAGATTTTTAATTAAAATAAAATTATTGGAGACAATTGGATTATCTCTTACAAAAATAGCAACAAACAAATAAACAAAGGCTATTTCGCACTTTTATACATTCTAAAAATATAGAAAGCCTTTTCCTACTTGACTTCTGCATTATTACATCACCTTGCTCATACTGTGTCAGAACTTATACGTCTATTTCCAGGAATAGGATGCCTCAGCACTTACATGGACCTCTAGGTGTCCAAGACCAATGTTTCACTTTGGCAATTGGTCTGCCATTTTGTCCCTGTTTTTTTGTGAAAATGAAGAGCAGAGCTCTGCCCTCCTTGGGAACAGAGGAGCACAGTCAGCTATGACAGAACTACAGGGTCATCCCAAAAGATCTCACTGTGTACACCAGTATCAAACGCTGTTCTGGAGAGGACTGCTGTGGACTTTTCCAGCCTAACTCCAAGTTATGGCTCTGATCAAATTCTTCAGAAAAAAAATGATCAAGCATTCACTAATTTTAGCATACGTCAGCTTCCTGAGCAACTACCCTCAAGTCATCATATCTATTTGAGTTACTGAAGTAAAAAAAAAAAAAGGTAAAAAAATCTAAGGCTTCACCTGTAGGTGGCAAGAACAGGGGCTGTTGCCAGCCTTGAATGGCAACGTTGCTTCCTCATGTGTCCTCCTTCCGTGACTCAGCAGCATTTTGCTTCTATAGCAATTCTGCATGTTGATGAAGAGATGCATTGCCTCACCCAGTCACATCCCAAATTCAGACCAAGACTGGCAGCACATCAAGTACCAGAATTTGTTCCAGATTTATTCAAATGCATAATGGCAGGTGCACAATGGAATTTAGGTCAGTCAGGCAAACGAGATCAACAGTACCAACCCACAGGCTCTAATTCTAACTAATCAAGAGACGAGCCAGGGATTAGTCCTGGCAATTGAAGTGGTACACTGAGAATAATTGCAAGTTTGGAAAAACATCCCCTTGGGCATTCACAGTCAGCTGAGATGGCTCAAAATTGTTGTGATAATAGATATAATGGTATAACCAGGTTGGTTGGTATCATCCAGAACGTCTATGGCAATATTCCTAATCCAAGCTCTGAAGAGAGGCTGTGGGAGAAGAACTGAAGTGTGGGCAAATGCAGCTACTTAATTATTTGGGACACCAGAAATTTTGAAAGAAGAAGAAGAACATAATAGCACACAGGTAGAAAAAAAGAGATCTTAATTTCTATGACTGATGTCAAACGTTTAGAAATAGTTATTTGGAAAACGGCTCTTCACATAGGTGTTCAGTGAAGCCTTTGCAGGAGCATGAAGGGATCTGCAGAAATCTAAAACATGTAAACGAAAGGAAATATCCCCAGGGTTAAAAAGTAGGATGTAATGTAAATTATTCATAGCTGGAAATTAGTAATTAGTCATTTGGTGACAGGAGAGACAGGAAGCCTAGACAAAGTGTTCATTAGGATGTTCTTGTCCCTTTTTTCAGGAAGGCTGTGAAATGATAACTAGAGTCATCAGCCAAAAAGCTAGCAACACACCCAATTAGAACGAGGTCATCATGTAGCACCAGATTGAGTGTGAATAAAGCTGTTTGAACAAAGCTATGTTTCCCATGGACCCAGACAGAAATTAAATGAAAATTTGAAGACACTGCCCATAGGTTAGCTGCCAAATGACTGTTCAATGAACAGGGAATCTTCTGCTCCTTGAAAGATGCCCCTCAGTTAATGGAAGTCATCTAAGCGTACAGTGTCATTCATTTAGGGTCATGCAAAGCCACAGCTTTGTAGGACTGAGGAGTCACTGTTTAATGTTGTACTGTTACACACTTGAAGCACACTGGGGCAGGGGCTGCAGTGACCTAAGTAAGTGTTATTGTTAATTACGGGGCCCACATGCTCTCTGGGAACTCAAGATATCTGCTCCTGGAAAGGAAGCAGAAAGTGTTCAACTAAGGAAGGAAATTGAAAATGTATGAAGATCATATCATAATAAACAATACTGCGTGCCAGTTATTTTAAAAATGAATCTGCATGTTTTAATGTGCACAGAAGAGCCTTGTTTACCTAGGTAATTCACAGAAAAGAAGCTGTACCCACTCTAATTTTACTCGTGTCACCTGCAGATTCTCAAAGCACTAAGACAATTGCTCTAGGTAAGGGCTGAGAGCAGTTCTATACTACAGGACTCAGTCAGGGCATTCTTTGTTGTTTATTTTGTAGAAAAGCAAGTCAAAGAGATAATTCTCAGTGTACTGTATGTAAATTATCTACCTGTCATGCAGATGAAGAAATAGGGTATGCATGGTCAAGAGCAACTGCAGTCTACAAGGAAACAGGGTTAAATTAAAACCCATATCTGTAGGTCAAGAAAGGGTTTTCAATGGAGTGGAAAAAAATGGAAAGAAAGTTTAGGAGACAAATAATTATCTAGTAAATTTTTGGCATGTGGACACTCAGAATAAAGTCAGTCAAATAGCTTATTTGAAGTAACGCTGGCCAGTTTTTGTTATATGAGTAGCATAGCAGCAAGGATCATTTTTACAGACCACAGGGAGGAAATTAGAAGATTACATATAAATCAACAGAATTGGAAAAACATAATAATAGAATAACGTTGAATTCGGACAAATGCTTTTTAAAAATACATTCACGTTTTTAAATGCTTGTACCAAAGCTGCATATAAACTCACAAGCTACCAAGAGTTTGAATAAGAGACTCTGGGGCTTTACTCATAAAAATGTACTGACGTGGTTGGGTCCAATTTTTTCCATTAAGTTTAATGGTAGAATCAGAATGTACACACATGCATGGTTTGAAAAGTATAATGTCCAATTTGTGGAGTCTGGTACCAACCAGCAAATAAGATTAAGAGAATGGGAATTCAACATAGGGAAAAGCAGCTGGTTTTCTCCCATAAAAATGGGTGATCGTACTGTCCAAATCCAATGCCATTCTAGTGGATGTTAGAACTATCATGTTGCATTTATTATGGCAATGCAAAAAATACACACATTCCCTTCCTCCTAACTTTACTTTCTTGACTGTGTTTATTTTGAAAACAAAAATGTCACAGAATGTGAAAAAGAACTGGAATAAGAGCCAAAGAATTAACTGTGGTCAGACATCTCGACTTAGCCAGTTTCTACTTTTTTTAATGTAAATGGGCCTGACCGCAAAAAGCTAATTTGATTTTATTTACCTTAAAGGCTTCTGGGTATGAAGAACTAGAATTCTGGGTCTGACCCAGTCATACCCTTGTGAAAACATGCAGGCACATCTAAACACGGGTAGACCATCATGTTTGTTCTAGCCTGAGAATAAACTGGGTAGACATGAACCAGCTTTGGTCCAGAAGTGGGGGTAGCCACATTAGAGCTGTTATAAATCCTGGAGTTATCCCAGTGCATCTACATAGTTTCCAGAGTATATGTGGTTTAAACCAACTAGGCCAGAAGACAGGTGAAACCATGGCTTCTACATCAGTTTGTGTAGACTCACTTTGAGCAGAACATGTATATTGGATATACTATTTGTGGTGCCATCAGATTTACAGCCTTTGGTTTTTTTTCATAGCTCTCTACTATGAAGATGGTTATGCAGCACATAAATGAGGACTTTGGCAATTACCTTCCCTGTATCTCTACAGAACTGTGTGTGTCCAAAGGGGATTATCCACTCCACCAATCCATAACTCAATATTTTTCCAGGACTTATGTTTTGTCAATTCTGTAAATTGTGTGAGTTGGAAGGGATCTTTAAAGGCCATCTGGTCTCCACCCCCCTTTGCAATGCACAGGGACACCCACAGCCCCATCGAGTGCTCAGAGCCCACCCCCTGACCTTGAGTGTCTGCAGGGATGGGCACCACCACCTCTCTGGGCAGCCTGTGCTGGTGCCTCACCAACCTTATTGTAAACAACGATCTCCCCTGTTCTAGTTTGAACCCAAAACAGTAATTCAAAGAGTAATCCACATGGGAAAATTGCTAGGTGATGTGCAATCCCGATCCCATGAGACATTTTTCCTTTACAGTAAATGGAAAAGATCTGAAGCATGATGAAGTGGCAATCATATGGCAATCATTCTCAGTTCCCATGTGGGAAGCCATCAAATCTGCTAGGATTTTTCTAGAAAAAAAGCAGCCGATGGGAGTTATGACAAGGTCTATAAAATCATGAATGATGCTATTGTAGATGCTAAGGTTTACACTGGTTTAAGAGGAAATTGGACGAGCTCAGGGAAGAGAAATCCACTGAGGGTTATTAAATCATTGAAACCACATCTGAAGCTGAGAGCGGTCAGAAACTGGGGGAGTTTGAGTGGAGAAATCATCTGTGCTTATCCTGTCCTTGCTCTTTTCCTTTAGACGTCTTAAGAGAGTGCATGAGGAAAGTCAGACCTTCAGTGTAACCACTCTCCTTACATTTTTTTTGCAACAAAATTTGTGGAAACTGCCACCAGTTCAAGCCTTCCTGAGTGGTATGACTCTTCTGTACAGAAAGGGAAATTTAAAAAGTTCTTGTATTTGACATATCATAACAGAATGGGTATTCAAACAAAAAAGCAAATAGGCAAAGCTGTTGTTTTGTAATGCTGCAATTTCATTGGAACTGCTTTTGAAGAGCCAAAAGAGATAAACAGAAGTGCAGGTCTGCCTTTGCAGCAGTAAGCTGTGGTGTTGGTATCATTAGCTAGTATTCCTAGAGGAACAAGGAATGAAGTGCAGGCTTCCTCCTGCTCTTACCACGACTGGTGACGATGAAATTGTCACCTTTGGAGATGCACATCAGTGTCTCAGTGCAGTGCCTCAACAAGGTGAGGTCACTGCATACCCCTGTGGCACTGCAGCCAAGAGAAGAGCCAATTTAACCTCCAACTTTACCAGCTGCTCACACAAGCCAAGCCAATGAGGAATTACATTGCAGAAGTTACTTTCACTTCAAATACAATTGCGGATAGGACACAATTAAAGTTAATCCTTTGCTCAGGAGGGAAACAAATGAACTGAAACTCTAGATAGCACCAAGAAAATGTTGGCTCCAGGAAAATCCAGTGGGTGGGCCAAATGCTTACCAATGCCAAAATCAAGTACAAATATTTGAAAACAAAATCATCTGGAAATTACAGGGACTGAGATAAAACAACTACTAACATGAGATCATTCGTACCAAGATAGTAACAGAGGTGGAAAAGCCCTCATTTTATTGACTGTTCTTGTTAGAGCTATAAAATGCAAATGTTGTGCACACATGTGCCTGCCATCTGCAGCATGGGCAGCATGCAGGCTGGCTGCACGGGCAGTCATATTTTTACATTATGAATGATAAGAGAGCAATACAGTGGCAGAGGTGGCTCCCAATATGCTCTACTGTGCAGGTGGTGTTTACAGCTAAGCACCTTTTTTGGAATGAACTCTCGAGGTCAAAATAATTCAGGGAGTCGTTTAAGCAGAGAGGCAAACAATATTAAAGTAAATATGATCTCACTGTAACCCTCAGTGTTCAGGCCGTTGTGTTTATGGCAGACTTACCAAACAGAGCAGTTCCCCTTTGGAGTCATGCAATGCACCTGCTACTTTTACAGCACAAGCTCACAACTCCACAATCCTGTTTTCACATCAGTAATTCATCTGTACGCCCCAGTTGTGCTTGCAGGTTGGATAGCTGAAAGAACAAGCATCCAGGTTTGCAGTTAATGTCACTGAAATGCATTGCATAACAGAAAAAATAGACTGAAAAATTAAATTAAGAAACAAAAATCAAGCATATTAAAAATAAATTATTTTTAAAAAGAACACCATGTCTTTTGACATATAGCAGTGGGCTATACTTGTTATTACCAGACTGGAAAAATACAGAAATCAATGCTTGACCTCAGCTTTCAGACACAGGTATGTGCAAAGATGTGCCATTCAAGTTCAACAGAAAGTTGAATTGGGACACATCAGGTTTGGTGAGATCAGCTCTTCGCTATCGCAACTCAAGGTACATATGTGAAAATACAAGGAGTTGAAAAAAACAGAGCAGCTCAAGAGCTTTCATTCCAAACACATGGTTTAGTGCTGATTTAGAACAGTACTACACGGTGGTACCAGAGGCTGTGTCCATTAACACTGGCCAAAATCTTTCTAGACCAGGTAATTTTGTGAATGTATTTTGAGTTTGGTTCTGTACAAAATTACAATCACTGATCACTTGTTCAGAGCAGGCAGAAGGTATTCCTGGCTATTACAACTGAAATGCATCCACCTTCCCAGTAATTACTTCACGTTATTGGTTGTTATTTTATTTTATTGTCGTTTTCAGTGTATTAATCAAACTGCCGCATAGTGCTGTTTCTCAGCAAGCAAAGTGTATTTATGAAGCACACTGAGCACAGAAACTTTGTACAAACATTATTTGGGAATGCTACTTCTTGTTCGGAATCTGACAGAAAACTGAAAAGTAAAAACATAAAAATGTCAAGCTTTCACTATTATTTTAAAGAGCCAGCTGCTTATTGCTGGGAGGGACTGTTCTTCACTATAATTGAGTGCAGGGAAAGACCTGACTCAGCAAAATGCAGTTCTCAGTAAGGTAATAGCATATCTGCTCAAAATACTATGGCAAGACCATATCTTACTATGGTAAGATATTTTTGAATACTTACTGTAAGAAATAAGTGCATGGGCAAGGTATGAAGTAAGTTATAAGGAAGACCTTAGGGTCATTTTCAATAGAATCAAACCCAGAATTCTGTGTTGCTGAGGGTCAAATTTAGTAAACACTTTCAGTTGCTCAGTATCGGGGAACCTTTACTAATTTTCTGTCTGAAGCCATTAGAGATAAGAAAAATGCAGTCTCAGCTTTTAAATGGTGCTAGATCCTCATGGTGCAGAGAATCTCCTATTCCTTTGTAATAATAGCTACCATTCCCAGGAATTAGATTTCCCAGGGTACTTCACCACTTCTCATAGAAGCACATTTACATATATTTACATATATGGAAAGAAAACGAGGTATATCTTTGAAAATGCTCATTTAACACAGTTCAGCATCTCCTTCAGAGGCCTTCCTGGGGCTGCATGCAGCACAGCAGCACAAGGCATGTGATGCACAGCCACAGGGATTTATTTCCACTCGCACGGCAATCTACTGTGAAATTTTGATTTCTTTCAGTGCTCAGTGGCTATTTCCTGCAGGAAATGATTTTTATGGGTGGTGATGATGGATGGTTGGACCGCAATGCATAGCTCTTTTCCCTTCACCGTGGAGGACAGCTCAGCAGCTCTGTGCCACCATCATGTCTCCTTCTCCCTTTTGCCCCATGGGCTTTAAAGAAAGCCCCAAATTCTGTATTTCTTGCCTTAGGATCACCAATCTGTGGGCCTCCTGGGACTGAAATTATCATTGCTAAAGAAACAGGTGAAGATAAAAGGTTTTGTATTTTGGAGAGTAGAAAGTTTGGGATGGAGGTTGGGCTAAGCTCAGAGATGTTACATTTCACACTAGTATTCATGCTTTTGTTCCTAGATATTTTGCCTTTTAGTGATTTCTGTGCATCATCTTTTGATTTATGACCTTGAACTTGCTCCTCAGCTCTAAGCCAGTGATGGCATGGTTCTCAGACCCACTGGCCCAGTTGTGACAAATATTTGATCCTTTAAAAAAGGATCAAATCTGCAGCCTGCCTTTGCACCAACTTACACCACCACATGTGTAAGATGAGAGCATAAATAGAGCTTCACAGCAGACATATTTATATGTTTGTGTACAGAGGACATTTTTAAACTCTTCTGTCAGCTGTCACTACTTCAGTGCTGTATTATGAATCCTGTCCCAAATGCTGCGATGCTGTGACAGCAAGCAGCAGGACTGATACAGGGTATGACATCCTGTTAGCAGGGATGACAGCTGAGAACGAGGACTGTGTTTCTGTCTGCTAAAGTCGGCGTTAGGAGACAGATACCACTGACTGAAAAGAGACAGAATTTGGGATTAAATTGCTCACTTTTTTTTTTTTTTTAATATCTCTGGGTCTGACTAACTCTCTCTGGACAACCATATAAAAACTGCATGTTTTCTTTGCCTGATACTGATTTTAATTGCAGCTAATTAGTATTAGACTGTTTACATACCAAGTTTAAGGATGAGAGACTGATGCTATCTGGTAGATGATACGTATTCCAGCTGCTGGAATGTGCAGGGTTTAGAAATTAATTAAAAAATAAAAGGAATTGATGTAGCAAAATAAGTAGTTTAAAATGCAGTTAAAATGTCACAGTCATTAAACATGAACTGAACCTATCTAAAACATAATTTTATCATGTTTCTTTTCACCATCTGTCTGAAAACCTTAGAATATAAATCTTATCCTAGTGTTGTTAAATGGCACTTCTCGAACCAGTGGTTTAGCTTTGAATTGCCATGCTTATTTGATAAGTCAAGACTACCAAGCAGAGTTTAAGCTCCGTATAATTGAACACATCAAATTTTATAGCCATGAAAATGGGACTTCCAATGGAAAAGGCAGCTGATGCCCAACTGAAATAGATATGTTGGAGTAACAACTATGTACCTGATTTTAATTCTTCAAATGAGTTGTTCAGGCAGGAATTTGCAGCTCTATAATTTTAATGAGGTAAAGGTCAAATATCTTATTTACATGTTCCTTGGTTATTGCACATATATCTCCAGCCAGCTTTACGTGTAAGTAATGAACCTGAAAATATTTCAGGGGTGATTAAAGTGCATTTAATATTAAAACATGCTAAAACACACCTATAGAATAAATAACAAGCCCCTGAAGGAAATTTAAATATTGAGCAAAGTGATTAATACTCCACACTGATGAATAATAAGGTTTTATAAAAAGTGGGCTTGTGAATAAGCGCTCCCTGCACCCATCCATGTGGGTGGGCCTTGCAGCTGGAAAAAACTTAGCTGATGCCTCTTGGTCCCTGCGTGGGTGCAAAGGTTCACACACACCCACATACGGATGCAACTGCAGAACAAGGACTAACGTTTCAGCCCAACTGGATAATGCCAAACAAGGTCAAATATCACTGACCTCAGTGTTTGTGAAAATGTTCAGCCAAGTACGAGACAAATCTACAAACAACAAACACAGAACTGCTCATAGTCACTTCATTAGCAAATCCAAGCAGTTTTTTTTACTTGCAATAGTTCAGTTTTTTTAACTACATTTTACTTGCTGAGTACGGGGTGAGATATTTACACATTCTAGTAAGGAATACTGCGGAAGCCTGAAAGGTCAAAACAAGGATCTGAAGTAAAAACTGTTGTCCTTAAAAGCAATTCCTACTGGAAAAAATTATGATGATTGAGGGGTCAGTGGTGCTAGGGCAAGCTCCAGATAAGCAACAAGCTATTTGAAGTTATGTTTCCTTTGATCTGCCAGGCCTTTCGGTACACAAGGAAATCCAGTGGTGTTCCAGAGGCCTTGATAATCTTCCTAATGATATGCTGGGGATGCTTAAGGTTGAGGTTAAAGAGGCCTTTCGGCACAGCATGACGAACATTTGGTGGAGAGAACTGACCTTCCCCTCAAAGATATTTGCAAAGCATCTGCTCGCACTGGCAAATGTGTGGGCAACTGTGTGTATGAGCTTGGCCAAGAAAAATATCAAAAAGAGCATTTAGATTCTCTCCGCTAACAGTCCTGCTCAGACAAGTGATACTGGAGAATACCACAGGGGTTTATAAGCAAGGTGTATTGAGAAGGATAATGTAGAAGCCTTTGGGAAAACAGGAAATCCTAGAGCGGACTTGGTCAAAATCTTTGACAAGTAGTTCTCATTACAACTTCACATTTTTAGTTCAGCTCTTAACACTACCTTGATACTCACTTGAAAAAAAAAAACATAAATAAAAATAAAGGTCATGTAATCCATCTTGGCATCTCTGAGGCCTGAGGCAACTGATTTTTGCTAGAAAACTGGTACTTAGTGTCCTGCTCCTGTGGATTCCCTGAGACACTCCCCTCTACCTGCTCAGAGCAAACAGCACATCCACATCTTTCAACCCATTAGAAATTCATAAACTAAAACAACCATGAATCTAGGTTCCTCGGTAGTTAGATGAACTCAGGCTGGGTGTTATACACATGACCGCACCACACTCAATTTGGAAGTCGTGGCAACTTTCACTCCATAAAAAAGTCATCATCTGCATCACCCCACAGGCAGGGCCCTTCAGTGAGTAGCCCATGGAAACCTAGAGACAGATAATGTGTTGTAGACTCTCACGTGTATACAAGGTAGGGCTTTGTCAAATGCATACTAATGAGACCTAGGAAAACTGCCTGAGATGTGCAATTGTGAGGCATGTTGTCATGCCAGGTGGTGTCACAGTTGAGCAGAGTATTGACAGCATCAAGGATAGGGCCAGGGCATGACTTGTGATGGAAATAAGACACTGCTGGCAGCCACAAACCCAAAGAGGCCAAATGGTCCAGGTGGTTGGTAGAAACCACTCAGAGATGTGAATGGAGCCTGGGAAGCAGCTGGCCCTGTATCCAGATTAAGCCTGAGCAAACTCTTCTCACAAGTGGACTGGGGCAGCTCACTTAATCCCAGCTTTTTCTAAATGGGTTTTCTTAATTATCAATTGAAAAAAGAACAGTATGGGGATTGTGGTTCCAGTACTTGCTTAAGAAATAAAAAAGGCCCTTTCTTCACCTTCACTGTTGGCAACACCTTCAACCAACCTCCTAGTCTATTCCAAGTGGGACAAGCAACCCTCACATCAAGCAAGTTTAATATCCTGAAGCATAGGCTAAAGAGTACTGTTCAGATACTCTCACTTGCCCAGAGACTATTTAGTTGTTCCATGCAAAGCAAAATACCTCTAAGATGAGAAATTCCCCACTTCAGAAAACCATACATTTTAGTGGTTACGGTTAGAGCGTGTCTGTGGGAGGTAAGTATTGAGTCATCTCAACCAAAGGAAAAGATATTCCAGGGGTTTTGCATTACAGGTAAGTGCTTTAATCAGTAGTCCATGGGAAATGGCTGAAACACACATTTTGAGTTGCTGCTTTGGAATGTAGGTGTCCTGTCTTTGTTACCATTATTATTTATTTGGTTTTGTTTTATTTAGGGACTTGACTCATTACATTCCTCTGGGAAGTGCTAACATTTTTCCCTGAAATGACAGTGTGACATCCTGCTTTCAGCTGGCCTATATTTATATTTGACTGCACCTGAAAAGGGCGCATCTTCTTTTCTCTAAGAAAGGGTAAGTTTGAACAAATCTTCAGAGAGCTTACAGGCAGGGAATACTATGTTATGACTGCAGGCTGAGCACACTTCTCAGTGATGCTGAAGCTCAGACTCTATGTGCAGGAGTAGAGTTGTTGGCAGTTTGCAAACTTCAGTGGTAGAAACTCCAAAACATAGAAAATGTAGACAACTGCAAATGTTTTGAAGGTATCTGAAGCAGTAAATCCCTGCTATGAATATGGCAAACCCAGAATTTCCACCAGGCTCGTTCCAGCAAGATTTTCAGTGTGTGCTGCTCAGAATGAATACTTGGAAGTTCTAGTAAAAACAGAAGATTAAGGGAAAATATCCTTTCCTTCAGGGCTGGTGGCTTTCCTGAGATACCCTTTGGCAGATATAGTCTACTGCTAAATACAGAAGAGAGGAAGTTCAGACATGGCCTCAGGAGCATTAAAAGAAGTCGTGAAAGGCCTGTTCTTATCCAGGGCAAACACTCCTTGCCTCACATCAAGCAAGTTTCTAAGGGCTAGCTCCATGGAAACAGTCGCAGAAGTTAAGTCAAAAGTTGAGGTCATGGAAACCACTCATCATTTATGGCCTCATCTCAGAGACCTCTGAACTACGTACACTGTCACTTTTTGACTTTAAAAATTTTCCCTGGTTTTGGACCCTTTTTGGAGCCAGGATTGCCTCAGCCCTGGCCCTGCCAAGTAGCTGGGTGCGTTGTCCACTCCAGCGGGTCTCTGAAGGTAGAGGTTCCCCCTTCTCCCCATGAGGCCTCCAGAAGGGAAACATTCCCAGATCATATCCTGATACATGAATCTGCTCATCGGAAAGCATGGTGATTACCACTCTCTTTATAAAGTTTGCCAAAAAGGCCAGATTCCTATTTAAAGAAATAGAGCTTTCTCACAGAATCATAGAACCGTTTGAGTTGGAAGGGACATTTAAAGGCCACCTGGTCCAATTCCCCTGCAATGAACAGCTCAATCAGCTGCTCATAGCCTGGCTAAATATAACGCTGCCCTTTAAATTATCCCTACTCTAGGTTGCTGTCATCCTTGGAGCAGTTTCTTCAGTTCAGAATGTCCAAGAGTCAATACTCTCCTCTGGGAAGCGTATGGAGCTCCTTGTCATTTGCTATCCATACACCTGTTTTTCAGAGACATCACCTGAAAATGTTTGTAAGTGTTAGTTTGTGTGGATGTACATGAACACAGAGATAAGTGTGTGGGTGTGTGTTTATATATTTAACTATGCAGAAGTAAAATTTCTGGATGGAAGTTGATAAGGGCCAGTTGAATGTAAAGCACTGAAATGTTGACTAAAATAATAAAAAGTCCTTTTCATGTCCTCACAAAACTAGTGCTTCGTTGACAGTTAAATCATGCAGCTGGTGGGAAATGGACATATAAGGGATATGAATATAGAGAGGATTATATGAGGTACTTTAGTTGATAGATAAACAATCAAAATGCATTAAGCCAAATCTTGATGCTTTTTGCATACAGAAAAAGATTCTGTTGAATTTAAAGAGAGGCAGGTTTTACTTAGGAAAAAGATGACACAGGAAGCAGGCATGGAACACACAGACGATGTGCACTGATGTAACACAACATGAAAGACCTGGCCCATGCATTAGAAAAAAGAGCAAAGCAGAACAGTTCTGAGAGCTTTTTACTTCCGAGGACATGTGGTTATGAGGTCAGATGGAAGGTTTGGGGGCCAGGAGGCTGCCAGCATCCAATACCAGCTGAGGGTCTGAGTCACCTCGAGCCTGCCGCGTGGCCTCTTTGTGTTTCATGGAAACCAAAATGAGCTAGCAGAACCTCACTGGAAACCAATACTGCATCTAAGAAATGTTTTCCAAGTCAGGCCATGACTGGAAAGTACCTAGCAAAGCATTTAATCCCAAGATGCACTTTCAAGAACCTCCACAGAAAGCCTTTGCAAAAGTATGCTGTTGTCGTTGTGAGCAGTCTGAGGGCAGCACCCAGAAAACACTGCTCCCAGAACCTCAAGCTTCCCAATTCCCATGGAACTGACCCCTCAGAGAAGCTGGAAATAAATTGGCTATTTTCTGAGCTCCTTAGTCTTTTATTAAACCCTGGAGATTGAAGATCACAAAAGGAAAGACAGTGTTTAATTATACTGAAGCTAATGGACAATGTTTTATAAAGTTCTGTGGGGCAAGATTTCTTTCTGTACTTTTAGGTATGTAAAAATGCATTGCTTAAATTAAATTAGTACTTCACTAAGTTCTGGTAATAATAATAGCAACTTGAGGTAAGTTTGAGAAGGATCAAATTTGAGTGACTCATAAATTCTAGTAATATTGATCCGCATTAGCAATTGGCCTCTGATGACATGGTTACTTAATTCTTTGTGTATTTATGGTAGATGCATTGGCTGCTTTTATGTGCTATGTGTTTCCATGTTCGTAAGTAGTATAGACTTACAGTTTATTTACACTGGGAAGTTTTGGGAAGCATGTAAATCTGAGCTAAGGAATGTGGAACAACTGTTATGCAATGAGTACACACAATTTCTGGTTAAGCTTCTCCCATCTGAAATACTCTGCCTGCATTTGCATTTTGGGATTCTTCTTGCTGTAGTCTTTGATGTCACATTAAAAAAAACAACAACAAAACCAAAACAGTCACATCTCCACTCTACTTCATCCATCTGGTTTTTGCAAGTTGGGGCTGTTTTGCAGCACTGGATCAGTAGGGTAGAGGAAATTCAAGGTCTGCAAGCCAAGCAGCTGCTGCACAAAGCAGTGTGCCACAGAGCAGAGCTGGGGAGCAGCAGTAGATGCCAAAGGTGACTGTCCTCATTGGAAGGCAACCACTGGAATGCAGCTGGGCAGTCAGAGCCCTGTCAGACAATGCACATCCCAAGGACAAACAGGAGCTGCTGTGCGTAGGGTCGATACAGTAAACATGGTAAAGGGGTTGAAGCTGAAAAGGAAAATGGGACTTCCCCAAGGAGAGGAGAGAGAAAGAACTAAACATGTAAAAGACTTCAAAATGATGAAAGACATTAATGGAAAGTGATGGAAAAAGGGAAATCATTTGCACACAGCAGTTGACAGGTGAAAGCTGATTTCCTTTTGGGTTTCTGTTTGGGAACAGATGTGGCAGGAAGTTCCAGCAGAAAAATAATCACAGAAATCACACCAAGAGTGCTGAGAGGTGTGGGCAGAATGGTGTCTGTCACAGAAACAAAGGCAATATTTGTTTGCTTTGAAAGAGCAATTGCTGACATACAAGACAAGAAATGTAAAATGACTCTCTGACTTGAGCCACAGACAGTTTGACATGTCTCAAAGATTGGATCAGAGCCTTTTGGATGCAAGAGGTCTCCTAAGTGAAAAGTGAACTTGTTTTGTGGCATCTTGGCTGAGGTGGCTCCAGCTGAGCTTTGGGGCTCCACTGGCCACAGAGGTTGGCTGGGTCTTCTCCCTGTGCAACAACTGGCAGTGTGCTGCCTTGTGTATGGGAATGGCTCACAACAGCCAGAGCAGTACTGAATATCATCACCCCAAAACTGAGCATAAAACCATAGAAAACATCAGCTACCTTGAGACTGACTGTGCTCCTTCTAATGTCCCTTTTTCTACCTCTGTTTAGAAGGAAGGGAAATTTAACTTTCCTATTTGTGGGTATTAGGAGTAGCATGGCCAGCCTCTGGGACCTATCCTCACCACTCTACCTGGAACTGAAGGTACAAAATTGAAATGGAAGTGAGGGGGGAACCCAAACAAAGCCTGCTTTACCTAAAGCCAGTGCCAAATCTCAGCTTCTCCTGGCATTTTTGTCATCAGAGGCTTAAGAACACAACCAGAGTAACACTGCATGCCCCAGTTCTCAGATGAACCATGCTCAGCCCTGCAGGCTGCAGAGCTGCTTTAAAATCAGTTGCAAAAGCTGTAAGAATTAGTGATGACTGGGGAATAGCAAGCAGGCTGTAATTGCCAAGGGTGACATACAGTTGGATTTTAACATTGTAAGGGAGCCCGTCTGGGTGCTTCTCACCAGCATTATGTCTGCAGCCTCCAGCTTCAGGGCTACAATTGTCAAACACAACCCCAAGTGTGCTCCCCAAAGCCATATGCCAGACAGGGACAGGCATAAAAACTGAGCTGGAAAATTCCCAAACACATTTGATGTAAGGTTGTATAAGAGGAGAGGAGTTTGAACCAATTAATAATTAATGGCACATTTTAAAAGTAGAAATAGTAATCTTGTTTGTTATCATTAATTAATCACACAAAATGTGATTGTATTCTACTGAGTTTACGAGGGAAATCCTCAAAGCTCTGCTTATTTTTAGGTGCCAGAAGACTCAATCTTGTTATCCTGAGCAACAATTTGTGATCTAATAAGGAATTTGGTATGATTTACACAAAGGAGTTTGTATCTTCTTTGTAAATAAACATTTTTCATTACGTGTCATTAAGTCTTGAAAACTGAACTGAGAAATATGTGGTTTAAGACGCAGTTTAAAAACCAGTGAAGATCAAAAATGATAAATAATATGGCAGTCTCTTTGGAAAGGATGCAAGTCTTCATGCTTCCAGGACATAAGATAACCTCTAATTAATGGGAGCTAGTAAGAATTCTTTCCTGTCAGCAAATTATTCCATAATTGCCTTCTGTAAAGCTTCCTGTACTTTTCTCTGAAGCAGCTGGTATGCTTCTGCAGGAACAGTGTGATAAAATCAATAAATCCCTGATCCAGTCCTATATCTCTGTGAGTGTCTTTTTTAACGGGAACTTTCTAGCAGACAAAGACCCGGGTTCATCTTTGTTTGGAAGGCACAAGCTGCTAAATCCCAAGGGAGAAGAAACGATGCTTTCTTTAGCGATGCCTTCACTTGTGACAGGAAAAAAAAAAAACCCAAGTCTTTTAACTCATTTGCTGGCAAGTAGGAAGGAAGGCAAATTATTTTTTCCATGATTTCGTCTTGAGAAGTGGTTATTTGTCTTGTTAATATGAACACACAACACACATGAATTGTATCTCCCCAACAAAATGAAATAGTTTATCTCTTGTGAGGTTTGTCTCAGTAAAAAAATATAGAATTATAGAATATCATGAGTTGGAAGGAACTAATAAGGATCGTAGAGTCTATCCTCAGCCAGCATTGGAGATTTGGAGCTGTGCTCAGCAAGGCTTTGCCCTTGTTCTTAAGGCTGTTGGATCATTTTCTCCTGATATTTCCATTTTTCTTCACTAAACATACTTGTGGATCTTATTTTTTTGCTCTAAAATAGCCCTCCAAACCTACTGACTGAGAAGCAATAGGTTTGACTGACAAGTCATGGAGAAGCATGCGTCCATCAGTTCAAAGATAAATGGAGGGAATGGCTCTCTGGAAGTGCCTTTGCCCTTTTACCTCTCATACAAAGAAGCTAAAGAGATGGCTTAGGTTTAGATTGGCTTAGCTTAACTTTAAGCTAATTGAAAGCTGGTGAAAGGAGTCATGTCTTATGTTTGTAATATGTCATCGAGAAAGGGATTGTTAGATCTCTAGCTGATAATAAGATATGTCCACTTTTCAAAGTATAGAAAGCAGGCATGGGAAAGGGAATGCTTCTGATGAGTGGTACAACTGTGGACGCGCACACCCCTCAGTCTGGAAGACAGTTTCTCATGAAGTTCAGGGCCTGAGCCAAGTGAAGGAAGACTTGATTGGACATTTGGGCATGGTTGAGCTTTTGCTCTTTCTCCAGGCAATCCAAGAGTGGGACAGATTACTGGGATACATATACACTTTGCTACATCCCCTCCTTACTCCATCAGTATCATTATATTGTATTTTTTTCTCCCGTTTGGATAATCACCAGAAAGCTGAATCTACTCATGCTTCTGACCCCTGTGATTTCTAGAACTTGCACTGATAGTTACTAGCTGTGAATAAAACTTTCAACCTTCCTCCCTCCACTACAGCACTAATTTTGGTTTGATAAAGTAAAATGCTTCTATAAACTATCATTACCCATAAGACTATATGTTGGCAGTTACACAAGAAATCATAATTGAAATTCTGCCATTGGGCTGAGCTAACCTTACTCTTGCAGTCAATCCAGCCTGAAAAAAAAAAGCAGCAGTTAGGGTTAACAGTGGGAAAGCAGCTCTGCCTTCCTGCCAGTCCCAATATCTGCAGAAAACTCATTTCATATTCAGGCTGCACTGTTTGGTTTATAGTGTTGGTAGAAATTCTCACCTGGAGTAAACAGATGTTAATCTGCTGAATTGTGGTCTCCATCAGCTCTGTGCCTGGCTTACATTGCAGAGCTCCCATCCCTTTGCATTTAATGCAAGGTGCACCCAAAAAATCTAATGTACATTTATTTAGTTAGTTAGTTTTCTAACTAAATGAAATTTTGTTAGTATAGCTCTACTAAAGAGGCACTACTGCCAATGTCCTTACGGCAGCTCAGTGCTCATTCCTTTGTATGCATGGTTCAGGGCTGTATCACAGCCTGCCAGAAATAAACATTCACTGAGAAGATGATGGCTCAGCTTTGTAGCTTGCACCCCAGCATTAATTTCCTCTGCCTGGTAGTCAACAACGCTGACACTTAATGGGAGAAAGTGTTCCCTGGTGTAGCTCTGCTGACCCTGGGGAATTACCCCATGGCAACTCCCATCTACTGAGCAGCAAGAGATAAACTAAGCAGGGCTGGGAATTTGGAACAAGTTCAGCCCTCAGAATATATGGAGATTTAGGGTGAGAGCAGACATTTTCTTATCATTCTCTGTAAAGACAAACTCCCTGCCCACAGTCAGGTAGCTTCTAATGGCACAGAACACACACTCAGCATACAACCTCTTATTCCTGCTTGTGAGAATGTTATTTTATGTGACACAAGCCATTGCTCTTTGAAATGAATTTTGTTTTGTTATTTGCTACTTGAACCTGGTGGTTTGGCTGCATGATGCTGACTTCCAGCTAAAACAGTTCATTCTCCAATTACTTTATGAGACAACATTTCAAGCAATTAAGAGAATTAACAATATATTTTCAAATTACTAAAAATATATCTGTGAAGAGCTTTTAGCATAAGATTCTCAAAGTGCACTTTCACTTTTTTTTAAAAGATTTTAACTGGGAAAACCATCTGAAAACTCCACTAAATGTTTAATGCTCCTATACATTAGCCAGTTACCAGAATGGCAAATGCTGTTAAATGGAATGCTTTCTTCTACAAAGCAGTATTGTAGGATTTTTTTTTTCTTTTAAATCTACTTGTGCCCCCTTATTCCATGCATATTCCTGCTGCATTCCATGTGCCTCATGCTGCTACAACAACCCTGGAACCCTGGTTTTGTCTGACCATGCCTTCACTCAGCACTTCCAAAAAAGAAAGAAAGAAAGAAAGAAAAGAAAGAAAAGAAAGAAAAGAAAGGAAGGAAGGAAGGAAGGAAGGAAGGAAGGAAGGAAGGAAGGAAGGAAGGAAGGAAGGAAGGAAGGAAGGAAGGAAGGAAGGAAGGAAGGAAGGAAGGAAGGAAGGAAGGAAGGAAGGAAGGAAGGAAGGAAGGAAGGGAGGGAGGGAGGGAGGGAGGGAGGGAGGGAGGGAGGGAGGAAAGGAGGAAGGGAGGGAGGGAGGGAGGGAGGGAGGGAGGGAGGGAGGAAAGAAAGAAGGAAGGAAGGAAGGAAGGAAGGAAGGAAGGAAGGAAGGAAGGAAGGAAGGAAGGGAGGGAGGGAGGGAGGGAGGAAGGAAGGAAGGAAGGAAGGAAGGAAGGGAGGGAGGGAGGGAGGGAGGAAAGAAGGAAGGAAAGAAAGAAGGAAGGAAGGACAGAAAGAAGGAAGGACGGAAGGAAAGAAAGAAAGAAAGAAAGAAAGAAAGAAAGAAAGAAAGAAAGAAAGAAAGAAAGAAAGAAAGAAAGAAAGAAAGAAAGAAGGAAGGAAGGAAGGAAGGAAGGAAGGAAGGAAGGAAGGAAGGAAGGAAGGAAGGAAGGAAGGAAGGAAGGAAGGAAGGGAAAGGAAGAAAGGAGAGAAAGAAAGGAGAGAGGGAAAGAAAGAAAGGAGAGAGGGAAAGAAAGAAAGGAGAGAGAGAGAGAGAGAGAAAGAAAAGAAAGAAAGAAAGAAAGAAAGAAAGAAAGAAAGAAAGAAAGAAAGAAAGAAAGAAAGAAAGAAAGAAAGAGAGAGAGAGAGAAAGAAAGAAAGAGAGAGAGAGAGAGAAAGAAAGAAAGAAAGAAAGAAAGAAAGAAAGAAAGAAAGAAAGAAAGAAAGAAAGAAAGAAAGAAAGAACTCTTTTGTACATATTCAAACTTCCTTTTACAACTCATGACAGTTATTAATTAGTATTAATCCTTCAAACACAATAGCCACCACTTCTGCTCCCAAATTAGGACTGAACTAAGGATACCATGGACCTGTTAAGTCTGGGCTTTTATTATTAGAATTAAAGCTCAGGACCTGGAGCCAGGAAGAGCTTTTTCAGCTTGAGTAAGGAAGGGGCACAAAAAGAGCCGAAATCTGTGATTAATACAGTCTGATTAAATCCAAATAAGGAGAAATGAGCACAAATCCAGCAATGAATGGGTCTAAAAGAAAAGGAAATAGCTGACTTAATTAGGTTTTAAAGGATGATTCAGAGCAACATAAATCTTAATGAAAGGACAAAAATAATTACAGGTAATTAATGCCAAAGTATCTGAAGCTAAGGAATTTACTTAGCCTTGAGCACGGTGCACAACACACCCAGCTCTTCTTTCTGCAGGTAACACAGTGCATCTGGTAATTTAGATCATCGAGTTGCTTTTACATTGATAATTATTTTTAATGGTGAAATTTCTTTTGCCATTACGGAAACAGCGTCGATATCACAACTAAGAAAATCTTTGTATGACATAGAGGCATTTTTATTCTTATTCTACTATTCCTGCAACTATCATCAGTTAAAAAAAAAAAAAAGAAAAAAAAAGAAAAGAAAGAAAGAAAAAGAAAAAAAAAAAAGGTATAAATCATTCTACCAATGTATGGATTTGGTATAAAATTAGTAATATACAAGTCAGGCTAGATTCCATGATTTTTCTATCTCTGTCTGCACTCAGTAGCATTCCTCAGCCAAGGAGGAATTATGATAGTAGGACAGGTGTGAAAAGTCTAGCTATTAAATGGCCACATTTTGTATCAGTGTTATGACCAAATTTTAGTTCTGATCTTATATTTATGATTCTTTGGGAAGACCTGTTTTGTTTGCATAAATCCCAGAGTAATTTAAAAGAATTTCTTTGTTTCTAGTAATTCAATTGAACAAGCGAATGTAACAGTTGTAAAGACAAAATGTTTGGCTATTGACAAAAACTGCTGGACCACCCTCTGAATGGACTTGTCTGAGAACTTGGATCTTGTTGAAAGATGCATTTTGGTTTCAGTAACCGGGAAGTAAAATCTCTTTCTTGGGTCAGGTCCTACTCCAATTTTTGTCTAGTAAAGAATGTGAGCTCTTGGAGATACTCAACTAAGGTAGAGCAAAACGAACCCCAGCAGTAGCCATGAGTAGATCATTTGATTGTGGGTTAAGTCTAAAGAGAAGTTTGTTCGGGAAAGGGACAAAGAACTCAGTTTCAACTTTCTGTCAAGTGCTGGTTCTAAAAATATTTCTTACTATATTCCCCAAAATATATGGATTATCTCCTGCTCCTGGCAAGCTTAGGCATCACAAGATTGCCCCTTGTCCAAATGACAGATGGCACAGACAGTGAATCACCTAAAACCAAGAACCAAGGATATAATTTTCCCACTCAAAAACATGAGCAGTATTTGGGTGCAGTTTGACAGCTGGCAGTCAGGCAAGTTCCAGCCTGTGTGGCAATTACAGGCGTGCTCTGCCACTTCCCTTCATCATACATTCCCTTCTCCAGCCCCCAGCATGACAGAGGGCCAGAGCTTCCTTGAGATGCAAGAGACCTTCAGCACAACCCTGCATGAGGCTAGAAAGGTCTGTGCCCTGCAAGCTCTTCCCATGGGATGTGCCACAGGGCTGCTGCCCCGCACAGGCCTCGTGCCCACCACCTCCATGTGAGCTACAGAGGTGCTCGAGCAGTCACACTTTCCCTACCTCTACCTCTATTGGGACCTTGATCTGAAAAGTCTGATAGCGTTGCTCATGGAGAAAGGCCACGTCTTGTTTGGGGCACAGCAGACAGGTGCAGGGCCTGGGTCCGTCGTGCTCCTCCATTGGGTTTCCCTATGGGGATGCAAAGCAGGTCAGCACATCTCTGGGCTTCCAACCAAGAGTGGCTGATTGGGATATTGGCTCCACAGGCTGAACCAGAGATAAAAGGCATATGCAATGCCAGCGTTTGCACAGCTTCAGGGAAGGTGCTGCTATTCTGGGAGAGGAGAGGCTTTCAAGAAGCTCCAGAGGGATTTGGGAGTGTAACTGCCATTGGCAGTCAGCAGAATGAGCCCTCAGAGGGCACATTTAAAAGGCCCTTTCGAGTTATGAATTGCCCCATCCTTCTGAAGAGCAGTACTTCATATAGGGAAGTTAATGGGTCTGAAATCAAGCTTCACCAACAGGAGCAGCCATTTTCCCTACGTTCCCTGTGGGTAGCTGGGAAAGCAGTAACAGATCTGTTCCCCGGAGCTGCATAAGGAAGCCAAGAAACTTGTATTTTAACTACATAAAAGTCAATGCTTAAGTCCACATTTAGTCTTCCCATTCAAAAACAGAAGTTAGATAAAGATGTTTCTCTTGCTTTGCTCTGAATACGATTTTTTAAAGCCTGGAAAAGTTAGAATTCAGGCACAAGCTCAGCAAAATATAAAACCTCAAAACATGCAAATAAATCAATCATCTAAGTTATATATATCAGTAAATAGAATTCAAAAATAATCTTGGGAGCAGTTTCCAAACTTTCATATTACATAAACTAAATGCCCTGCAGCAGAATTGGACTGACTTGAATTACACAGTAAAATAAATACATGCAGGGATGTGTTTCTTGTTGCTGATATTTCACTTTTCCTTCTCCCTTCAGAAAGCTGCATTATAGCTCATAATGCTTGATAAGTTAAAATTAGAAGTGCCATTTTAAACAGTGAAGTAATTCAATTTTTGTGCTGCAGATTTCTTAGTCCACAGGAATGCTCTTGTCTGTCCCAGCTATTTTCCCCCTCTCAAATATTCAAGCAAGCGTAGGACATGCCTGAGAGATGCGTGAGAGCATTTTCTTAAGAAAGAATTTAACCTTTGACTTTTACAAGCAGAGACTGGATTTCTAGATATGAGTTCTTTGCCTGCTTTTTAGTAAATTTTGTTTTACAATCATTTGTGAAACTGTATCCAAGTCTTTATTGAGCACGACACTCGGAGTTCTTTTTTATTGACTTACGTTGCCTCTTGCCAAAGTAAAAATCTTGCTGGAAGCAAGGCCACCAGCTTGTGAAAAATTGTGGGAAGAATAGTTACTTCGGTAGGAAATAAAATAAATGGAACAAAATAAACATTTCCCTTTTTATGGCCATGTTTGCATCACAGACTGCAAGAAAAATAACAGAACTAAACCAAGCTTGTTGTCAGCAGAAGATGCAGGCAGTTTCATAGGATTGTAGAATCATTAAGGTGGGAAAAGACCACTAAGATCCCCAGGTCCAACACCAATGCAACCCCACAATGCCGACTGCCCATGTCTCTCAGTGCCACATCTCCATGCTTATGGAACACCTCCAGGGACAGGGAATCCCTTGCTTCCCTGGGCAGCTGTGCCATTGCCTCTCCAGAATGAATTTTCATACATGTAATACTTGCATGTGAGTGCCCTAATTAAGCAGCACGGTGGGATACTCCTGGATGTGCACAGTAGGAAGAGAAGAGAGCTTTACATCAGCACTGTTTACTGCTCAGACCTCTTCTTCCCCTTTGATTCCTCACACCTTGCTTCCTTCCCCTTTGCAAACTTTCACCTTGGTTTCCCCCTCTGTATTCTCCCCTTTCATTCCTTTTTTGAATTTGTGTTGTGTGGGTTGGCTTTTTTGTTGATTATTTGTTGATATGATTATTTAGAATCATTGAATCCTTAGAGTTGGAAGGGACATTTAAAGGTCATCCAGTCCAACTCCCCTGCAGTGAGCAGGGACACCCACAGCTCCATCAGGTGCTCACAGTCTGGTGCAGCCTGGCCTTGAAAGTCTCCAGGGCACCCACACATCTCTGGGTAGCCTGTTCCAGTGGCTCACAAACCTCATTGTAAAAGGCATTTTCCTTATATCCAACCTAAATGTCCCCTCTTGAAGTTTGAAACTACTTTCTCTTGTCTATCACCACAAGCCCCGCTGAAGAATCTGCCCCCTTCATTCTTTATTTTTTTTTGCAAGGATTATTTTAGGATTATTTTTCAGTACTAATAATTTTAAATGGCTGTTTCAATTCCTGTATCTGAAAATACAAGGAACACATACAACAACTTTTTAGGGGATTTGCTTTCACTCAAACCCAAGCACTGATTACCAGACAAAACCTTCCTTACATTTAAAACTTCCCTGCACTTTCTCCTTCTCTGATGTGTAGGTGCCTGCAATAGACAGACCTTGAGGGGGAGGGCAGAAGGAGGGCAGCAGAGATGAGGGAGATCTGATGACTTCCCAGCAATGCCAGCAGTCTCTGCCAGTGTTTACTGAGTTTTTCCTAGCACAGCCTGAGGTTTGCAAATGCACCAAACCACAAACCTACAGTTGATTTTGCAAAGGCCAAAGCCCAAGATTAAATATTTGCAGTGAGAGAAGCAAATATTTTACACGTTTCTGCTCTGCCTATACATGGCCTAGGGGGGGGAAAAAAATACACTAAAGGAAAAAAATCAGTACAACTCAAGAAATCTCACTTGTATTCATATTGAAGTTAAATCACACTGTTATTTTCACATTGTTTTGAAGCAAAATCAAAAGATCCTAAAAGACATTAATTCCCCAGAAGTCCATGTGTTACAAAGCCTGTCCAGTTCAGTGTTTTCTCCTCCTGTGTCTACAGACCAGCTGCCTTGCAGGGAGAGCTTAGCCCATCTCACAATGGCCTGGTTTGTGCTGCTTCAGAACTAAACAGGTAGAAAGGTAGGCGTAGCTCTCATATCTCTGTAGGATAATTCATCTGTCTAAGTCTGTCTTCAAGGTTTTCATCACCTTAAAATACAGTCAGTCTGGTAAATGTGAAAACAAACAACATAAACAGGCATACACAGGTTTTTTAGTTTTCAGATTATTACCATCTGTGCATTGTGAGTGTTTCATATCTGTAGAAATACCTCTGCACCTTTACACATAAGTGTAGCTGGAACATAATTCAAGGTGAAGCCGAGCGTCTCTGTGGAGGAGATATTTTTGGTATTCAGGGTAGTAAAGGAGTTCCCTTAAGTACCTCTGCACTGTTCTAGTCAGCATGGCCACATCCTGCCAGAAAAGATTTTAAGAGGGCAAAATACGGATGGCTTTTGACACTCACCACCTCTCTCCTGGGAGAGTCTCACCCACTGTCCAGAATGGTATTTTTTTCAGCCAGCAGTTCAGCAGAAGCCTCTGTTCCCACCCAGAAAGTAGTCAGGGGTGAAGATAGATGGCAGCATGTTTGCTAAGACAAATACAATGGAAAAAAATCTGCCTCGTTGCATAGGAACCTTTTCTTGCTTCCTCTTGGTAACTGAGGTAAGAATGAGTGCCATGTGTTTTACCAGGGAATATCAGCGTATTTCATCTCAGCTTTCTATGCCATAGTGTAAAAAACACAGTGAGGCAGTGTGATGGGACAAAAAAACAGAGAGAAAAGAAGAAATACAACTGGATGAGATCTAATTGGACTTCTGCTTGATAGGAGTCTTTTCAATGTTCCCACGTGGAATTTCGTGCTTCATCAATATGGTACTGACTTCTGCTATGCTATATTATGTGGCAGTCATGAATATTTATACAGCAGTACATCCTTGACTCAAGAGGTCTAGAAGGTAACACAAAGGTTTATTTGGTAATAAATACTACTGCAATGTCTAAACTTCAGCTGTCTGAACACAGAGGGTTTAGGGACAACAGAAATCAGAGCTGCTCTATCACTCAGATTGAATGGGTGTAACTAAAAATAACACCTCACAAAGAACCCCTCTGTTTTCTTTCTTTTTTTCTTTTTTTTTTTCCAAAATGAACACATTCAGCTCAAAATTAACAGATTTTGACTGAGCAATGCAAAGGTAAAACATGAAAGCAAAATAGTTTGCTGTTTCTGTTTCTAGCCCAAACTAGCGTAAATAGAGCCAGAGCTCCTGTGCTCCTTCTCCCTGGGTTTGTGCCTCAAAGAATTTTGCCTTCACGATCACTCCCATAGCAGTGGTGGCTGCTGGCAAAACATCCTGCATGTACTGTGCACAGGCACTCAGCCAGCAGTACCTGGGAAATGAAAATAGTATTTTTAAAGGGAAATACGCACAGTGCATGTGCATGACAATTATGCAATGTGTGTAGGAGAGAGGGGAGGAAAACAGTGTTTGATGTTTAGTACATTAATATTATGTGCTATACTGAAGAATAGTGGCCACTGGTCTTATTCAGACCTCTTTTGGTGGACCATGAAGTTCCTGGAATACCTGATGTTATTTGTGACCACCAGTAGTGTACTGACCTGTCTGGTTCTGATTGGGTTAGGACACATTCAGCACTGGGTGGGTCATACTAACCTTCTACACCGAATAAGAAGCACCATAGTCCTAAGGGGAGATGCAACAAGAGTGTGTCTGAATTAAGCTGGATGTGGAGTTATGGGGATATAGGGTCACTTGCTCTTTGGAACATAAATGCTATGCCCTTGCTTCCTGAGCATCCATTTTCTCACTCTCCAAAAGCTTGAAACAAAGAAAACAACTCAGAGAAAATGAGATCTGTTGCCTTCTGCATAACCATTATGATCCTGAGTGAAAGCATCCTAAAGACAGCGAGACAGGGTACCCCAGAGGAATTTGGAGTAGGTTCCATATGTCTGAACAGTTTATGTTCCTGAAGCGTGATATTCTGTTGGATCACCATGGAGATATATGGGTTTCTCCTGCAAACTGTTTTTGTTTCATGGGCAGCAGTGGAACTGTGCCAGGACATGAGAAGCATGTCTATACAACTCCCACTTCCCTCACCAGGATCTTTCAAACAAGAGGTTGTGGAGTCTCCTGTGGAGATGTTCAAGACCCAGCTGGACACCTACCAGTGCGACCTATTGTGGGGTACCTGCTTTAGCAGGGGGATTGGGCTCAATGATTTCTTGAGGTCCCTTCCAAACCCTGCAATTCTGTGATTCTATGATGCACACGGTCCTCCCACGATGGAAAAACACAGAACAATTGGCACCTTCCACACTGGTGCATCCATTTTTACCTACATGACTCCCTTCCTCTCTACCTTCCTTTTTTCTTCCTTCCTGCTTGCTTTTTACTTCTGTCATTATCTTCTCCTTTCATCCCTTCCTTTTTTCTTTCCTTCATATAGACCAGTTGAATTCTCTGAGACCTGAAGTAGTGGAGAGCTGTTAATTCCACCTTGATACAGAGCAGAAATATTGCTATTTGAGTAAAGAGAAGAGCTGGACTCTGTAAAGTCCATAGTGGTATAAGATATGAATAAAATTAATAGAATTAAGGGAGATCTGCATCTTTCAAGACTACAGTTCATGCCCTTACAAGTAAAGCCTTGGGATTTTGATAGAAAGAAATGGAAGTATAATGACTTATGCAATGGTTCTTTCATTCAAGTCAATGAGTTCTCACAGCCTAGGGAAGAATGATGACTATCTTATAATGAGAAAGCATTTATTACTTAAGACAGAGGGAAACAGGAAATACGCATTCTTTAAATAAAACAACCGTGAAAATTTAAAAAAAAAAACAAACCAACAAACAATATGATTTCTCAGAAGGAAAACAAACTCTACTTTGGATATTATATGAAAGATCACATTTTTTTAAAAGGAGGGCTAATTGCTTCACCTTACATTTTTTCACTGGTTAGTTCTCCCTGTCTCAAGCAAATAGTTGGAATCCCCCAATGTTAATTCCTGTAAAGGTGCATCCTTACAGAAATGTAGTTGTGTGGGGTTGGTGGGTTTTTTTTTTTTTAACTTTTGGGTGTTTGGGGAGGGGGGTTCCTGTAGGTTTTTGTTGTTGTTGTTGTTGTTTGGGTTTTTTTTGTTTTTTCTTTTTAAGCTAAAGAAGTGATAAAAAGTAAACTGAGTATGCAATGCATAAATGAAAGTGAAGAAAGGTCTTTTGTTCTTTTGACTAATCTTTACATTATATCTTTTTTTTCCCACTAAGCGGATGTAGCATCAGTTACAGCTCTATCTGAATATTCTCACATTTTTGCAAGAGAGCCAAAGAATATACAGTTTATAGAAATCTTGAGAACTGCTTCAGGTGAGATGACAGATATGGCAACAACTTCCTACTCCGAATTCCCTCTCTGCTTGACAGCCAAAACAAAGTCATGCAGCATGTGAACAAAACAATACGAAGCCAAGCAACAGATGATGTATTCACAGCTGCACTTTGGGTTCAAGAAGACAGCGTGTCAAGAAATACTTCTAGTTAATGCTAAAATTCCCACTTCATCAAATGAAAACACAATTTCACCAACCTATATCAAGCACC
Organism: Phasianus colchicus; assembly: GCF_987193195.1. Classification (NCBI taxonomy): domain Eukaryota; kingdom Metazoa; phylum Chordata; class Aves; order Galliformes; family Phasianidae; genus Phasianus; species Phasianus colchicus. The sequence goes on from NC_143443.1 coordinate 31,279,159, forward strand.
ATCTAATCTTGTTACATTCAGAAGGAACAGGAGGAAAAGGCACGGGTCAAAGAAGTAATATGTCACATTTTCTAACCCTTGAAATCTTTTGCGTTTTTGAACCAATGGTTAATAAATATTAAGAAAGAAGAAAAGAAAACTAATAATTTAAATGCATTTCACCAATTCCATTGTGTGATTTCCTTACCAAACATTTCATAAGAGGCTGTATATATGTATATACCGACCACCTGACCAGAAAACATAAGTCAGTTTATATTACAAGCTGCTCCTCTGTTGACTGCAAAGGCAATTTAAGCTGTTGAGATAGAGTGTTTCAGGTGGAATCTACATGGGTCGGTTCATTTATCTGACCTGCCTTTAAGGCTCAGAAACTACTTCTGCTGTTGAAGTTATATTCATGACAGTGTTGTTCATTTTAGGGCATTATGCTGGATAAAAAGAAATACCACCTCCTAATTTTAATCTCAGTGGGCAGCATCTTTGATACCTGACAGGTATCAAGACTTCTTCCAAGAAGCTTCCAAGAAGCAGAAGGACAGTGCTATGAAACAGCTCTACACTGAACAGTGAATTAGGATAGAACTTTTTAAGGCTCTCCCGTTTCCTTGTAAACCTGCATATCTGTTAAGGTATGTGGTTAAGTAGAAGCACAAGTAGACTGGGTTCCATTGGTTACTTACCTGCTTCCAATGAGGAATGTGTTTTAGGAACTGGAATCCTTTAATTTAAGAATATGAATGTTTTCTTACAAGAAAATTATGACTTTGTGTCTAAATGAATCATTGTAAAGGACTGGGGATAATATTTTTCTTTACAGAAAGAATGGCATTGTAAATAGCCATAAGAGCCTAAAGCCATTGGATTTTAGCTTGTATCCAGGTGTTCTTTGATGAATCAAAGGCATCATTTGTTTTGTAGAGTGAATTCCCTTTTGCATTATTATAACTTTTTCCTGTAGGTAACATTTATTAAGTTAAGGTTAGGAGTAAGCCATTGAACAAGGCTGATTTGTTTAGCAGCAAGATGTGGAATTTACTTGTTTTCTTGGAATGATGTCCTCCTACAGGAATGTCATGCTGATGATGGTAAGCAGCAGGTGACACCTTCAGAATGTCTCAGGATTTTCTTCTTCAATTTGAGATCAGTTTTATGGAAAATGGATGTAAGTGTTGCTAAGACACTTAAGCCAGGCTTATGGAATGGGTTAAGGAAGACAATCTCAGCCACAAGTCAACCTCCTCTGAGAGCTGGCTATAAAAGACCTCCTGTCTCACTGTCATTCTATGTGCCTGCTGGCTTAATTCCTCTCTGCCTGGTATAAAAGACCACCCACCATGTGGCACATGGCCACCGTTTATATGGGAACTATGATAATATTGATGCATTGTCATTCTGTCACTGGCTTCGCAGCGGGAGCGGAGAACAGCCTTGTTCTCATGCAGCCCAATCCAAAACCTACTGGAGATGATGGCAGTAGCTTTGTTGACTTCACCAGCTTTTGGAGCAAACTGTTAGGAATAATATAGGATGCAGGTGAAGAGTGAGCTTATAGAACCTTCGTGCTTGACTTGCAGCACAGACAGGTTGAAAGTTTTTCCTAAACCAAACAGCTACTTTAATTCAATCTCCATCAGAAAAAATAGGAAAAATTAAATGCTTGCCAGATGGTGAAAATATGTTAAGCTTCAAAGAAGTAGAAATAATTAAATACAACTATGTAAAGGTTTTTTTAGGTTTGAAAAGGATGCCAGTTTCAATATTATAAAACATACACGTATAATCCCATTAAAGCTTATTTGAAAAAAGGAATGCTTTGAATAATGAAAGCTCTTAGGTCACATTTTTTCACCTGCATATTTGTTTTTGTTTTAATCAAGACTGGTATGACTACAGAAGTTCTATGATTTTGTGTAGCCTTCCATGTACATTAACGATTCTCTTTTCTCCTACAAGTTGCATCCACTTGAGACAATCTTTGAAGATAAAGAAATGAGAACTGCAAAATAAATAAATGTACTTAGTGTAAGAGCAAACTCTATATTCAAAAGGATTATTAAAACTTAAGATTTTGGCTTCTTTTACCACAGTTTTGTATCAGATAATGTCACACTGGACTGTGCTTGCTTTCCTTGCCCATCTTTTCCATACACAAAATATTTAGAGCAGCAACTGCTGAAATCAAGGCAGTGAAAAGAGAAAACCTGAGCATCTACCTCTCTTTGCTGTTTGATTTGCTCCACAAAGAGCACTGATAACCCAGATCAAGGAGCTTTATGAATACTTCTGTTATGAATATTCTTAGCAGAATGCTAAATGCTCTCACGTACACTAAATACTTTCCCACACATACCTAAAATCTACCCAAAATCTCTGTATTAAAACCTTGTCAGGCACATGAATGCTTATAGGAAAGCCAACCCAGGAGCAAAGAAATGGCTATATGTATTTCTCCACAGTTTATCTTTCCCAGACACAAAGGGCTAATCCCTATTCCCAGACATTCCAGTTCCTGCTCTTAGAGCCAGTATCACTTCAGGTTCTACAGGCCTGACAGCAAAAAGTAGCTGCAACACTTTGAACTATTTCTGTCAAGGTTTCTTGAAGAGCAGGGCCTTCTTAGACTCCCATTCATTTATTTGTTTTTTTTCCAGCAGTAAAAATCACAGGCAATTCCTGTTATTTATCTCCATGGAGTGATGCAGGGAGAACTCAAGCTCAACACCATTGCCCTGCTATATCTGATCAAGATAAGACAGTGGTAGTTCTATTCCAAACAATTTACAAGCTACTTTCATTTGCACTGAAAGGCTCACTTTGCCAATATGTTATCTTCAGAACAACAAACATATCATTTTCCAAACTCCTAGACAGACTGCAGTCTGCCTCTCCCTTTTTGAACATTTATCCCATAAAAAATAGTAGTGCTCATATGTGCTGCTCTTTGGATTAAAGTGACTGCAGAAGTCCCAAATGCTATCATTTCTTCTTTTAGGAAAGAGCATCTGCGCATCGCTCCCACAACACACAGCAAACAAAGAGCTGCACTGTTTTTCCCAGCAGCACAAAAAGTCAAGCTCCTAAAAGCTCAGTCAAAATTTTGGCTTTACAAAAGGAATTTGCAAAATGTGTCTCTCAAATATTAATATGGGTGGTCTACCTACCACAGGACCTTGTGGTGCAAGCTGGTTTGTTTGAGTGAGTGCAACCACCAGTCTTGTATACATGCTGTTGTGAGGAGGTTGGGTTTGGTGGTTGATATTTTTGATGGGTGCTGTTGTCTTTGTTTTTTTTAATGGGAAAAATGAACATCAACTCAATATTTCTTTCCCTGTAAAAGCAGATTAATTCATTAGAATAAAAATAATGCTTTCAAAGTATTTTGGAATTTCTTCTGGTAAAGAAGGTAATCATTGAGTTTATTGTTCTGTTTGAATAAACATTCTCTGAGATAATCAACACACACATTTCCATGGCAAGTTCAGTAGGAGAAATTATGCAAAGGAACATGAAAGACAGCATGAGACTGTAAGAACTGGGCATGTTTCTGGGCATCCTGCTTAGGTGGCCCTGCTTTAAGAGAGGAGATGGTCAGCCAAGGTCATATAAATTCTGTAAGGTCCTGGAACAAGCAAGGAGAAACACCTGAGAGCTTCAGCTATACAACTCGCTCTGATTTTCTCGTTATCAAAATAGAAAATCAGTAGAACCCACTTTTCAGGAAAGTTTGTGTGTGTCTGCTCCATTTCCCGTTTAGCTTCACTAGCTGTTTAGCAGAAGAAAAGAACGTAATGGGTTTCTGGATTCATACATAAACTATGTAAACTGCTGACCTAACTATGTGAGACAATCCCTCCACATTGGTAAACTAGAAGGGGGAAAAAGCAGTCAAAATTAATACTAGCAGCCAAAAATGACTGAGATTAGTGACAAAGACTAAATAAAGCTAAGAAGAAGGAAATGCAATGACATTCTGGATTATGACAGTGTTTTTTTCCCACAGACTCCACTGTTGGTGGGAAACTCTGTATTTGCTTATAGATGCATTTTACAGTCATCTAAATAATACCAACAATAAACACTGAAATCCATCGTTTCTGTGAGCACGAAAACATCTAAGAAATGGGTAGGGTTTTTTTGTTTGGGGGATTTATTTTCCCATTTACAAATACCACGAGTTATATAACTTCACTTAAAAAGTGTTGTGAAAAATTGTTCTTAAGTGGATGGTTAATTTCAGAGCTGCTCTGTAAACAGAGCCTGGATAGCATCCCTTGCTTCACACTGAAGGAAGAGATTCTCCATAGCTGGAGCTGCAGCAAATAACAAGACCTGTAGTTCTTATGCAGCTGTGTTGTGTTGAGGCAACAAGAATTTGTAGACAGGTAAAGATTATATCTTGTTTTAGAATGGAAAACAGTCATAAAAATAAACTAGAATCTGAGATGTCTAACTTCACCTAGGAATTTCGAGGCTCAAAATGAGTCTCTCCCAATATGAAGGAGGAGAGTAAAGATTTACAAACATGCTCACGAGCATCTTCCATTGATGATAAGGAACACTGGAAATCTTTTCTAATAAAATACAATCTACAACAAAAAAGGGCCTAAATAGTTGGCTTTACACAATTCCAAGGTGAGATGTGGGGATCAGAGTAGAAAGTTCTGTGAAAATGTCAATTCAGTACTGAGTGGATTTTGAAAGAAGGAAAGGGTTAGAGAACAAAGGAAGAAAAAAGAACATCCTTATGTCAACCTATCAGTCTGTGGTACATGCAAATCTCAAGTGCTTTCTACGGTTTTAGTGTCTCCTTGTCTCAGAAAGAATGTAAAAGAACAGAAAAATCTTTATAAACATAGCAAGGATAATCAGAACAAGGCTTCTGTGTGGACAGATCAAGATAGTTCAACCTGGAAATAAAACAGCTGAATGGCAGCAAGAGAGCACATCAGCAGTTGGCTGAATATTGGACTGCTGCTCTCTGATCATGAATTCAAGCAAGTAGCAAGTCAAAGGGAAATGCTTCTCCATGCAGTGTTCAGGTCTGCTGTGGAAGCCCTTGCACCAGGATGACAGAAGTCTTCATGCATTAAGAAAGGGGTTGCCTCAATTCACAGAGGAAAAAGCAGGGATGGGTTTACAAAGCCCATAGGAGCTACTCCTGATTTCTGAGTACTTCCTAGGCATCAAATGGTTGAAAGAAACTTCTAAGAAGTATGAGCATGGTATGCTCTGTTCGTTGAGCCTTTTCTTTCAGAGACGAAGTATTGGGTTAAATGAACGTCTAACCTGGTTCGGCTGTTCCTGTGTTATGTTAGATTCCCTCCAGTCCTGTAACAACAACCTCAATTGCCTGCAGAAAGAAGTAACATTAAAATAATTTGACATAGTATATGTAAGTTTTAACTGAAGTTTAACAGCTGCAAATATGGGGCACCATAAACCATTGTTCTGGGATTTACTGTCAGGTATTCTTCACACAACAATGATCACAGAATTATCTGCAAAAACATGTTGTGAGAAAAGGGCTGTAATATCCAGACACGGAAACACACTTTGGAAAAGGAGCCACATAGATCATCAGTTTCAGCCCCCTAATATTCTAAGGACTATGTCATATAATCCCTTTTACAAACTGCTCGGCTTAATTATGGTTAGATTTATTAGCCTCCATTTTTCCTGGATGACTGTTCCAGAATTTCACTGCTCTCCTGATTAGAAATCGTTTAATTTCCAAGCGAAATTTCATATGACAAGTTTATACCATTCAGGAGAATTGTTACAGTTGCTCTCCACAGATAGATCATAGAGCAAATACCAACAAGGGAAAACAGCCATTGGAGTTAAAAACAGTCATAACACCAAGGCGTTCCTGACCAAGCAGTTTCCTCCAATTTTAGATGCAGATCCCACTGCAACCTTTAATTCTTTGGTAATAAGCTACTACTGAGGGAACTCAATCTGTGCAGATCAGCTCTGGTTTATGTCTACAAATGCATATTAACTTCTTTCCAACTAATGAATCACTGGGCCTGTCATAACTCCAATGAACAGATTTCTTTCTGAGGGTGTTGATCATTTAAAAGCGCTCACTTGTTTTTCCTGCCTTGAATTACACTGTAAGCGTAAGCACATCTCTGGAGAGTTTATCTATAGAGATTGAACTGGAGACCTTCGGATCTGCAAAGCACAAGCGTTTCCATTTGCAGCTTAAATAACAGCTGTGCTACCTCAAAGGGAAACCCACTCACATGCTGCTGCCTATGTGACCTGTTGGAGAGGTTCAGCTGCGAACTTGTTGGGCAGTGCTGCCCTGGGCTTTCCAAAGGAGATGAGAAAACAGGATGTAGGCAAGGACTGGGGTCATGGGTTGGGAATGGCAAAGGAAGAGGTGGAGCTGGAGGATGGGAAGGGGCTCATCTCGATCATGGCTGCTTGGCCATAGTCAGGCACCTTCCATTTGATGTGTGATTGAAGTGGGCACATGGGAAGATGACCATGCCCTCCACGTACAGCACACAGCACAGTAGGGTGGAGAGGTCTTGACTGGAACCATTGGTGACTACAAAAATATAAAGTCAAGTGCTGCTTGCAACCCATTTCCTTGCATTTAAAACTCATGCCATTGTTGTAGGCATGTCTGATGTTCCTCCAAGTGCAGCAAGAAGAGATGTGCTCCTCAATACAGATGGCAGTGCAGAACAGATTACTGCCAGTCACTTTCCAGAGATAATTAGGACTCTGACTTTAATTACAACTCCTAAAGTTTATAAAGCATTTATCAGGCTATTTACTGTGTGTTATTTCAATTAAAACCCTAGATTGTAAAGCACTTTGAGAGCAATGGAGAAAAAAAGATTTGTTACAGATTTCTTATCATAGAAAGATTTCTTACCATAAGGTTCAACAGTATTTTATTTTCAATTTGATTTCTAGAAATGATTAAAGGCAGCCAATTTTGGAGGTAATAGACATTTCAGTACCACTTTGGCACACAATTACTAGTCAACAGAATAGCAGTCCACAGAACCGAAGAAAATACAGTTGTTATCTATCTGAGTTGTAACTCGGAGCAATTTATTTTGCTCTCCACCTGTTTCCAAATCTCATTTTCCCAGAGCTCCACTACCCCTCCGAGCCTATGCTTCTTTGCTTTCCTGTCTAGTAGATGATTTCCAGATTTAGTCCTACAAATATCCTACAAGGTTACGAGAGATTCCCTTAAAGAAAGGATTTGGAGTTGGGAATGCTCTGAAATAACATCACCTAAGCCATTCTTAGTTACCAGTGCATGGAAAGTGTGACCATGAAGAAAGAGGGGGATCAGGGCTGCTGATAAAGCCCTTTTGCAGAGGGCATCTTCCCATTTATCAGTGTGTAAAAGCAGCACACCACTTTTCAGCCTTACCCAACAGAGGAGGCTACATGCCTCCTCATTTCCAGTTTTTGCTGCTTTTCCAACAGCAGTGGTAGCTTCAAGAGGCTTTCCACCTCTTTCTGGAGAGAGGTTTTCTAGGCTCAGATTCTGATCCTGAGAGAAGCATACTATAGCAGCGTCTTTCATTAGCTAAACGAAGTAAGAATAAGCAAGTGCTACTAATTATATTTCAACACAAAGCAGTACCCACTTAAGCACAAGCTAAAGGCCACCACTCCATTGTTAACAGGGGTGTTCTCACGGAAAAGCTTTGAACACACTGGGAACATTAAAGAGAAGATGTCTCGCATGTGCAATTACTCAACACATCTTTAAAACTGCAAACACTTGTTCACATGTGGTGAAAATTAGAGCTGTGAGCACTTGGGAAAAAAAAATCCCACCTGGCAGGCACTTTCTTTTTTTGCTTTACACTTTTATAGGAGCTTTCAGAGCTTGTTGGTCCAGTGAGAGCTGAACCACAGTCAGTGGAGGAAACTGTGAGAGAGGCAAAAGAAAATGCAGAGAAATGTGCTATTTTTGTTCTGAATTCAACTAGTTTTTTACTCTCCCAGTCTGGTTCCCCCTTGTAAAATTAAAAATAAATAAATAAATAATGAAAGGGGAAAAAATATAAAAATAAAACTATGCATCTCTCGATCTAAATATTGACAGCTTCTTGGCATCTTTCTCTACTGGCCTGAAATGGGAAGGAGTTGTCAACCTTTTTCGTCTTATTCTACAGGTGGGCTTGCTCAGCAGAATTCAGCAAGTCTCAGCTGCTCTAGGAAATTTGGGGCAGGATCCAATAATTCTCTAAGAATTAATTTCTTCAATGTAAATTAAAGAACAAACATTGGTCAATTCCAGCAGCCACGTAATGTGAACTTGGGTTATAGATTTTCAGTGTCCTAGTTGAATCCTAAAAGAAAAACACATCGAGGACAAGAAATGATCTCTACTCCAACAGAGAAAGAGAGATCTTCAGTTTTATTTCATGGGCTGTTGGAACTGCTAAATATTTTGGGACTAGAGACGAGGTTATTTAAATAGTCATGAGCATGGAGACACTAATCTTCCAGTAGCAAAATAAAAGTTCTACATGATAAAATCATACATTTGATCTCTGTTTCTATGCATTGTTCAATATCCATTGCCTTCCACAAATACTCAGTTTCTAGCATCAACAGTCAGGTGTTTTCTGCAGAAGGGCATCAGTCAGGTAGTGAGACACTGAGCTCTGAGTTTTGGCAGATACTTCCATATTTGAGATGCGCAAATTACAGCGCGAACTTTTTCCCCATATCTCTTCCATATAAACGGACTGACTAATGTATTAGTTGCATCCAGTTTAGCTGGATTTACTACCACAGATGAAATGACAATTTAAGAAACCTCCTAAGCTTTTTAAAAACTTTGCAAGGAAGTAAAAAGCTATATGGAGCTTAGGTCAGATGAAGACAAGCATTTTGAGCCAAAAAGCATGGAAAGTGTTGACAGTTTAAAGAAAGGAGGAAGTTGGAGAACAAACGAGATTTGACTAATACTTTTTTGGTCCATCCAGAGGCTTGTTATGATTACCCCTTAAATTTACCTTAGGGACTCATTACAGCTTAGATAGCAATATCTGTCTACTGTTGTTCTTCCTTTCTCTCTTCTAACGACAAAATGCTGATAGCCAGACATCATTCCAAACACATTTAGTTGTAACATAATAAGGTTGGAACAGCATCTGTGGTAGATAGATGTAATTTGATGGGTTATGCTAGCCAGGGAAACTGGAAGTACGGCTCCTGTTTAATATTTGCAGTCTGGAGTGGTACGGGTAATAACCGTGGTGATAGGAGAGCTCTAACAGCTACCATGAAACTACACGGCTTCTATGTTGTGACTAATGAGGTGACAAGAAAGTTACGCTCCGTATGTTTACATCTCCAGTCTTCCATCATTTAATACACGATCTAGCACACTTACCTCTCTATGAGAGGTAGATATTGAAGCTTGTTTACAAGGCAATGCTACATGAAGGTTTCTCCCAAATGAAAGGGCGCTTGTAGAGAGAAATGAGGCTAGCCCACGTTCTTTGGAAACAGCAGTTCCAAACCACAAGCTTTCCTATTCGAGATGCCTCTCTAAGCACTGATTCTTTACCATGGAAATTTCAAAAGTGATGACATACAGAAGGAGTCAAGTTACTTCCCCTGAGACTTGTTTGTAATGCCAATTTGCCAAATGATGTGGCAATTACATTGACTTCAGTCGCATACAAAATGTGTTCTTGAATATGGGTCTATTGCTAACATCTGTGATTATTAAGAAGAATTTACATTGCTGAAAACCAAACCCCCCATCAAAAATGAACACTTACCGTCTTTAAAAAATAAATAAGAAAATCAGTGTAAATCAGAAATTTTGCAAACAGAAAAAGTTCCTCTCCATTAGTCCATTCCTTAATTTTACAAGTTTTAAATGTAAACAGATCACAAGACTTGACATTATGCAATGCCAGCAAAAATTGCCTAACCGGCCACAACATTTTTTTCCATGTGACATTTATTCTGAAGATTGTGGTCCAGAAACTAATATCAGGCCACAGAGAGGTTTTGGAACTACATCTGCACAAAAACCTGCACCAAAAAAATTGCTCCTCCATTTGTAAGAACCGTGGAAAATATAATTTTCCAAATCAGAAACAGGGAAATGTTTGTATCACTGCTTTCATTTCTCCCGTGTTTCATAGAATCACAGAATCATTAAGATTGGAAAGACAACTAAGATCACCAAGTCCAACCATCAACCCATGCTTATGACCACTCTAGACCACGTCACTCAGGGCTACATCTCCTTTTCTCGAATACCTCCAGGGCTGATGACTCCACCACCTCCCTGGACAGTCTGTGCCAGTGCCTCACCACTCTTTGTGAGAATAATTTTTTCCAAATATGCAATCTGACCCTCTCCAGCACAATTTAAGGCCATTATCTCTTCTTTCCTCCCCATTTCCCACTCTCTTCCTCTACACTGTCCTCTTTCACAGAGGCTTTTGTAACAGGTCACATTAATTCCAGGTAAAGTGCGGTACTGCTATTCTCTATAACTGTGACACCCAAGCTGCTGGTTGCCAACTGGTCTGTTCATTGTTCTTAGCTCCAGCCTAGCACAGCTTACATGAGACCAGCACCCTGATGTCCCTGCAGCAATCAGGATGCAGGCAGTCCCTCCTCTCCCCAGGGAGGGAGAATACAATCCTAACAGTAAGCAGCACAGGCAGAGGAAGGCTGGGCTCAGCTTGCCGCACCATTCTGCATCTCATGAAGGCACTGTACCTTTTGGCATGCTCTTAAATTTCTGCTTCTGGATACCACGTAATCCCTGGCATTCATAAACTTAAATTAGAGGATTATCCATAATTTCCTGCCAGAGAACAGAGCACTCTGGTTACCTCGTGTTGGTTCAGGATACTCATGCCAGGAAGCAAGAGCAGTTTTCCTAACATTGAGAGTGATCTGCCCAGCAAGGCCAACGTATATCTAAAATATTTTAGTGCGTATGCCTATGGAATATCTTTTAAAAATATATAATCGTTTTAAAATGAATGCATTGTAAAGAGATTTTCAAATTATATTTGTGGAAATCTTTGAATTTCTCCTCTCCACCATTTATTCAAACCCACTGGAACAGCTCAGTGCGTGAGAACTGCTGCCAGCATCCCACCTAAACACCAGCTCACATCTCCAGACTGGCGCCTTTCATTCATGCAGTTCATCTTGGGCCAGCAAAAGGAACGTCTGCCTCCCTAAAGCACAATCCTGGGAAGGTACAGCCCCCAGGCTGAAATGCACACAGAAGCAATCACACACGTTATGGTGACTGAGCAGGATGGAGTCTGGAGCAGAGAACGAGGGGAAGCATCAGGAAAAAAACCCAAATGTGCAAATGGTGTTCCCGAAGTCAAAGAGAAATGAATCACTCTCAAACAGTAGAACTTTAAAGGCTGGATGGAACAATTTCTGAATACTAGTCAGACCAAAAACAACACACCGCTGGAATAATGAGGATATAGAAGAAACCAACAAAAGCCAGGAAATTCAAAGCTGAGGCTAAAATTCCACTCCTAATTTTAGGGCTGTTTTCTTTTTTTAAAGAATACTGTTCAGCTTGGTTGAGGCTGTTTGAGTTGTTTTCTTAAGGTTTTACAAAACTCGCACAAGAGGAAACTTTTTGCTTTCTTTTTATTATTATTATTATTTTCTTGATAATAATAATAATAATGGAATCAACTGTTAGGTTTTTACTGAATTTTAGCTGTGTTACTTGTATAACTTCACTTTTCAACCCCAGACACCGTCTGCCTTATAGTGGCTTGCAAAACCCAGACTCAAGGCCCCCATCCCTGGAGTTTGTAATGGAAGTGACAAAAGGCAGATGACACAAGCTGGATGGGGAGAACCAGACCTGGTGCTGCTGCAGCAGGAGCGGCACATCAGCAGCACAGCACAGGATGGAAATGCCAGAACTGATTGTCAGGAGGGGCAGGAAGAAACGCAGGTTATAGCAGCAGGCATGTAACTTTCTTTGAAGAAAGATAAGGTCTTTCTTGCTAATAGAGGTGCAGGATTTAGTAGAAATAGGTGCTCCCTACAACACCATGAACTTCAGAGGGGCACTTATACGTTGGCTGTCTCCTGTGCAAAAGGTGGCAGGGGGGAACAGTTGGACCATTCTCCATTCCTCTTCCTGTTGGAGCAAAGGAATTCTGTGTGTGTTTACTTTATAGTCTCCAGGCTGATTTGTATTTATGTAAGGGCAGACACAGGCTTGTTTGCTCATGCTGAGCAGCACATCACTTTGCAAACAACCCCAGTGACTTCAGCAGGGCTGCTGGGGAGCAGCAGGAATTCCACCAGCAGTGTCTGGCTCCAGAAGGATATCTTAGGGATCTCACCAGAAAAGGCAATTTCTCCTTCTTTTTCCTCCTCCCTAGACATAACCACCACTTAATACAGTCTCACCAGTTACTGATGCCTTTCTGGAGCAAAAGGACGCACGTCTCCCATCCTGGCTGCACCTGGCCACCTTTTTCCTCCTTAGGAGAACTCCATTCTGTGCTTACAGTGTCCATCCCCAACCCATCCGACAATCTAATCTGGGTCAGTTTGCGATCACATTTCCTCTTTTATTTATTTATTTATTAAATTAATTTTTTTTGTGCTTTCCTCCCCGGCTGTTTGCTTTCTCCAACCACAGAGGGCACTGTTGGGGAGCTCTCAGCCCCAAACCCAAAGGAAAGACGGTAAACGGAGAAAGGTTTGTCAGCTAGCTCTGTATTTTCACAGGAGGACAACTAACAACACCGGGAAAGCCAAGACGAAAGCCATTAACACAGGCTAATGCACCAGATGTAGCCATCTCTAACGCTGACACTTTTATTTTTGTTTCCAAAGGAAAAGCTGTTGAAGCATGAATTTTGTAATGAAAACAAATTTTGCATTGCTGCTCTTGACATTGGTATTGGACTGACATGGCAATGACCTGAAAAAATATAAATTCATTGACATTTTAGAAAAGCAAGGAGCAGATTTGCAATTAGGTTTTGTTTTTAATTATAGAAAGGTTTCAGAGTAAAAGAATATATTATGTGTCCTGAGGCTACCTGCATATTTTACTATCGAGTTACCTCTCGTTTAGCTACTGAAATGCAACAAGAGAGCTTTTGCATATAACAACATGGCATGCCTATCTTAGTCTACCACTCATTTGACTCTGCTCCACAGAATAAGAAGTACCTTTCATTCAGGTGTGTTTATGATGAGTAAACTTGACCAGATGTTTGGCCTCCTTTGTATTTTAAAGTGTTTTATGGCTCACATTAGTCAGCTGGAAAAGGGCAGTTCATTTATATTCCCTTGTACATTTTTTTCAGGTTCAAGCTTCCCTAACATGGAACATGGGACTATGTGAAAATATTTAAAAGGAAGAAATGAACAATTCCAAATATAACAATGTATGGCACTGAGCTGAATAAGGCCCTAAAATTTACAGGATGAATTCTATAAATATTGAGTGTTATGAGGCTACAATTCCAACAGTTTATCACAGAATAGAATCACAGAATCATTAAGGTTGGAAAAGACCACTAAGATCACCTAGTCCAACCATCCACCTACCACCAATAAACCAACACTGCCCAATAAACCATGTTCCTTAGTACTAAAATTCCACATTTCTTGAACACCTCCAGGGATGGTGACCCCACCACCTTCCTGGGCAGCCTGTTGTTTTTCCTAGTATCTAACCTGACCCTCCCCTGGCACAACTTAAGCCATTCCCTCTAGTCCTATCGCTGACCCCCACCTCACAACAACCTCCTTTCAGGTAGTTGTAGTGGGCAATAAAGTCTTCCCTGAGCCTCCTCTTCTTTAGACTAAACAATCCATGTTCCTGCAGCCACCCTTCATAAGATTTGTGTCATTGTTAGAAGATATTAGAATATAAATTAGAATAAATTTTTCAGACTAATTCAGACACTCAGATCCTCAGAAAATGGTTGGCAGCACTGAAACCTTAGCCTTACCCTGGACTTGAATGCTTCATCAGGCTGGGTGCCTGCCCTCCAGTACAGTTAGGTCAATGGAACTCAAAACACACCCAGCTGAAACAGCATGGTGGGAATGCAAAGTCTTTGCCTCAGCTCAGCCTTCATATGAATATCTTGCAGAGCCAGGAGTAGATTTAAACTGTGTGGAGAGGAATGTTCCTGTGTTCCTGAGTGAGGAGAGTCCCTTCATCCATCCTTCCTGGCAGTTGTGTGCAGTAAGACAGTGCAGAGCTAAGGCAGCCCAAAGGTTTTGGAAAGGCAACACCAGCAATTATAGATGTTGTGCCTTGCATTTCACCTCCTTAAGACCTTAAAGCCACCACCTTGTAGTACCTGTGCTGCAAGCTGCCCAAAGCTGTACCAATGCTCACAGCTTCACCTCTCCCCATGGTGTCACCAAGGGCTCAGCATCACTCTGTGACCACAGCTATGTGGGGTTTGGTCAGCTCAGAGCATGGGCAAAATGAGGTTCATGTCTGCCCACAACATGTCATGTCAGCATGTTCTCAAGTCTGCTGCTCAAGTGAAATGTTTTGCTTCCAGTAAGGTTACCACGAGCCTATAGGACACAGCCACCCCTACCAGGCATGGCCATGGCCTCAGCTCCAGGCAACTTAACAGATTTCTGCACTGCAAAGTGGATTTCCATCATGTAGAGCAAGGTACTTACATGTGTAATCTTTCAAACATATTCTCCAGTACAATATCTAGGACTCATGGCAGTTCAGACCTTGTTGTACCTTAATGCTTGAGAAAATCCAACTGACCGGTGTGATTATTTCTCAGCTACTGCTATTGGAATGTCATTAGTACTTTGGCTGCAAAAATATTTTTTTCAGCCTCTAAAGAATTTACATTTCAGATACTTCATCATTGCAGAAAAAGTTGAGGTACAAAGACTCCTGTTGAAGTTAGAAGTAAAAGCAATTTTTTTCCAGCTTTACATGTACAAACTAAAATAATTTTAAAAAGTCATTAAATAAACATAACAGGTAGGATGTAAACCTTTCCTTCAGCTCATATTAGAATATTTTATCTTGCTAGTATTTTTTTTCTAGCCACTGGCCTCTTGGAAACACAAATTGGGATCCCTCTCACCTCAGCTGGGACCAGAGCACCCCGGAAAAACAGACATTCACTACAATATGTTGAATTTATCTAGGTTCTAAACACAGGGATCAATCAATAAATAAAGAGCTATGTCATATAAATAAAACATAATGGATTATAATTAATTTACACAGATTAAATAACTATTGAAAGAGGAATTAAGTGGAAGGAATACAAATCTGTAGCTTAGGCTATAAGAACAGGTGTTCCATCTATTAGGGGAAAATCTTATTTAACTTACGTAAATTGCAGAAACTTAATTATTTGAAAGAAGCTCTGGGTATCTACAACAAATGATGATTTTGCTGATGTAAGACCTGTATGTTCTATTATTCTACTTGAATGATTCTGTAAGCAGAAAATCAGCTAAAATTCCATCATCTATTTCTTTGGTTTTATGTAACACCTACAAAGTAAAAAGTCACAGGACTGATATACTCAGAAAGGACAGAATTATCTGGTTCATTCTAGTGTATCTTTCTCATCCTTCCTAAAAATCACCAGTAATGCAATACTGAGAGCTAAACTTTCAGAGAAGACATCAGACTGCCACAAGTTCAATTTGTGAGGAGAAGTGACATTTGGGGATATTTTATCCAGCAAATAACTAAACCATTTGTGATGCAGCAATACAAATATTTCAAGAATGATTTCCATCCTGACATTAGTACACGGGATGATATGGAAAGAGATGAAAGAAGACTTACTTTTAACTTGAAGCACTGCTATAGTTAGCCATTCTGCAGAAACGTTTTGACAGTTTAATCACAGAGACTCTTTTTCCTTTAATCCTAAAAATGTTGGCTCCCATATTAGGATGTTATTGCTTTCTCTTTGTCTGCAGCAGAAGAGTTATGCAAATTATAGGGTCTTAAAAAACTTGCAACAACCAAGCATATTACCAGGCAAAAAGAGAAATCAGCATTTTGGTTGTTCTCACGTAGGCCTCAAGAACTTCTGAACTTGAGGAAAGTGAGAACAAAGAATTCAGAAATGATGAGCTGATCTCTGGAAAAACCTCAGGTTGCTTTTGTGCGAGAGAATAAAATGCAGCGATCTCATAATCCCATTGTGCTCTGCTGGCTTTTTTTTTCAGGTGGTTCTAAAAGGTCTTTAGATCTTTTCTAATGCAGAGAAAGCCCTCATAGAAGTATCTAAAGTGTTAGCAAAAGTCCTTTTCCATCTCAGGAGCTCTCAGGCAGGTTGTATAAATAGATATTTCTCATGCTTCAGAAAACTGGTAGCAAAGACCAAGGAGTTAAAGAAAAATAGTGCACAATTTCATTTGGTAGGGACCAGCTGAGGAAGCATTTAGAATATATTACACCATGTCTTACTTCAGCAGGGGCAATGTACCCGGTGCCACCACGATAGTGAGAAATACTGTAGAGTTCTTTAGGGCATTAAAAGAGAAAAATAGCTCTTTATTCCAGACAGCCTCCTTTGAATCCCAAACTCATAATGTTGGTAAAAAAAATGACTATCTGCATAGGCATGTTGCAGCACTCTACTTACTTGTTCCTTCTGTTTGTTCATAGAGCGGGTAAATCTCTTCAAAGAAAACAGAAAGATAATAAACACCATGAAACTAGAATTTACTGGTCTTATAGCTTTAATTTTATACAGTGAGCATGAGCTTTTGAGACCCATGACTGCTATTAAATATAATAAAAATGACCTGAGAGAAGGTCTTCCCACCAATCTGCACAATAGAGTTACAGCACTAAGAATACATTATTATATTCCTCTTAATATTATCGTGTTATTAAATTAAAGAATATGCTTTGAAATGATGCCAGGAAATTGCATTAAACCCTTCAAATGAATTAAATGTGTCAGACAGAGATGCCGTTCTTAAGTAGCTCTGCGTTGCCTCAAGATGAAAGCACTGAAACCTTGGACCCTTTGGAGACTGCTTGCCTCCAGACTGGATGCTAAGGATTATGGGGAAGAAGTGCTCTGCTTATTCCCGCTGGTCCACAAGTTGTTGGAAAAGGAGAATAACTTGTGATGTGGTTCAGCACCACCGCTTCTGGGATGACTGCCGGTCGTTTGTAGGTCGTGGACTTGCTGAGGTAGTTTCGTGCTCATTAGAAGGCTAACCCAGAGATATTGCAGTTCTAGGAATGGAGTGAAATTGGAATGAGTGGCGGAGTGGCGGAATTTATTAGAGGCAATCACATAAAGGCAATACCAAGGGATGCTGGTGGATTCAGCAAGTTCAGATGTTAGTAAGATTAATATGCCTAACTGGAAATACAAAACCTAGGCACGACTGAATGAATATCCACGTAAGGTGGAAGAAAAGTGATCACAGCGTGGGTGTGAATGAATCAGAAGTTGCACTTTCCATCCACTTATTACTGGTCATCAAGCTGTTCTGCTCAAAGGCAGATAAAGGATGCAAGCACAAGACATTTCACATAAGCATCTCCCACAGTGGCTGCTATAACTGCACTTCATACACAGCACAGTATGTACTTTATGAGGTGTTCTAAGTATTTCTGTTAGCCTTGCATAATATAGACCTTGTCTACGTGCACAGTCCTGTTCCCTGCACGGAGACTTGAGCTTCATTGGTTCAGACCAGGCACTGAATCATGTTGTCATGGCTTCCTTTGTATGGAACCCAACATGAAATCAAACCCAGAGCAAACTAAATTAACCTATGCATTTCTTAATCAATTTGATTAGCAAATTAGTTGACCAAGCAGGTTTTTAGGCTGAAATGTGCAGGCCAACATGGAGTAGGTACAAGTTCACTGACAAGTTCACTACAAAAACACTACAAAAACTGAAACCATCCCATTTTGTGCTGCTCTTTCCAAGTGTCATCAGACAAGCACAAAACCAACACATTTCTTATTCTTCTGCAGTGTAGCACAGATATTGTGACATCTGTCATGAATGTAAAGAAGCAACATACATAATTCACTCATATTAGATATTCCTAACTTGTGCAGGGCCGATACTGTGAAAATAAGAGTGATAATAATTTGTGATGTAAACTGATAGGAACATTAACACGTGTGGGGGAAAAAAAAAAAAATCCTTAACACTAACACATTTATGAATGGATGAAAATAGGGGGGGAAGTTGAACTGCTTCTCCTTTTGCCTGAAATGTTGGTAACACAGAGCTCCTGACTCTGGGGGAGCTGCCTGGAGACACATCTCATGGGAAGCACGAGGAATGCCACAGCCATAAGAAAGTAATGAATGTTTCCGTGTGTCAGCTCAGCTATTTTCCCAGTAGTGTCTTTTGGGAAATGTTTACAGAAAGGGAAAATAAATTGATTGTGTACAGATAGGGAAAATAAATTGATTATTTACAGATTATATGTATATGATTTGATCAAACCACAAACTGTTTTGCTCCTTGCAGCCTGGTGCAGTGATTTTCCCCTGTTGGGCTGCATGCTGTGGGTTGGTAGCAATAGCAGTGTGATTCCTATTACATACATTTTCCAGACATTCAACAGTGCTAGGTTCTGAATATTTGCTCATACTTTCTAGGAAAACTAAGGACAACATGGGAGGCTGTAAGCAGTTAAAGTTGGCTTTGGTGTTCTGCACTGACAAAACTGCAACTAGAAGCTTTTTCCTTGAAGCCTGCAAGAATGAAAGTCACAGCTGGCACAGTTCTATGGAAGTTACCTCTGTGTTTGATCTGCAGTGTTATTCCTGAAGTTACAATGCAGGAAGGTCAACTTTTATAAGCATCTATGAGACTGAATTCTCTAAATCTGCTGCACAAGTCAGGAGAAAACTTTTAATAGCTCAAACTGAGTTTGGAGTGACTGATTTTGCCACCAGCTTCAACCATCATCAGTGTGTCGTCCTTTTGGAATGTAAATAAAACTCATATCCTCAAGAGCCTATTTTACAGCGGATTTTTCATTTGCGTGATCATTAATTTTTAAGTGCTCATTAATGAAACACATCCTTGTTTAAGGCTAATAAACGTGTTAATAGCTGGGATTGATGAGAATTCTGGAAGACAAAAAAATTGAGAGAGACAGAAAGGAGAATAGGGAGCCTGACAAGTTAATGATGCATTAAAGTAAATCCTGGGTCAGTTTAGATCCTGCGTAGCTCATTACTGCATAATAAATTTAATTGATAGCTACTAAAAAAACACAAAAAATTAGGGGAAGCTATAGAACTTTTGGTTAAATTCACCGGGTAGACATTCAGGATATTTCCTAAAGTTTTGCAGTTGTATATTACTCGTAAAAAAAATTCCAGTTGTTAAAAGAATTTGGGTGTCCAACTGAAAGCAAAGTGCCAGCCTTCAGACCAGTGCCTGGCTGTGTCACATACACAACCATCTTCTCGTGTTCCACGACCCCAGAAAAGAGAGGGAGGAGACAGAACTCAGTAATCCTGTTGTGCCACTAATTATATTTACATCAATAGTATAAAAAGCTCTGGTACTCAAAATACAATTACATACTGGAAAGATAAATGAAATAAACGGTGTTGTCTGGGACAGAGAGAAGAGTAGGTATGTCTCTAGCTGAGGTTTTGGCCAAGGGTTATCCGAGTGCTGTGTGACTGCACGTGCACTCCTGGCTGGGACTTGGACTTGGTCTTCCCATGGGGATCTCCATCAGAGAACATGTTTGTTGCCAAGTACATGGATTGCTGAGTAACCACCAAATAGTCTTTCGGGGAATGAAAGCAGCACAGCTGAGCTCTGCCCCTTGTGCAAGATGGGAGTGCTGCACCAAGCCTGATGCCTCTGCTTAATGATGAACTGTGCTTGTTCTGAGCTGCGTGAATACAGTGAGTGAATTCGTGCATGTCTAGCCTGGCAGCAACAGAGATACAAGGGCACTGAAATCTCTCAACCCTGCATCTATTTTCAGTTTATTCTATCTGCTCCAAAGCTGTAGGACTCAGGTAGGTCCTAAGCTGTCACCAGCACTGTGAGCGTGCTGCTGACACTATGATGTTTATCAAAAATATATTCCTAAACATTGTTAGTTAAACAACAGAAATCCAGATTTTTTACAGCTGCAGATTGTCCTCTGTGGGTGTTTAGTCACCATTATTAAAGCCATGCTTTGTTAAATTCCTTTTCTTTCCATGACCGCATTAAATTATTTACATATTGACAAACCGAGATGCTTTGCCTTTGCTGCAGATGCAAACCTCATCCAGCAACAGACTGTGCAATTAGAAACCAGCTCACCAACATGACCTCGAGTACACGAGGTGCATGCTTGCTCAGCACAGTGGTTCTGTTGCACAGACACCCAGGAGGACGGAGAGACAAGGGAAGGAGCAAGTACTGAGGACCTGTTTTTAGATATATGCTTGTCTTTTAAAATGCAGAGCTTTGCATGAATTGTGGGACTATCATTAAGAGCTTACTTTGGAAGAAAGATGTGCTGTACTGTATGGATAACAAAGTGAGCTCCGAATAACAAGGATGGGAGGTGATGTTATGGATGTTTTTTCCAGGGAGTCTGATGCTTCTATGGGAAGGGACTCTGGTACAACAACAGTCTGTGGAAGGATTGCATGCAACTTCAGCAAGGAATAGCAAGGCAAGAGTTTATACCACAGCAAAACAGAGAAAAGAGCTTTGGACAAAAAAGAGGGAGGAAAATCAGTGGTCAGATCCTACACCCACATAATTGCTTAGGAAATGATCGAGGCACTTGTGAAGGTGGGGGCTAGAACTGGCCCACAGCTTCATTCATCTGCTCCATGTCCTCATGATTATTTTTTCCTCTTTATACACGTGTGTATTACTGCTAGGACCGCCAAAAGCAGCTGAAAGGCTCATTCAGCCCTCAGCAAGGAAACCTTGGCTTAGGGCCACATGGCTGGCTCTGCAGGAAAGGAAAAGCATAAGCGCTCCTTGAAGGCTGCAGCAGCCCTGTACATCACTCAAACGAAAGCTTCAGATACAAGTCCCAAAATGCATGGCCTGAACCCAGGCTGGGAACACCCACTCCAAACTAGTTTTAATGCACCCAACTAGAAGGGAAGATTAATAAAATTCTGATTTCACAGCTTGTGAAGAAGTCATACGAGACACAGAGTCAATTATGATTCAAGATGTGATGTTGTATTGGAATTACAATTCTCTGTCCCTCTGTGCTCACCTACCCTATGCAATGCATTCTCCTGGTGACAGTGGGAGAGACTGAAGTAGGACACGAGGGGAGTTTAGTTCCACCTCCTACCATGCTGGCATGAACCTTCCAACCAGCAGATGTGTCCTGCAGTGGCGGGATTAGAAACCAGACAGAATGAGATGGAATTTTCTCTGGGAGGATGTTTTTGGGAATTTGCTCAGCCCTGTGTCTAACACCACATCCTCGAGTGGTTATACTGAAATATAGTCCCAAGGAAAAAAACTAAGCGTACAATTTTTCAGTCTTTAAATTAAATTGCTCAGATTGATAGAATCCATTCTGAAGCAAAAACGACTCATGCTTCAAACCCAAAATGATACTAAACAACACTGTTCAGTAATTAACATATATAATTATAGTGCTTAAAAGTATTAAGCGCATTTTTTTTTTCTTTTTACCTTTCAATGAACAGAAGTTCTATGAGACACAACACAGCACTTCAGTGTATTCTCATCCCGTTTCTGCTCATAAAGCAGTGGCAAAAGCTACCTTTAGCACGAGTATAAAGACAACAGATCATTTTTACGGAGAGAGATTTTGAAATATGCATCTCAGAATTATATATATACACACATCAGGGGCTGCTTTCCTGCTCAAATCCCAGCTGATCCAAGCACACGATCACACAACGCAGCCTTTGTTACCTTTTCAGCAGGAGCCATTTACATCTCGAGACACCTCACCAGGCAGCCTTCTCTTTGTGACTTTTTTTTCTGCAGTTTCTTCTAAAGCACGACATAATTGGCAGCTTGTGTACCATGTCCCTATCTATACACACATACACTGTGTGATAATTGGTATGTTACGTTGGTATGGATTGATCTGCCACCCTTATGGTCCCTCTGCAATAAGGATTTTGAGTTAAACTGAAAAGCAAAATTCAGAATAAAGCTGGAAGTAACAGAGAGGTTTGATACTCATTTCAGCAGTGGCAGAATTGAGCAGTCTCCCTTCTCTTCTTGTGTAGGTCAGATCAGCTTTGGCTTACTCTTTTTTCCTTTTCAGTAATTTGTCTTTGGAACAGACTGTGCTAAAATAAACCCCAAAACTACAAGGATTAATTCCAAAACTGAAATTTGGGAGAAAGACAATGGGCCAATGAGCAAACAGCTTTTTCCTGTTTTTGTTGTTGTTGTTGTTCTTGTACATAAAATGCATTAACCTCACTGGGCTTAGTTAAATATAACCTACTGCCGTTCCAACAGACTGAATCATCCTGTTGATTTTTAACAATAAGCATTTTGCATGGTTTCTTCCCTCAGAACAGCAGTGCTGGTATTCAAAACTGAAGGTGCAGGAAGTACTAATTGCCACGAGACTCCCAGCAAACTGCTTTACAGTAATAACTCTATGTTCAAACATTCACTATTGAAAAAATCCAATTACAAGAAAGGTACATTTGAATAGAGGTGTAAACGCCTAGAAATAATGATAGGTTTAATTAGCTCCCATTAATTTCTCCCAAATGTGACTAGCATACAATCATTTTAACCTTTTACACTCTTGCTAACAAGGAAAGCTTTTAGTAGAACCCAAGCCCCCCCTTGAGCCAGATTATCTCTACAAAGGATGCTAAGCATGAGGAAAGTCACACAGCTCCCTCCTCCTGCTCCATCCTTGATCCTCAACACAGCTCAGCTACTCTGCCCTGCTCTCTTGGCCATGAAGCCCAAATGCATGGGGAGAACTGGAGTTGGTTTCTCTGCAACACCCAGTGAGACCCTGCTCCTGGTTTCTCCCTTTGCCAGTCCTGCTTTGGGAACTCCCTGCACAGCTGGCACCCTGGTTCTTCCTCAGCTGCTATAAAGCAGAAGTGGTTCACATAGAACTAAAGGGAAGGTTTCATGTAGCATAATTTATTTGTTGTTGCTACTAAAGTGGGCTAAAGGTTCTAACTCCTTTACTGCCCTTATGATGATGTTAAAGATGATGAAACATTCACATCCTACAGCAAGGAGGACTATAAAAGAACTTACACAAACATTAATATTTCTGTAAATAGAATTTATGTGTAGGAATTGTAAGTTGATAAAAGGATCATTTATGAAAAAAAACCTTTTTTCCTTCAAAACGCAGCGTACTGAAAGTAACCTAAAGATGTGTTACTACAATACATTGTGTGCATTCAGTGCTTGTGCTAGTGAAGAACTGGCAGTGACTTCAGAGTGTAAGCTCACTGCTTGCTACACAATCAAGCAAATGCAGATTTCCCCTGAACAGAAACTTGTTTTAAACAAGGAGATGGTACATCTATTCAGAACAAGCCAAGGTGAAGACTGAAATAAGATAAAATACTTGATTTTATCTGCTGCTTGCAGGTGATAATCAAGATTTTGTTACAATTGTCCTTGCTGTGTAATAAAATCCATATCCAATTTGTTAAAAATAAAAATTAGTTGGCTATTTTGTTCTTTGTTGAGAACATGCCTCATTGCTTTCCTTCTGCACTGTAATACACTAAGCACGAGGGAAATGGGAGCAGGACTGCAGACAGCCTGGTACATCAGGGAAATCGTCTGTTACATGGATCAGAGCGTTTATGTGTGGAAATGGGAAGCTGCTTACTCATTTCTCTACCCAAAGTCTGTTACTGTGAAAACTCAGTGTAAAAAAAGAGTGCTGACAATGCTCTGAGACATGCTTTGCAATGACTTCAAGTTTACTATTTGAACAGCAAAACCAAAAAGCGTTCCCAAAAGAGTTGTCTGATCTTGTTGGAGATCAGCTCATGGCTTCAATCCCCCCAAACTCGGCTGTGCTGCTGTAGTATTGATTGGGTTTTGTTCAAAAAATGGAGCTTCTGCCATCAGAGGCTTAATGACCCAATGGCTCCACCAGTAATCCCACTGGTCATATGCTACTGCCCCTCTGTGCCCATGGAGAGGCTCCATTTGCCTTAGCCCTGTGCTGACTGCAGGTCATGTGTCCTACAGCACTAACCTTCTCCAAGGGTGTACAAAAGGATGCAGAATGTTCTTCTATGAAATATACAGCCTGTCATAGCCCTGAAGCACGCAACTCCAGCTTGCATCACAAGATCCACTCTTTATACCCTTTGACTTCAGTGAAATAAGAAAGCTCACTGTATAAAAAGTGTTAAACGTGCTCTTCTTTCCAACCACACAAGAAAGATGAAAAGGAGGACTGCCAGCAATTAGATGATTGCCCATCTTATGAGCCTACAGACCCTTTTTAAACCAAAATTTAGTCATTATCAAGAATCAGCTTTCAGGATTCATCTGAGAAGTTTATAAAATACCTATAAAGCCAATATTTAGTTTGTGCTAAATCTGTATTAGGCAAATTTAATAGGAAACATTTTGAGCAGTCATGTACTCCTGGGTCCCAGATGATTTTCTTATGGGACTAATGCATAAAAAAGATTGCCTCTTAAAATCCTTCTTGGGCATGTCATTCTTGCTAGGATTTAGGCCATGTGGATTGTGACTATTTTCACTGTATTCCTGTTCTTATATTACAAAAATGCAATACTAGACTATAGATAGATGTGTAAGTCATAGTGTATGACACAAAGAAGAATATCTTCAACTTGATGAATATCGCATTATCATAAACAACATCAAGAGGGAACTTTAAGGCCAGTAGATGCAGAATGATTCTTCATTTTAATGGTGTTTGAGTGTCTACACTGAGGTGCTGGCTTTGAAAGCCTGGAGTCAGAACCCTTTGATGAGATCAAACAAGCACACAGTTTGTTGCAGGGAGAAGTCTGAGCATCCTGCTCTGCTCTCACCCTCTCTTAACACTGTTGTTCAAATTCAGGACCCTTTCATTCCCTTCAGTGTTGGGGTTTTGTTGCATTTAGCTACTCTTGCTGACCATGAACATATTGCAGGGTGTGTATGTTGCAAGTCCATGGTTCAAACAAGCTAAATATGCGGTGTTGTGTTGCTGGGGATGTTGCTGTGATATTTAAAAACTTATTTTTATTAAAACATCTACTCGATGAAATATAACACGGGCGAAAATTATTCTGAAATATGGCAAGACAGGCAGTATCCAAAGGGATAAATAATGGCTGTTTCCTAGAAACTGGATAACCCTGGCTTCACTGCAATAGCAGTGTAAACACTCTAAACTGGAAATTAATGAGAGGGTATGAATCCAGACCAATACATATGACAACAATCAAAAGTAACAAGGCTCACAGGAGCACCGAGAAGGGCAGCGGGCAGAACAAACCTCTGGAAGAGCACTCAGTTGTGATGCCAAAGCCCTGAAAGCCGAATGGATGCAGGCACGGATACGCGGAGACAAGAAACAGGAAAATCCGCAGAGTAAATTGTGATACACAGCGTGCTGAGAAAGCATTTTCAAATACTTTCCATGCTAGGAGCATGAATTGAAAATAGTCTACATACTCATAGAAGTGGAGTGAACAGGTCTGGAAATTTTCCAGAATCCCTAACCAGAGAGTTGCCCATAAATGCAGAGGTCTTTGGAGACCCTGGATGTGGCTGCTGTTCTGCTGACTGTGCCCTTCCTGCGTACCTCATTTTAAAAAGTTCAGGCTGTAATTATCCCCCCATCCTCTTTCCTCCAAATAGTGTAAATTCCGGCCGCACGGCTGGGAAGCAAAATTATTTAACATTTTTATATGGCATTTGACATCTCTCGGGCACTGAGACGACATTGATTCAGGCTGTCAGGAGTGCATTGAAGTAGGTGGGTAATTATTACTCTCACCTCCTTGCAAAACACTGGAGGATTGAGCAGACTTCTCCTCGGAGGGTATCCAAGGCTGTGGGAAACCACCTGCGCTCATCCGCTCAAAGCCCCTGGACCAACAGGAGGGGACATTTATGACTGGAATATTGCTCTAGATACACCAGTTTAGGGACAACTCTTCAAACTTGCTTCCCTTTTTTCTCCCGTTTATGACTCACGCAAAGCTAATTGCATGGTGATGTTCTGTTTTTATATACTTACAGGGCTGTTTAGTGTGTCTTTTTAAGAAAGTCATAACTGTGTGTTGAACCTGGAAAACCCTGCAAGCTATAAAGTTTGCAAAAGTGTTCCTTTATGCGAGTGGGGTCTGCCCATAACTTGACAAATGCATTGCCAGATTGAAAAGGAAAAAATCTTCAGTATGGCAAAAACTGAACGTTCATATGATTCGAATTAAATTCAGATAATAACCATACTTGGCTCGGTGGTGTTTGGAAAGGGAGTCTGAAATTCTCCACAGAGACATTTCTTAGCTTAACTTTAAACAAGAGCCCTGACTGACTGCTCCTTTCAAAGGGAAAGAAAAAGAGCTCAACATATTTAAATTCTTTACTGGAGCTTCTTGCCCCTTTCAAAACCTATTTCTTTTTAAAATTATATTTAGAGACAAAAGAGGGGATGAGACCAAAGGGGTGTACATCTGCACAAACAGAATCATCTATGTACTACACACTCTATAAATACATACATTTAAAATAAAGTCATATTACTCCGTGTGTATCTGTGGTCATTTCATTTTGTCTGCGTTTACCCAACCATCTGAGCAGGCATTGTGCTATTGCCATGGGGCTGCTTGCACAAGTAATAAAGATCTTTCAAAAACCATAGGAAAACACCAAAAACCTGATTTAGTTTGGAACTAGATGATCCTTAAGGTCCCTTCCAACCTAAGCCTTCCTATGATTGTGAGCACTATCACTTGCTAGTGAATTCACATGAGCGTATTTGACTGCATTGGTAGCAATACTAACCACTTTCTGTGATTAAGACTGTTACAGGTCTGGCAGCAGAGAAAAGCACAGTGGGAAGGGAAAGCCAAACCAATGTGCTGCTATAAACACGCTCCCACTATTCCAGCACAACTTGGAGCAGCCTCCAGGAAGCTGTAATTTATGTTGGCGGTGACATTTTCAATAAGATCACAGACATGCTTTGTGCTTGATCAGCCCCTTCCATCACTGATATTCCTGATATTCCCTCTTTCCTCAATCTTCCCCACAAGGAGCTGACCTATCCAAGGATTTTTAGGCCAGGAAAAACTACAGCCAACCTGACATCCCCAAAAGCTGATTTGTGATAGAGGCAAACTGCTAAGCTTTGCTTCCAGCATTAAAATGCACCACTGGCACCAAATCTGAGCACAGTGCCCATTGCAGCGACAAAGGGATTAATAACAGTGAGAAAATAAACCGCCAACAATGGAGGACATTGTTTGTCCACAGTCACACTGTTTTCCTGCTTTACATGCATAGAAACGCATGGTTTCCCTTACTATATTTCACCAGCCCCTGCCAAAACATTTTACAAGAAAGTAAATGAAAACAAACCATGAATAAGAAAATAATTCCTTTAAAAACAAAGGCAATTGTGTTAGAATGTATGTGTGTGTGTGTGTGCTTCTCCTACAATGCATCCACTGTTAAGTTCCCACTTTGTAAATCAGGCGTTTGGAAGGCTTAGTTATGAACACAGAAACATTGCATCAAATTTGTGCTTATTTTGACTCGTTTCATTTTTACTAAGTAACCCTTCCTTAGCTTCAAAGGGCACAGATATATTTCAGCAGCTGTCCTTGCTTTTTCTGTACCATAAGTTTAATGGATGAATATGCACAGGAATCATCAACAAATTAAGCACTGACTTCCAGATCATGGAAAAGTACTTAAGAATGAAGTTTTGCCCTTCTGTCTGGATGCCACACCACTAAGCAATGTGTTTCCTTTCCGTAGGACACTTTCTAATGGGTTACTAACCATTCTGTGGCATTACCTATTAGATCACCTATTCAAAAGAAACCAGTTCCATATTAGTCCTGTTAGGAAGCAGGGTCTGTGCTCCTTATACAACAAATTGGTTTGAGTTTGCTTCTCATATTCTTTCCTAAAATACCATTTTATCAGTGATTCATCTTGGAATATTCAGCTTAAGGTTGGAAGAAGGAAGGAAGGAATAAAGGACACGTGCCAACTTGATAGAGGTAATAAGGGACACATGCAAGCAAAATGTGCTGGAGCTCTGATGAAACTGAAATTGATGTGAATGTGGGGCTGGTTCTTCTTGCAGATGCATCTGGAATCAGCGGGACCTGTGTGTGTGTGCTCAAGGGCTGACAGCTCACAGGGTCTAAAAAACCACCAAAGGGAGCAATGAGCTTCAAGGCTTTGGGAATTTATAGAGCCCAGATCCAAATTTGGGGAATTTATAGTGCCCAGATCCCAGACTTACCTCTTCAGTTAATCTGGGACTGTCCCATATTCAGATGCACACATTACCAGCTACAACTGATAGTCCTGCCTACTTGTGAATTGGGATGACCAGACTGGAAGACAGATGAAAATGAGCAAAGCAGCCCTTAGGGGCAGTGTGGGGAAGCTCTGTGACAGAGCAGAGAATCACAGCTTTCTCCAGCTGGAGCTGAATGAAATGTCTGAGTAAATTGTTTATGTCTGCATTTTGAAGTCAAAACCACCTCACAGGAACCTGCAGCCCTCAGAAATAATAAAACCAGCAGCATGCTGTGATATGGTGGAAAGGGAGGAGGAAGTGGCAGAGATCTGTGCAGCAGCCGTGGTCTGAGAAAGCTGCATTTAGAAAAGAGGAAAAAAAAAGCAGATAAGCTGGATAGAAATAGGACTGAGGGAATGTGGAGGAAAGGGAGATTATTTGAAAGAAAACCCAATTTGTAAAATAGAAACCTGAAATGTAGTCACAGATGGGATGAAAGGAACCAAAAGATGTTCAGAGCTGTGGGGATGTGGCACTGAGGGACACGGGCAGTGGCATGGTGGGGTGGGCTGGGGATCTTAGAGATCTTTTTCCAGCCATAGTGATTCTATGTTTCTCTGAAAAGTGGAGTTCTAGCATTTTACTAAAATTACTCATACCCTTAATTTTGCCTTTTGTCTACTGAGCTTTCTCTGCCTATTACTAAAAGTATTGTTTGTGGAATGAAGCTTATATTTATAAGCTTTAATAGGGCAAGTAGCTGCTTAATTTTATTTCCAATAGGATTTAAACATGTTGGGCACTGGGCACGTTTGTTTTGCTCAGCAGGAATGATTCAAGCACCTGCTTCAATCCGTTCTGCTGGACTGCTGCTTCTAATTGTGAAAGGACACGGGTGAAAGGGCACTGCATTGGCTCTTGGTCATTCTTTTGTTGCTCTCCAGAAAACATTATTCTTGGGAAATATCCCAGACCCATTACAATAGCTGGGACAATGTTATTATTCCAGAAGAAATGAAAATACAGCAGAATACAGATAATGAAATTCAAAATGAAGAGGTTTCTCGAGTAATGCTCACACAAAGGGGGGAAAAAAAAAAAATCTCACAGCAAACCTAAGGAAGAACAAACATGCAAGGATTGCACACATCTGCAATTTACCATAATCTGCAAATGAGATTCTGCACTTCTCATCTACGCTAAGAAAGCTTTGCAAGGTGTTTCAGGTCTCCAGTGAGAAACATTAATAATATGTGTTGATAAGAAAACAAGTCTGCTCCCTCGTGAGCAACAAAACAAAAACCAGTTACAAATTCTGTTGTGGAAAAAGCCTGCCTAAGACAAACAATTCTGCCCCACGATACAGCAGCTATAGTAGAGGCTGAGGCTGCTGAACAAACATTCTCCCTAGGTCTGGTGACACCAAGATATCGCCGGCAGATTGCATGCTAAGCAGAGGAAACATAATGAACTTGAACATGTGTAGAGTCCAAGCAAATTATTTCAACTTTCCTTGTAGCCGCCTGTACTTTTTTACTTCAAATGCTGTTACGCCTAGTGCCACTTAAATATTAATTTTAAATGAAATACACAGTGCTTCCCATTTGGGGTGGGTGAAGACCCTGTGTAGGAGCAGAAGTGGCTGTAAGTTACCTGCCCTCCTGCTCTGGGGCAGCTGGAAGCCTCCTGACCTCCTTGGAAATACTCAGAGCAGTCTCATTGCCAACTGGAGTCCTTTTCCTCACCCCCCAAAGTCCCCCAAAAGAATGCAGTAGCTCTCAAACATCCCCTCGGCTCCCTTTCCCCTAACCTAGTGCAGGTTAGAAACACCTTGCAGAGAGGTCTGCACAAGCCAAGGTTGGCTCCTGTGCTTCATCTCCATGTATTACTTTGGGTTTCAAGAGAAGCTTTGGGAGATTTTAATAATGCACACAAAACAGGGCCCGCTATGCTATGTAAGTAATGATACGGTTCTGTGTTTGAGCTCTTCAAAACCTTTCTCACCCTATGGTTCATTATGATGCATTGTGTTTCCACTTGTACTTTGAGGCACATAGGATAGCATTCCCCAGCCTTCTACCCTCCAGCAGCAATGCTGAGGTCTGGTAAGGCCCCAGAAAAGTCCTTTCTCAGATGAATGAGATGTTCTCTTGTAGCACTTAGCAGCATCCTAGAACCAACGCTTTGCTGATGTTAGAAGCAACATAAATCCTAACAGGCTGGAGTTCTCATTTTCACTTCGTAACTTATAATATTCAGAATTACAACATCCACACAACTTTCCATCCCACTCTTTATCTTTTAAACGTCATAAACAATTTTGATCAAATCTGGCAAAGGGGTATTTGGAGCAAACCAGAGATACATAAAAGCCTCTTACACTGCTGCATGCTGAGCACACCTGTGCTGTTCCTTTAGGGATAGCATGTATAGCAGAGTACATGGGTGCACACACATGTAGCAGAAGTTTCTCTCTCCAATAGTGAACATCTCATCTATGAAAGCCTCAGGACAAACATAGACTCAGATACCTCTGGTTCCTCCACCAGAAGCCTCTTGGTGGTTTGGTGTAGTTTGCTTTGGCTCAGTCATTCACAAAAGACAAGGAGAGTCCATACCCATACCCATATGCAGATATAACCCAGTGATGTTGATCTTTCTGTTAGCTATCCAACAGACTACACCTGCGTCAGGCAAATTTACAGAGCATCTCCCAGTTTATTTTGACAGTTTCTGCAATATGCATGACAATAGATCAGACCACAGCAAATGATAAAAAGTGAAAGAAAGCACATTTTGTTTGTAACAGATGACGCTTCCACTAGAAAGAATTTTCCTACCCGTATTAACATGGTCCTCACTTCCAAGAATAACATGCCACAGTTCTCCACTGAAAAGTTAATTGTACAGAGTTATAAGGCAAATATATCACCTATTATTTTCTCTCCTTTGTATATTTTTACATCTCCCATAAATTCATATAACAATTGTTTGTGTATGAAATGCATTGTGAGGCCACGTTTAAAGATTTTTCCAACCATTTGTGAAATTTATCACTTAAAAGTATTACAATGGACAGAAGAACACTGCTGTACTACCTGCTTTATTTTGTCTGGTGATGATCTGTCATTTTGGACCATTCAATTTTTGGTTCAGCAGTTACTGAAAACTTACACAACTTGTCTAGTAATCCTCTGAGTTATTTGCTCAACAAATGAGACTTATTACACATTGTTCCTGTTTTCTCACATTACTGCCTAGAAGCTGAAATAACAAAAAAGTAAATTTTAGGGATATTTGAAAAGATAGAGAAAATATTGAGAAATTGTATGTTTTATGGCAAGGTTCCCCGTACCTTTCAATTAATCCTTACAACAATCAATTTCAAGTATTTTAATTTATACAGGTCCCAATTTACCACTTTAATAAATGTATTATTACTGCTACAGACTATATCAAAAGAGATTTGGCCGTTCCTTCCTACTTAAAATTAGTGTATTTTCCCTGGAATGGGATTTTTTTTCCTTCCTACGTATAATCGCCCATACGCATACAGAAGGTTCCCTTGTTCCAGCAATGTGCATGACTTCAGTAGTACTGATGGTGTGTGTGTATAACGAAGGGAGATTATGGCAGGCTTTAAAGGTTTTATTGTCTTTGACATCCACACGCTCCTCCTATCCAGGTAGCTTAGCTAATGGAAGGTATGCAGGAATATCTACAGTAGAGCAGCCCCTGTAGCTATTAACCTGAAATTATTCTCATTTATCATTTGAAGAAAGAGAAAAGAGACCTATTTAAATTTCTTGGGATAGATGTTTTTACTGTGTAAGCAATCTCTGCCTATTTCACTCACTGAAGAACATTTCGGCACCATCCCAACCCACGGGTGGGCACTGGAAGATCCATCTGATCTGGTTTGGAGAGAAGCTCGCTCACATCATTTGAGGCTCCAGAGTCAGAGCTGCTTCTCTCAGGGTTCCCTGCTTACTCTGAGCCTGTTGCACAGAATTTTGGTATCTGTATCTATCACAGAGAAAAGAATGAATTGGTGATTCCCATTGCTTCCCTGGGCATTGGTGGTTTACAGGGAAATGGGTTCTACTGAAAGAAGAACTGCGGAAAGAGAGAAGTAACTTCTGGTCAAAGAGAGCAAACATCGATGCAAAAATGGTCTGTCAAGCCAGCAGCCTAAGAGAGAATGTGCAAAGCTGTCTTTTCATGATCTACTAATGTGATTGGTTGGCATATTTAAGGAGATGAAAGACAGCATAGAAATACAGATATAACAATATTTCACACCTTGCCACAGATCTCTTGAGTGATCATCACCTTGTAAATATTAACACCCATGTTCCTCGTCTGGACCCAGGCTCCTTGTGACACAGCCAGGCCAAGGGAATGTGCTATCTATCTCACTCATCCCTCTTCAGAGCTTTATCATGATAAGCACTAGAAGATATCTCAGATGAAAGCATCTGCATGGGAGGCAGGGACCAATAGCTGGGGAAAGAGCCCACCAGACACACAAACTTTTGCACTTCTACCACACTGATGTGAGCAGAGCAAATGGGAACAGCACACATGCACACAAGCTGCTGCTTTCAATTTTTGTCTCAGTGCTGCTGTCCATCACCTGCCCCTCACAACATCACCCCACTGATGAAGCTTTTCTCAGATCTGTTAGAAAGGTGAAATACAAAAACATAGGCTTGGGCTCCATCTCTAAAACAGAAAAAATTAATAATGTATAACCTCTGGTACAAATGGATTTGCTCTATAAATCAACCCTCCCTCACCAAGAATGAACATAGAACCTGCAGTAAGAATTAATATCATTAATAATCAGATGGTATTTTTTTCTGAATAAACCATAAGCAAGTGCTAACTAGCAAGCCTATTGAACCACAATGATTAGGCTGAAAGAAGCCAGCAGGAGCCACTCACACAGCCACAGCACACAGGTCTCACTGTTCCCACGGTGTTTTAGGTTTTGTGCCACTTGTTTTTATGTTTTCTTCCTCCACTCTTTCCATCTAGCAGAAAGATGTATAAAGTCAACATGCCACTTTGCATCCTGAGGGGGTGAATGTGTGAAATTCCCAGGCTCTGTGCAAAGCTGCTGGTGTTGACAACCCTGCACCTTCTGCACAACTGCAGTTGGAAGCAGCTGCTGGCTGGGACTTGAGCACGGTGATGGAATTGGGTGGTCAGCAGAACGCCTTTCCTTATGCTGCTTTAAATGGTGGCACAGTGTTTTAGCCTCTATATGCTAAGATATATTCTATTTTTTAGTGGGGCAACATTGGTGCTGGGTGGACGGTTGGACTGGATGATCACGGCGGTCTTTTCCAACCTCGGTGATTCTATGGTTCTATGGCTGTATTTTTTCAATGTATCCGTTTCAGGATGCCCCTCTCATTAAAGACTTTTCACCACTGTCTTAAGTGAAAGTTGGAGTTTGACTCAATGGATTAATTTTTTAAAAAGAAACTCATGTTTTCTAGAGCTAATAGAATGAAACCTGAAAAATACCTTCGTTTGCTGGAGTGAGCGTAGGCAAATCTGTGAAAGTTACGTCCTGCACTGCATTTAGCCTAACAAACTAAATAGTGATCAAGGTAAGATTATGGATAGCTTGCTCATTTTCTTCAGTTCAGATATATCTCACTTCGAGTTCTAAAGAATGTTAAAAACACATCCAGCAGAAAATTACTAAGGTGGCTAATTAAGTTTTATCGAAGAACACATCTGCAAGTATACACGCACTGGCAGCTCTTCCATCATAAATTGATCTTATTACAAAAAGTAGAAGCCAACACGTTGGGGGGGGGGAGGCAAATAAGACAGTTACTTAGAGAAGAAAATATTTTTACATTATTAAAGGACTGACTTTTCAAATTCCTGACATTAATTTAATGAAGATGGAAATCACGCCTATATTCACCCATCTGTTTGATGAAGATTGTGCTAAATATTTCAGGAAGGTGAAATTGGGTTCTTTCAACATCATTAGAGAGCCTCAGTCATAGTGGGTGCCACAGAAAATTATTTTTGTGGATTGCTACCCCCAATTTTCCCCTTAGATTCAAATAATACAGCACGAAACAAATTTAACTTTCAATTCCTCTTGTGAAATGCCTCTATCAAATGGAGATTCATCACCAATCCTTTGAGCTGGAGGTTGGAATCCAGGCTCTTGTCTCCCTGCATTTCTGAATGACCTATAACAAACCATTGGAGCTCTCCCATCTCTACCCAAAAGCTGGAGTACCTGGACACAGACAGAAGCATTACACTCTGGAAACAGTTGTGTGGTACTCATTGTAAAAGGTTTGGAGGCCTCTGGCATCCCACCACCATCACTGCAGTGCAGCTTGGTCACTCCACTTCCACGTATGCCCTCAGTGTGATTATTCCCAGCAGGCAATCCTAAGGATCATCTGCCTCACTCCCAACATGGGAACCTTACCTTTCACACAGGGGTGAGGGCTGCTCGGATTAGTTGGCACTTTTATATAAGCCACTGCTCCAAACGATACGGCCAGGATTTGCAAAGCACATTTAAAAGGGGAATTATCTGCATTTAGCTAGCTGGAAAGTACCAGTCACTGGAATTCCTCCAAGAATTCTTTTTACAAAGTAAAATATTTGGAAAGTAGATTTGCAATCAATTTAAGGGAAAGGCACATTTTATATTAAAACCCTCATACTGCTGGTTAAAGCACTTGCTCCGACTATTATTTTCTAAAATGGAGTGTTACAAGATCCAAGCACAATATACTGGCTCGCAGAACAGAGTTAATAAACAGGATAAGGTTTCACCAATGCAAGTTGAGATTCTGCTTCTCTTTGATTCCTCCCCTTTTCATCCTGACTCACGCCACTCACAGCAATAGAAAAAGAGCACGCATCGCAGCAGTGCTGAAGATGAAAGTTAGGCCACTGTTATGAGAAACAGAAACAGGCTGAGTTTCTCAAAAGTGGGTCTAGATTCCTTAAAAAGAAAAAAAAAAACAACAACAAAAGGGAGATGATCTCCAAAGCTGCTTATCAGACTGGTCCTGGAGAACTCTGACAAAAAAAGGTTGCTCAGACATTTCTGATATTTTAAGTATTTAAAGCCTACCAAAATCTCACAAGTCATTTTGGAGGACATATCTCACGGAAACTCACATAGATATGCTGAGGAAGTACCACTCCTTACACATCTTGGCATGTTTCACTGAATAAGCACTGGTTAATGGCAATGCCTGACACACACATCTCAGTCAGTGATGCTTCTTGCACAGGGCTGTCGCTTTCAAATGAGGCCATAACTTTAGGACTGGAGGCAGAAACTGTTGCTGCTATAGTTATAAATCCAATAAAGTTTTAAATATTTTTAAAAGCAATTCAATGAATCAGATTGTTTATTTTAAACTTTCTTGTTTTACATGTGCTGTACTGGATCTATCTGAAAAGCAAGGGAAGAAAATAAACCATGCCAGGCTTTGGCAGTGCTAAGCCCAGTGTTTTATGGCTTTTAGAGTTAAATGTGTTCCGTTAAATGTACTAAGTGAAGGGAAGATATAACATTGTTATTGTAGAGGGCATTTTGATTATTTTAAATGGCAAAGGCTAGACAGAAATAATAAGACCTCCTTATGTTACATCTCACTTGAATCTCGTAGGGTCTTAATACACTTTAAAGACTGCACTTATGAGGATGACTTCACCCAGCACTGATATGTGCTGATCCCACAAGTGCCAACACAGCCACTATGAGTTGCAGCCCTGAGTTTGCAAAGCCTGGAATAAGAAATGATGTATCCAGCTGAAAACGTGGTGGGAATTTAGGTAAAGGCACCAGGGGAATCCAGCCAGAACAGAGGAAAAAAACCACATAGGCTCTTCCATAATGTGCTTTGGGGTCTTTTAATGAGCATGAGTAGTTTCATCAGAACAGGAGTCTGTTTTTGAGCACAGCCAGAAACACAGATCCATCCAGCTATTGGCCAAGTCATGACTCAACAAACTGGTCTGCTGACAGCACAGCAACTGGCAAAATACACTGTGCCACAACATTCCCAGTCAAAACCATGCAGAACAGTGTGAACTCATGACATGCAAAAGGAGTGCAAAACACTTGTTCCCTTCCTAACTCACGAATGCATTCTGCCAGCCTTCTCTGAAAAGAAATATGTGCCATCAGCGCTGGCTTGGAAGATGTAGTAGATGCCTGTCTTGCCTTTTTCAGTGTATCTTGCTCAGCTCCTTCTAAAAATACCCAACATGAAAGCTTTTATCGTGAGAACTGCTGCTAAAGGGTGTCGTTGCATTTCGAGACAAGGAACAGGAAGAAATTGACTAGATAGTAACTAAAAATTAGGTTAATTCATAATTTCTATAGAGCTAAACAACCTAACTGGAGTGCAGCTTCCCTACAAAAACAAATAGAGGATTGGAGGAGCAAGAAATCGTAATAGAAAGGCCCCACAGGAGCACACACAGGAAGGAAAGCAGCCATTATGTCAAGCCACAACACCAAGAAGATCTCAGTTAATCTCAAATCATAAAATCACAAAGGCTGGAAGAGACCTCTCAGATCCCCAAGTCCAGCCGCAACCCATCCCCACCATGCCCACTGACCACGTCCCTCACTGCCACATCTCCACACTTCTGGAACCCCTCCAGGGATGGGGTCTCCACCCCTTCCCCGGGCAGTCCGTTTCAATGCATTACCATTCTTTCAGATTAGATGTTTTTCCCAATATCCAACCTGTACCACCTCAACACCGAGACCCAGATGAGTGCATTTCCAACATTTCTGCACCCAGCAGGATCACAGGGTGCAGCAGCCCAGCCTGACCTGCCTGCAGGGTTCTGCAGCCCCCAGGACAGATACAGAAGCCCCAGCAAGCAGCAATGAGCAGCTCCCCTCACTGAAGGCAAGCAGAAGTCAGGTTTCAGTGCATGTAATGTGATCCAGAGCCCACCTTGTCTAGGCAAGGATCAACCTCAAAGAAACCGGCTGGCCTCCAGCTGGGAGAGATGAAAGTGCCAGCCAGGAGCACAGCAAACCTTGTGCTCCTCAAACCTCCACCATGTTCCCCAGCTCACATTCCTGTAACGAGGTTAAACACGGTGATGCATTTCAAACAATTGCAGATTAGACCATGATAAAACATACGTGAACTCTGCACCATTAGTGTTACCAGGTGTAGGGGCAGAGACTGAGACGACACGTGATGAAACCTGATGCTGTGGAGGATCTGAGAGTAAACTGAAAAATCTAGATGCAGTAGATGACGTCAGGAAATTCGTTGAAGCATTTATGATCCCTTAATTGTTACAACAAATGGATTTACGCTCAAGATCAGCCAAAATAATTTGGCCCCTAAAAACAGAGACAGGTAAGTGGCTTCATGGCTAGAGGAAGCAGAGAAATGAACATCTGAGCTCAAGTTTGGTCTTTCACACTTTAGGTCTGTGTGGTGTTGTCTCATTCATAAAGTTTCTTGCACCCCAACAACAATATGTGAAGTTCCAGAAGCTGCTGTAGCCAGCATGAAAATAGCATATTAAATATGTTATAGATATGCATATATTCCCACTTGTCTGCCTCTGAAACTACACGTTGATATGCAAGATATCCATAGATGAAGAAATTGAGGAGGAATTCTTCCTTCTGGCATTAACAAAATTTGTCTGGGAGAACATACTGAAAAGTACACTTCGCCTTCAAATTCCCTTCAAGATATCAAAGCCTCACATCGCCTAGAATACTAAGGAGACAAAGAAACACAAGCTGCAGGACACATACAGCATGCACAGGAGGGCAAGAAGCTTGTGATACACCTGAGGACATTCCCCAGACTGCCCAGGTCCTGGCAGACAGGCTGACGTTCTCATTCGCAGCCAGCACTGAACCCAGGCTAAGTCTGAGCTGGTTCGTGGCTCACTGTAATGCCTCACACAGCCACTGGGACAGAATCTTGGAGTCAGTTTAAAAAGTCAATGCTGCTCCAAGAAAAGCAACTGATGCTCTGCCAACAATGTCTTAAATTGAACTAACAATTACAACAAAATTATTTTATTCCTCTTAACCAAAGAACTGCTGCATTAATGGAGCTTCAGACATGCTAACAGCACAGCAGGTAAGAGCAACAGCTATGAAGTAGCTGAACTATCAGCTAAAAAAAATGGTGGGGTTTTCCTTTTTGTAAAAGCAGAACATTCACTAGGGTCTTGATGTTTTAATATACTTTGCCATCCTTTTACAAACGCCCCAGTCATCAGAATTGTATAACAGTTTACTTCTTACTTTTTTTTTTCTTTTCTTTTTTGGTCAAATTGTCAAAACAATTACCTCATTGGAAGCCATGTCTTGGTATGCAGACATCAGAATGAAGAGTGATTCTGCTCTGTGGACAGCAAAGCAGCTGTTCAGGCTGCCCCAGAGAGCAGCATGCTCCAAGATGATATGGGAGATAAGGCATTGCACTCACTTCTTCCTGTTACAGCACAAGTTGTAGCTTGTGATGGGATGAACCTGCACCTTTGAGCTAGACACAACAGAAGGAAGGCAGTAACTTCTGGGAATAGCAGTGAACTGGGAAAAGTACACTTCTGCAAAGTTTTGCTTTCCTCCCAGTGGTGCCCTTGAAGCAGAGAAAAGTAAATTTTAACACCTGGACAAAGAACATGGCTGTATAGGGGGCACAGGCTGTGAGATGGCAAACACTGGAGTCATGTCCTGATTTAATTGATAGGTCTCTGACAGCTGCTCAAGGCTTTTCCTAAATTCTTTTCTCTACTCAAACAAACAGGTATAAAATTGCATGCAGATCAAGTAAATCTGTTACACAGTGTGCTGGACTGGAGAAGTGCTCATCTCTCTTTGAGTGTGATCTCTAATAGCACAACTGCAGCAGTGTCTGTGCAAGAGCTTCTTCCCCACCTCTACACCCCCACTGGCTTTGATCTGTGCCATCTCCTCTCATACTGCTGGGGAAGACATATCAGGAGGAAGGGGAAGCTCTGCTGGTGCCTTTGCTTGTAGTTGTTTTCCTGGCCACATCTATTTGAATGCTTTCCTTTCTGTGAAACTGTTCAAGAAAAGATACAGCCAATTATCTATCATCCTGGCGTACAAGAGCATACAAGCCCAGGTTGAGACACGAGCTACATGTCTACTTAAAGTCCTCACATGAGCTGGAACTGCAGTTGGATATCACCAACTACTTGCATTGAAAACATCTTTTTAAAGTCTTCTTCAAGTATTCAACTCAAGGGAAGTGGCTCTTCCATTTACAGGTCACATTCACACTCGGAACCATTTGCCTCCTGGCACAAATGTCATCATGAATATGCTTTGAGGAAATGCAGCCACAGAGACGAAAATTGAATGGTGTTACTCAGCAACATCAAAGCAATGCAATGAAAGAAGAGTTTGCAAACTATTAGTAATGGACTGGAAATTATTTGGAAACAATAGCTGATGAAGCAGAATATTTTTAGATGCATTTTAAGTAATGGCATCATAGGTAGCTCAAGACTGCCCACAAAGGTCAACAAAAACTTTTCCACTGACCTCTAAGAAGTAGGATCAGGTGGCAAAAATTCCAGCAGTCCCAAAGAGGTGTATATTCAAAACAAAGTCTTGTTCACACATTTTTTGAACTTCCCAATCACAGCTGTTCATAGGCCACGTTCAGTTCAAATGTGCCACCTTCAGAAGTGCCAGGCATTAAGGAAATGAGCTGAGCTCTCACAGGATCTACTGATGTTCATTCTTGGCACTACAGCTTGAAAATGTTTGTTTTATTCGTTTAAATACATGCAGAGATAGACTTTATCATAGCAAATGTCTGCTTTTTCACAAATAAATGCAGCTGAATTAGCCTACATGAACTACATTACACTGCAGAAAGAGATGATGTAGCAAAAAGGTGAGCAGTTATTTTATCCAGTGGTTAAAGAGCTTCAATTCTTTCTGTCTTTATAAATCCACCTTTCCATTTGTTTTAGCAGGTCTCCAGAAAATTGACACTAGTGGTCCTTGTTTAAAATTGGCTTGTTTGTATTCTTTTTACAAAATGAAACAAGTGAGGTCTTTGCCTTAGAAGACAGGATTACTTTCACTGTTTACCAGTAAACTTTATTACCTAAGTGCCTTTAGAAAAGAGAAATGTCAGACAGTCTTCCTTGTCTCTTTTTAATGTTTATCTTGGATTTATCATACCATGAATCCAAGTATTCTGGGATGCTGGAGAAAAGTACCCGTTTAAATCAACAGTATCAAAAACACCTGCAAATCTGAGTCAAGCTCACTCCTGAAAGAGCACATGGTCATCATTCTTCCATCTCCCTTGAGATGCTAAGAAAATGCAGAAGAAATTTCAGCTCAGGAAAAGCCCAAGATTGTGTCTATTCTTTGTCCATAGAACCCCAAAACTCCATGTGCTTCAGCATATTCAAGTATCAGGCTGCAATAGCCTGGGCCTCAAAGCAGTGTATGTGCATCAAAACCACATTTTATCAAGCTTAAATGTTATGCAGTTCTGAGGATTTTAAGTGGGTGTAGGTATGTATAATAGCTAGGGAATAAAAACTCATGGGAGATATCAAGATACTATTAAAAGATAAATAAAGATGAGAGAGAAAAATATCTGATCCTTCTGATCTATCCTGATCTGATTCGTATTCAGAAATGAAAGGCTAGATTTCTTGCTTGTCCTTTCCAAGTGATCTGAAGACAAATAGTAAGTCTGTTTGGAATTATTGAAGATAAAACAGAAAACTTCTTTGCAAGCACAAGTTATTACGAATTGCATAAAATTAAACTTTATCTGCAAAAAGCTGTATTTCCACAGTTCTTGCAGGGACTAGTTTCAAACGCAAAGCATGTGTTTGTAAATATGGGATTTCAGTTGCATGTGTTGTTACAAAGTAAAGCAGCCTGGAAAGATGACACTGAACAAATGCCAGTCCTGCTAGGATACACACTGACCATAATGTCCCATGACTGGAAAAAAATTCAAGAGGAACACATAACTTTTAACTTAGTGTTCAGGACTGTGCAATTAGAGACATCCCTTAAATCATGCACAAGCAATTATTCTGAATGTTTTGAAACATCAGTTTTTCTAACCAGAAATGTAAATACTGTCCTCTAATTATATATATATATATATAATATATATATCAACTCTCTCTTAGTTAAATGCATCATCTGTCAGTGTAGACGCTGGCTGGATTCAGAACCCAGCAAAGACCCTCAAGAACGTAGGGGCATTTGGTAAAAGAAAAATCAGCCTTTCTAGTTCCAGCTCTTCTTTATATCTTCTTTATCATCTAATTTCCCTGTACATACCAAAGAGCAAATGACTACAGATTAGGGCAATTGCTGTTTTATATCAAATCTAGCTTGTCAGAGAAGCAAAACTTCTCTAAAATATCTCCTAACGATGGGTTAAAGACTTCCCTAAAACAATACAGTCTCATGTAATCTTTGTGTCTTAGACCCCTAGATGATCACCTAGGTGGTCAGTATATAGATGGAAAGTCATGGCATGCAATCAGGTAAGGAATTCGGTAGGAAGCACTCTGAACTGAAGAAGCATTGATCTGGTACCATAGAGATGTGTATTGTCAAAAGGAAGTGTGCTGATGGAAAGCCTGAATGCCGGCTGGGTTGGAAAACCTCATGACCACTTAGGGTGATTAATGGAAGCAGAATGGAAAAATTAAAGAACTTATTCCACTTTTCACAAGAGCGGGGCTGTTAAGCTGAGTTTTGTGGCCAAATTCCAGGTAGCTACATTCAGCCTACCTAAATACTCTAAAAGTTATATTTGAATATACCGTATTATTCTTAACTTCCTACCTTCCTCTGGTATGTAGC
This sequence comes from Phasianus colchicus, assembly GCF_987193195.1. NCBI lineage: Eukaryota > Metazoa > Chordata > Aves > Galliformes > Phasianidae > Phasianus > Phasianus colchicus. The sequence continues at coordinate 31,321,517 of NC_143443.1, forward strand.
GTTTCTACATGCAGCCGAACAACAGCTCCATTGTACCTTTGAGCAGCACTGTGACTGCATGAGCTGAAGAGTTTTTGTCCTATTTAAGGTGCTCTGAGATTCTTGAAGGTGAATGACTGCATACATATGGAGTGTTTTATTCTTAATTTTAAAACTTGGCTAAAATTAAATATGTGGCATTATTTGCACGTAGTTCTCTGCCCCTTTCCTGCACGTAACAGAAAAAATGTCTTTCAACTACTTCTATGATTTTCACCTTTAATTAAAGAATACAGAGGGTTTAGAGAAAATCATGAATTAAACTATTGTAAAGGTAGTAGAAGTATCTTATCTGTGAATATATTCCTGAATTCAACCTATTTTAGATTTCATATTTATAAGATGGAGTGATATTCTTGGACAGAAGTTGTTAGTCTCTTATTCAGTGACACTGCAGCTAAAAGTAGGCTTTCCTTCAATTAACAGTCACAGAAAACAGACAACAGTGCCTTCACAGAACAACAGAACATCCCAAATTGGAAGGAACACACAAAGATCACTGAGTCTGGGTAGGATCACCCAAATCCAAACCCAACGTCTGAGGAAGTTGTCCAAACGCTCCTTGAGCTCTGGAAGCTCAGGGTTGTGCCCACTGCCCTGGGCAGGCTGTTCCATGCCCACTGCCCTCTGGTGAAGAACCTTTTCCCAACACTGACCGGACCCTCCCCTGACACAGCTCCGTGCCATTCCCTTGGCAAGTCAGTGCCCTGTCATATTTACTGGATTTGTTCTACATCTAGGCAAGCCCTGCGATGTTATAGCCATCTAACTGCACCCAAGAACAGGTATTTTGAAGAATGGAGAGAACTGTAATTCCTGAAGCAAGATGTCACGCTTACTGTGGGTGCTCAGGGTTGAAAGTAGATGTTTATGCCTTAGTGGTGGTTTGACAGTAGGTCCATCTGCTTTGCCAACATTCAGAGGGATCTACCCACATCCCTTTATTTGTACTGAACTTCTGCACAAATTTCATTGAATCCACGCAACAGTTGAAAGTTGAAGATATGCTGCCCCTTGAAGTGGGAGTTCACATAAATACATCTGCAATTATTTAAACAATCTGTATTATACTGCAGTCCTAAAGTGTTCTTATTGTCCAAAACAGCAAGCCATACAATACAGAACCAGTCACAGAATTCTTACATTCTGGGCTCCTTCTCACTATTTCACTGAATTATCAGATAAAAATGTAAGAACGCTTTTTTCTATATTCTGTTGTTTACATCAGCTGTATGAACGAAGAGCAATTGCTCTGGGCTTCTCTGCAAAGAACAAGAGGGAGGGGAAAGAAGGCAAGTTGGCACAGGTAAGGGAAAATAAATATCTACTAGACCTGTACACTAAATAAGCCAGGAAAAATAAATATGGAGAAAGCCACATTTCTTTGGCAGGTCTTCTGTAGGTTAAACGAAGTAAAATATTGAGGCACCCAATCTGCTTTAGCACTCTTATTTTAGGCATCTGCTTTAAAACACTAGTGTTTTCAAAGCAAGTCTGATTCACATGAATACTTTATTTGCCTTGCTGCATATAACATTTCAAAAAAAATGTTGGTAAACCAAAGTGTGTTTTTTAGTTTATTTCCCATTACTAGATCATTTGACCTGTTGCTTTCACTGAAGAGATACGTCTGTTTATTTACTTTTAATTGGGAGGTCATAGCAAAATCTGTAAAACCTAGAGATGGAACTAGGCATAATATTTAATCTGGTTCCCACATCCCCTATCGTCACATTTATTTCCATGCAGGACCTGGTGATTCAGAAGGCTGTTGGTTTCAAAGTACTTCAATAATTTTTGCCTTAAGATTTCACCTACAGCTTCCTGTGTTTAGAAACCAAAGGCAAAAATTAAAATATCTTTGACCCATCTATGACTACAACTGTTGGTTTTTTGTTTTTAATTACAATTGTTAAGGGTATGTTAGGGAGACCTTAGGATTCAAAAACAAGTGAATCATCAGTGACGTACTTTCACCAACACCTGCTCTGGTTTGTTAATGTAGATTTTGAGCAATGAATGAGAGATTGTCTCTTAGGATAAAAATACTCGTTAAATTGGGAAAAGCCCTTCAGAAACTTCTGGCTCCACTAGTATTTATAACTCCTTTCTACTACCCATGCCATTGTTATTTCCATCCTCATACTGTTAATTCCTTTCATCAGAGACACTGGAATGCCTTTGTAATTCTACAGCTCTGAGCTCAGATGGTTTGAGATCCTTCTGAAATGTTTAATCACCACCATGCGACAGAAAATTAGCAGATTTGGCCCAAAGTTAGGCCAGACTAATTCTGTTTTGGTGTTTTCTAAAAAAAGATAGGATTTTAACACAGCTACTGCCACTGCTTTTTACTGGCTTTAGCAAAACATACAGTTGAATCCTATTATTCCTCCTTTGGAAAGGGCCATGCTGCTGACATTCTGCTTCCTTGGAGGAGAGCAGAACAAAGGGAATCAAATAAGAGTTATTAGGAATAAAAAGAAAGTATGTTTGGAATGAGTCTGCTCTTGCTCATGCTGGGCATGTGTCTATCTCCTCATTCTTGTGCTATTTGTTACCTTATCTCTTTAGGGCATTGGGTTTTGTTGCCCGACATAATGACATCACTGAGACCTAGCATCATTTCACCACTGACGTGTTCTTCCTGAGTGAACAGAGTTACTGTGAATAGGTTCGAGCAATCTGAAATGACCACATGAGTGTGCTGACCACAATCAAGAAGACGGGGATGCCAGAACAAGTTTTACCTGGCCAGTGTGCTCCTTTCAAAGTGCAGAACGCATCAACTGAGCAGAAAGAGGCAGGACATAGGCTAAAGAGACCTAACGTCAACTCCCTTGGGATTTCTACAGCCTGACCTTCTAACACAATACATTATTAAATGAAATTAAACACATAACCTTCTTTCCAGAAGGAAGACGGTCTTGCACTGAAATTTAAGATGTGTTTAAACATTTTGCAACTATGACATTTCTAATTTGTATACAACTCCAAAATAGTATTTGCTCTCCTGGTCACATCTCTTCTTGCTCACAAAATACTAAAACATTTCAAGCATTTTAAGAGACTCTATTTTAGTAGAGTTTAATTGTTTTGGTCAAAAAATATTTGTTCTTGCCAAGTACATTGCATGTCATAGTAACCCCATGGCAACTGAAACAGTGGATGTCCAAAGCCATAACCACTATTTTTTTCCAATCAAATGCTGGAATGCTAATTTGGACACTGTACTTGACCTTGCTGTTCCTTATGCTAACTTTAATATTGTCAATCAAAGCAGCTATGGACCCAGTGAGTGTTTCCTACAACTATCAGTCTAGCACACAGTATATCAATCGTTTGTTTCAGCTGCAAAGTAATGCTTTCATTTACTTTAATCATTTCATTGTGTTCACATTCACTGTATTTCTTCTTTTTTTTTTTCTTTCTTTTTTTTTTTTCTCCACAGAAGTTTCTGATAACTGTTTTTCATGAAATTTCTACCAGCAACTCCTGGAAAATGGGAAGATACAATCACTCTACAAGTTAGTAATACAGTTAATCTTTTTTTTCATCCATCTGTTAGGTGTGGAATGGTCCTTGAAATAATGGTAACCTCCAAATCAGACAGGTTCAAAAACAACCCACTAAATTTCTACGCAATGAAATCTTCTAAAGATTTTCTTTTTTTTTTTCATATTTTAATTAAACACATGCAGTCCAACCCCAAGAATGAAAAAGGTTCTATTTGTCACAGGAAATTTTAAAAAGCCAACAAAAGGATTTCCAGTGGCAGGCAGCCAGCAAGGAAACCCGATCTCGGTCAGTTTTATTAAAGTAACTTTACACTTTTGACATTTGCCTTTTCTCAATAAAACTTCTTGAGCACTTGTAAGAATAAGGAAGTTAATATCCACAAGCACAAGGGCAGATGGGCAAAAGCCTTGCTCGTTAGCCTAATATCAGCCTTGCGTCAAAATAGAGAGAACTAGCATTAGCTGCATCGGGCAAGCAATAAATTACAAGACACTTGAAGTTCATAGGCAAAGTCTGGATTTGAAGCCCTAATGTCTGTGACACAGCCCAGCAAATCAGGTCTCCTTTACAATATGGAAACCTGGCCTGCTACAGAATATTATGATCGCTCTAATGACTAAGCCTGGTCAGAGATTACCTCCCAGAGTTTTATAAATTATTTAGATGTACTAAAACTGACAGGCGGGGCATAAAAATTCTTTCACAAAAGCTTTCTCTCCAGCAGAAACTATGTGAATAATGACTGCAATCCAAAATTTCTCAAGTCTTTTCTGAGTTTCCTAGAAATCACATGCATGTTGTTGCATGCTGTGCTTTTCCATTTCTGAAAACATATGCCGTGCAGTGGAACTAATTCTGGAATCCTGTCGAGCTCGTGCGTAATTCTGTCCAGCTTAGCAGCAGAGCACTTTGTTTGCAGTATATAAAAGAGAAAATCAGTGGAACCTCATTAAACAAAGTATTTCAGATGGTCAGAATATGATTTTGGGAAACATTTAGAGTCATGTTCGTAAAAAACTGCAGTTTAATAGGCAATTAAAAAGCATTAAGCAGCTTTTAATTTAAAGCTGACTACTACTGTTTCAGATAGCAGAGAAGTGCTAAAACGTAAAAACGTAAAAATTGTTTCAGTTATTCAGCTCAGAATCTCTGAGGAGTCTCACTGAACTTTTGTTTTTCTGCCCTATCTAGCCACTGGTTACAGCATTACTCTTATGAAAACTGCTTTTATACATAAAGTATTTCTAATGAAAGGATTAGAACTGAGACTCTTTGATGCCATACTTATTAAGCACTGCTGTCCCAGTGGCTGTAGTAATAACCTCCCCAGCAGCACATGGGAGTGCTGTGGTAAACTCCATTACACTTTCTGGAAATGAAATGCAAAGCCATGAAAATAAAGTATAGAGGAGGGCTCCTTATTTGTTTGTGTCTGACTTTTCCAATAGCTCTTTGAAGTCTTAGCATTACCAAAAGCCTGTGATTGAAAAGATTATATTAAGAAATAAGAAAAAAAAAAAACAACTCAGGAGCAGAGAATACTTAGGGAAAAATAGAGCACAGTAGTTGGTCTTGTGACAGCTAACTAAAAGAAGGGTTTCTCAGATAAATTACTCCACTCGTTATTTGTGGATGCCCACTGACATTTTCTGCCTTTGCACATGAGCCATCAAACAACCAAACACACTCATTTGGGGTTAAATGCAGCCCTGCTTTCCTCCATCCCTCCAAAAAGCTCAGCCTTGGGAGCCCTCACCCATTTTGCATTCAGCCCTCTTCATAAAGTTCAAAGTGTTTCCCTATCTGACAGGGCTCATCTCCCCAGCAGGTCTGCTTCCCCACCACTGCCTTCTGAACAGTTCTCTTTAACTGCACTTTCTAGCTTCTTACACCCTGTAACTGGTTCTTTTCCCAGCTTCTAAACACTGTTCTCTTGGCTCCATTCATCCCTTGGCAAGAAGGAAGGTAGGAGCAAACATCCTGCACAACAGGGCTGCACAACACGTCAGTGTGCTTGAGATCATTTCTGCATTTTGCACCTGAAAGAGAACACGCCGCTAATGACTTTCTCAGCAGCTATCAGGAGCAGAGCAGGGAAGGAAACTGCAGCAGGAACTCTTGTGGGACTGAAGAGCCATGACAGCTTCTATCTGAAGAACGTCAAGAAAATCTAAAAAGTTATTTGAAAGTTTCTTGAAGGATTAATAGAACAATGTACGCAAATGTCCTCCCAGAAATACCTGAATCCAGGGTGGGGTTTTACAGAAGATGGAGAGGTTTGAGAACTGAGGCTGACTACAATGATTTTTTTCCCTATATTTCACAGAATCATAGAATCACAGAATCATCTGAGTGAAAAAGGACCTCAAAGACCAACTGGTTTCAAGCCCCCTGCCTTGGGCAGGGTCCACAGCCACGAGACAGGGAGCATGTTTGCCTCTTGTTTTCACACTGGGAATTGCATATTTGTAACTGAGGGAAGAACTGAGCACAGTGTTCACAGTGTTAGGTAAATAATAAGGTTGCTATTAGATATTTAGAACCTGTTCTTTCCTTTTCTTTTTCTTTAATGTGTTATGTAATCATTCCTTTAATGAATGTTTGACCAATAAAGGTGAAACAAGTTGCTAACCATTGTTCCTTTTTCCGTGCCTGGATTTGCAGCTTTCCACAATAAAAGACTGAAAAACTGAGGACCATGTATTTATACAAACCTCAAAAATGCAGTTTCAGGAAAAAAACGTACTTTGTTCTTTCCTAAATCCCGATTGCTACACACAGTCAAAAAGTAAGATCTCTTTTGAATCTGATGGTAGCACTCAGAAAAATTCATCACACAAAATGACATCAGCATTAATTTCTCTCCAAACTCAAACAACGATCATCTCAGCCTTTTCTGAATGCTGCTAGGTTTATTTTTCCCAGTGTTGCTTGGCATCTTAGTTCAGAAACTGATCGGCTGGCTGAGTTTGAGCAGGACAGATTTCCTGCTTGCGGGAGCTATTCAGGGTGGCTCTTGAATTAAGGCATAGAACTCCATCAGTGTTAAAATTAGAAAGTATGACAGCTTCAGAGACAGTTATATATCACAAAGGCAGCATAGCTCTGCAGTAGACAGCCTTTGAACTCCAAGGGGAAAAAAAACTACATGGAATGAGAGCAGATGGAAATTTGTCAAAAGCTTATAAATCAACATTCCTAGTTTCTGAAGTTTCAGGATAGAAAAACCTGTCCACACCCAGACTGGACTCCATACCAACTCTAGACTGGATTTCCCTTGCTTCTGTTGTTTCCATTCCTATGCTGGTTGATACATAGTCTGGGAGGGGCCAAATGAAGGAATCTGTATGGCAAGGTTTCCAAAATACTGTATTTTAAGTTTTAAAATATAATTGATTTGACTTCCTGAAAGAAGAGGTAAATGGAAGCAAGGCTATTCAAGGTCCTAGTTTAGTCATCAAAGAGATCTATTTTTAAAAAGTATGGAAGCATTCAGCTTGCAGACTAGCAAATACTGAGCAGTGAGAGGTCAGGTCACTGCACAGCAATGACTGAAATGAAGGAAGAATCTGTACGTGAAATTTCACAAGCAACCACAGAAACCCCAAAGATATCCTTTGATACTCTCTTTGAATACTATGGCTGCTTCCATAAAAAAAAAAACATAAACAATTAAGGAAAACAGAGCATTAATAGCTCAGATGCATCACCCTGCCAAGGTGAGTGATGTCTACGGTATGTCTGCTGCTTTAGGAAATCCTGAACACCCCCTAAAAATGGCGTTCAGTTCTCACATGGAGACTGTGAGTAAATTCAATTGTTTTAACCCTCTGTGATGTTTCAAAATCCTGCTACCAAGCTTTACTTTGTCAGAACAAGTCGGCCTTGTAATTAATCAGCGTGACAACTCCATGCAGCAGACACACACCAGTGACACCTTGTTCCTGTGTTCCCTTCTCACCCTCCTATATGTTCTCCACCAAAATCTGTGTGGGTTTTTATAGTGCTGTTGCTATCCTCCTCTTCTGGGGGAAGTAACCTCAGATATCCATATTTCACTGTTCCTATTAATGAGGAATTAGAGAAATGGAAGCTGTCGGATGGAGCGTTGCAGGAGGGAAAAATATTGTGGCCAGCCTTCCTGGGGTTTGTAAAATTAGTTGCTCTGACAGCCAGATGGACAAGCAAATAGTAGACCCCTGAAGTGACTGCAGCACTTATTTGTGCCTTTTCCTTCTTCCTTCTCCTCCCACGTGTTTACCTCAGGAAGGAAACATTTAATCCCCATTTCTGAAATCAACTCCAGGTCACATAGGCAGTATGAATTTCCATTCCTGCTTCACATTTCTAGCTCTTCCTCACTTCAATAACTTAATATTTCAATTATTCACTGTCACTCTGAAGCACTATTATGTTACACCTACACCGTGTTCAGCAACAACTTCAAGATATGGTTCATTACTATTGTTAGCAACAACTGTGTTTCTGAAAGTGTTAACTGCTCCTGACTTCCTCTCCTGATGGTTAGCAGACTAGCAGGTCATTAACTGCTGCAAGTGGCCAGTTTTTCAGAGATTAGGTTTTAACCTTTTGAGTTCATGCAGTCCACAGGAGTTGTTCTGATGGGCATTTTGCTTTTCTCCCTCTGATCACTGGTGGGTCTCTCTCACAGGACTGTAGCTTTTTGTATATCACACTGGGGGGGTTCATTTTGTTTGGTATTGGCTGAGATGAGCTGGGCTAGTGAAGTGGGCAGCACAAAGAAAAGAGAAGAAATTGTTCATGAATGTTCAGATAACTCTTCATGAAGAGAATGTCTGAGAAGGAGGGTGTACAGTCTCAGCTTCATTCCTCTCTGGGTTCCTCCTAAATTTGGGAATGAAGCACAGTGATGCTGAAGGCAGAGAGAAAGCCCCTGCCAACCATGGCATCTTGCAGCAGCTAATACCCATTGGCAGACATTGCCCACCAGAACCCTTGTGCTACGAAGGTTTCTGCAATCATGAAACTGCCTGAATAATAACTCAGGTAATTTTCATTTATAACTCCCATTATGAAACTAAGCTTTCATTGTAGTCACTCAGGAAACTCAACAGTGCGAAGCATATGCTACAAGTTTAGAAACTGCAAAGCCAAGCAAAAGAACCCATACACATAAAATTTAATAAATAAATATATCTGACAAGTTTTAAATTAGTTAATATATTTTCAGGCCTAACTCAGGATTTTTAACAAGACCACTTCAGATTTTGTGGCACTGCTGAATGGTCACATCACACGTAGTGTATTACAATTACATCTGATGCCCTTTCCATGCAAGTTGTTTTCTATTTATTGCTTATAGTTAATAGTTTAATGGCTTAAACAGAAAGGAAAATGGATACAGCACCTCAATGGCAGAGACAGCTTTGTGGCACTGAGCACATACATAACACACACAACCTTAAATTCAAACCTTAAAACCCGTAATCAACCAATCTTGGGGCAATATGACTTCCAGAAGTTTCTTTCTTGTTCACTGCAATGATTGCTATCTAGCTGATATTGCTGGGCATACCCTGCATTGCTCTTAGGGCTGACAGGTATTTTCTCTAATCAGAGAAAGTACCAGGCCAGCAAACACCTCCAGATACACCTTGCACAAGGAAACCAGATCAGGCTCCCCACCACCTGGTATCTAGAGCTGTTGTGTTAAAGTGGTGGTTCTGTATAATACAGCAACTTGCCAAAAAAATAGAAAATGCAGTAGAAGAAAATACAGCTAGCAGCTCTTTTTTTTGCCATCCTATTAAAAATCTTGAAGAGAAGACAGTGAATAACCAAAACAAAGTAAAATAGAACAACACAAAATAAAATTAAAATCAGCCTTTTTACAAAAGGTGGTGAGCTGAATCTGTAAGGTCAGTCTTCAGAGTACTTATGTAAAAAGATTAAATAATGGCTTCTTGTCCATGCTCCCAGGACTATTACTGCATTTTGCATCAGATGGTCATTGAATAGGATACAGAAACATTCCTTGGCCTATCCAAGCACAAAACTGGGCACAGTTTCCCCTAAAATTTCAGCGAATGAAAGTGAGCTTTCCAGTGAATCTGTAGTCATGTTAATATTCTTAACAAGACTCCACGGCACATTTGCATGCCCTTCTGCTAACCAACATTTGGGATCATGGGCAGCGTGATCCCAGAGGACGCTGCACACAACTGGCACATCACCAGAGAAATGGGCACCTGGATGCAATCCTCAGCACAAGCCAGGCTCAGAAACCTGGAACACACAGAGCACAGCAGCTTCCCAGTGGAGCCAGATCACACTAGACAACTTGCAGAGCCAAAGTTTAGGCTTTTTTTTTTTTTTTCCCCCAATTCAATACATCTAATACATAATTGTTTGATATTTATCAAATAGAAGAGCTGCTCTGAAGGTAATGCCTCCTATTTTTATTATGTTGGCCCACAGTGTCAGAGGCAGATGTTGGTGGTATGGCAGTAGAGGATCTACCTTCCCACCAGTATTCCACGATATTTTGTTGTCACGTGAAAGGGCTCCATATGCAGATGGAGCAAAGGGGTGTCACTGAATATCTCCTTGTGGAAAATAATGTTGGCTAAAACGCATAGCTCATGGTGGTGACCATGTTGAAAAACAGTGCTTTGTAGCTGAGAATTTGCTCTATCAAACAGTGTTATTACGCTCTTTTTAGTTGGTGTAGTTTGCCTGGAAACAAATAAGAAGCATTACTTTCGGAGCAACCTACAAAGAATGCTCACTATCTACTTCTGAATTCATTTTCAACCCATGACTCCTCCACACTGATGGTTAATTTATTCACATACTTTGTTAAATGATTTGTGGGGTAAAATCTCACTGTTATTGCAGGCTAAGGCAGAAAACCCTCAGGTTGCTGTACACTTGTTTTGAAGAATAGGCTGAAGGACCACTCTAAAAATATTTGCTTTTCTGATATCCCAAGACAGCTTTCCTTTGATTAGATGTATGGTTTGGCCGTGTCTGCTACACAATGTTTTCTGGGCAGGCAGGGAGAACGCACACATCACCGCTAAAGTACTTCATATATCCTTCAGAGAATCACTGATTTATAGTTTTCATAATTAAAGCCAATTACCCAATATGGAGCTGGGTTTACTTCCTAGTTTAAGAGCTTATGTTTTCATAGAATGGCAGAACAGTGGGGTTGGAAGGGACCTTAATGCCCACCCAGCCCCTCCCCTACCATGGGCTGGCTGCCCCCCACCAGCTCAGGCTGCCCAGGGTCCCATCCATGGCCTTGGGCACCTCCAGGGATGGGTACCACTCTCTGGGCAGCAGTGCCAGGGCATCACCTCCCACTGAGTGCAGAATTTTCCTCTGACATCGAGCATAAATCTCCTATCTTTTAGTTTAAAACCATTCACCCTTTTTCACTTCTCATCTCAAGGAGGAAGATCTACTTAGGAAAAGCTTTCCTTCAGCACTCATCAAGACGTCAGCCATCACAACGTTCTGAAGTTTGGAAGCACCACACAACCACTTTAAGTAAACTGTCAAAATAATCTCCCACTGGTCCTCCTTTCAGAAAACTGTGTGGCAGATGACAAAGACACACTGTAGACAGGGCTCATTTGAGCGCTAGCAAAACACCAAAGGGTCCCTGCAACCCATCCTGCTGCATGTTGCCTGACAGTCTGTCTGCTTCTCTGCATACAATCCTTGCCTCAGAAAGAAAAGTGATATTAAGAACAAAACCAGACTCCATTACTTGTAAGCACATTCTCACAGTCTTAAAGTTCATCTTCAGAAGACAAAAGAGCTGGAGGGGAAGCTCAGCATGGCACAGCACCGTGCTATGCTGCATGACCATACATGAGCTTACAGAGGAAGGCTGCCCAGGACTGAGGAGCCAACTGTTTTTACCTACATTCAGCTGTGCAATACTTTCATTGCCTGCAATTTCCACTGATACAAGGTGAGGAATCGCCTCCATTCAGCAAACCTAGATGTTCCAACCCATGTCACAAACCTCCAAGCATGCTCAGGATTAGGCCTCTCACCCATTTGCTTGTGAATACGAGGGGAAATAAAGCTCTACAGCATGCTCGAGTGCTTAAAATAAGACTCAGTCTTAGCTTACCAAAAGTCAGATTGAGAATAGTTTGATTACAGCACGTATTTAAGCAAGAAAGTGCAAATATGGGTTTCCTAGTTTAATGGAGGAGAAAAAAGGAGAAGTGAGAACAGAGAGATGAAGGGCAAAGGCAAAATGACAGAGTAACAAATTTCAAACAGTGCAGACAGGTAACAGTTGGAGCAAGGTTTTGAAGGGAGTGTATTCAAATTTTTACATCAAGATCAAATATCCTCCTTGGAGGTGTTCTTTAGCTAGAGATAAATTGATTGGTTTACACAGAAACCTCATGAATTTGTAGTGTACATAATGTCAGACTATGCATACTAATCCTTTCTTCTGTCTTCAAAAATTATTGATCAGAAGAGTAAGTACTTCTTTAAATTATATTGATTTTAGCAATGCAGAGGTAAGCCTTTAAAGCGAATAAGCAGATGCTTGTATCAATTAGAATGGGTAATGTCTTTATAGCACGAGAAGAAAAAGCTGTGAATCTTTGAAGTTAGCTCACCAGAATGATAGTAAACAGTCTAAAGTTGCACAAGTTTCAAGTCTTCCATGTTTCCTTCTTCAAAAGACCCAAAGTAGGCAAAATTTTGATGTGAGTACTTTGATTAATTAGTGCATTCCTTAAAAATATTATCTCTTCTGTAGATGTATAACCTAACCGATATTTTCAAGGTACCAACTCGGAGGGCTTAGCAAAAATCGAAATTCTCAAATCAAAGCTACATAAATAATTCTCAAAGAAAGCTGCTTTTCCTGCATGGTATAATACAGTCTTATCTCAAAGTTGATTTTTCAAGTACTATATCCAAGTCACTACATGCAAACATTGACCTCTTGACACAGTTATCCATCTGTGGCTCTTACTTTATCCAAATTATTTATTTTAATGATAACACCAAATTGAATTTCTCTTGATTTATTTACCGTATCTCTACAGTATTTTCCAAACAAACAAACAAATTAAAAAAAAACCACAGTAGTTTTGCTAAATAGAGTGGGACCCCAGTTACTGTATAATTATTCCTTCAAGTACAGAAGAAACTACCCAGCACTGTTTTGTGTGAGATAGGCTATGCAAGGAGACAGGTTAAAAATGAAAAATATAATTTTACCACTTTGCTTTAGATATTACTCTCAAGTTGTAAGAGTATTGGTTGAAACCTCATAAGTCACTGCTTGATTTTGCCATTTTAACAGAACCCACATTCAAGCAATGGATTGCAAACTCATGGTTTTAGAAGATGCAGATACACTTAATCTGAACACAAAAATATGATGTGATACAAGTTCCCAAACGTTTGGATTTTGTCAGTGTCTATTACCACACAACCACTTTAAGTAAACAGTGAAGAAAAAACGTCATCTATTTTTAATGGCAGAGACTGCTCTGACAGAATGTTTCCACCAGTTTTGCAGTGGCTGACGGATTTTGTACAAAGCCTGCTGGAGCAATTGGGGCATATTGCATGCAAGGAGCTCATGTGCACTCAGCAGCGCTACATGGGGGATTTGCTTCATTGCTGCACATATCTGCCTTCCATGTCCAAAGAGCAGCAAGATCAGCTCAAGTCTAGTTGACAGATGTTTATTGATGAACGTTGCTCTTACATGCACAAGTCAGAGGTAAGCAGTCACACCTGCTGTTGGCCTGCTAAGGCATGTTTCGTTTGACAGCACATCATTTTAGAGTAGCTATCAAAAAAACAATGATTCTGTCTTGCAACTACAGCCTTTTGTTTGTTTGTTTGTTTTATGAAAAGATTTATAGCAAGGGGAAAACCTGGCTGTCACCGAGCTACAAGTTGATCTATCACCCCTCATCCACATGAAGAATAACCTAGCATTATTCTATATGTTTGTGAGAGGGAGCCAGGAGGTGTGCCCCAGAGGGCAGACCCAAAGATACTTTATTTTAGGGCTGTGTTAAGTGTCCAAAGATCTGAGCAGTGCATGTGCCTGCCACCAGGTCCCCCTGAAACACGTGACACATTAACCTCTACAGATGCACAGGTCAGCTCTGTGCCAGGCACCCAGCAGGTCCCATGACCCTCGACTTCAACCTCCCTTAACGTAGCCAGGAAATTTGCTTTAAACATTATTTCTTAGGATTTTCCTTTATGAAGAGTGGATCTTTTGGGAGAGGCTTTCAATGAGAAGGAGAATAGACTGAGACAGAAAGATATTAGCTACTTGTCTAAGGTCACGCAATAAATCAATAGAAGCTCAAAAATAGGAATCCAGAGGCTGACTAATAGAGGCTACCAGAGTCACAATCCTTTGCTTTAAGCACGAGATAGTCTTCAACCCAGAACAACATTTGTTTGTGTACAACACTCCAAAAAATACAAATAAAAAATAAAAGGAAAACGATACAAAGCAGGTTGCCCAGTAAAATGAGATTTAACCCAGTGCCCTTCGTCTGTGTTTTAAGGGCTCTCTTGGGAGCCACAAATCAGAGCTGTGAGATTATGTGAAGGGGAATGGCATCATAAGTATAACTCTGATGTATCATAAAAGTAATAGAAAAGCCCACTGGGAGGGAAAACTTTTGACTGGATCCACTCGAACCCTTTCAAATCATGAGCAGTGTGGACTATCCCACCATCACTCTGGGAATTCAAGTAGTTGGGACTGCAAGCACCTTCTAAATATTTGAACAAGGTGAGAGGAACTAGAAGGCTAAATTCAAATTTATACTCCTTTATATTCTTCCTTTAATCTTAGCTGTGCTAGGGTGCCCTATGTATTACCGTGCTGAACTTTGATTTGGGGAAAATGCTGGTTAAAACATCTGCTAAATTGTGCAAAGTGCAGCTCTAAGACATCTGTCAGCTTTGTCTACACTGCCTACTTCTTTCATCCACCTCTTTGGCTTTGCCTGACACCTAGATTATGGGTATTTTAATAAAATAGAAATATTTTAAGCTCCTCTACACCTTGCCCATGCCGCCTAGGATTTGACCAAGATTCCTCAAGGCTCCTGTAAAACTGTACCACTGCGGTTATCAAACAGTGCTTTCTTAACCCCTGTATTGCACATATATTCTGGCTTCGTATGCATGAAAAAACTCTGCTGACAAGATTCTGCTTTCCTTTATATCATTATATAGCACATAAAAAAAATTGGACTCCCTTTTTTTTTATTATTCTTTTTAAATTCAGCATCAGTGTTCTTATTTAGCAGAAGAAATAATCACATCACTGCCACTCTACCAAAATACCTAACTCATTTTCAAATGGAAAAAAGAAGGATAACCTACTATATTGCTGCCTCCTGCTGAATTCAGCAAAAGTGTTCTTCTGCATCTAGAGACTTGGATAATAAAATGGGTTATTTATTGGCAGTGGATGATGTGTGGACGATTACAGTCCGATAGGTATTTGAGGGTAAAATCCAAAATTGCAGAACAAAAGCTGTTTTCTATTCACATTTGGCTCAAAATACCTCAAATGAAATGGACCACCCACAGTCTGACACTTCAAACTGCAGAGCACTGAATCTGCTGAGAGCCAGTCACAAAACTTGATTCTGTAAGATCATGCTGAACACAAAGCAAAAAATTACCTGAGGAGTGTATTAAAAGAATGAGTATATCATGTGTTAGACAAGAATATGTGCAAATTAGAATAGGACCTTTTGACTAAACTTATTCACAATAGAAGGGCAAATAAAAGCCCCTATCATTTCAAGGATAAGTTCTGCTACAATCAGGAAGAGCACCATAAAGAAGCTTGCTTTATAATAGATTAAGGCAGGAGATAAAGCAAAGAACCCACCATTCTCACCGCCTTAATTATTAACCCAAGTGTTAAACTCAGAGACCCTAAAACATTCTTCTGCTTTTCAATTATGACAAAAATGTAATTCTCATGGGGGACAGGTCAATATTTAGCACATACTTTTGTCCTTGTATCTCCTGGACATCCTGCTCTGGGTGATCCTGTTTGACCAGGCAGCTGGACCAGGTGGGCCCAGAGCTTCCTGCCAATCTCAGCCATGCTGTGGTTCTGTGAAGAGTGATACTACACTGAAGGAATGGAGATAAAGGAACGTGCCTTACATCGTAACGTAAAGCTGGTCTAAAAGAATGTGAACACAGTTTGAAAGTATTACAAATAAAATAAACAATAGAACTGAAATTCATCGGTCATCACCAACCCTAACAATCTGGATTATATTTTTCAGGAGCAATGGATAACACAGCTGCTGCTCCCAAAGTTTTTTTTTGTTTTTTTTTTTTTCCTTTCTAAAGCATGGATGTGTATGATTAGTATTATTAACTTAGTCTTGCCTGCTGAACTCCTTGATGTGTACTTACCTCTGGCAGGGAAACCACTTATGAGCTTGAAGCTGAGCCCATGCTAAGGAATACCATTAGATCAAAGCTCCTAAAATCAACATTTCTACACACACAGAAAGTTCTAGTTGTAATTTGGCTTTCAAATCTACTTTAATCATTGCTGCCAAGTAATAGGAAATACATAACTAAATAACTCTTCTTCACCACAAGTCCAGTCCTAAAAATTGCCATATAGTCCTCTTATGCACATGGGCTACAGCAAAATGAGTTTCTTATACCACAGTTGTAGTGAGATGTACACAGTTTTCTCTTATTTCTCCAAGAGAGTTCCAGGAAGCTACCAGGAAGCCAGAGATGCACCAACATCTGCTGTGCATGTGTACATCTCACTGTATGGGACCTGAGGAGAGACTTCCTGCATGATCCAGATTTACAGTGCATGAACTGTGGAGCTCGTGTATGCTAATGCACTTGGCACATCCAGATTTCCAGATGTCCAGCAACTCTGTCAGAGCAGTAGGACTGCTAGAGGGTTGAATCTTTTGGATGAATGCACAAAATCCATAGTGGAATAAAAAAATGTTAAAGCTAAAATGAAGGGCATGCTGAAAGGACTATGGATCCATAGTTGCTCTCAGTCTATTTAACATATAAATCCTCTGCAAATATTGAGTTTAATCATAGCAAAGTGCAAGCATAGTCTTTTTTTCTTTTGGCCTTTAATGGGCATTACAAAAATGCCATATCAAAAAGCAAGAAGTAGAAAAGATAAAGTGTTCAAGACTCCTAACTCGTCATACCAAGTTATTGTCCATTTTTCAGTGTCTGTGCACACTTGGTTGGGTTTTACTGTCATACTATCTTCTCCATGAGACACTCTTTCAAGTCTTTTGCTGTTACAAGCATTGTATCATTGTTTCAAGTTTGAATTTTTCTCTAAAATGTAGGTTTTGTAAACAAAAACACAAGTAATGCTTTAGCTGCAAGCAGATATCAGCTTCACAGAATCATAGAATGGCTTGGGTCAGAAGGGACCTCAAGGATCATCAGGTTTCAGCCCCCCTGCCAGTTGCTGGATTTGTCCTTCAGTCACACGCAA
Organism: Phasianus colchicus; assembly: GCF_987193195.1. Lineage (NCBI taxonomy): Eukaryota > Metazoa > Chordata > Aves > Galliformes > Phasianidae > Phasianus > Phasianus colchicus. The sequence continues at coordinate 31,338,609 of NC_143443.1, forward strand.
CCCATCCTAACATGTATCCAGCCCCACAATTCCCACAAACTGTTGGTTCAATGATCCTGAAATTGTTGAGCTCTTCTCAGACTCTCTGCAAGTGCTCCAGCTGGATGCTTCAGAACATACTCCCAAAGGAAACCTATCTTGACCTTCCTCTGGAGGGACCCACCAGCCTAACTGATTACTCCTTGTCAGATATGTTAATTTTTTTCCCATATTCATGGGAATGCTTCATTTGAACAGAATAGATTTTGTAGAGAAGCAAGCCTAAAATACTATTGAACTTTACTAGTCAACGCAAGAGACGCGCAGTAAAAATAATAGGTTCTATATGGACTTCCTAAATGCTTTACGTGTGACATTTAGAGTTGTCTGTAATCCTCTTCCAATTCAAGCCATTTCATTGTACCATTCTGCCATTGAGCAATGTGTTTTGACTGGAGTTAAACTTATATCTGTCTCCCGTGTGTGTGTATGGGTTCATGTCAGGCAGATGAGAGTCACCACTCCAAACTCTCATCACATAAATCCCTGGTTTGTCATCTTTGTCCCTGCTGGTCTTTCTGTTTCTTTTTAAAAAGAGAGTGATTTTGGACAGAGGTATTCCTTCTAGCAAACTAAAGCTATTCCTGTAGTTCAGAGTGCAATGGAGTTAAAGGTCCCTCGGTGTCCCCTGTCTGCTGAACACATAGCAAAGCTTGTCAGCAAAAGTAGCATTCCACATACCTTGAGCAAGTCCAGGCTTTGAACGTATTTAGCAACTACTTCCAGATACGAAGCAGAACTAATAAATTACCACTAGACAGATTCCCCAAATAACCGCCCCATTCCCCATGTATTATTCTTATGCCTGTCAAGAGTTTAAGACACTCCCTTACTTGCACACTGCTGATACCAGAGAAAACATGCTGAATTCAGTGTGTATGTGAAAACCGTTTCCTCGGGCAAGTGATTATGGGCTCTGCCGCTTCTCTTGAGTGGTAATGGAGTCCCTAATTGCTCTCCTGGCTGATTATGCTGTTCCTGGTGTTTCATTTTCAAGGTACTTAAAGTTCAGGTAAATCACACTTACCACATGACCTCTCCTATTTTATGGCTTTTTTCCTTTTTTTTCTACCGTGGAAAGGCAAAGTCATATTCGTTTCCTTTGTGCTGCTTATTTCTACATTAGCTACAGCTTTGTAAGTGGAAAAACACAAGATATTATTATTTTGAAGCTATTATATTATTGTTAAATTCATATTTTGTGAAAGTACTTTGCTGTTTAGCAGCATATATAAACATGTGTTTATAATTAGGCCTGTGCTTGAAAACTTTCTGAAAACAAAGGTCTAATGCTCGGCAGCCTTTGGATGTTCATCCAGCTTTCTAAAATTACTTAAAATATTCTGGTGCAATCTTGATTTCCTTCTGGGTTTCTTCATCCTGCTCTGGAAAATGTATGCCTGTTTACAGCATTTGCTGCCATAACCTCTCTGTAAACAACTTGGTAAAGCACTCATGCAGTGAAGCACACGAAGTCCCAGTGCTATCATCAGCATGATGCCCTTTCCCAAAGCACAGATACAAATTCCAGGGATCTTTTGCTGCTTAAGAGAAGACATTGGCAAGATGTACAGAGACAGTTCACTCAACTGTTCTTCCTGCAGTGAAAAATCCTAAGGTATTTAACAACTAACAGTGACATTTTAATAGCTTTACGTGGTCCTGCAAGAGGAAATGTTATCCTAGTGTAAGGTTCTAAAATTCTGCTGCAAAAGCAGCCCCTCTCTGCTAAACCCTGGGGGCTTACAGAGCCACTTAAACACAACCCTATTGAATGTCTGTAAGCTTGTTGACTTTACATATGCTATACGTATTAGGAATTTTCCATTTGAGCTTCAACTGCATGTAAAGTTAGAGAAGGCCATTAAGGTTAATATGGATGTTACAACACATTGGCCTACTTGTCCAGAAACATTTGTTTCATTTAACACAAGAAGCAACACTCTCTCTTCCACAATAGGCATGGCCAGACTATTCCACAGGGCAAGCTATCCCAAAAGCTTGATGGAACACAGCAAGAAGACTTGTTACAGCTTCAGTCCACCTTTAGATTCCTGACCACCTTCTAACACAGCGTACCCATATAAGAACCACACAGAGCAGAAGGTGTTTGGCTGTCAAGGGGCAGGGATGGGATGGGCATTGCTTTGCAGAGCTGTAATAAAGCTGAGGTTGAAGATCAACTATAGCTGTCTCCTGACACAGGTGAAAAGACTGAGACATAAGCACCCCTCTGAACAGAAGATAATCCACTTGGGGTACTGCCATTTGGGGCTGTTTATTCAGCTTCTGGCACAATGTTGGGAGCCTTACATAAAACCAGTGAGAACAAAGTCAATGAGAGCCTTAAAGCATTGGCAGGTATTGCTACAGGAATTAAAACTTTTTTTCAAGTTGCAGTTTTTCAACAGCTTCTCATCACTTTTTCAGCATGTTATCTTTCATATTCTACCGAGGTAGAAGATGTGATTCATGCTACAAGATAAGAAACAGACAGCAGCAGGCGGTACTAAAACAACAAAATGTGTACTGAGGACTGCAGTTATGTGAGCTTAGAACCCAGGATTTTTTGAAGCCTGAAGAAATGCCCATTGAAAGTCATTTGGAACTGAGCATCTCAATCTCCTTAGAAGTCTCTTTGACATCTTTAATCATTACCTTATTTTACACCTGAGAAAGCTGAGACAGTGATTTTCACAAGTCAGATAATAATCAGATAATAATTTACCTACTTGATCTTTGCAGCTGGTTTCAAAAATTCTTATATTTACTCATTATTCAAAATTACAACAGTGTTTCCTGAGTCTGTAGACCACCTGAAACTCATCTGAAGTGAAGAAAATGACATCCACATTGCATTATTTAATTAAATTCATCTTTTTGGAGTCCCTAATTGAATAGGCAGCAAAGTTAAAAATGCGTTTTAAATTATACATTTATCAAGATATAAAATATGGAGTTATTTTTTAACTTGAATTATCAACTATATTTGATTGCATAGAATTCCTGTGCTGACAGTATTTGAACAAGCAACAGAACAGTATCTAACAACATCTATCTATCCAACAGTAGTCCAATATACATTCCAAAAAAGTATGTCATGCCAACATGGAAGAAATAGGGCAAAAAAGGAGAAAAAAAGGGGGGGGGGGGGGAGGAGGGGAGGATTTAATGATTTAATGTTACTAAGCAACAAATTTCCCCGAAAAAAATATACGGGAAGTAGAAAGATTAATGCCCTGTTACTTGCTTTAAAGCACATCCAAGCTGTTTCACTCCAAACAGAAATAGCATACCTTGGAAACTTAATGATCCATTCACTTATTCTTCTGTAGCCAATAAAACAGCAGTGCACATTCGGCTTAGCCTCTGTCACTGAGTCATAGGCTACTTTTCCTTTAGCAGAGGGAGTTTGACTACTGTTGGTGCAGAGGTTAGGGAGTAGCTGCTGGCTAATATCAAGAAATTCTCAGAATATCTCTAACATGGATTCGTATTGGGGTTTTAATGATATGCAACACAAAAGCTGACATTTCCATGTACATTTGGTACGTATGGCTTTCATTTAATCTGAGACAATCCATTTCCTTATCATTACAAGAAACAATAAAAAGAGCAGCCGAAGACCAAAAGATGTGGAACTTGGTACTCTCAAATGAACACATACCATATGTGTACTCTGTATATACCAAACTGAATTTAATTCTGAAGCACAACCCATTTTTTTTTCATAAGCCCACATTCCAGATCTATATAAATCTCTGCTCCTCTGCGATACTAATGTTCTTAACTATGTGGCATTGTATACTTCTGAAGTTAAAGGGTAAAACCATAGCAGAAACCAGTTTTCCAATGTGTTATCAAATATCTCAAATCTAACACGTACACTGCCTGATCCCATCTTCTCTTACACGAACATTATTGGTGCACAGGTCATGACCAGAGGTCTTTATTCACAAATAGCAGCATATTTTCCGATAGCTCTACAACAAGCAGTTTATGACACATCAAAACATTATCTACTGCCCAATATTTTTAACAGAACTGGTTCCCAATAGATGGGCTGCCTGGTACCTACAGATACAGATCTACAGATCTGCTGAAGTATAGAGAGTTTGCCTGGACCAACACCAAACATGAACCTCAGCCCACAGATACACAGAATGGCCTAGTCCCAGCACAGTGACCAACTTTCCTCTAATCAGATCAATTTGGTTTATTGCATGGTATGCCAAAAATGCATTGCAGATCTAAGATCAAATGTGTAAATTTAGAAGAACATTTGTGCCTCAGTGTTTCGTAGGGCCACAGGTTCACATCCCAGCAGAAATTTCGATAGCTGTTCATTGGGTATTTAGTTTGTGGCTGCTCTGAGCATGTCACGAAATAAAAGAAAATTATTTCAGGGGGGAAAAAAAAGCAATGATTCAGACCCAGAATGGTACTGCAAAAATGTCAGATCCTGTTAGCTACAACATCAGTATATCTCAACGTTGGTATAGCCCAAGTTTCCTCTAGCTCAATTTTGATGGCTTTCTCTATAAACAGTAGATATCATCTGGTTTACACTTGGCTGAGAAGGCCACTCCTCATACCTCTCAGTCAGAACAGAACGCAAATAAGTCAATGTTTCCTATTCTTTTTTTTGGGAGAGAGAGAAATAATCTCTGCAAAGAGTGAAAAAAAAATATCAATGAAAGCCAGTACGGAAGTTCTGCAGCAACAGGCTTTCCATCCCAGTGAGTAGTCAGTTATAAGGACTTTCTCTTCTTCAAATAAAAAAGCTGTTGAACTTTCAGCAGCCAAACTCAAAGTTAATGTGTAAAATGACCTGTAAGATTTCCACAGGCAGTGGGCAGGACCCTCACAGAGCAATGCTTCTCCTTGCCAGAACAACCGAGCTGAAGTGAAGTAAAACTCAGAGAACATAAAAGGACAGAAATTAAACAGAGGTACTCAGCTTCCTACTTTTCACCTCTACAGGAAGGTTTAAGAAGTCAAAGCAGTGCAGAAACTGCAATTGTAACACAAGCAACATGGAAAAATAAGACAAAAGACTCAGTTTTGATATGAGAATCTGTGGGATTTCAGGATGAATTGACAGCATGGTAAAGCCAGGTTAAAAAAATGGAGAGAAAGAAGTTTCAATTAAACCAGTTTTCTTGGAGTGCTAGTGATTCCAATTTATGTAAAGACTATGCACTTCATCAAGGACCTAGGGCACAGCTGGATAGCAGCATCACATAGAAATGCAAGATCTCAATTACATATTTTAATAAACACTCACTGTCCAGAGATACTATTCTAATCTCAAAACCATGCTTTTCTAATATATAATTTAAGCAATTTATTTTTACAATAAAGAAGTCGGAGCTAGATGATCTTTGAGGTCCCTTCCAACCCAAGCCATTCTATGATGCTGATTTGCAATTTAAGGCATCTATCCCAAGCAAGAATAAAACAAGGGATGAAATACCAGAATACAAAATTTTATTTTATTCTCGGCTTTGCCTCCAAGAGTGCTCAGCACATTTCAACATTTTTTCCACGTCCTAAGCAGTTGCTCTAATACCTAATATCAGACAAACATTAAGAAACAATTTCTGACCAAGGCAAGCACAGTCTTTAATTACCAATTAACTGTCTGCTAAATTATATCACAATCAAAGTCATAGTTTTCCCCTTTTATTTCTGCTTTATTTAATGGCCTCTTTTAGGATGTCAGAAACAAAAGTGTCATGCAGACAAAGATAGAACTTCTATTTAAATGAGCTAGGAATGTTTATACACATCGTGTACACTCAAACAAACGTGTAGCACATCTATAATGTGCTCATTGTTCCTAAACATAGGATTTGTTTTTGTACTTTGACAGATCAGATTGTTCTCTTTTTTAATGCTCCACTAAATCTGTTCACACTTTCAGCTTTTGTGATGCTGTAATTTAAAGGCCATGTTATAATTGTTCCAAAGAAGGCATGCTGAAAAGAGAAAGAAGTAGAGATGTGCAGAAAATCCCTCTCTAATGCCACCAGCATGAGATGGTCTATGAAGCCTCAGCGTGTTGGGGAGCGGAAGCCCATGGCTGGTGGGGCTGACCTCCTAAGAGGCCACCAGTGGGGTGGGACTGTCGCCAAGTTGGCCTTCGTCACGCAAGAGCTTGCTCCCATTTGAAGTAATTTGCTGTTCTAGTACCTACTGAGCTCTCACTCCATTTTTTGTTTCCATAAGGGACCCATGATAAACTGACAGTGAATAGCGATGAACAAAAATGCTTTTTTTTCTTCCTCTCCGAAAAGAAATGTAGGATTGTAACAAGCTGCACTTCTCAAATTTTCTGACTTCTGGTTGGAAGATTCCATTAAGAAACGAACGCCATTTGTTTAAGGTATTTTTTATGCTTCTTTGCTTTTTTAGCTGCTGTCTCTGGTTAAGGTCAAACAACCTCCTTCACTTTTTTTTCCTTCTATTTTCTTTTTTAATTGAATTATTTTACTGAAGTTTTGCCTAATTATTGTTCCTTTTTTGACTTGCGTGGGGAAGAATAGTTATTATCACCCAACTTTGTCTTTGAAAATTTGATTTAAATGGTTGACTGAACAAACATGAGCTATCTACCACCATGAACACTCAAAATATATCACAGTAATTCTGAGCTGGCTAAAAGCCCTCCTCTTCCCCATTCAATTAGCATTTTTTTTCTGAAATGTTAAATGGTTAAACTAAAAGGGGGGGAAGAAACAATTATGGATATTCAACAAACAGTATAGATATAGAGAATATGTAAAGCATAGCTGTGATTGAAAGTCATGATAAGGCACAGTCATTAATCTTCATAGACAACATAAAACTTCATATCTCGCAAGGACTGAACATTATTATTGTGGAAATCAGGGAGAGCAGAAACATCAACAGAAGCTAAAACTTCCACATACACCAAGAATTTCCTCAAAAACATTTTCAAGCAAATATTTATCTCTCCAGGACGTTATCATGGAGACATCACTACATCTTCAAGCAATTGGAGAAAAAGTACTTGATGAGAGCATGTGTCCTTCTTTCAGTAGAAGATAATTTCCCAGAAACGGCTTTTCCGTGGAATGATTCACATGAATTGCACAAAATTCTGCTCTCACACTATAGGCACATCTACAGATCATTTGACTGAGAAAGTCAGTTTCTCATAATGTAGGTGTGACTTAAAAGCACAGAAACCGTATCAACATCCCAATGGATCCCCATGAGGCATCAAAGCTGCGCTCATCGACAAAGGTCTTCTCACTCAATTGAGGATGGTTGATAATTACAGTGAACAAGTCTCATAACACCAAGTTTCACAGGGAATGAGTTGTCCTCTAGAGTCACATCTCTACTGAACACATCAAGGTTTATAGACAAACCTGAGTGAAATGGAAAACCTATTGGTGCCAGCCCACGCGTGCTCATAGAGTGAGAGCTCCATGAGGCAGTGCCCGCTGCACTTGTTTTTGTACAGCAGTGAGATGCTGGCACTTTTTTCTTACATATTTTTGTCCTGACAGTTCTTTCTGCACAGATCAACTAGTCCTGCAGGAATTTTCTACGGCGCTGGAAAGCTACTTTGCTGCAATCACATTTGTCCTTTTGTTCCAAGGGCTCACTTGGCACAGAGTACCCAGTTCCTGCGCCGATCTGATTATATCAAATTACATGCTTTTACTACTTCTACAAGCTAATGCAGCAGACCTACAATTAAGTGTGGGATGGTTTAAGGTCTAAATGGAACTAATGTCTGGCCCAAGGAAATGCCCCAGGTTCTATTTTTTTTCTTTAAAATGATATTTTTTTAGGCTCTTTTCCAAAAGTTAAGCCCCTGAAACAAGTCATAACAGCAAACCTACTCACCCTATTCATGATTATTGTTGCTCCCAAGCCATTTTTAGTATCTCTGACAAATTACCAAACATACAATATTGCCCTTGTAAGGGAAGAATGAACTGGAAGCAGCAGTATGATGTCATTCAGCCTTGTATAATATCAGCATTTAGAGGAAATACATTTGTTAGTGTGACTATAGACATAAGCTAAACACTGCAGCCTTACTTTTCTTCACCTTGAGAACTCAGTACTAGAAAATGTTAAATTTAAAATTTTAAGAAAGAAAGAAAAAAAAAAAAAAAAGCAGAAGAAAAAACAACCAACTCTAAAGGCCCCTCCTTCATTGGCAGGAAAGCTAGAAATACCAGAGGTGTTAGAAGCCCTCTGGCACTGCAATTCCTGAAATTATGACAGAGCCTTTCGAATTTGTTCTGGCTAGTTAGTCTGAAAACCTCCTAGAGGGAAACAGATAAATGGATAACAACATGATTACTGCCCACAAGCTCCATATGGAAAAGGAGTGTAATTTCAGTGCGCTGATATGATTATATTTAATTTGCCTGCTATAAGTTGCAGCATGCCATGTTATGAGGAGGACGATCAGATAACCCTCTGAACAGTGCACACAGAGCTTGGAGCTTTTTGGCACTGGCACTGAAATAAGATTAATGGAAATGTGCTAAGTTTTGCCTTGAAGCAGACTTGCATTGCATCTTATTATTTCAACAGGTATTGTTCCCAACACCTTTATTAAGAAATAATAATAATAATTAAGGTTCCAGAGATCTGGCAATACGAGAACTGAGGTCCCTTTTGCCTATGCCTTCCTTTCTGATACCTGAACACTATTAACTAAGCACTGTTTTTTCTTCACTTCAGCTTTTAATGGAGCAAGACAGAAACCTTCTATAATCTGCAGGAAGAGCCTGGCAGTACCATAGCTCATCTATTGGGCCTTTCAGTCAAATGAATGGCTGCCTTTTCTCATTTGGAATAGGTTCCCAAATAACTCAAGTTACACTCCAGTTGCTTCCTTTTCCCTTTCTCCCTCTTCCTAAAGCTTTGCACACTGTTCTGCATAACTAAGTTAAAATACCTACTCAAATCAAGTTTTGTGTGTTTTGTTTTGCTTTATTTTTGATGTTTTGTTTTAAATTTATTGGATTAGGAAGTTAGATTTTCCAAGAGAACATCATGTGTTTTTTTCCTCCTTTTATCCATTGTACATCAACATAATAGTAAAGTAAACTTTAGTAACATTTCTCATACACAGTATAAAAGTCCTTACAAATACTTTTCAATTAACAAAAGACTGATTGTTAAAACCATGAGGAGTTAAATAAGACCTTTGCATCTCTCTCTCCCTTTATTTTTTCTTTTGCTCTGTAGACCTGTCAATATGTAATTATTTTCCATACTGATGAATTTAAATTGTTGGATCTTTTCCAACCACGTTCAGCTTTCAGATTACATTCTCCTGCTTCTTCATTAGTGACAGAGTTACCCTCAGGTAACTGGCCAGCCCCATCTTTTCCAGTCTTGCTTTTTCTTAACTCCACCCTTGGTAAGATCTGTACCCCTGAGCCATTCAATTGAACAGCAAAACATTTTTATTGTGTAACGCACCTTTTCTTGCATGTTGCAAAGGACTTGGAAATGTCTTATGGTCTGCTCGTCTCAAATCTCTTGCAGGCAGAAACCAACAACAAAGCAATAAACTAACTCTCAGTGCACAGCACTAGGGCCAGAAGCTTGCCATTTTCATCCCTTTTTCTTGCAAACTCTGAAAGTGGAATGAGCTTAAGTACTCACAAAGTATCAAGGTTATTTTTAATAAAAGTCATTTCCCTGTACATGCAGGATGCTTTCAAAACAGAGAGAGAGAGAGAGTAAACAAATGAGGTCTGGTATAAGCTCATTTTTTTAATCTAAATCGGGATACTAGTCTTTATTGACTTTTCCTTCATTCATTCATAGCATATGCTCTTTCACTTCCATTTCCAGACCGTACAAATTTAGATACAAAAATGTGTTGGTCTGATGGAAGACGTTTGAAATTAAATGTGTCTGGATTTTCCAGAAAGAAATTGCCATGGCATTTCCCACTAATCCCAGTGGTGTGCAAAGCAGTCTGGATTGCTGACACTATCACTATTTCAGCGTAGTTCAATGTAGAATCCTCCTTTTTTCTCATTTCTTTGATCTTGTTTTTTTGTTGGTTTTCTTTTTTTTTTCTATATGCTGCTGAAAGCATGTGAGACAAACAACTCAGCAAAAAATTCAGGCAACTCCTTTTCCATTTTCATTCCTTCAAACTAATAAAATTCTAGCGTTTGCATTCTTTTTCCTATCTGTTTTTTTGGGGATCTAAACTCTTCTGTAGGGCTCTTGTCTGAGTCATCATCAGTGAGAGGAAGCCAGATGGTGGACTGACCTCTGGTCTGACTCTATTTCACCTTTCATAGGAATTTACACAGGTTTCCTGACTCACATCTTCACAGAATACTTTGCACCAAGAAATATTACCTCTGCATTTCCTATTAATTCTGTTTAGACCTCCCTAATTTCAGAGGATGCACAGTTCTGTGTGCATCAAAACTAACATTACATGGCCAAGATTATTCAGCCTTGTCCCTTAGAGCATATCACTCATTTTTTGGGAAAAAAAACAGCACTTATCTCTGTCCAAATAAATGATCACTAGAAAAATAAACTGGAACTGTAAACAGATTGTTGGACAGAGGTGTGCACGTGGGACCTGAAAGCCATCTGTTGAAGTCTGGTCTTCTTTGTTTGATTTCTCCTGGTCTATTAATACACAGTTGACTATGGTAGCAGAGTAGTTCTAAAATACTTAAGAAAAATGCTATTTACCTCAAGAAATCATCTTGGAAAAAATAAAATAACGGATTGAAAAGCATAAATCAAAAAAAAAAAAAAGAAAAAAAAAACAGAACACATTAATAAGAAAAATATTGAAGTTTGGTGTCTTGGAATCGTTTCAGAAAATAAGGGCAGTGTTATCCCCAACAGTTCTTTCTAATACAGAGATACGTTACTGTCCATAAGGAGCCATGCTGTACTATCCTGTTATCTCTTAGTCAACATCTGTGTCACCACCACCTGATCTTGGCCAATATTTTACTGCTGCTTTGCTCTATAACAAATGACAACTCTTAAAATTCTCCCATCAAGGAGTGGGAGGAAAGAAATCAAGGCCAGACCACAATGTTGGGCAGCCAACTGGTGTAAGCTGACTTACAGAGCAAAGGAGCAGCACTCTCATGCTGTATACATCACAGTATTGATCTGCTTCCCACTGACCACCACAGCACAGCTCAAACACTGACCCCTTGCACAAGGGAACAAGCAAGAAGAAAGGAGATTGCCAGGAGAACAGAAAATTTAAGGCAATTAAGCTGAATGCGAGTTGGAAAGAAAGACAAAAATCCACCCTTCCCCCAGGCTGGGTGAAATATGGAAGATCTCAAGTAGAGATACCTTCTCTAGTTTGATTTATAAAGCAGAGAATTCCAGCTAACTGTATTGTTTTGTGTAGTTGGTGATGTTGATTGTCAGCAGCACTTGTCAAAAGAAGTTTAATTTCATTCATTTTTCCAGTGTGCTTTCTTTCTTTTGCACAACAGCATTGGTGATGGGATTTGGTTCCTTTCAAATCTTTCTGGACTTCATGTCTTCTGGTTTAGAAAACAGTCCTCAACAAATACCCGAATTTGTCCAGACTTTTGCATGCCTACAACTGTCACAGAGAAGTACATATCTTGCTCTTCATTTATCACTATATTTGATTACCCTTACAAGAAAAGACACAATGTACATTCAAAGAGAGATGGCTGGAGTCTATCGCTTGTTTTGTTTTCTTTGGCACCAGTGTGTCTGTGTTTAGCTGTATGTATGTCCTCTTGCCAGATCTGGGACATTTGGAGTTGTAACATTAACATCACAGGAGACAGAGCAGAATGTATTAGTAAGGATAATCATCCAGCATTCTTGCACATCATATAAACAAAACAAAACCAAAACTTTTAAAGATAAAGAAAGGGAGAGTTCTTCAGAGCAGCTGAAAAAAGGCACTGAAATAAATGCAAACAATTGGAAATCTAGTGGCAGTAAAGCAGAAACAGGGACTGGCTGCAGTGTGCCATCAACACCATGTAAGCAAACAATTCATCTAACAGCCTGACCAACAAAGTATGATCATTTATTATTTCCTAAGGAAAGAGTCTATTTAGGAACAAGCTTCCCCATTTATCTGAGCAACAGAACTGTGGCTGGTCAAGAATTTTCTAGCAAAAGCATATAATTGCAAAATTAATGTTTGGGTTTTTTTTCTTCTTGAAATTCACATGATATCAATTTTCTTTTTCATCTATTTTTTTTTTAATTCAGAAAACTGGATTCTTTCTTTCTGGGTAAATCCAACCAAAATCAAAATATTTCACTTTGAGAACTGCATGATAGTCTTTTTAATGGCTTGGGTTTTTTTTTCAGAACATCTTGTTAGCAAGCTGTACCTGCCACGCTGCTTCATGCAGTCTGTTGATTTATGGCCTCTCTGTATAAGGGGACCCTGAAACACTGGCAGAGCCATAGGATAGAGCAGGTTACCTCTCTCATGTGGCCTAGCTCACAGGGACAACTTGCATGAGGAGTCAAATATCTACTGCTTTGGGAATAATGATTCTTTGTAGATTTTCATAACATTGTTAGTGTGAGAAGGATTTCTTCCTACTTGCTCTACCAATGAACTTTGCTGTTTCCCAGGTGGTCCCTTCCCTCTGCTTCAGCAAAGTCTTCATAATTGAATTTCACTAAATCCTTAGCAAGAGGAAATCATAGAATCATAGAATGGCCTGGGTTGCAAAGGACCACAGTGATCAAGTTTCAACCCCCTGCTATGTGCAGGGTTGCCAACCACCAGACCAGGCTGCCCAGAGCCACATCCAGCCTGGAAATCTGTCAGCTCAGGCTGACCACCAGCACTCCTGTACAGAAAAACTAGCAGCATTCATCAGATAATTTGGGATCCATCCAGTGTTCATCAATGCATTTTCATAAAGACATTCCAAATCTATTTTCTTATGCTTTAGTGACATTGCCTAAGATGAATGAAATGAACACTGAAATGAATAAATAAAATTTATCTCTGAGCAGTGAAGAATAATTTAAAACTTTGAAATCTGTGGCACTGAGTGACATGTTCTTGTTTTACGGGGCATGGTGGTGATGGGTATTAACCCACAGCTGGATTAGGGAATCTTAGTGGTCTTTTCCAACCTTCTTGATTCTGTGACTCTATGAAAGGTCTCTGAATTTTAGAAGGATTTTCAGTTGCAACAGATAAAGGTGTTATTAGGTAAAGAACATGGATGGAACATTCAAAATTAACACAATAACACAAATAAACAGCTTTGACTTCTGTTTCCCAGCTGTTACCAAATCTCTGCCTTTCTTGGACTAGTATCTTTGGGTTTTTCCTTTCTGCTTTTTCTTCCCCTGCCTTTAATGGGAGGACAATGCCTTGAAAGTGATCCAATCCCTCCATCGCTCTAATATTTACACACATAAGAGCACACAAAACTATATACAACCCAGACCCTAAATTTTACTATCATGCAATCATCAATATGCTGGAAAGGACTGCTGAAGGGCTTTGGTCAGTTCCTCTACATGAAGCAGAACTATCACCAGCTGTAGCTCAGGCCCTAGGTGGCTGCCCTGAACCATTCCAGGCTGCACAAGTCATCAGGGCTTGCAAGTTTAGATGTACTTACACAGATAGAAATGAGACCAACCTGCTTATTTTATTTTTCCTTCTTAATCAGGTAGTTCCTTCCTCATGCTGTCCCTTTAAAAGCAATTTTGTGCCAAACATCAGTAAAAGGATGCTGGCAACACTTTTTAATAAAAGGCAAATCCCACTTATCACTTTTGATATTCATTTTAGTAACATTAATCACGATGAATTCATCCAGCACGTCGCATGACTGCTGTGTGTAATTTCTTAGGAATTCCATTTTCATTTAACATTAATTAAAGAGCACTTATTATAGTGTTACCAAAATTAATTCCCGGTTTGCAGCCCTGCCTGCCAAGTTTCAACCTTCAGCAAATTATTATGGGTGAGTTATAGACCCTGGGAAAATGAGGTCTATAATGGAATATTAACTATAGTGATGCATTCATCACTATATTACAAAAAGGGCAATGTTCAGGGAGATGGCGATCGTTTGAAATGATGCACTCCCTGATCCTGCCTCTGTCTAGCCCTTTAAGAGAGTTACTGGAGCCCACAGAAATTATGGATAGTTAGCAAACTTGTTTAATCCAATATGGCTTGTGAGACACTCTATTCTTCTTGCTTAGAGTCTGTTTGATTATGATACAATGATCAGACTCAGGATATTACCTCTTTGGCAATTCAGCTTCCTGCTGCTGAAGCTGTACAGACACCATGGCAATATTTTTGATGCAGCCCAGCAGAGCTAAGTGTCATTCATTAGAAGAAGATTTATTCACATGCATCTGTCTTGAATCTGTCATATTCTCCCTAAAGGGATACAGGCATTTAATGTGTTGTTTTTTTTTTCTATGACATTCACCATGGCGTATATAAACCTAATTTTCTCATATTTTCAGCACACAAAAAAAGCAGTTTTGTATATCTTAAAGGATTTTACTACATCCTGTTTTTGCAAGAAATCTTAGAGAGACCATGAATTATATAACAGATCTTCCAGGAGGAGAGGAGGTTGGGCATTATTTTTCTTCTTGGTTTATCCAAGTTCAGACACCATTATTTGGTCCCTTGCTCAGGCATCTTTCCTATAAACTTCCCAACAGCTCCAAAGCCTACCTGCTGACAATCTTACACCATAAATGTCAATATAAAAAGTGTGATTTTTGCTAAGATTGGGACAGATTTTTTCTTTTTAGCTGAATGGAGGAGGAAAAAAAAAATACAGGGGAAAGCCATGTTAAGGTTGGAGCAGAATCTGAAGACTTCTGTGTGCTTTTTTTTCCCAGTCACTTATTTAACGTTTCTCTTTGGGAAAGTTGTTCCCCAAAGTGGCTCCTACAGATCAAATTCCATTCCCTACAACAATGCTGCACTTCACAGGTATCCAAAACCCAAAGAGACCTACAGTCTGCCTGCCAGAACAAATGACAGAGAGCAGGTTTGTCATGCCATGGGGACAGATGGACCCGTCATAACCCAGCTGAGAATATGTATGGCTGGGGCTTAGGCATCTGTCTTGCTCCTGGTCCAGAGCTACCCTCAGTCCTCAGGGCTCAGGGTAAAGCCAGAGGAACTGTGACTGTTTGGACATCCAGGGAGGCAAGTGCCATGGTTCCTAGCAATAAACCCATACAGCTACCTTGTATCAGCCCTAAGCCATAGAGGTGGCAGAAATCTAAAGCTAAGCACAAAAAAACACTGACTTCTGTCTCACGTATCAGCTTCCTGGAATTCAAAATTGGATGAGCCCCCATCTATTGCCCCAGTGAGAGTTCCTTCTATAGCACAGCTCTTCATTTCGTAGCAGGGCAGAAGGAACACCTACCACTGTGCTGTGACACAGCAGACTCAACAAGGAGCCTGTTTCAGATTCCTCTGTTGCTGAGAGGACTTGGTCCTGCACTTTTCCCATCACCAAAACAGGTGCCTACCCAGACAGGAGACCAAGGAACTTATTGTTGCCATGTATTTTAGGAAATTATTATTCTAGTATTGCAATGCCAGGCCTAAG
This sequence comes from Phasianus colchicus, assembly GCF_987193195.1. NCBI lineage: Eukaryota > Metazoa > Chordata > Aves > Galliformes > Phasianidae > Phasianus > Phasianus colchicus. The sequence goes on from NC_143443.1 coordinate 31,354,277, forward strand.
CCATTCTTTTGGTTCCAACCCCTCAACATTCAAGACACCCTTCACTTAACAAGGGTCAGCTGCCATTTTGGGATTACAATACAAAGTTTATCCCGAGAGAATGGCAGCATTATTCCTAACATGAAACAACAGCCTCCACTTACAAGACTTTGGCAATGTTCATTACAGTACTTGTCCAAAGCATCCCTGAGCATACCTGCTCTGCTTTTCCCACAGCTTGGCTCTTGTGCATCACACACCAGCTTGCTTTCTCTAGTTAGCCAGGAACTTATATTTGGTAAAAGCATATTATCCTGAATGTAATATCAGAAAATGAAAAAAAAAAAAAAAAAAAAAAGCTTATTGACTAAAAATCATTCCTTGAAAACATTCAGCAACAGTTTACAAAGCAACAACAGCACTTAAAATGCCACAGGGTTATGTCTGTGACATGAGCTTCTCAGAACTGCAAGTCCTATGTGGATGTAATGATACCTGTATAAAAGATGAAGGGATGAGACTACAATTACCACACTGGATATCCTAAAAATTGTCATGACTTGAGTCAGTAGCCAGCAATTAACTACTAACATATCAGTTTCCTCTTTTTACATTTCAAATACTTGACAAAGAAGAAGTAAGAGATAAACCCTCAGATAAAAATCCAGCTTCTCAGAAACCCCAATATTGCATGGAGTTGAGTCACACAGGTGTTACCATTTAACATCCTGCCAGGACACCTGGGAACAAAATACTTTAAGGGATTTTTGGTATTTTATTGCAAAGTGACATCCATCACCCTTGAGTAACAACTTGCAACAGTTTGTTCTAAAATGTTCTGTGTGATTAAGCACTGCAAGTTAAGTTCAAAGCACGCATCATTGCGTTCCAGGTCATGCACAGGCACAAACATGGGAAGGGAAAAGTCTGTCTGACGTTTTCAGGTAAGAATGTCTTATGTATTTTTCTCAGACTTCCTCTAAACTTTGCCAAACTCTGCCAACACACGCCTTCGGTATGAATAAAGGACTCAGCTAAGAAAATGTATCTGTCGTGAGCAGGAAATGTGCTGCTAACTTGTGACTCATTCAAACAACCTTTTCAGCAAGGATGTGTGTTTCACCTAATTGATTACAATAATTTTCGGACATATTAAACTCTATTATTCAATTTTAGCCCCCTTGAGGCTACTAGGTAGTTGGACACGCACCTAATAAAGGTTATACTAATCATTCCTGCTAAATAGATGCTTGGTTCTTCCTAGCATCACAAGAGATAAGGCTGTAGAAAGCTCACTGAAGTAATACAGAACAAAGTACACTGTGATGCCTCTTGGTACTAGAGCAAACATATAACAAATAACCAAAGTATAACTGGTACATGTGCCCACTCTGCTACATTTTCCACTCTTCAATTCTTGCCTAGTCATAAAAGTGCATTTTAAAATTTTATTTTGTGTTAGCTTCCTAGGCTTTGGAAAGAGAAAGGAGATGGCTTAGCAGGTCATTCAGTCTACACCCAGCTGATTCAGCAGATATTATTAATGTCCTACAAGAATATTGATAAAGAAATATCTCTGCATCTTGAAATGAGGCTTCATCCCAGCACTGTCAGTCAATAGGGCCTTTTGATCTGTGTTCCAGTCAGTTTTGTTTAAATCCATGAGCAGACCTACTGTATCTCACACAAACTGTGCACAGTCCTTCTACGTTTACTACTAAAGAGAATGTGACAGCAAAGGATGTGAGTAAATGGAATTTATGATACATTTCTCTCAGGGATATGAAGATACTAAGGGTGCATTCTGCTGTACAGAATTCTACAACTGCAGCTGTGCACTGAGTCAGTGCTTGGTACCACACAAAGCACATGTCCATAGGAGGAAAGAAGACACTGCTCAAGATAAATACATCATAGATCTAATCTGTTCCAATTCTGTTAGTGCCACCTCTACGTTTTTGTTAACTTTTCCTACTCCTGTGGTGCAGATGTTGTGTTACATAAGCTATAAAAGGACCTGCTAGGAAGTAAGTTCTTCCTTACCAGGCCATGCTCATGTAGATAACTGTATGTATTTGCGTTCACACAGTTGCAAACAACACTGTCTGTCTAGCCAAAGCTCAAAAGAACTAAAGGGCATGTCAGTATTATGCATTTGTTTTTTGCTTACACAGCTCTCCATAAAAACTCCCTATTGGAATAGTTCTGTTGAGAAGACAAGTGCCAGAATAGTTGAAGCTTATTACATTTAAGGTCCAACTACTGAAATGTTACCTTGAGGATGCAATTCAGTCACTGCAGTTGCCCTGCTCCTCAGTTTTACATGAAATTTCTAAAAATAAACATCTGCTATTACATGAGGACACTTTACTGGGTTTTAGACCCTTGAATGTTTCAATGAAGTCAGTGGGTTTACCAAGCAACAGCTGTTAAACAAGTTAAACTCCCATTTAACTCATCAAAAAAAGGAAACACAAACGTAAAAACTGACAATTGGTTGTAAATCACACCGCCCCAGATGCTACTGTGCGGTGAAGAACATTAAATTTAGCTCTTCTCACTCTTTGAAGCTGAGAGTTTTTCCACAGGAGTTGGAGAAAAGTACAGTGAATGCTGAATTTCCATTTCCCAGACATTTCACTGTAAGAATTAACTCGATGTGGAGACATTTCTTAATTTCCTTTCAAAATCCTGGCTCCTGAGTCTACAGAGCCAAGAGCCTCCCCCTTTCTGGCTGGAGATCAGAGGAGTTCATAGCAGCCTCTCTCCCCTGGGTTGCCTAAAAGATGCACGCAGTGTTAGTTCAGATTTGATGCCAAAGCAAGACCTCCCGAGCTGGGCTCTGCTGCCTGTGGAGGTGAAGACTACCAGTGAGGTGACAAAATAGGAACGCTGGAGGCTCAGAGATGCAAAGCAAACCTTTTTTTCCCCCCCCTTCTTCTTTGTTCTGTCTCCCTCATTCAGGACAGCTTTTGCCAGCTGTTGCTTCCTACGCTCTCACTTGCTGATGGAGTCCCACCATTTGTGAGCTCTGAATGCTCTGTCACTTCTCCGTCTGCTTTACAATTACAAAGGAGCTGCTATGAATTCCAGAAACATAGAAAAACCTTTCTTTCTGCTCATGTAATCAAACACAATTATAGCTGATAGTATGAAGGACATTTTAAGAATGGGTTTTATAGAGCTGGACAAGTCGGTAAGAGACAGATTTGGTCAGACAGAACATTTTTTATGAGGAATGTGAATTTTCACAAAACTTCCTTTATAAAACTTCCTTGGTCCAAGCTTAGAAGAAAGAGCCAGCTCTAAAAAAGCCTCATTTTAGCACAGCTATAGAGCTACATTTCACTTAAATCCATCCTCAGAAAAAAATCTGCCTCCCACATCAGATCTTGGCCTCTGCTGCTCTCCATGTAATGGAAGTGGCTCTCTATCAAGGTCAGTTTATGTTCAGGCATCCATCCTCCACCTGATTTTGAGGAAAGAATTCTAGGGGACAGAGCTGGATTGATTCAGTGTCACATAGGGTCAGGAAGCTCTGTTATATCCTTTCCCTTCAGCTGTGGAGAACAGGATCTATTTTCTTGCACACTGTCAAGTTTAAGTAAATAAGAACACATATTCTGAGAGTTGCTCTTACCAGTTTAGAGGGAACCACAGTGGTTGTTTTCCAAAAGGAAACATTATCTTCTCAACATTTACTGAGAAATTTGTAGTGGTAAACCTGTTAGCCCTCAACAAAAGTTCTACACCTATTTCTGTTTCTCAGGACTCTCTAAAATAACGTATTCTTAGTGGATTTATCCAAATGCATTTCTTCAGTCTTCCTCAGCTTTCTTTCCCTGTAAGGTTTTACAGTTCCTCCTTTTTCCCACTTGGTCCCATTAATAAAATATATTTTATGTGCTATGAAGGAGAAGAGATGACTTGGTAATTGTGGTTGTGTGGGAACTGTCCATGTCAGCCATACCACAGTGTTTGCTGACACAGCACTGGGCAGTGCCACAGCACCGATTTCAGCCCTTCCTCACCAGTATCACAGATCTGTTTGGGGTTTGGAAGGGACCTCTGGGGATCATCAAGTCCAACCTCTCTGCTAAATCACCTCTCTCATTTGTTAACGTCCTCAAAGTTTTCATTTCCCTTTAAAATACAATTTGTTGCGGTTAAAGATGAGAATGAGGAGCTCACTCCATCACCAATTTAGAAAGCAAAACCGAGTGTTGTCATTCAGCTGAAATGAAGCTAAGATACCCAAAATGACTTTTCCTCACGTTAATCTTTCAAAACTGTGTTCAGCATCTATCAAAAATTCCTCTATAAACAACTTCTTTTTTTTTTTTTTTTTTTTTTACCATTTCAGGTAATGCTACTTGATTTGCTCTGTAACATGCAGGAAAGTCTGGTGAATGTTAGGATTGTTTGGCAGACAGGAAGTGACTGCATCATTAACACTATCCAGAAGTGAGTGGTGATAAACCCTGGCACAGCAACAAAAAGAATAGCTAGGCAGAGTGACACGAGAACTTGTGGAGTACATTCTGCAGTCGAAGGCAGAAACCCACATGAACTCAAAACATAACCAGTTCAAATAAACCTTGTCCCTTGCAAGCTATAAACAGAATGAGTTCAAGAGTCAACGTATTGGGGATGGCATGGTAGCAAAGTGAGATAAGATGGCTTTTTTCACTGCTATTTTGAATAAAATAATCAAGCGCATTCTAGTTTTCCTCTAAGTATGTTTAACAATATAATGATAATCGTAGTCAGTGGAGTCCAGTTGCAGCTACCATCTTGAAATTATCTTTCAAGAATTTCCTGCTCTTATTATTCTCCAGCTCTGTCAGTTCAGTTGAGACCAAATGGCAACTTGCACTGTTAACACAGTCGGATATCAGACTTACAATTTGGAAAGAAACAAAAATGCACCAGATATATCCTCAGATACCGATGTGCTTCTCACGTTTAACCTTAAGCTCAATAAAGTTTCATGAATTTCTGCATGGTGTTCATGCTCCTATATACTGCTTACACTGAATTATTGCTGTCATTCTTCTTTCAGCAGGAAATATGAGCCAGTTAATGGATTTACCTTATTTCCATTCATGATAGAAACTCAAAAGGATTGAAAAAATATATATCTACCTATAAGTGATGAAATATTGAAAAAAAGTTGTAATTAAAACGTATTCAACAATTAAGCCACTTCTGACCTTCTAAAAAGAAAAGTAGATACTGATATCTACTATCTATCCAATAGATACTGACCTGCTTTATGCATGAATTTGATCCATCCTAATCTATGTATCTATTATATGCTGGAGTAATAGCTCTCATTCTATCACATCTAAAATAAACTTTTCTAATAAGTTCAAGGGAATGAGAATATTTGCTTTGGCATCATGGGCATACACATTTCACAGACTTAGTCCATTCTGACATAATCAACAGCAGGAGAACACATTAACTTATCCTCAGTCTTCCTAACCTCAGCAAGCTTGACAGCAAAGCACAAAGTCAGGCAGTCCAGAAAATTATTTAGAAAAACAAGAATCAAAGTCTCAAGAGAATTTTATCAGATTCTAATCTATACAGAGAATAGTTAAATCTGGATAATGTTTGATCTAGCAAAGCACTGGCCTAGGAAGAGTCCTTTCATCAATTTTAATACTCATCATATTTGCTTACCCAAGTAATGAACAAGTGATTAAGTTTTCATAACAGCACAATAAAAAAAAAGAAAAAAATGGAAAAGACTAATAATTTGTGGCAAATATATGATTCAGGTGCTGATGGTACAAATAATGCTGAAGAGTTTGTATGTTGGCATCGAGTGCACCGCAGCTTCATATTTTGGAAACTCAAACGGATTTCTAGCAGCTATCGATGACTGGAAGATAGAAGCACGTGAAATGCCTTATGCTTTGAGAGGTAAATTATCAGAAACATCCGTGTTAGGATCCACTTGAGGTGTTGAACCATCTGAATCCCAATGAAATGGATCTGAGCTGCAACGTGAAGCAAAGTAGCGAGATTCAATGTCTCTCTTACTCAAGCTGGAGTCTCCCTAAAAAACAATAACGCACTAAACGAAAATATTAATTTAGATCTCCTTAGGTCTATAGGCGTGTAGTGTGATATTGCTTATTGAAATGCTTAATGAAGGCTTATTAAGGGTATTAAAACTCACTAGCAGTGCAGTAGTACAGTGCTTTCTGATTTTCTGTAAATGCACCTGGAGACGACTCAAAGTTGTCTGCCCTTGGATCTGCAGGCATCCTCTTGGATGTCTATGACGTACTGAGTCACAAAGACACTTTTATAACCTTAGCATTCAGAATCTTGATGTTAATAATGACATTAAGACGTACCTCTTCTTCATTTTTTTAAATTATTTTCTTTTCCCGTACGAAAATTGTTAGAGGCAAAAATTTGGTTTGAAGCAACATGGTATTTTGTCTCTTCTGGTTGGTCACTTTGATGCTAAGCAATTTGTTTTTGTGTCAGAGACCCAAAAGTCTCCCAGCATCACCAGAATTCCTTGCTACAGCTTTAGCCTTTGCCATTACATGGAAGCCCAGTCCATAACTTAGCACAGAATTCAGTTGCCTAAACGCAAGCACCCTATGCTATTTAAGATGTTCCAGAGCATGAGACACCTGTACAGAATGTGTAAATAAAACATAAGACATCTGGGAGACAAAGATCTTTAACAACTCAAAGACAGAATACTCTAAAGTATCTCAAAAGGCAGAATACATCCACTTTAAGCAACTGAATCTACATTCAATCTGACAAAATATCAAGATGGGAGCATGTCCTCAAACTTTTATTTTCATAACTATTGGTTAGATAAGCTTTGACAAATATCAAGGATAGCACTCCTGGATCTAATAGGTGATAACTCCTAATGAAGTATTTCTCTATCGTGGCACCTCCTTTCTCTTTTTCTCTCTTTTCAAGTTTTTAAAGTCTTCATTGTCACACATGGAAATACTATATTTGTGTCTCTTTGAAATCTCCTCTTCTTTGTCAAGTTTTTATCCAGGTTTGTCTCAAACTTAAAAGGTATTTCACACTCAAATCTCTGATACAGCTTTAAATAGATACAACATAGTGCATACATAAAGCATCAAGACAGCTTGCTTAGATCATCAAAAGAAATTATTCCACAAAGAGGCCAGCATTAATTTAAGCTGATAGGGTCTTCAGCTATTCCTTCTTTAAGTTTGAGTGAATTAGTGGTGGGGATTATTTTACTGCTGGTTTTCATTGGGGGTTTTCTGCTGCTATTTTCAGCAGTTGGTTGTCAAAAGTTTTTCTGGAAAGCACTGATGACACAAGCAATCTATGGATCTAATCTGGTAGTAGCCTTGTCTTTAATTAAACTTAGTGTGTCTGCATAATGAGGAGTGTTTTTAGCCCCTGAATTCACATAGAAAGCCAAACTCAGGTTTTGCTGGAAACACTTATCTGGGGAAAAATACCATATTTCAGGCAGTTGACACACGAGCAAATAAAAAGCTTAACTATTCTGCGAAGTACCGCATAATGGATTTAAAAGATGAGCAAAATCCCAGTGTTTATTCAGTCTAATGGATAAAAAGGACAACCTCATTGCCTTATCACAGTGGTCGATTGTACAGGAAGCTGAAATTGGCTGTTTCTGACAGACACTGAAAAAGAATAGCATTTGTACCCATAAAAAAAAAGTCAACTCATTCGGACTTTCATATGGAAAAACCAGTACGAGGCCTCATCCAAACTTACTTTTTCTTTTCATCTCTAAACTATCTTGATTTATACTTTATTTGAAGTTCTCAAAATGAAACTTTCAATCTCTTTCTCAATAAAAATAAACTTGCCTTTGTTAATTAGTAGGCAGCTGACAAAGAAAAATTGAGCATTCACTTGTTATGGGAAGGACCATCTGGGAGTGAATCTTTCACATAACAGAAAGAAGATGTGAAAAGGCTGCAGATTGTTACTACAAAATAAAGCTGATTTTTGAAACTGATTCCCAAAATCTGCCCACATTGAGAAAACTTAACATTACTATTGGAAAAATTCTCACTTCATTTTATATATTCCTAGTTACTTATTAACAGCTGAACGTCTCTATTCACCCCTTATAATAAAACTTTCCCTTTCCACCACAATAGTTCTTTAAATTTAAATTGTACATTGTGAGAAACTCCAGTAAAGCATGGGTTGTTTGCATAGTTATCTCGGTTTATTAATTTACTGTCATTCATGTACAGACACCTCTTACCTGTGGGTAAGGGCAGTACTTGCCTTTTAAACTACACGACCTATCCTCTACCAATTGAAATAATGTTTTAGCTGTTATTCTGCTAGCAGGATAGCTGTGGGCTGCATTATTTATCTGTTACTAGTCTGTCAATGCATTCCCACTTTTCTCACTGGATAGGTAAGGTCCTTCAGGATTTTTTAGAAGCAAAAATAAGGACTGTCATATCCCAGCATGAGGAATGTAGCATACATAGGGTTTGAAGTCTTGACTCCAGACTTAACAGGAGAGAATATAAAATATCTTTCCTCATTCCAGGCTTCAAAAAGTAGTCCAAATTCTGTCAGAAATGGTTTTTGTTACCTGACTGCTCTGGGACTTCCAGTCCCCATTTACTCCTCTCAAGTTAGTAAGAATTTCCACAACAGGAATCCGCTGCTTTAATAAATACATACAGCAGTTCTAATTCAAATGTCTTTTACATAGTTGGTACTGGAGTCAGACTAGGGCAACCAATGCTCTCATGCCTGGATGTTGGTTCCTGAGCTACACATGAAGACACCCCCAAACTAGCAACACACATAACCTCTGCACAGAAAGGATTTGGGATCATGAATTAATGACCTGCAGGGCAGAAGAAAGAAAGTGCAGAGGGTCATTCATAAGAGAAGAGACTCCCATCCCTCTGTTCTCGTATTAGAAAGATCACACCTGAGCAACTACATGGACTTTATTTTGAAAACAGAGATAGTCTGTTCGAGAACAAAACCAATTCACTACTGTGCCATGTAAATATCCTTCTCCCAGATAATAGCTCTCTCCGTATTTATCTTTCTGTCCTTTAATGATTGCCAGCTCTCACAACATAATATATTCTTTTCAATCAGAAATATAACTTGCAAACATTTTCTGTATTTTAATCAATTTACTTTAGGATACACTCAATCCAAAAACTATATACATTTGAAAGAGAAAAGTGAAAAATTTGCAATCCATTGGATTATCCCTTGTACTTAAGCCGTGTCCTCACCACTCCTGCACACAGCTTCACAATCTTTGAAAGAGCCTCAAGGGACTATTTAGCTCAGAACTTCACAAGGCAGACTATGAGAAGGAAAGATAGAGAACTGAAGGCCAAATGTTCAAATAGTTCTGTTCAGCAGTTGCTTAAGTGTTAGCGTGGACATTTTTAGACCAATAAAAATCAACAGCTGCTGAAAGTTCTTTAAGCCTCAGAACTGGGATAAATGCTCACTGCAAACTGCATCAGAGAAGGTGGAAGTTGTCTTGCTTTGAATGCATACTAAATAAAAAAAAAAACATAAGGAAACTATTGTGCTTGCATTCTGCAGAACAAAGTACGTGTTATAGAATATATTCTTCAATAATTCAAACTTTAAAAGATGCAGCATTTCAAACCTTAAAATAACAAAGTTATAACCTCTTGTAGGGGTTATACCACACAGAGGTGTTCATTTCCCTTTGTCTTAGTTGCATAAACTCAAATCAACCCCATACAGTAAATGATGTCTGCCCTATTGTCTTATGTAAACACTCTTTTGTTATTCTTCAGTGAAAAGCCTTGTTTAAAGAAAGCTCTGTATGAATTCCAATAAAGAAACTAGTATAAGAAAACTGGATTCATAAAATGAATTAGAACAGCTCTACTGTTTCATCGACTGGTGCTGGAAAGCCAGCAAAGTCAGATAATATTTTATTTGGAGCTGAAATGAACTGTTGTGAACTCTGACAAAGTAGCACTTCAAAGCATTCTGAACATACTGCCACCAGCATACGGAAATTTATCGTGACTGAGAGCCTGACTCTGACCCTGTTTACATCATCATTACTCTGCTGACTTCAGCTGGATGGGAGATCAGAATTAAGTCATTCTGGGCTATCTCTGTTCTCCATGATTAACGAAACACTGAAAAAAAGATAAAAAAGAAAGAAAGAAAGGAGATCACGCTCGATACATCTCTTCTTCTTTCAACAAAGAGCAGTTTAGAAAAAAAATCAGACAAAATGCTAAGCTACACTGGGGAATCTTCACGGGTGGCCCATGCAGGAATTGAGTGAACTGATGAAAAGTAAGATGTCAGCTCTGGTGATGTTGCTGAATCTTCAGAAATTTGTGCTTTCTGGGAACGGGATACAGCCCACTGCAGTGCAGTCCACACAGTCCTATTATTTTTACTGAGCCTTGGGAATGCATCAACATAGCTACATTATAACAAAAATAATAGTAAAAGTATTTTAAAACTTTAAGATATATATTTGTACAACCTCAAGCTTACTATGAATTTCAAGGAGACGAACGTACAGCAATCTGACATTATTACAGCAATAATTCATTAATGATTTGTATATATCAGAGCTCCTCAGGTTCTCTTGGGATGACATCAAGATTTATCTGTGCTATGTATTTCACAGACAAAGAAGAGACTTTTTTGTCCTCACAAATCAACAGAATAATGCAATTGCTGAATGTACATAAAAGTCAACATATAAGAGGTTTGTTATACAGCAGAGTATAAATTGTATTGCTAGATATCCCTAAGCATTCCCTCTACGTATATATCTTTTAATCTATCCTGTATGTAAGTATTCAGACATAGAAAACATTTGAAAACTTGTGAAATTCCTCGATGGCGTACAAGTGAATTAATAGTAAACACAGCATAGCCACTGAGACGAATTCAAAGGGCTCTGATTCTTTAGAACCGGTGTATAATTTATCTGACACATGGCACGTGAAACTTAACGTAAAGTAATGCAAATTGGTTACAGAAATGCAATTCAGGAGTAAAAAGTGAAAGGGGAAAAAACACAGAAAGACTTAATAACACTGGACACCCAATAAAACAATCATAGAAACTGGCCTGCTGCCAGCACAGTACAAATATACATGTCCATGAAACTGAAAGAGCAAAAATCCCACCACCACTCCCCAGGGGAGTAGTTTTAATCTTAGCCATAGCTATGATGTCATCAAAAGCTATTATTTCATTCCTGCCCTTCCTCCCCCCACCCAAAAAAAAAACCCAGACAAGATAAATGAGATTTCTCTCCCTGCAATAACACATGCCAAGAGTGTGGTGGCTGGAACACAGATTTAGGTGAAAACAATGCAATGTTTAGGAATGTTTCAACATTTCAACAGAATAGTCCATTACAGTTTTGGGTGACCAAAACAAGACTGGGGAGACCATCTTTACTGTGTATTATCACATCATCCCTATACAGAAGACAGCCATAAAGCCTATGAACTGCTCATCTCCTACTCATTATTTAAAATGAATCACTATACACACATTTATCTTTGATATATTTCTTCAAGCCAGCACTACCTCCCCAGCCCAGAAACTAGCAGGAAGAGAGAATTGTGTGAAATTTTCTCTCTACAAAACAGTAACTTGCTGGAGTTAGTCATTCACTTAAAATATCTTTTTCAAATGTGCGCTGATGTTCATATATATATATATATATATTTTTTTATCACTCCCAAGTCCCTTAAAATTCCATCAGATACTGTCTTTTAGTGGGATTTCACAAAATACCATTGTCTTCCTGCCATTTTGTGAATTTTCTCAGACAAAATACTTTATAATTTCTTGCAGTCCTCCTATCTTCTAAGCATTCAGAACAGACTCTGATGCCAAAAATAGCAGAGACTTTTTGTTTGTACATCAATAATAGATAACAGCTTAACCCTGCTTCTTTGCAATTAGAGCTTTGCAATGTGGAGTTGTCTTGGTAGTGTAAAAGTTCCTTTCACTGACATACTACTGTAAAGCACTTTTGCAAATCTCTTGATGAATCCCAGGTCAGCTCAACTGTTCAATTACAGCTTTATCCTAACCCTACTAGCTAAGCATTAACGTTAGCAGCCTCCCACATCCTAATCCTGCAACACTTGACACTGACCCACTCGGTCCCAAATGATGTGTGCATTAGCATAAAGCCAGGCAAACAACACATTAATCAGAAATGCAACAGGAAAGATGTATAAAGCAGCAGTAGCATTTGTTTCAGCAAAAAGAAAGATGCCCCTCTCCCCAGATGTAAAAATGGTTCTTAGAGGCTTAAATACAACTGATGAGATTGCATAAAAAGTATGCAAATGCGTTGACTCTTTACAAATCGTGTAACAAAGCCTATTAGAAGGTGTCTTGATCATGGCTTAAAACAAGAGGGAAATCCAGTCTGAGATCAGATTGAAAGAATTAGATGCAGACTTAGAAAATGGAAAGTCTTTTATGTGTGATAGACTCCCATCCTCTGTAATTCACTGCAGATTGGGTAAACGATTCCTTCAGATCTGCTGCTGACAGCTTAATATTCCCAATGATAATGTTGTCAGGTGATAACACAGAGCCAGCCCATGGGCTTTGATCTGAATGGAAAGCTTGCATTGACTGCACTATTTGGAGAGAGATTGTTTGGAAAAGAATCACTGAAACGTTACCCAAAGAGCGTGTGATTGTGGATAGAAGTGCATCAACATCAAAAAGGTCCAGGCTGCCTTCCCTGAACAAATCTCAACCGTGACTGAAATTCTCTCCCCAAAACCTATTACTGAGGCAGCCAGAGGCACGCAAGAGCTATCCTAAAGAACATACTCCGTTTTTAAAATGAGTGCTATTGTCAAATGTATTCTCTCAAATTTCAGGAACATGAATGCATGGCTTGTACAAGCTCTCCTCTAAATGTCTCTCTGCATCTTTCCTTAGCTAACCACAAAACCAATGAAATTCCTCTAAGTTTCTACATACATACATCTAAATATGCTTCCAATTATTTTCCTGGCATGGTTAAAGAAGAATTTTCATAGACTAAGGCCTTTATGTCAAGATAATAAAAATGTGTCTTTTCGAATGACATTGATACTGTTCTGTTGCTGAGTGCCTGATTCAGTGATTGCAATAGTGAAAAGCTGGATTGTCCCTGTGGGTACTTAAGGGAGGGGAGGAGCAGCATTCCCCATCCTCCACACACATTAAGGACCATCATTCCCCATCTATCTGTAGGCAGATGGTACAGAAAGAGAGAGGAGAATAAAGAGATGTAGGGGTGTGATTCTTCTCTTCAACCACATACCAGCCTTTGGAGGAAGTAAGTCTGCCACCAGTGCAGGGAAACTTGCAGAATAGTTCTTAAGAGGGATGAAATCTCTCCATTATCTAGTGAGCTGAGCTTTTTAATAGGAAAAGCCAAGGAGGAGTGGCCAGAGACTGAATTCAAAACCAATCTATTTGCATCTTCAGTAGCTCTCTTGTGATGAAGAAAAGCCTTGAAGGCTTTCAGTCCAGTGAAACTTATTTAATCTGAATCAACAGCCAGGGGTGTTGGCTAACAGAAAAGTGAGAAGGAGAGCGATTCTCCTCTCCTCATAGTAGCCAATAGCTGATGCATCTTCTGCACCAGAGACTGCAACCAAATAGACTTAACAGACTTCAGAGGACATGCCCAGAGAGGCAAAGAACTGCCAAGTGTTTTTGATATCTTGAAACATATTTGGCTTTACAATATCTTTTGTACCCATGAAGTTCATTGCCATATCTGTTGTAAACCCGCTAGGCAGCAATGGGCTTGGACATCCCTAAGATCCCCTACAGTACAACACAGCAAATACTACATGTGGAGTTCTGCAGACAGACCTCCTGTGTCTTCAGGCTTCTGCTTCACATCCCAAATTCCCACATCACATTTCAGTTTCCAGCTAAGGTACATTCTGACAGCTTGCTCAGAAAATTGTAACCTTATCAATGCAGGAAACAAGGATTTGGACTGGTGGGCAAAGTGGTACCAATGATTAAAAACCACAAACACTAACTAGAAATTGGATTTGGAAAAAAAACTGATGGTTTTGGAGGGTACTACACATTAGAACTCAGGAATTAACCTGAAAATTGGCATCAGATATTACATTTACTATAATTACTTTCCTACTTTGATTGAATTGCAGTTATTATCACCACACACAGCAGATAAGCTGTAACACTTGTAACTTCAATATTATTTGTATCATATGGATTTCATTAAGAGCTTCCATATGATACTGCACTGTTTGCATGCACGTACACGTGCCCCATTGGTCTGTGTGTGTATCATCAAATTACTTTTTTTTGTTTTTTATTTCAAAACTAAGGTTGTCTTTCTGCTTAATACAGGGATACTGGAGCTATCACTGCATAAAGAGCAGTGCAAGAACAAGGGCCAGTAGGTCTCCTGACACTCAAGGTACTACTGGCTGTGATTTGTATATACACTTTAAAAAGTAGTGAATTAATGGGACTTTTTTTTTTTTTAAATTTCAATTAAACAACAACAGTAAAATGTATTCCAATACCTAAGCACAATATGCCATTTAATAACATAGGAATCTGAACTTCAGCAAGGACTGCTACCACACTGCTGTTTTCAGGATCTGCTTTTGGTAGTGTAGAAAAATAAATACATTCCTTGTTGACTGTAACATCTTAACTGCAAGCCTCATCCACAAAACTGATGGTTTGTGTTGTTTAGTACTGCAGCTTCATTCATTCAAAAAGGGGTGAAGCATTGGTGCAGCTGGAGTAATGGTGTAACTTCCACACAGTATTCACCTTTAGAGTTCCAGAATAAAACAAAAAAAGTTTCCTCTACTCTTCTTAGATACCACATTTCAAAGTATCTGACTGTACTTACCTTCACAGGCAGCAGGACTCAGCATGCAGAAAGGCAACAAGAGGAACATAAAGTGGCAGCTGTCAACAAGTCCTGGTGGAAACCCTATCTGAAAGAGGCATTCAATCCATTCAGACTGCCCTGCAGATTGCCACTGCAATTCCTCATTACCTTCAGCTATTTTGCCTGGATGTATATTTGCTTTCATTTCTCCTGTCAGCTATACAAAGTTCTTGAAGTCTTGGAAAGCAGCATATTTTGTCTGATTTGACCCAGCAATGCCCTAAAGGTGGATGACTACACATTATTACCAGCCCACTGGGGAGTGCTATATAAAAGGCTACAAAGATAGAGCTATCAAGTCCACATGAACTTGGCTCAAACATGTTTCTTTCATGTAAGAATGATAAAAGGTGTGTAGAGTGAGAGTAGGTCATGCATCACCAGAAAGAACAGATGAAAGTTGTCCTTTGCACGGTTCTCCCCTTTGGCAGTCCATTCTTTATCATAAGTACACCTTATGTCACTACCTATGTCACTGCCACTAACCTGCTCGTGTTAATATAAAACAGACTGACACAATGCTGTTCTCAGATTCATGGAGAAAACATCTACTGATTTCACAGTTGTCCCTGGCTGCTACAGTGCTGCTGGCTTAACTATTAACACACAAGTGCTGTGCTGCCACAGGTTGTTAGAAACTTCTCAGAGGAGTTTATCCCCACATGTTCTTCTCTTAAATATCCTGGTGTATAAAGATATTTTCCCAGCCCTTATTAAAATCCCATCTAACTCACCAAATGAAACGGTATCTGTGCCTTCTGAGCACCAGCAAATGTCACATGCTGTTACTAGGTGCTAGAAGTACAGTAAAATGGAAAGCAAAGCAATCACTCTAGACAACAAGAAAAACCTTTCCTGCCTTCTCCCTGAATTTGCTTTTCTTTGTAAATGCTATATTGCCTAAAAAACAAATAAAAGCTCTTAAAAGTTATGTGCAGGTTTAATATACTTGCATGTAACACACCATTAACACTCATGCTAATGAATGATTAAAAAAAGGAAGACATTACTTTACATTTTCTAGTTAACATACTTAATTACTTGCTTTCATTTAGAATTGTTTCTTAATTTCTTTATTCCTCTCATGGAGTTCTGTTACATGCACTGACATTAGAGTGAAGCAGCGAGTAGCTTCTCTTATGCAGTAAGCTTTAACACTGGAATACCAGTCATACACAAAACCTACACCTAAAATGATACATACACACATGCACATCATACTTGTGCAATGTGACAGATAAAAAAGAAAAACCACTTCTGAAGATCCTCCCAATTTCGAGTCAGCTGCACTACTTCCTACTGTACCAGTATAAGAGTGAGAAACACAGGGAAGAAAATTATTTTTCCTCAAACCAACTGTGCAACCTATTCTTGTAAATCCAACAACTCCTCCTGTCACTTCATTTCTTCTTTAAGGCCCATGGATATTTGCCTTTCCCTTAAACATACCCACAGGGTTTTGGAAAAGTTTGTTCCTGGCAGACATACCAATACCTGGTGGCAACTTCTGCATGGGCAGAGATCCCCTGTAGAGAAAGGACAACATTTCTCCTTTCCCAGAATATTTTGTACCCTTACTGTTGTGCTCAGTGTGTGGTTCCTGGCCCAGAGAGCATTTTCTCCCATGTGGCATAAGCTTGAGCTGTCCTGTTTTCCTGCTAATCATGACATTACTGTTAAAAATAATGCCAACATTCAGAATTTACAAAACAAAAGCCACAGAGATTAGGTCTTTTAATTAATCCTTTGAAGGGAGATACCATTTTTATTTAGGAAAAAACACTTAATTTCCTGAGTATTTCCAATAGCTAAAAGCTGAGTAGCTACAAAACCTCACAATGAACCTTGAGGTCCCTTCCAACCCAAGCCATTGATTCTATGAACCTCCTGGTGCTCTTCAAGGCACTGACATCACTGAGTGTTGAAGCAGCAGCTGCTCAGGCCAACCCTAACTTTAAAAACTAAGGTGCATCTTTCCATCCTGATATCTGATATACGGAGTTATGATAAGCACATGGTAAGCACTCCCCCAAATTCAGGAGATGAAGCACATCACACGCAAGGGAATTTTCCCATGACCATCCCAGCTAGGTGCAGCTTGCAGTCTTTCTTCTTTAAAGAGGGTTGAACTG